>NC_091282.1:356652166-357373833 GCF_032444005.1 Ranitomeya imitator
TCAACAAATTGGTATTGTCAGTGCCAGGCATTGAAGGATTTCACCACATATACTAAACAGCGGTGGAGCAGTGACAGATAATTTTGCAAGTGGTAGAGCACAGTTTGAGCTGGGGGGTGGGGGGCACTCTCTCGTGCTCGGCGGTACTGGCCAAAGGCCCCTCATGTTACAACGGTGTGTCTGACGTTGGGTGCGCGCCACCACCGCCAGAGACACTTCATTGTACTATGAGGGACCCGGTGCCAGTGCCGTCGACCAAAAGTGGGCACACCTACCTCTTCAGAAAAAAAGGCACTCTCACGGGTGCTTTCGCAAAGTGGTGAGACCACGGCCCTGTGGGGGGAGTCAGCCCATTTAGGGAGGTGTAAACATGTCGTATGCTGGACATACAGCAGCTGCAAATGGAGAAATTGGAACACTCAGTAAGACCAGTCCAAAAGCAAGACCTTTTTAAAGGAAAGCTAGGTGTAAGCCGGGAAAGGTGGGGCAGAATAATTAGAAATCCATGAGTGGTTCATTTTAATGAAGGTTAGATCATCAACATTTTGGGTAGCCAGACGAGTCCTTTTTTCAGTCAGTATTGAACCAGCAGCACTGAATACTGTTTCTGATAGCACACTAGCTGCTGGGCAAGAGAGCTCCTGCAATGCATATTCGGACAATTCAGGCCAGGTGTCTATTTTAGATGCCCAGTAATGAAATGAGAATGAAGGGTGAGGGAGAACATCGATAAGGGAGGAAAAATAGTTAGTAACCATACTGGACAAATGTTGTCTCCTGTCACTTTGAATTGATGCTGCAGTACCTATCCTGTCTGCGGTCATTGTGAAATCACTCCACAACCTGGTCAGAAAACCCCTCTATCCAACGCCACTTCTGATTTGTGCACCTCTAACACCTCTGCCCTGTTGCCCCCTGCAGCTCGTGTGAGAACCATCACCAGCGCTGTGTGCTGGGAATGCCTGAATCAAACGGTCTACAAGAGTTGCTTGTTTGGTTGCCAATATTTGTTCAAGGTTCTCATGTGGCATGATGTTTTGCAGTTTCCCCTTATAGCGTGGATCTAGGAGGCAGGCCAACCAGTAATCGTCATCGGTCATCATTTTTATAATGTGGGGGTCCCTTTTTAGGATACGCAAGGCATAATCCACCATGTGGGCCAATGTTCCAGTTGTCAATTCACTGCTTGTGCTGGGCACTTTCGGGCAAATCAACATCACTTGCCTCCCTCAAAAACCCTGAACCTGCCTTTAACCCTTAAATTTAATAGCTTTCAGCAATTTAAGGGTTAAATCGCTGAAAAAATTGGCGTGGGCTCCCGCGCAATTTTCTCCGCCAGAGTAGTAAAGCCAATGACTGAGGGCAGATATTAATAGCCTAGAGAGGGTCCATGGTTTTTGGCCCCCCCTGGCTAAAAACATCTGCCCCCAGCCACCCCAGAAAAGGCACATCTGGAAGATGCACCTATTCTGCCACATTATTAAAAAGTATTTTAATGAAATAAAACCACAGGTTGTTTTAATATTTTATTGTACGCTCAATCCACTCGCTGAAGACCCTCGCTCTGTAACAAATAAAAAATAATAAACCAACAATATCCATACCTTCCGTAGATCTGTAACGTCCCACGTTGTAAATCCATCTGAAGGGGTTAAAATATTTTACAGCCAGGAGCTCTGCTAATGCAGCGCTGCTCGTGACTGTAAAACCCCGGGGAATGAAGGTAATGTAGGTCAATGACCTATAGTTACCTTCATTCGCGGTGATGCGCCCCCTGCTGGATGTCCCTGGAGCGTGAGAAAAGTTCCCAGGCTCGAGGTCATATGAGGATATCCAGCAGGGGGCGCATCACCGCGAATGAAGGTAACTACAGGTCATTCACCTACATTACCTTCATTCGCTGGGGTTTACAGCCACGAGCACAGCTGCATTAGCAGAGCTCCTGGCTGTAAAATATTTTAACCCCTTCAAATGGATTTACAACGTGGGACGTTACAGATCTACGGAAGGTATGTATATTGTTGGTTTATTATTTTTTATTTGTTACAGAGCGAGGGTCTTCAGCGAGTGGATTGAGCGTACAATAAAATATTACAACAAACAGTGTGTTTATTTCATTAAAATATTTTTTAATATTGTGTGTGTGTTTTTTTAACTCTTTCATACAATTGGATTAATAATGGATAGGTGTCATAATTGACGCCTCTCCATTATTAATCTGGCTTAATGTCACCTTACAATATCAAGGTGGCATTAACCCTTCATTACCCCATATCCCACCGCTACACGGGAATGGGAAGAGAGTGGCCAAGTGCCAGAATAGGCACATCTTCCAGATGTGCCTTTTCTGGGGTGGCTGGGGGCAGGTGTTTTTAGCCAGGGAAGGGGGGGGCAATAACTGTGGACCCTCTCCAGGCTATTAATATCTGCCCTCAGTCACTGGCTTTACTACTCTGGCAGAGAAAATTGCGCGGGAGCCCACGCCAATTTTTTCCACGATTTAACCCTTAAATTTAAGACCTAGAGCGCTGAAATTTTGCACATACACACTACTAACATCAGTAGTGTGGAATATGCAAAAAAAGGGGGATATGACATGGTTTACTGTATGTAAACCATGTCTCAAATCATGTCGGGTTTTGGCAGGAGAAATGAAAAGTCGGTAAGGCTGGGTTCCCATTGCGTTATGGGAACGCGCTTAACGGACAGCGTTGCACGTCGAAATTAACGCCGTGCAACGCGTCCGTTAGCGCGCCCATTCACGGCAATGGGAACGCGCAGCACTAGCGCGTGCCATGTTTGGCACGCGCTAGCGACGCGCCGGTGTTTCCTGGGGCGCCGCGGACGCTGTCCGCAGCGGCCGAGGCGCGCCCGCGGTCCGTTCCCCGCTCTCGCAGATCGGGGATCTGCGAGAGCGGGGACGTTACCGCGACCCCAGGACGCGGCCCCATTAAAAACATTGCGTTAGCGCAACCCGCTAGCGCTAGCGCTAAACGGGTTGCACTAACGCAATGTGACCCTAGCCTAATTGAATTACCAGCTTTTCTGCAATATCGCGCTGAAGTTAATATAAATATGTACTGTATATATATATGTGTCTGAATGGCATATATATATATATATATATATATATATATATATATATATATAAATATAAAACGAAACCCGACTTTTAAGTAGAGATCGCCGACCCGATCCCAGAGTGGGATCGGGTCGGTTTTCACGAAACCCGACTTTGCTAAAAGTCAGCGACTTTTGAAAAGTGCTGATCTGTTTCGCTCAACCCTAATTCTGACCTCTGCTGAAGGTCCGTGAGCATTTCTTACAGATGACTTTGCACTGATCATTTGGATGTTGGTTAAAAAAATGCCAGACTGCACTCTTCCTACTATTGGATACCTTTTCAGGCATTGCACACTGAGCTACTTTAACCGGATGGCCACGCTGTCCTACAACTGGTTTTGGTTTAGCCACACATTTTTGGCCAGATACGGGCCTGCCAGATGGAACCTGTTGCGATGTTGATGCCTGCTGCGGCTCCTCCTCCTCCGCTTCAGAGCTACTGCCAGCTGCACCCTGTTCCCCCAATGGCTGCCAATCGGGGTCAAGAACTGGGTCATCTATGACATCCTCTTCTATGTCCTGTGCACCTTCCTCTGTGTCTCCGTGTAAGCCGGTGCTATAGCGTTCGTGACGGGGCTTCATCTGGGTCAGATTCTGGATCAGTACAGTGTGAGGGCAATGTTGTGATCTGAGTCAAAGGAACAGCATAAGAATCCGGCTGTGGCTGTGCATCTGTGCACTCCATGTCCGATTCATCTTGTAATGGGCATGACCTGTTAACAATTTCCCTTTCTAACCCAGGAACGGTATGTGTAAAGAGCTCCATGGAGTAACCCGTTGTGTCGCCTGATGCATCCTTCTCTGTTGTTCTGGGTGAAGAACGCAAGGAAGCGACTTGTCCCTACCCGGGAACATCCACTGACGACACGCTGCTTTTACATTTTGCAGTTTCCGAAGAGGAGGCAAAAGAGCTAGAGGCAGAGACAGCAAGGAAAGCCAAAACTTGTTCCTGCTGCTCCGGCTTTAAAAGCGGTTTTCCTACTCCCAGAAAAGGGAGCGTTCGAGGCCTTGTGTTGCCAGACGATGACGGTGGCTGAACAACTCAAGACTTAGGTGCTATATTGCTTTTCCCACGACCACCTGATGCTCCACCACCACTACCATCATTACTAGCTGGCAATGACCGCCCACGGCCATGACCTCTTCCACCAGACTTCCTCATTCTTGGAAATATGTAACCAAACTTACAAACGTTACTTGGTATTGTAAAACCTGTTACAAGGTGGACGCAAAATTGTTGTGAATTTAAATCTCCCTTTATAGGTGTGTGAGAGTGCAGGGAAAATCAGGCCCACTGTATTACAGTACACAGTTTCAGTGGCAGACAGTGGCTGAAAGATATGCCACTAACAGGACTGACGCAGATGCACAGATTTGCCACTATTAATCTCCCCTTCTTTTTTCGGGGGGATGGGAGACTAGTGAATCAATCTGGCCCACAGTTTTACAGTAGTGTTTCAGTGGCAGACAGTGGCTGACAGATATGCCACTAACAGGACTGACGCAGATGCACAGATTTGCCAATATTAATCTCCCCTTTTTGTTTTTATATGGAAGACTAGTGAATACATCTCGCCCACTGTTTTACAGTATTGTTTCTGTGGCAGAAAATGACTGACAGATACAACAGACTGGACTGGCACAGATGCACTGATTGGCAATATAAATCTCCCTTTTAGGTGTGTGACAGTGCAGAAAAATCCACTGTTTCACACTACACAGTTTCAGGGACAGAAAGTGGCTTGAAGACAAACAAACAAGATAGCTGTGCAGAAAGGAAGGAACAACAAGATTAGTGCTTTGAAAAAAGCAGTTGGTTTGCACAGCGGCGTACAAACAGCAATGCAGCTATCAGGGAGCCTTATAAGGCAGCCTAATAAGCTACAGAGCTGATGCACTGAAATCTAGCCTCCACTGTCCCTGCAAGGTAAAGGTGGTGTTGGACAGTGGAAATCGCTACAGCACAAGCGGTTTGGGGGTTTATATTTCCTGCCTAACGCTATCCCTGCTTCTGACGAAGCGGCAGCAACCTCTCCCTATGCTCAGATCAGCATCAGTAAGATGGCGGTCGGCGTGCACGCCCCTTTATAGCCCCTGTGACGCCGCAGAAAGCAATCCAATCACTGCCATGCCCTTCTCTAAGATGGTGGGGACCGAGAACCATGTCATCACGCTGCCCACACTCTGCGTCCTCCTTCATTGGCTGAGAAATGGTGCTGAACGCGTCATATGAAACGCGACTTTGGCGCGAAGGTCGCGTACCGCATGGCCGACCCCACACAGGGATTGGGTCGGTTTCATGAAACCCGACTTTGCCAAAAGTCGGCGACTTATGAAAATGACCGATCCGTTTCGCTCAACCCTAGTCACGATGGGATGGTCTGAGAAAACTGTCCCAGAACTTTGCATTGTTCCCCTGCCTGAGCTGCATTGTACTTCTGTCTCTCTCGCTTGGACTCCTTGGTTGTACGACAAACTCTGACGTCTGCTGCCAGCGTTCTCACATGGGAATTTTCTATGTAATTCCGCTACAAGGGACCTCTGGTACTGCAACATTTTAGTACACCTCTCTGCCTCTGGTAGAAGAGATTGAAAGTTCTCCTTGTAGCGTGGGTCTAAAAGTGTCACCAACCGGTAATGAGTGTCACCCAAAACTTTTATAATGTGAGGGTCACGTAAAATGCAGCACAACAAGTCAGCCATGTGTGCCAGACTGCTAACAGGAAAGATTTCTGTGTCCTCCCCAACAGGATGACTGACCATGCTGTCCTCCTCCTCCTCCCTGTCCTCAGGTCATTCCCATTGAACAGACATGTCAGACATCCATGTCCACTCCTGAAGTCTTATGTGTGGAGTCTGAACTGAATATCAACGGCCTTGTTGATGTTGGTAGTCAACAACTGACCTCTTCTGCTCACAAATCGTTTCCAAAATATGCAGCGTAGAGTTCCAGCACATGGGGATATCACACACCAGTGGGTGAGCTGGAAGCTGAAAACGCAGCTGAAGCAAGGCAAGGGTGGCTGAAGCTGTAGCTGACTTCCTAAATTGGGCAGAAAGATGGCGTACTTTCACTAGCAGATCCGGCAGCTCCGGGTAGCTTTTCAGAAAATGTTGAATCACGAGGTTAAGCACATGGGCTAGGTACGTGTGTGAGCTCTCCTTGCCTCAGAGCCGCCACCAGGTTACGGCCATTGTCACACATGACCATGCCTGGCTGTAGTTTCAGTGGTGTCATACAAACATCTGACTGCTCTTTCAGTGCTGTCCACAACTCTTCTGCATTGTGCGGTTTGTCACCTGTGGAGATTAGCTTCAGCACAGCCTGTGGCCGCTTGGCAGAGGCAGTGCGGCAGTGCTTCCAGCTTCTGACTGATGTGTTGATTTCAGAGATGGAGGATGATGATGAGGAGGAGGTTCAGAAGCTGTAGACTGTAGGGGCAACCCTGATTGATGTAGGGCCAGCAATTCTCGACATGGGGAAGATGTGTTCCATCCCAAGGTCCTACTGGGTCCCGGCTTCCACTATGTTAACCCAGTGGGCCGTCAGTGAGATGTACCTTCCCTGCCCTCAAGCACTTGTCCATGTGTCTGTGGTTAGGTGGACTTTCCCCATAACAGCATTGTTGAGGGCACGGGTAATGTTGTGGGACACATGCTGGTGTAATGCCGGTACAGCATACCAGGCGAGATAGTGGTGAGTGCGGACCGAGAACTTTGGGATGGCCACCGCCATCAGATTGCGGAAAGCTTCCATCTCAACAAGCCTAAAAGGCAACATTTCTAGCGCAAGCAGAAGAGAAATATAAGAATTTAGGACTGTGGCCTGTGGGGCATTGGCTGGGTATTTCCACTTGCAATCCAAAGACTGGGTTATAGACAACTGAAGGCTGTGCTGGGACAGGGACGTGGACGGGCTTGATGATGGTGCTGCTTGACTGTGGGCCACAACAGGTGCAGGGCTAGAGGCATCATCACATGCACGGTGTACTGAGGATTGGCTTCTACGCAAAACAGTAGAAAAAGCAGTGGTGTGACCTGCAGGCAGTGGTTCTGGAGCCTGGGGTTCGGCCTACAAAGTCGGGTGCTTTGCTGCCATGTGCCTGATCATGCTGGTCGTGGTCAGGGTGGTTGTTTTGCTACCCCTGCTGATGCGGGCATGGCAGGTGCTGCAAATGGCCTATTTCGGTTATTGGCAGAGTCTTTGAAAAATAACCAGACTCAGGAAGATCTAACAGTTGGAATGGCAACTTACCTCATGTTGGTGTTATGGGGAAAGGATGCACGCCTTCTTTCTGTGGCCACCACACTGCTTCTTTCTGCCTGGTGGGTTGATATGCCTCCTTCCCTATGTGTGCTGCTGCCCTCTCTCTGCATGTCCTCCTGCCAGGTGGGGTCAGTCACATAGTCATCCACCACCTCGTCTTCCACATCCGCACCCTGCTCCTCCTCCTGACTTTCTGGCAATTGTGTCTTATCATCATCCACCTCTACTGACACTTTCCCATCATCGCCTTTACGTGACAGGGGCTGGTCAAAGCTTTGGGCATCTCTAAATGCGATCTCATCTGTCCCCACTTCAAGTTGACCGGCCGATAGTTCTGAATCTTGAAATGGAAAACTGAACAGCTCTTCAGTGTGTCCAAGTGTGGGATCAGTTGTCTCAGGGCACTCGGCATGGTGGGAGGAAGGAGGATCAGGGTGAGGAATATCCGGGCCACACTCATGGCTACTCAGACTTGACTGTGTGGAAGACATGGTGGTGGTGGTGGCTAATTGACTGGAAGCATTATCCGCTGATATAGAAGGGTTAATAGTTTGCTTTTAAGTTCTTTTTGCCTTTAATTGTTAGAATTACTAGAATCTGTTGACGCAGTAGTCTGATGGTCTCCTTTCAAGGAGACTATACTTCTTATCAATGTATGTTCTCAATAGTCAGTCACAACATGCTCTGGGTACGTTAGAGAATAGGTCAGTATGACCCTGGGTGATGGTGGGGGCTACATGAATTGCATTAATGTTGTAAATGGTATAAAATACTGCCTCTTGCTCTATTACTTCAGATAAAAGTGACTTGCTCACAGGATATGTGTGAGGTGTCTTTTTGTCTCCAAGCGCGCTTGTAAAATGACGGGCGTAACTCCACAATTTGGTCTCACTGGTGATCTGTCAGCTGACATTGGTCAGAACGAAAACAGCTATAACAGTTTTGGCGCCCGACCGGGGCCGTGTATCCAGCCTATTCGGAATCCGTATGGGGGAGCTTTCTGAGAGATTGCAAGTGCAAAACAGGTTGTAAGAATAATATTTCTCACCTTGCTGCAGCTGGTGTTTTGCATGTCCAATTTCTCAGAAAACTCCCCCATACGGATTCCGAATAGGCTGGATACACGGCCCCGGTCGGGCGCCAAAACTGTTATAGCTGTTTTCGTTCTGACCAATGTCAGCTGACAGATCACCAGTGAGACCAAATTGTGGAGTTACGCCCGTCATTTTACAAGCGCGCTTGGAGACAAAAAGACACCTCACACATATCCTGTGAGCAAGTCACTTTTATCTCCAAGCGCGCTTGTAAAATGACGGGCGTAACTCCACAATTTGGTCTCACTGGTGATCTGTCAGCTGACATTGGTCAGAACGAAAACAGCTATAACAGTTTTGGCACCCGACCGGGGCCGTGTATCCAGCCTATTTGGAATCCGTATGGGGGAGCTTTCTGAGAAATTGGACATGCAAAACACCAGCTGCAGCAAGGTGAGAAATATTATTCTTACAACCTGTTTTGCACTTGCAATCTCTCATCTGGATCTCTCCATACCTCTGGGTAAAAGGCTGCGAACATGGTTCAAAGAATCCACATCACCAGTGAGTTTTGTGTTTGTTTTCTGTTTATGTCCGTATGAGAGTTGAATAATAGAGTTATAAGATGATAATTGTTATCTGTATTTTCTGTCAATATCCTAATTGGTTGTGTATTTGTTTAGTGTGTGTAATACAGAGCTGGGATAGACTCTGTACAGTGTTGTTATTTTGGTCATTTTGGATTGGCAGTACATTATATGAAGCTGTATTTTGTATTAGGGCCGTGGTTTTTGTTGTTTGGCCTTAAAGTGCTTTCAGAGTGTCGGTGGACACTGCTGCAGTTTTTGTTATATAGAGTTGTGTTAATTCCAAAGTGCAAAATAGGCAGGCTGTGTGAACCTTGTATGTATGTATGTCTATGAGAACTCTGAATGAGATGACAGGTGAGTAAATGAGTATAAGGAATAAACATAAATCCCTGATTGATGAGGGGTTCCGTTAGGTGTGGTCCTCTGTATGTGACAGAAGACATTATTCAACTCAGTTTGAGCTGAATTAGGTGGAGTGATTGAGATAAGGAATTTTCTTCTTGTAAAAATCAACTGAAAAGTGAAAGGAAAAGAAACAACAATCCCTGAATGAGCATGTATGTATGAGTGATCACATAAGTATCATTACTTATCTAACTGTTGTTAATTGTCCAGGATGAATGAGTTGTGGATATTTTAATGTACATTTAATTTACATCTGAGATTCAGTGAAACCCGTGTTATATATGGTTTTACATTGGATAGGTTTCTATATGTGTTTTGGCCGGACGCGGTCAGAATCAGCTTATTCAAGTTGTGCAGTGATCTGCCTGTATGGAGAAACTGTTTTTAATTCCAAGAGGATGAATGTTTTGTAGAGATTAAGTCTGAAAAGTGCTGCATTCTGTTTCTGTGTGTAAGACAAGCTCTTATCTGTGTTTATACCTGATGGGAGGAGGGAAGCAAATCGCTGCGCGAATTGTTTATTTCTCCTCTCTGTGCTGCGGGCCAGAGGAAGGGGGGCCATGCAGCTGCAGTGAAGAATATGGAGCTGTGCATATTCTGTCCTTGGTTCAGTACGCGCTGAGAGATTTGTGTTTAAAGCAATAGTACTGTATGTATTGAAGTAGAAAGAAATATCGTAAGTTCAAGTTGGAATTTGAAAGTGAAAGAATTGTGCCTATTTTAGAGGAAACTTGTAAGTGATTGAAAGATTGGTAAAAGATTCACCTGCTTCAAGTTGAGTAATTGATATGTATATATACTGTAGCAAATTGAGGATTAACAGAGGAGGTAGCCAACTGCACGGCTGATGTAGTAGGTGGTGTAACCTGCTACAGTCAGCCTACGGCAAATTGGTGGTGTAACCTTGCCGTTCCATGGAGCTGTGCTAGCCAGCTGATCTACCGGGTGGTAGGTGGTGTAACCTGCCCGCTAGAATCCTTTAGGTCTACCCGGTGGTAGGTGGTGTAACCTGCCTGCTAAACCTTGACACTCACTCTGACTTGTCATGTGTTGCAACCCTGGTTTAAGGCAAGGCACACTAAAAAGGGCATTTTTAGAGGTGAGTGTCTGAGCGGATAAGTTGAAGCCATGGGCGACTTATTCTGTGTGCAGTCAGGGCCCCCAATGGGATCCAAAAACCGCTGTACAGATTGGAAAAAGGAAGCAGTGAAAGATGTGAGACCAATATTGAAACAGGCAAAAATGCCAGTGAGTGGATGGATGTTTGGATGTTCAAAAAGGCACAGACAAAGGAGGAAAATAGTATGTGAATAAATGGCATCTGAGAGAGTGCAGCAGGACGGAAGTAAGGTGTATTATGAATGTTTTGATGCTCAAAAGTCCGACTATGACCGACACATTACTGCTACGGTCATACCTTTGTATAACCAGAGACCAAGACAAGACAGATGGACTTGTAAACATTGCGGTCAGACAAACCCAGACTGAAGAAATACTTGTATGATCTGTGCTGCAACCCAACCTAAGTTAATTACACTGAATCCTGTCCAGACAAGATCACATGTAGCGACATAAGAAGCTGACACAGGATTGTGGTTAGTGGGTAGTGGGGACATTAACTTTTGGGAGTAAGCTGACAGTAATCCTTTTTGGAAGGAGCTGTAGACCAGCATGTCATGTCACCCCCAACTGGTCATCTAGTCACCCCCACCACCAGAGAACCAACCACATCAGGTAGGGTAAGACAGATACAGGAGTATTATCCCTGGAAGCCCTCTGACTAGCTAGCTACGCTAAAATAATTGGCTGACCCTGAAAACAAACCTTTCCCATTTTACAGACAAAGACAATATGATGGACGTATAAGTGCACCTGAGCAGACCTAGAGAGTTGGTGAGCACAAAAGCAGGTTACGTACTAGGATGCAAATTAAGACTTTTACAGATGTGGCAAAAGGAGAGAGTGTAGAGATGTACTCTGGACGGTTACAGCTGAAATGGGCAGACATGGGGTACAGTCCAGTAAACCCACTCGATGTTAAAATATTTGTAAATACATTCATTGACGGTATGACAAAAGGCTTACGAGACGCAGTACAGACAGCCAGACCTAAATGGAGAAATGTAGATCCAAAGACCTCCTGAAGGTTGCTAAAGGAGTTGAACAAACTAGGACAATAAGACGACGTGTCATGTATGCTGGAGCACAAGTAAAACAGTAGAGACGTAGTAAGGGTCCTAAGGACTTAGAAACAGTGAAGTGCTGGAATTGTGGAGAAAATGGACACTCAGACCAATCTTCCACCTCCTTCACTTTCAGACTAGGAAACTGACAACCCAGTGACAAATGTGTGCCCTGTTCTTGTCCCCTCTGGACCTGGTCCTGCCTTGATGCCCACCATACCAATGCTGGGAGGGAAATAGACAGAATTCTTGACCGACACTGGGGCAGCTGGGACTAGTACACAAAGACTTGATACTGCCAGACATGATTACTGACGAGACTGTGGAATGCGTGAGGGTAGAGGGACAAGCGACTGAAGCCCTTATGGCTAAACAAGAAAAGACTAGAGTCACGAGACAGCCAAGAGGTGCTTACAAACTTATTGTTAGTGACAATACCCCTATGAATTTGCTGGGAGCAGAGTTGAGTGCTGTCTAGGCACTATACAGTGCTCTCCTGAGGGTATTACAGTCACAAGTCCCCTTTTCATATAAACACTTGTGGCAGAGGGACGCCAGGGTCTTCCACGTGCACATTATACCACAGGTAAATCATGCCCTATTATAGTTACACTTAATTCCATTAATTTACCAGTTTAGTAGTTTCCTTACACAAGATGGTATACTTACAGTGTATTTCTAGGTTGTCTTCATATGATATATAGTTTTTTAGCCATTCATTATATTGGCTCAAACCATAGTCACTGTTTATTCGTCTTTTCCACTTCTTATACCTTATCGCAGGCAACTGGCATTGATATTTGGTATTTTTCAAATCCCTTCTTTTTGTATTTGGAACTGTTAGTTATGGATTTATATAGGGCTGTTACTTTCTTAGAATAAGCTTGTGCTTTGCTGTGGCCTATGGCATTGTGCTCCCCCATTTTATGACTCAGTATCTTTCTTAATCATATATATAATTTTCTTTTGGTAACATTTTGTGAATCAAATTTAGTTTTTTTTAAGGGATACTCTACCCAATCAAATACGGGTATAAATATTTGGACATTAGTAACATAGTAACATAGTTAGTAAGGCCGAAAAAAGACATTTGTCCATCCAGTTCAGCCTATATTCCATCATAATAAATCCCCAGATCTACGTCCTTCTACAGAACCTAATTGTGTGATACAATATTGTTCTGGTCCAGGAAGACATCCAGGCCTCTCTTGAACCCCTCGACTGAGTTCGCCATCACCACCTCCTCAGGCAAGCAATTCCAGATTCTCACTGCCCTAACAGTAAAGAATCCTCTTCTATGTTGGTGGAAAAACCTTCTCTCCTCCAGACGCAAAGAATGCCCCCTTGTGCCCGTCACCTTCCTTGGTATAAACAGATCCTCAGGGAGATATTTGTATTGTCCCCTTATATACTTATACATGGTTATTAGATCGCCCCTCAGTCGTCTTTTTTCTAGACTAAATAATCCTAATTTCACTAATCTATCTGGGTATTGTAGTTCTCCCATCCCCTTTATTAATTTTGTTGCCCTCCTTTGTACTCTCTCTAGTTCCATTATATCCTTCCTGAGCACCGGTGCCCAAAACTGGACACAGTACTCCATGTGCGGTCTAACTAGGGATTTGTACAGAGGCAGTATAATGCTCTCATCATGTGTATCCAGACCTCTTTTAATGCACCCCATGATCCTGTTTGCCTTGGCAGCTGCTGCCTGGCACTGGCTGCTCCAGGTAAGTTTATCATTAACTAGGATCCCCAAGTCCTTCTCCCTGTCAGATTTACCCAGTGGTTTCCCATTCAGTGTGTAATGGTGACATTGATTCCTTCTTCCCATGTGTATAACCTTACATTTATCATTGTTAAACCTCATCTGCCACCTTTCAGCCCAAGTTTCCAACTTATCCAGATCCATCTGTAGCAGCATCCATCTGTAGCATTAATGTGTGACTTATATAAACACTTGTGTAATATTGCAGAAATGATGTATATGGCAAGAGTAGTGAAAGTAATACCTGACACCAGAATATCTGAGGACAAGGAAAATAGGTACCAGACACCGTTTAGGCAAGGGGAAAATCTGATATGGGTCGGCTGTCCATTCCCCCTGTCATGATAAATCAAGAGAAGTAATCACTCCTCTTTGGTTAAGGCAATACCCCTTAAGTCTAGTCAAATCAATGGCCCTGAGCAGGAATATTAAAGAGTATGTTAAGGCAGGGGTTCTAGTGCAGAGATATTCCCCCTGCAACACCCCTTTGTATCCCATTAAGAAAAAAAAGGACCCAAGGGTTCCCCTAGTGCTTACAGAATAGTTCATGACTAACGAGCTATTAATGATGTTACAGTGAGTGTGACCTCAACTGTCCCTAACACACACACCGTACGGTCACAGATCCCCGCGACGTCAAAATGTTTCCCAGTTATTGATTTGGCAAATGCATTCTTCTCTGTACCACTGCACTCTGACTGTCAGTAACTTTTTTTTTTCTTTCACTCACGAAGGTAAACAATACTGTTGGACGGTCCTCCCACAAAGGGGGAAAGAACTCCCCAACCATCTATTCAACAGCGATGGCAGGGATTCTTGAGCAGTGGCAACCACCTCATCCACAGATTGTACTATTACAGTACGTGGATGACCTCTTGCTCTGCTGCCCGGACCAGATGTCCTGCAAGGAAGCTACAATTTCCTTGCTGTGTTTTTTGGCAGAAAAGGGTTGCAGAGTCTCACGTGATTGCAAACAAAAGGTGACATTTTTAGGACATTGCATTGCTGAAGGTACAAGACACCTGACTGAAGACAGAAAACAGGCAATACAAATCTCCTTTTACCCAGGTCACACCAGCATCTACGCACTTTTCTAGGTTTGGTGACCTACTGTAGGCCTCGGATAAGGTCTGCTTCACAAATGATGCAACCACTCTATGACTGTTTGCCATCAGACCCCTACAATCTCACTCAAGAAGCAATTGACTCCATCCACTCTCTCAAGCTGCTCATTGTGTCAGACATTCCAAACTATTTTCAGCCATGTTTCTTATTTTTCACAGAGCAGGGTGGACATGCTACTGCAGTACTGACACTACAACATGGAAAGAAACAGAGACCGATAGCTTACTACTTAGCACAATTAGACCCAGTGATTAGAGGGTCTCCTACATGAGTCTGTGCTGTAGGAGCTGCTGTATTACTGAAAGGCATGTGAGATCACACTGACTTTTTTCTTTTTGACAATTTGTTCCCCACGTGACATTAATGCCATACTCGTACAAGTTCAACCAAAACACCTGCCTAAGGAGAGACAGATCAGACTTGAATGTGCTCTAATACTAATTCCTGAATATGTCACCCTCAAAAGACATAATGTTCTGAATCCAGCCACTCATTTGCCTGTCGATTCAGAAAAGGGGGAATTGGTGACAGCATTGGCAGGTGGGAAAGAGAACATGACATGACGTTGACATGACGCACGAACATGACAGCATAGGAACTGATGAGTCAGGAGACAGTGGGTTTTACATATGTTCGTGGGAAGAAAAAAACCTGTTCCTAATGCATATTTTGAGGTTTTTTTATTTTTGTAGATGGCTCCAGATACCACCAGAATGGGCGACTCTACATTGGATATGCAGTAGTATCCTCACATGAGGTAATCCGAGCTGAACCACTCGCTCCTCACATGTCGGTGCAGGAGGCAGAGTTGAAGGCACTCACTGAGGCGTGTAGAGCTGCTGCAGGTAAAGTCGCTAACAGTTACACAGATTCAAATTGTGCATGGGGAATATCCCATGATTATTGCCCTATCTGGAGAAGCAGAGCGTTTCTAACATCAGCCGGTAAGCCCATTAAAAATGCAGAGCAGGTGAAACAATTAGTGGAGGCATTGACATTATCAGTCCAGGTTGGCAAGGTAAAAGCACACACGGACGGTGACTCTGTGGAGGTAGAGGGCAACAAAAGGGTGAACGAGGCTGCTAAAGTAGCAGCAAGGCGGCTTAGGGAGCAGTGGACGGTGGCGGGGAGTCAGAGTATTCCAGCCACACTGTGCCTAGATGTCCTGAAATCCCTCCAGCTGCCCAAACAGAGAAAGAACACTGAGAGAATGGGAGCTGAGCTGAACTCAGAAAGAGTATGGGAGAATAAGGATAAATCGTATATACCAAGATCCCTGCTCCCAATCATGGCGCAAGCAACACAAGATGCCTTCTGGATCGCTCCTGGTTTCAGTTACGCAGCCGCAAAGCTCTTGCAGTCATGCCTCATCTGTGCACAGCACAACCCAGGTAAAACAGTAGGAATCCCTAAGAAAGCAACACCCAGGCCTCTCTACCCGTTTCAGAGACTGCAGACTGGCTACATACAGCTACCCAAGGTAGGAGTGTGTGAAAAATATCCTAGTATGTGTAGATCTCTTCTCTGGTTGGCTGGAAGCCTATCTGGTAAAATGTGCAAATACTAAAGCGACTGCAGACAAACTGATGAAAGAACTGATCTGCAGGTATGGTGTCCTAGAAACCATAGAGAGCGATAGGGGTACACACTTCACGGGAGAAATAATGAGGGAAGTCATGCAGGTCCTGGGAGTACAGCAAGCATATCATGCACCATATAGACCACAAAGTAGTGGGAAAGTGGAGAGACTAAATGGGACACTTAAACTGGAAAATCAAAGGCCACGGCAGACACAGGAAAGAGCAGGGTAGAGTGCTTGTCTCTTGCACTCATGTCAGTCAGACACACTCCAAATATAAAGACAGGCTTGTCTCCTTTTGAAGTCCTGTTTAGTAGTTTGCCAAGGGCTGGTCTGTACTTCCCACAGGTGCTACAAAAGCAACACGGTGCTATGACAGCCCATGTCCAGGCCTTACAGAAAAGACTTAATGTGGTGCATAAACATGTGTTTTCATCCATTCCAGATACTAATGCCAGTGCAGACGTACATCAGCTGAATCCAGGTGATTGGTGGTCATACACAGACACGTGAGAAGGAGCCTAGATCCACGGTTTGACGGCCCGTTTTAAAGTCCAGCTGACCACATTCACCTCAGGGAAACTTGAGGGAAAGCCCACCTGGATCCATGCCAGTCACTGCAAAAAGATCTTTTCACCAGCAGAATGACTGTTGTCCTAATCACCTTGCTGGCAGTGGTAGGATGTTTGCACCTTACAGAGGCACTGGATAAACAAACTTATTCAACATTTGTTTTTGAAGGACAAAAACTGCTGGACTGTTGGATCTTCATACACAGCCCAGTATCTGCAAGGACTATGCTGTACTTAGACTTACCCCTGGAGCCAAGGAAGGTATTAACACCACACCACATATACAATGAGACTTGGACTCAGATTTTCTTGGTTCCTTAAGGCTCTTAATGAGACTAATACAATATAGAGACTCCTTTTTAAATCCAGCCAATTGGCTTAGCGGCCTAGCGGGATGGATTATTTTTGGTATTTTACAGACTTGTATGCAAATTTTGTTGCTTTGCTTATTGGTTTATGTAGCCGTAAAAGCGCTAATATATATATTACCTAAGCTATGGAATAATGTAGGTGTAGAAAAAAAAATCTAAGGCTGAACCTTCTGTAGTGTATCATAGGCCCCGTGTAGCCACTGCTGACGGGGAGGTGAGTGTCCACACTGAGGGTGGATGGGCGAAGCAGGTAGGAAGTCCCCTTGTGGGTACTAGACCCATGAGACAGTAGCTCCTTTGTGGACATCAGCTGACCCCGTAGCAGAGGTTATACCATTTACAAAAGGGGGAAATTGATATAGAAGGGTTAATAGTTTGCCTTTAAGTGCCTTTTGCCTTTAATTGTTAGAATTACTAGAATCTGTTGACGCAGTAGTCTGATGGCCTCCTTTCAAGGAGACCATACTTCTTATCAATGTATGTTCTCAATAGTCAGTCACAACATGCTCTGGGTACGTTAGAGAATAAAGGTCAGTATGACCCTGGGTGATGGTGGGGGCTACATGAATTGCATTAATGGAAACAGGAACACATGGGCTACTTGCACAGTGAACAAGTCTGTATGATCATGTTCACACACCACCAAGAAACCTGAAGACACAAAAGAGAATAGTAAAACCAAAAACATTCAGTTTGAAAAAATGTTGCAGTAATCCGCAAGTGCTAGTAAAAGATGTAAAAAACAGGGTATTTGGTTGATACGTTTTTTGCAAAAAATGTATACTAAGCTGCTCTACCAATCTTCACGGTATACCCTTATCAGAGCAGTCCTAACTAATGTATGCAATCCCTATCTGATGTATTTAAAAACCTGATCATCTGTATATAACCTGTGTGAACAGGGTTCAGAGAGGAAAAATCCATGTGTGCATACAGGGTAGAACAGCTTTTGTGCAGATAGCCCAAGAGGAGTGGTGGAACTCACCAGTCTTGTAGACACAAGAGAACAATTATGGAAACAGGAACACATGGGCTACTTGCACAGTGAACAAGTCTGTATGATCATGTTCACACACCACCAAGAAACCTGAAGACACAAAAGAGAATAGTAAAACCAAAAACATTCAGTTTGAAAAAATGTTGCAGTAATCCGCAAGTGCTAGTAAAAGATGTAAAAAACAGGGTATTTGGTTGATACGTTTTTTGCAAAAAATGTATACTAAGCTGCTCTACCAATCTTCACGGTATACCCTTATCAGAGCAGTCCTAACTAATGTATGCAATCCCTATCTGATGTATTTAAAAACCTGATCATCTGTATATAACCTGTGTGAACAGGGTTCAGAGAGGAAAAATCCATGTGTGCATACAGGGTAGAACAGCTTTTGTGCAGATAGCCCAAGAGGAGTGGTGGAACTCACCAGTCTTGTAGACACAAGAGAACAATTATGGAAACAGGAACACATGGGCTACTTGCACAGTGAACAAGTCTGTATGATCATGTTCACACACCACCAAGAAACCTGAAGACACAAAAGAGAATAGTAAAACCAAAAACATTCAGTTTGAAAAAATGTTGCAGTAATCCGCAAGTGCTAGTAAAAGATGTAAAAAACAGGGTATTTGGTTGATACGTTTTTTGCAAAAAATGTATACTAAGCTGCTCTACCAATCTTCACGGTATACCCTTATCAGAGCAGTCCTAACTAATGTATGCAATCCCTATCTGATGTATTTAAAAACCTGATCATCTGTATATAACCTGTGTGAACAGGGTTCAGAGAGGAAAAATCCATGTGTGCATACAGGGTAGAACAGCTTTTGTGCAGATAGCCCAAGAGGAGTGGTGGAACTCACCAGTCTTGTAGACACAAGAGAACAATTATGGAAACAGGAACACATGGGCTACTTGCACAGTGAACAAGTCTGTATGATCATGTTCACACACCACCAAGAAACCTGAAGACACAAAAGAGAATAGTAAAACCAAAAACATTCAGTTTGAAAAAATGTTGCAGTAATCCGCAAGTGCTAGTAAAAGATGTAAAAAACAGGGTATTTGGTTGATACGTTTTTTGCAAAAAATGTATACTAAGCTGCTCTACCAATCTTCACGGTATACCCTTATCAGAGCAGTCCTAACTAATGTATGCAATCCCTATCTGATGTATTTAAAAACCTGATCATCTGTATATAACCTGTGTGAACAGGGTTCAGAGAGGAAAAATCCATGTGTGCATACAGGGTAGAACAGCTTTTGTGCAGATAGCCCAAGAGGAGTGGTGGAACTCACCAGTCTTGTAGACACAAGAGAACAATTATGGAAACAGGAACACATGGGCTACTTGCACAGTGAACAAGTCTGTATGATCATGTTCACACACCACCAAGAAACCTGAAGACACAAAAGAGAATAGTAAAACCAAAAACATTCAGTTTGAAAAAATGTTGCAGTAATCCGCAAGTGCTAGTAAAAGATGTAAAAAACAGGGTATTTGGTTGATACGTTTTTTGCAAAAAATGTATACTAAGCTGCTCTACCAATCTTCACGGTATACCCTTATCAGAGCAGTCCTAACTAATGTATGCAATCCCTATCTGATGTATTTAAAAACCTGATCATCTGTATATAACCTGTGTGAACAGGGTTCAGAGAGGAAAAATCCATGTGTGCATACAGGGTAGAACAGCTTTTGTGCAGATAGCCCAAGAGGAGTGGTGGAACTCACCAGTCTTGTAGACACAAGAGAACAATTATGGAAACAGGAACACATGGGCTACTTGCACAGTGAACAAGTCTGTATGATCATTTTCACACCCCACCAAGAAACCTGAAGACACAAAAGAGAATAGTAAAACCAAAAACATTCAGTTTGAAAAAATGTTGCAGTAATCCGCAAGTGCTAGTAAAAGATGTAAAAAACAGGGTATTTGGTTGATACGTTTTTTGCAAAAAATGTATACTAAGCTGCTCTACCAATCTTCACGGTATACCCTTATCAGAGCAGTCCTAACTAATGTATGCAATCCCTATCTGATGTATTTAAAAACCTGATCATCTGTATATAACCTGTGTGAACAGGGTTCAGAGAGGAAAAATCCATGTGTGCATACAGGGTAGAACAGCTTTTGTGCAGATAGCCCAAGAGAAGCACTCAGATATATGAGGGCTGTCACGGAAATACCACACTGGCAAATATGTGGCCTGTTTTTTAAAAAAATGCCAAATAGTGCTGTACATAATTAGACTAACAGACAGCAAAAAAGTGGTCCTCCGGCCTACAATGACCAACCTTGGAGCACGCAGAAATATGAGGGCTGTCACCGAAAAACCACACTGGCAAATATGTGGCCTTTTTATATTATTTTATGCTAAATAGTGCTGTATATAATTAGAGTAACAGGCAGCAAAAACAGTGGCAAAATGGCCTACAATGCCCAAACTTGGAGCACGCAGATACAGTGGGGCAAAAAAGTATTTAGTCAGTCAGCAATAGTGCAAGTTCTACCACTTAAAAAGATGAGAGGCGTCTGTAATTTACATCATAGTTAGACCTCAACTATGGGAGACAAGCTGAGAAAAAAAAATCCAGAAAATCACATTGTCTGTTTTTTTATCATTTTTTTTGCATATTATGGTGGAAAATAAGTATTTGGTCAGAAACAAACAGTCAAGATTTCTGTCTCTCACAGATCTGTAACTTCTTCTTTAAGAGTCTCCTCTTTCCTCCAATCATTACCTGTAGTAATGGCACCTGTTTAAACTTGTTATCAGTATAAAAAGACACCTGTGCACACCCTCAAACAGTCTGACTCCAAACTCCACTATGGTGAAGACCAAAGAGCTGTCAAAGGACACCAGAAACAAAATTGTAGCCCTGCACCAGGCTGGGAAGACTGAATCTGCAATAGCCAACCAGCTTGGAGTGAAGAAATCAACAGTGGGAGCAATAATTAGAAAATGGAAGACATACAAGACCACTGATAATCTCCCTCGATCTGGGGCTCCACGCAAAATCCCACCCCGTGGGGTCAGAATGATCACAAGAACGGTGAGCAAAAATCCCAGAACCATGCGGGGGGACCTAGTGAATGAACTGCAGAGAGCTGGGACCAATGTAACAAGGCCTACCATAAGTAACACACTACGCCACCATGGACTCAGATCCTGCAGTGCCAGACGTGTCCCACTGCTTAAGCCAGTACATGTCCGGGCCCGTCTGAAGTTTGCTAGAGAGCATTTGGATGATCCAGAGGAGTTTTGGGAGAATGTCCTATGGTCTGATGAAACCAAACTGGAACTGTTTGGTAGAAACACAACTTGTCGTGTTTGAAGGAAAAAGAATACTGAGTTGCATCCATCAAACACCATACCTACTGTAAAGCATGGTGGTGGAAACATCATGCTTTGGGGCTATTTCTCTGCAAAGGGGCCAGGACAACTGATCCGGGTACATGAAAGAATGAATGGGGCCATGTATCGTGAGATTTTGAGTGCAAACCTCCTTCCATCAGCAAGGGCATTGAAGATGAAACGTGGCTGGGTCTTTCAACATGACAATGATCCAAAGCACACCGCCAGGGCAACGAAGGAGTGGCTTCGTAAGCATTTCAAGGTCCTGGAGTGGCCTACCCAGTCTCCAGATCTCAACCCTATAGAAAACCTTTGGAGGGAGTTGAAAGTCCGTGTTGCCAAGCGAAAAGCCAAAAACATCACTGCTCTAGAGGAGATCTGCATGGAGGAATGGGCCAACATACCAACAACAGTGTGTGGCAACCTTGTGAAGACTTACAGAAAACGTTTGACCTCTGTCATTGCCAACAAAGGATATATTACAAAGTATTGAGATGAAATTTTGTTTCTGACCAAATACTTATTTTCCACCATAATATGCAAATAAAATGTTAAAAAAACAGACAATGTGATTTTCAGGATTTTTTTTTCTCAGTTTTTCTCCCATAGTTGAGGTCTACCTATGATGTAA
The DNA here is from genome assembly GCF_032444005.1 of Ranitomeya imitator. Lineage (NCBI taxonomy): Eukaryota > Metazoa > Chordata > Amphibia > Anura > Dendrobatidae > Ranitomeya > Ranitomeya imitator. The sequence continues at coordinate 356,674,169 of NC_091282.1, forward strand.
ATTACAGACGCCTCTCATCTTTTTAAGTGGTGGAACTTGCACTATTGCTGACTGACTAAATACTTTTTTGCCCCACTGTATATGAGGGCTGTCACAGAAATACCACACTGGCAAACATGTGGCCTGTTTTATTTAGAAATGCCATATAGTGTGGTATATAATTAGAGTAACAGACAGCAAAATCAGTGGCAAAACGGCCTGCAATGTCATGGAAATAACACACTGGCAAATATGTTGCCTTTTTATATTTTTTTTATGCTAAATAGTGCTGTATATAATTAGAGTAACAGACAGCAAAAACAGTGGCAAAATGGCCTAAAATGCAAAAACTTGGAGCACGCAGATATATGAGTCCTTTTTTGGTGAATTTAAAACACCAAAAAAAAGTGGCACAAGGCTAGCACACACAACTATGCTACGTATGCCTGACAAACTATGATTTTTTAACAGGCCTCAGTCTGACAAAACATAATGTATATTTTTTTTTTTTTGGGGGGGGGTGGATTTTTGAGAGAGAAAAAAATGCAACTAGGTATATAGTAAAGAAGCTGCAGCAGCATCAGACAGTCATTGAGCTTTGGGAGGGATGCAGAGGAAGCAATGGACGCACATACAGTGCCTGCAGGCCATGCACTGATGTGGATATGCTATTCCCTGCCTACCTAGTGCTGCAATATCGGGACCCACGAATTAGCCCTAAAAAGGACTGTTGGTTTCTCAGGAGTTGTGGATTTAAGAGTTGCAGACCTACACTAACTCTAAAAACTACGATTCTGACCCTATTTACAAAGGAGGGCAACAAAATTAATAAAGGGGATGGGAGAACTACAATACCCAGATAGATTAGCGAAATTAGGATTATTTAGTCTAGAAAAAAGACGACTGAGGGGCGATCTAATAACCATGTATACGTATATAAGGGGACAATACAAATATCTCGCTGAGGATCTGTTTATACCAAGGAAGGTGACGGGCACAAGGGGGCATTCTTTGCATCTGGAGGAGAGAAGGTTTTTCCACCAACATAGAAGAGGATTCTTTACTGTTAGGGTAGTGAGAATCTGGAATTGCTTGCCTGAGGAGGTGGTGATGGCGAACTCAGTCGAGGGGTTCAAGAGAGGCCTGGATGTCTTCCTGGAGCAGAACAATATTGTATCATACAATTATTAGGTTCTGTAGAAGGACGTAGATCTGGGGATTTATTATGATGGAATATAGGCTGAACTGGATGGACAAATGTCTTTTTTCGGCCTTACTAACTATGTTACTATGTTACTATGTTACTATGTTACTATTTCGGCAGCAGCTCTCCTTACTATCGCTGAATCTGGAGCAGAATGCGGCAAGCAGGGCGGCGCCAGGTCTCTTATACTCGGGATGATGCAGTGCGGCCAAGCCAATCACTGTATGACCACAACAAAGATGGCTGCGGCATTTCATGGCCAGGCAGACAATCCCTGCATGGTGATTGTGTCTCTAAAGTCTGTCAAAAATGCTGAGCAGAGACACCAGTTACCTCTGAATTATTCCGGAAATGCTCAGTCCTCGCCAAGTACACCAAGCATAGTGATACTCGGGAGAGTATTGGGGAGCACGGTCGGTCATCACTAGTACCCTACTGTACAGCCAGGGGACAGTTTGGATGATGGGAGGATGATGAAGAGGAGGAGGAACAACTGTGTTCACAGCTGGGTGGCACTCAGAGCAGCTCACAGGCATCACTGGCATGTGGCTGGGGGGATACAGAGTACCCAGATGATACACCTCCCACTGAGGACAGCTTGTCATTGTCTCTGGGCAGCCTGGCACACATAAGCCAATACATGTTGCTGTTCCTACCACAATAACTGCCAAGTTGCCAGTATTTTTACACATGCAGATTACTGGGTGGCCATCCCTGCTGGATCCCCACTACAAGGACAATGTACCATCTTTACTTCCATCACCAGAGTGAGATGGCAAAATGCATGAATAAAAGCTAAAAGCACATGCTGGAAGAGAAACTACTGATGAAGGAGGAAGTCACCAACGCAGCTTGGGCACTGCCACCACCTCGGAAGGTAGGGTTGGCATGGCCGAAATGTGGCAGAAATTTATGAGCACGCCACAACATCTGGCACCACCATCTAATGCAGTACGTATTAGCTGGAGGCAGCATTACAACTACATGATGGAAGAGTACTTGCCAACACATCTCTATGTACTAAATTATTTATTCGGAGGACTTGGTTAATTTTATTTTACAGGTCACTTTTTTCTTATTAACACATAATTTTTTTTCTTTTGATGAGGAGTATTATTTGCAGCGCACAGGCGTTTCTATGGGCGCTAAATTTTCTCCATCTCTGGCAAATCTGGTGATGGCCCATTGGGAATATTTATATTTATTTTCAGCAGTAAATCCTTTTTCTTCTTTTATCCACTGGTATGGCAGATACATCGATGATACGTTGATTATCTGGAAGGGCGATGTATCTGCCATACAAAAATTTGTGGAGTACATTAATAATAACGATTTCAACATAAAATTTACGTTTGTGCATGCGGTTTCCAGAATTTCATTTCTTGATTTGGAATTGACAGGGATTCCTGATGAGTTGGTATCTACACGTACGTTTACAAAGCCAATGGCAGGGAATACGGTGCTCCATGCCAAAAGTAGCCATCCTAGGCATACAATCAAAGCCATCCCCGTGGGGGAATTTACCAGATTGAAGCGAAATTGCAACAACAATAGTAATTTTAATAATGATTTATTTCAAGCAGGAAATAAATTCAGAAAGCGGGGGTACCCTAACTGGATGCTCAATAGAGCATTAAATGTTGCCAAACAGAAGAATCAGTCAGATCTTTTAGATGTGGAATCTAGTCATAAGAAAAATAAAAACAAAAATGACAATCATAAAAATGTGGCAACCAAGCCATATGTCTGTCTACAATTCAGCCCGCAATTTAATGAGATCAAAACAATTATTAATCGGGCTATTCCAATTCTTTTTGAAGATCCCACTCTTGCTGTATTGTTGAATAATGGTTGCAACGTTGTAGCAAGAAGGGCACCTACGCTAGGCAACATATTATCCCCTAATTGCTTTATGTCCAAACAACCTAATAGCACCTGGCTTAGTTGTACGGGTTGCTACAAATGCAACATCACTAATTGTACTACCTGTAAGCATTTAATAGTTACAAAATTTTTGGTACCAGGAGTAAGGAAAATAAATATAAAATTAAAACTTTTAATTGTAACACACGATTTGTAGTATACAAAATAGATTGCATTTCCTGCGACAAATCATACATCGGTTGCACAATTAGAAAACTAAAAAACCGCATCTCTGAACATTTGTACGATATCAAATGTACAACCAACAGCAATCGTACCGTTTCCTCAGCAGCGAGACATTTCATTGAAATGCATTCACGCAGCACTGATTCCTTAAGAGTAACGGGCATTGAAAAAATAAAAAAACCTCCGCGGGGAGGAGACATGCATAGGTCTTTACTCACACGGGAAGCCTTTTGGATGTTTAATTTGGGTACTAGATTTCAGCATGGTTTGAATAAAAAGAGTGAACTTATGTTTCACTATTAGATATGGTAAATTGCAGTGCAGGCACAGATTCATGTATTTATAAATTGCATGTTTTTAGCCCTTTTTTTTTTTGTGTTTCTTTTTTTGTATTTTCATATATATGGGATTTATTGTATCTTACCATTGTGTATATATATATATTGTTTATATTTTTTAGAATATCTGGCAATGGTTTATATGTTTTTGTGATTATAAGTACTCTTGGTCAGGTGAGCCCCCTTTTTTTTTTTACCTTTCCATTGGTAGGTCAGTCCTTCTTATACCGCATGGACTGCTGAGTAGATCAGCTGTGACAAAGACCGTATGGTCGAAACGCGTAGCTTTCTTCACTTGTGATATGGCATTGTCCCAGGAGTGTGTCTTCTACTATTTTATATGATGGATTAAAGTTTTACATTTTATCAAGAAGCTGGAACATTTTTCTCTTTTACTAAATTATGGGACTGCCCCATGTAATTTCTCGGTCTCCAAATTTGACACATGGCCTGAGCTTGCCCATTATGTCATGGAGGTGCTGGCCTGTCAGAATGTGTGTTTAGTATGGCAGGGGATGTGATTACAGACAGGAGCATCAGCCTGTCCACATTCAATGTGGAGAAGCTAACATTCCTTAAAATGAGCCAGTTGTGGATACCACAGGACTCATCCATATCTTTCGATGACTAGACTACTATACCAGTTGTACCCAGCCAGTATTCAACTCTATTTGCCATTTGTTTAATTTGAGTGCTTCCTTCCCAAATAAAAAACAAAAATACTGTGTTGGCTACCTACTCCTCCATTTCTTGCATCCGCACTGCCATGTCCTTTTTCCTTCACCTCCACTTCCAGTTGGACCTCCACCGCCTGGTTGTACCGTGTTAGTTTATTTTGAGTTCATTTTATGGTCTTTTAAGTCAGTTCCCAAAACCCCCCAAAAAAACAAAAACACAAAAACACAGATAGTGTTCCATTACTCCTACCATACCTCTTCCACCTACACCGCCACATTCACCTCTTTCTCCACTTGGACCTGTGCCTCCAGGCTCTAGGGTACTAGTTTTAGTTTTGTCATTTCTTGGTTATTTTAAGCCAGCTCCTTAAAAAAGTTTAAAAGACTAAGAAAAAATACAAAGAATTGTTTTGGATTACTCCACCCCTGCCTTTTCCATTTAAACTGTCATGTCCACCTCTTTGTCCACTTGGACCTACACCTCCTGATTCTACATTGCTAGCTTTATTTTTGTTAATTCTAGGTTGTTCAAAGTCAGTTCCATAAAGAAAAAACAAACACTGAAAAAAAAATACCACTGTTGGATTAGTCCTCCCTTGTCTCTTCCACCTACACCATCAACCTAATCCTCCACTTCAACCTCCACCGGCTGATTCAACATTATTATGATTTTCTTTTCTGTTACATAAAGTAATTTCCCTATCCAAATTTGTTTGTGGGGCACTACCTCCTTACCCGCATCAAGCTTCCTTTTGTGGCCCCTTACTCTGACCATTTTATAGCACCGAAGTTTTGGTTGCCATTGACTTATCTTGGGTTTGGGATTGGGGTCCAGTTTGGGTCATGTTTGGATACCGAATGGAGATTTTAACTCTAGTTCGTCCAAACCCAACCATCCACGGGTCCCCTCATTCCTGCTTGTGAGCACTAGAGATGATCAAATTTGCCAAAATTCTCTGCAAATTGAATGTTCCTTATTATGCTCTGGAGTCTGCCAAGATCACAGAATATTATAAATGCAGATTGTAAGAAAAATAAATAAATAATACTCCCCTCACCACTCACCTGTCCCAATGTCATCATAGCCTGAAATACTATCCTGGGTGCCTCACCTTTTCCCCTTTTCCCTGTCACACCCATTCTCTTTGGCCTCTTCAATCCAGCCTGCAGCTTGGACATCACACGAGAGATGCACATCAAGTAATTGCACAGCGTACAGTGCGCAGTGATGTCCGAGGCTAGTATAGCTGGAAGCTGCAGCCTTAATTGAAGAGGGAGAAGAGAATGTGAGAAGGGGGAAGGGGAAAAGAAGAGGTACTGAAGATTAGACAATGGGTTGTGGGGATGGCAGGATAGGTGAACTCTTCAGGTGAGGCTTATTTTTGTCATGATCTTGTCTGGGGTATGTTTCTTGCTATTCTCTCCCTGGTCTGGTCATGCGGGGGTTAACTTTCTTTGCCTCGTTTTGGGATCTGTTTTGCTATTTCAGCCCATGGCTGCCTGCAGGCAGTGTCAGCTAAATTTCTTGTGCCCGGCTTGAGCAATTGACCCCGTTACAGCCTGATTTGTTCCCTGCCCATTTACTTAGTTCCCCTGCCTTCCCATTCCTGTATTCCCCGTCCTCCTACTGTGGGCTCCCTGTGCTGTGAACTTGGTATCTGACCCAGCTTGTCCTCTGACCTGTTTTCCTGTCTCACGTCTCAGGCATCTCTGCTCCCAACTGGCTCCGATTTCTTTGGCTTGCATCTGACCACGTGTATTGCTGTTTCCCCTGATACTGTGTCTCCTGTCCGTTCCAGACTTGACTTGTCTGACAACTTTCTCGCCACCTAGTGGTGCCTGCGCTGCCGCACTGTAGTGTTACGCTGTGTGTGCAACCTATCTTCCCTCTCCAGCACCCCCTGGTGTAGGTGTCATGATGCGGCACTGTGGCAGCATTACAATTTTTTAAAAACATTTGCACAATGGCATCAACTGGCCAGTATTTTGCCAAATTTGTGCAAAGCTAATTGCAAAAAATCCATATTCAAGAGAATATGGATTATTGTAAAATTCAAGAAGAAATTAATTCCACTGAAATAAATTTGTTCACATTTAGCAAACACAATTATGTCTAGACGGATCTGTAGATTGCAACTGGATCGCCCCCAGACACAGGGCCACGCATTTCGGTACCGGGCCTCTCTAGTTCGGTTCCGAGGCTGTCATGGTGGCTAGACCCGGTCCGCAACCCTGCTAAGGGGCGTCCAATGAAGGTGGTGCAGTCTGTCAGGGGTTCGTGACGCCACCTGTGGTGTTTGGTCAGGGTGACCGACGCTGCTATGGGGTCCACTGGGGTGATGGAATGGCAGCTGGATGGTATACCTTCCCACAGGTGAAGTGTGTCCCCAGGTCTTCCCATTGGTGTAGGTGGCGATGGTGTGAGGTGCAGGCAATAACGAGGACACAAGATTGCAGTCTCTTTACCTCTTTACTGAAGACTTCAGGATCCTCAATCCAGAGCACCTTTAACAGGGCGATCAGAGACCGGCCGGTCTGATGGGCACTTCCAGAGTTTCCCTCGCAGATGGAAATCGTTGCCCACCACTAGCGCCTGTGTGTTGTAGTCCTACCCTGCTGAGCATTCGAAATAGTCGTCACAACTGCTGTTCTCGTTCGTTCGTTCTCTACAGCTCTCTCTCTCTTTAGTTCCAGATGTTACTAGTTTCTCGTCCCCCAGTATGTTTTGGCTAGGACGCACCCGTATGACGGGAAGGCTTGGAGGTCTTCCGGGACCCTAGAGATGCCCCTCTCCCAATGTTGCCCCCTATGTCTTCTTAGGAAATTTAAGGTAGACAGCCAACCTATAATTAACTGTCCTGCGGAGTTTGAAGTAAGGCCTGAAGTCAGTTACTCCCGTGGTGTTCCGGCCACCGGCTACACGCCTCAGTAGGATGTTGCCTCGGTCTCACGGCACGACTCCTACCGGTACTCCTTTTTGCTTTATCTCGTTTACACTGTTCCACAATATCCTTCCTTTCTTGTCTCTTTCTTAGGATACCGCCGCAAGGGAGTGCAGGCGCGGTTCCGTAACGTTCTGTTCTGTTCGCTAGGCACCTGCCAGGTTCCCACGCCTGACAGAGACCCCCCTGTGTCTTCTCCCCGCAACACCCCCTGCCACGGGATGTTGCCTGAATCCAACCCAGTCAGCTTTTGACTAACTTCCTCCCCAGCCCCTAGTTTTACCAGTGTGAGGAGTGGCCCAATAAATAAAGCCTTTTTCTCCCCCTAGTGGCCGGAGTGTGAAGTGTAATGTGTTCTGGTGATACCTGGTCAGGAGAATTCCTTCAGTGCCATCAGACGTACCATCACTCCCCTTAGTGGCAGAGTGTCATACTGCAACGACCAGATCTCTGGGGCGCTGCACTCCCCCCCAGTTAAATCCAGTACTCCTAGACTGGGAAGAAGAACAACAATATAATACAGCAAAAGACATACAAAATTTTGAAATGCTTAGAACAAGTAAATAGAAAAGTTGCTTCCCTTTATTGGAGGTAAGGACACTTGAACGCTACAAACAAAATTAAATATTTTTAAATAACATGTTGACTATAAATAACTCTCAGTACCCAGCCGGGTATTCTACTAAGTGCAAACTCTGATTTAACTTTTCCTTTAAGGGCGTATAAGCTGAACCCACTAAAGGTCTACTATAGAATACTATATAAATAATTCAACTTTTCTTTCCGTTCTAACTTCCCCAATGCAGGACCGCCTAGCTCCTTGGCTCGGCCTACTGTCATTGTGCCGACCATCTTTCTACAGTTCTCAGGAGGACTCTCTCTCTAACCCCTACGGGTTCACTTCAAGCTTTGCTGTCCTCAATCTTTATTATCATTATCAAACTTTATTAACCTTCAACATTATTAACGTTACTTTTATTAAGGCAACCATGTAAACATTCCCTTTAAGAGGGACCCAAGTCTCTGGAAAGTAGTGCAGATTCTCTCTGTCTGCAAGTCCACTGAAAGCAAGACCTTCTGCGTTATGTCCAGCAGCATTATCTTCGCAAAGTCTTCTTTCACTTGTAAAACCAGTAGGGAGCACCTTTAAGAAGGTGCAAACTATATACAAAACAGTTTTGAATCATTCACTGTTCATTATCCGGCAGTCTTTGGAACAAGGATGAACAAACAAACAGAAGAGGGATCCCGGGTAAACAAAGGGATCCCTAGGAGTTAACCCTGGACGGGTTTAAAGCAGCAGCAAGAAACAGTTAAATAACTTATGTACATATATCGGGGTTTCGAGGTTTAGTTCTGTGAAGGTTGTGGTCTTACCTCACAGACCACTCCTCTCCGTTGAGCACGGGTGGGATCCACAGTCGCACGTGGGGCCTGGTCAGCCCGGCGATCCGCAGCGGGGACCTCATCATCCGGGGTCCCAGCTGTGACCTGGAGGACTGCGCACCGCTGAATGCCCCTGGCCGTCCAGCCGGTCCCCCTCGTCCATCGGGTATAAGTTACCGCGTCTCCAGGTCTTAGGTCGCGGTCTTCGACCGTCCCACAACACGGCTCCACCTCACTCCGATCAACACGGACCTGCAAGTAGGGTTGAGCGAAACGGATCGGTCATTTTCATAAATCGGCGACTTTTAGGCAAAGTCGGGTTTCATGAAACCCGAACCGATCTTACAGTGGGATCGGCAATGCGGTACACGATCAGAGTGCCAAAGTCGCGTTTCATATGACGCTATCACTGTCGTTTTTCATCCAATGAAGGAGGACGCAGAGTGTGGGCAGCGTGATGACATAGGTCTCGGTCCCCACCATCTTTGAGAAGGGCATGGCAGTGATTGGCTTGCTGTCTGTGGCGTCACAGGGGGTATAAAGGGGCGTGCACGCCGACCGCCATCTTACTTCTGCCGATCTGAGCATAGGGAGAGGTGTTGCTGCAGTTAGTCAGAAGCAGGGACAGAGTTAGGGAGGAAATATAAACCCCCAAACCTCTTGTGCTGGAGCGATTTTCACTGTCCCACACCACCTTTTTGTGCAGGGACAGTGGAGGTCGTATTTTAGTGCAGCAGCTGCATAGCTGTGTGCACGGTGCTGTGCAAACCAACTGCTTTTTTTAAAGCAAAATTCCTGTTGCTCCTTTCTGCACAGTTACCTATCTTGTTTATTTGTCCACATTTTTGTGTTAAGCAGTCCTTTTTATTGCTGCCATACTTGTCCTGAGCTCATTGTAGGGAGCTTGTTATTTATTTATTTTTTTTAAATAATAATTCCAGCCACTTTCTGGCACGTTCATAGTGTTGTGTTATACCACTGGGCCAGAGTTGTGGTTCTGTGTCTCCCCCCCAAAAAAAGGGAGATTAAAATTCACACACAGTGTATATTCTGCTGTACTGCTAGTGTGTCGTATATATCAGGCAGCCACTTTCTGCCACGTTCATAGTTTACTGTTATACCACTGGGCCAGAGTTGTGGTTCTGTGTCTCCCCCCCCCAAAAAAAAAGGGAGATTAAAATTCACACACGGTGTATATTCTGCTGTACTGCTAGTGTGTCGTATATATCAGGCAGCCACTTTCTGCCACATTCATAGTTTACTGTTATACCACTGGGCCAGAGTTGTGCTTCTGTGTCTCCCCCCCAAAAAAAGGGAGATTAAAATTTGCACACAGTGTATATTCTGCTGTACTGCTAGTGTGTTATATATATCAGGCAGCCACTTTCTGCCACGTTCATAGTTTACTGTTATACCACTGGGCCAGAGTTGTGCTTCTGTGTCTACCCCCCAAAAAAAGGGAGATTAAAATTCACACACATTGTATATTCTGCTGTACTGCTAGTGTGTCGTATATATCAGGCAGCCACTTTCTGCCACGTTCATAGTTTACTGTTATACCACTGGGCCAGAGTTGTGCTTCTGTGTCTCCCCCCCCAAAAAAGGGAGATTAAAATTCACACACAGTGTATATTCTGCTGTACTGCTAGTGTGTCATATATATCAGGCAGCCACTTTCTGCCACGTTCATAGTTTACTGTTATACCACTGGGCCAGAGTTGTGCTTCTGTGTCACTCCCCCAAAAAAAGGGAGATTAAAATTCGCACACAGTGTATATTTTGCTGTACTGCTAGTGTGTTATATATATATCAGGCAGCCACTTTCTGCCACGTTCATAGTTTACTGTTATACCACTGGGCCAGAGTTGTGCTTCTGTGTCTCCCCCCCAAAAAAAGGGAGATTAAAATTCACACACAGTGTATATTCTGCTGTACTGCTAGTGTGTCGTATATATCAGGCAGCCACTTTCTGCCACGTTCATAGTTTACTGTTATACCACTGGGCCAGAGTTGTGCTTCTGTGTCTCCCCCCCAAAAAAAGGGAGATTAAAATTTGCACACAGTGTATATTCTGCTGTACTGCTAGTGTGTCGTATATATCAGGCAGCCACTTTCTGGCACGTTCATAGTTTACTGTTATACCACTGGGCCAGAGCTGTGCTTCTGTGTCTCCCCCCCCAAAAAAGGGAGATTAAAATTCGCACACAGTGTATATTCTGCTGTACTGCTAGTGTGTCATACTGTATATATCAGGCAGCCACTTTCTGGCACGTTCATAGTTTACTGTTATACCACTGGGCCAGAGTTGTGGTTCTGTGTCTCCCCCCACCCCAAAAAAAAAGGGAGATTAAAATTTTCACACAGTGTATATTCAGCTGTACTGCTAGTGCGTCGTATATCAGGCAGAAACTTTCTTCCACGTTCATAGTGTTGTGTTATACCACAGGGCCAGAGTTGGGGTTCTGTGTCTCCCCCCAAAAGCAAGTCATCTTTCAGGCAAGCTACGTGTCAGCAGGGGAAGGTGGGGCAAAAGAATGTGAAATCCATGATTGGTTAATTTAAATGAAGGTTAGATCATCAACATTTTTGGTAGCCAGACGTGTCCTTTTTTCGGTCAGTATTGAACCAGCAGCACTGAACACTCTTTCTGAAAGCACACTGATAGCAGGGCAATCGAGGTTCTGTAATCCATATTCTGGCAATTCAGGCCAGGTGTCTAGTTTAGATGCCCAGTAATCAAAGGGGAATGACCTGAGAGGGAGAACATCGATAAGGGCGGAAAAGTAGTTTGTAACCATACTGCACAAATGCTGTCTCCTGTCACTTTAAATCGATGCAGCTGTCCCTGTCGTGTCTGCAGTCATTGCGAAATCATTTCACAACCTTCTCGTAAAACCCCTCTGTCCAACGCCACTTCGGATTTCTGCACCTCTAACACCTCTGCCATGTTGCCCCCTGCAGCTCGTGTGAGAACCATCACCGGTGCTGTGTGCTGGGAATGCCTGAACCAAACGGTCTACAAGAGTTGCTTGTTTGGTAGCCAATATTTGACCTAGGTTCTCATGTGGCATGATATTTTGCAGTTTTCCTTTATATCTTGTATCCAGGAGGCAGGCCAACCAGTTGTCGTCATCGGTCATCATTTTAAAAATGCGGGGGTCCCTTTTTAGGATACGCAAGGCATACTCAGCCATGTGGGCCAATGTTCCAGGTGTGAATTAACTGTTTCTGCTGGGTTGAGGCCCACTTTCTTGCAAATCAACATCACAAGTGTCCCGCAATAAACCTGTACCAGACCTTGCAATGCCACCAGTTTCTATTGCCACCTGAGAATTATCCTCCTCCCATACATATTCATCCCCATCATCCTCCTCCTCATCCTCTTCGTCTGCCAATTCGTCCTGTACAGTTCCCTGAGCAGACAATGGCTGACTGTCATCAAGGCTTCCCTCCTCCTCGGCTGCAGACGCCTGTTCCTTAATGTGCATCAAACTTTGCATCAGCAGACGCATAAGTGGGATGTTAATGCTTATGATGGCGTCGACCACTGCACACCAGACAACTCCATGTCTGCCATCCAAGTGCCTGCCCGTGTATCCTCCCACAAATTTATAACAGCATGCATCTGTTCGCACAGCCTCTGAATCATGTGCAGTGTGGAGTTCCACCTTGTTGCAACGTCGATTATTAGGCGGTGCTGGGGAAGATTCAGCGATCGCTGATGGTTCAGCATACGGCTGGAGTGTATGGGCACCCTGCGGATGTGCGAGCAAAGTCTTCGAACCTTCAGGAGCAGGGCTGGTAACTTTGGATAATTTTTGAGGAAGCCCTGCACCACCAGGTTAAAGGTGTGAGCCAGGCAAGGTATGTGTTTCAGTTCTGAAAGGGCTATGGCAGCCATAAAATTCCTTATCACTGAATACCTTGCCTGCCTCAAGATGTACACTGCCCAGCCATGACTGAGTTTGTTGCTGCAAGTACTCCACCAGTACTTCCGCGGTGTGTCTGTTGTCGCCCAAACACTTCATTTGCAACACAGCCTGCTGACGCTTTCCACTAGCTGTTCGATATTGGGACACCCCGTGTGCAACACTGGCAGCTGCGGATGGAGTGGTAGGGCGACTGCGCTCTGTGCACGAGCTTTCGCTTCTGGAGGAGGAGGAGGAGTTGCGAATGCAGTATGCCAACTTTTTCCTGAGACTGTGGGATAGGCTGAACTGTCGCACTATGGCTGCCCCCTGTGGACCCTGCATCCTACACATTAACCCAGTGCGCCGTGATCTACACGTAACGTCCCCGGCCATGCCTACTGGTCCATGCATCTGTTGTGAGGTGCACCTTTCCACTGGCTTTCTCGCAAAGAAATGTCGACTGGGTAGGTCATAGCGTGGTACTGCGTGGGCCATCAGGTCTTTGAAAGCTTCTCTTTCAACCAAACGGTAGGGCATCATCTGTAACGAGATTAGTATAGCAATGTGGGCATTCAAATCCTGTGTACGCGGATGAGAGGATGAGTACTTTCTTTTCCTAACGAGAGTCTCTTGTAGGGTGAGCTGGACTGGAGAGCTGCGTATGGCGGAACTAGCGGTGGTGGTGGTGGTGGAGATGGCGGATTGAGAGAGAGTTTGTTATGGTATTCTTGTTGTTGCCCAACATAGAGTCTTTCCTACCAATAACCTTGTGATTCCCTGACTGCTTTGGCCTTACGACGATACCTCCACATTTGCTGCTGGTGGTGTCCTAACCGGTGGGCTTACAGTGAGGGAAGCAATGTAGCATTGCTGACTACCTTCACTCCGAGCAGGTGAACCAACGGTACGGGACGTTTCATAGTTAGTCCAGGCTTGCAAGTGCATGGTGGTTAAATGTCTAAGCATGCACGTTGTATTTAAATTTTGAAGATTCTTCTCTATGTTAAAGGTCTTGGAGCATTTCTTACAGATAACTTTTGACTGATCATTCTGATCTTGGTGAAAAAATTGCTACACTACACTCTTCCTACTATCGAAAACCTTTTCAGGCATTGTGCGCTGTGCTACTTTCACCGAATGACCATGCTCTCCTAACACTGTTTTTGTTTTTCGCAAACATTTTTGGCCTGATACGGGCCTGCCAGATGACAGCTGTTACAATGTAGATGGCTGATGCGGATCATCCTCCTCCGCTTCTGAGCTAGTGGCAGCGGCACCCTCTTCCCCCAATGGCTGCCAATCTGGGTCAACAACTGGGTCATCTATCACCTCCTCCTCAATGTCATGTGCACCTTCCTCAGTGTCACCGTGTAAGGTGCTATAGCGTTCGGGACAGGGCACCGTAGTCTCATCAGGGTCACATTCTGGCTCAGTAAACTGCGAGGGCAACTTAGTGATCACAGTCAATGGAACAGCATCACAATCTAGCTGTGGCTGTGCATCAGTGCTCTCCATGTCCTATTCTTCTTGTAATTGGCAGTGTACAATTTCCCTTTCGAACCCAGGCACGGTATGTGTAAAGAGCTTCATGGAGTAACCTGTAGTGTCGCCTGCTGCATCCTTCACTTTTGGTTTGGGAGAAGGACACAAGGAAACGTCTTTTTCCTGACCGGGAGCATCCACTGACGACTGGCTGCTCTTACATTTAGAACTTTGGGAAGAGGAGGCGAAAGAGCTAGAGGGTGAGTCAGCAAGGAAAGACAACACTTTTTCCTGCTTCTCCGGCTTTTAAAGCTGTTTTCCTACTCCCAGGTAAGGGAGCCTTCGAGGCCTTGTGTAGCCAGACGATGATGCAGGCTGAACACCTCCAGCCTTAGGTGCTACTGTGCTTTTGCCACTACCATGAGATGCAACACCACCAGCACCATCAGTACCAGCTGGCAACCCCCGCCCACGGCCTCTTCCACCAGATTCCTCATTTTTGGGTGGGAGACACTGAACCACAACTCATATTACACCGTCGTAATATGAGGGGCCCTGTGCCAGTACTGCCGCCCACGAGAGAGTGTTCCCCCCCCCCCAGATTGAACTGTGCTCTACCACTTGCAATACTACCTCTCCTAGCTCCACCACTGTGTAGTCTGTGCGGGTAAAACCTGAAATGGCACTGCCAATACGAATTATTTGAAATGATAGATGATAGTTAAAATATACAGGGGCCCTGGACTCCATTTAATACTTTGCGCCTACTACCACTGTCTTTATCATTTGGGCGTAATAACGGTGTCTGCCGCTGCATTTTTTTTTTCCTTCACTGAACAAAGCTGAACTTCAACTGTTGTCCCGTTTCAAATATTAAACTGCATTTGCCCTACTTGTTGGGTTGGGGCCTACTAACGGTGTCTGCCGCTCCTTGGTGTTCTCCTGGTTTATTTTTCTTGCGCTTCAATCTTCAGGCTTTCATTTAAATATTTTTTATATTAAACTGCATTTGGCCTACTTGTTGGGTTGGGCCTAGTAACATTGTCTGCTGCCGCCTCTTGTTTTCCTCTACTACACAAAGCTGAGCTTCAATCTTCAGGCTTTCGGCCTATATTTAGAATATGAAACTGCATTTGGCCTACTTGTTTGGTTGGGCCTACTAACGGTGTCTGCCGCTGATTGTTGTTCTCCTCCACTGAACAAACCAATGCCGCCTGTTTACTCCTATTACCAATTTTTAACAGCTTTTAGCCTACTTTTTTATTTTGGGCCTATATCTGTGTTTCCTCCTCATTCCTGCCCATTGCCCAGCCACTGCTAGATGAGTCTGCTGGTACATTGACACAGACCACTACATTCCCCTTGCACTCTACACAGCCTGAATCTGACCCTGCTGAAACTCAGGTTCCCCTTCCCGCATACTATACCACCTTACATGGGGACAAAGAGGAAGGTGCAGATGAAAGTGCAAATTCCTTCAACAGGTGGGGGGGCATACTCATTGGCGACGTCACTGGCACAGGGCCCCTCATAGTACGCAAAAGTGTCTCTGCCGGTGGGAGGTGCCCCCGCCGTCAATCACAACGCCATACTTTGAGGGGCCCTGTGCCAGTGGCAATGCGAACGAGTGTGCCCCCCCTGCTTGCTCAGGATCACAGCACTTGCAAAGTTGAAATACTTACCTCTCCCTGCTCCACCGCCGTGATGTATTCCACATTTCCTGGGCCCAAGAAAAAATTGAGCCAGCCCTCCCCCCCCCACAACTTTAACCAAATGACCCCCAATTTTCAATACCTAACTATTATTATAAGGTTAATTAAGATTGACAAGCTTAAGTAACAAGAATTGATGTTTTTGACATTAAAATGGGCTCTGTAGGTGTTTTTCTGTCCTCCACTCACTGCCGACTTTTATTCCCCATTGACTTGCATTGGGTTTCGTGCTTCAGTCGGCCCCCCGACTTTTCGCAATGATCGGCTGATTTCACCCGACCCGACTTTTGACAAAGTCGGGTTTCGCGAAACCCGACTCGATCCTGAAAAAGTAAAAGTCGCTCAACCCTACCTGCAAGGGCTCTCCAATCTCCTGGATGACCCCCCTCTCCTCCTTGGGGTTATAGAAGACCACCACTCCCCACTGTGACGGTGGGACCTTCTCTTCCTCCGTGAGGTCGACTACGATCGCGGGTCGAGGCTGCTTCCTCCGGGCCGCCACCAGGCGTCGCTGATGCTCTGTCACCGTCAAGATCTTCAGATCCGACCCCTGCGGTACACGATCCCCTGGCCGGGTTTGGGGGTCCGCCGCGGCCGGGACGGGTAAAGGAGTAGACATGGGCGACAGGCGAATCTCTGTTGGGTGGCCTAATCGGGTACTCACACGAGCTTGGGCCTTCAGGCAGCGTGCCAGCTGCCGGGCCTCGGCCGCGGCCATCCCACTGACGGGCATCCATCCACCGGGTTTTCCCTCTGGCTGCTCCACGATGGAAAGTCTCTGCAGCAGTGATGACTCCGAGGTCGCTGCAGGGGGTGCAGGTCTCTGCCTGGCCGGGTTGTCACCATGCGGTGGCCTGGACGTCGCCATCTTTGTCTCCTCCTCTGGGTCTTCTTCCCGGGCTCTTTTCTGAGGGCGGTCCCATCCCCATTGTCTCCACCCTCCATGGAGAATGAGAAGGTGGACCTCAGCCGCTGACAGACATGCCCTCAGGATACAGCAATACTTAGACTGGGCGGCAATTATTTTTCGCGCTCTCCAGCTTACTCACGCCCACTTCCACGCCCTTCTTCTTCTCTTGCGCTCCTCGTGGCGCTACAATGGCAGCAGTTTTGGCGGGAATCTCGCGGCAGATAGCAATACACAGTCTTTGCAATAAATCACAGTCCAACACGTTTCAATCACAGTTCCAAGGCACACATGACCCAGTTCCTCAGGCTTAAGTACGATCCTGTTCGTGATGCCAAGTTGGATCGCCCCCAGACACAGGGCCACGCGTTTCGGTACCGGGCCTCTCTGGTTCGGTTCCGAGGCTGTCACGGTGGCTAGACCCGGTCCACAACCCTGCTAAGGGGCGTCCAATGAAGGTGGTGCAGTCTGTCAGGGGTTCGTGATGCCACCTGTGGTGTTCGGTCAGGGTGACCGATGCTGCTATGGGGTCCGCTGGGGTGATGGAATGGCAGCTGGATGGTATACCTTCCCACAGGTGAAGTATGTGCCCAGGGCTTCCCAGTGGTGTAGGTGGCGATGGTGTGAGGTGCAGGCAATAACGAGGACACAAGGTTGCAGTCTCTTTACCTCTTTACTGAAGACTTCAGGATCCTCAATCCAGAGCATGTTTAACAGGGCTATCAGAGACCGGCCAGTCTGATGGGCACTTCCAGAGTTTCCCTCGCAGATGGAAATCGTTGCCCACCACTAGCGCCTGTGTGTTGTAGTCCTACCCTGCTGAGCATTCAGAATAGTCCTCACAACTGCTGTTCTCGTTCGTTCGTTCTCTACAGCTCTCTCTCTCTTTAGTTCCAGATGTTACTAGTTTCTCGTCCCCCAGTATGTTTTGGCTAGGACGCACCCGTATGACGGGAAGGCTTGGAGGTCTTCCGGGACCCTAGAGACGCCCCTCTCCCAATGTTGCCCCCTATGTCTTCTTAGGAAATTTAAGGTAGACAGCCAACCTATAATTAACTGTCCTGCGGAGTTTGAAGTAAGGCCTGAAGTCAGTTACTCCCGTGGTGTTCCGGCCACCGGCTACACGCCTCAGTACGATGTTGCCTCGGTCTCATGGCACGACTCCTACTGGTATTCCTTTTTGCTTGATCTCGTTTACACTGTTCCACAATATCCTTCCTTTCTTGTCTCTTTCTTAGGATACCGCCGCAAGGGAGTGCAGGCGCGGTTCCGTAACGTTCTGTTCTGTTTGCTAGGCACCTGCCAGGTTCCCACGCCTGACAGGGACCCCCCTGTGTCTTCTCCCCGCAACACCCCCTGCCACGGGATGTTGCCTGAATCCAACCCAGTCAGCTTCTGACTAACTTCCTCCCCAGCCCCTAGTTTTACCAGTGTGAGGAGTGGCCCAATAAATAAAGCCTTTTTCTCCCCCTAGTGGCCGGAGTGTGAAGTGTAATGTGTTCTGGTGATACCTGGTCAGAATTCCTTCAGTGCCATCAGACGTACCATCACTCCCCTTAGTGGCAGAGTGTCATACTGCAACGACCAGATCTCTGGGGCGCTGCACAACAAAGAAGTCAATCTTTTCTCCCACGCTTAGGTTTACTTTTCTATGCTGGGAAGAATCTTGTTGCATCAGACATTAACTTTTTGAGGATGTTCTAAGAATTCTAGTAAATTTGCCATTTTGCGTACCATCTTTACTGTGATTACAGATGCCAGAAAAAATCAGGACTAAAGTATATATTTGTTTCTTTTAAAAGCCATTACAAAGACCAGGAAACAACCAATATAATGGATAATAACCTTAAAATGTAAAGAAGGAAAGGCTTGCAATTTTTTCCCTAAGGCATTTTGTTAAAAATCTATTTATTTATTTTATTTCAAAGGTGTAATTCGAGCCTGTATATTACTTATTTCTCATGTAAATTATCCATTACTCTAGAGGACTCAATCTATATATATATATAACAAGAAAATGCAGTAAACTGTGAAATAGCAGAATTATGAATCAGTTCCTGTTCTGCAAGGCCACAATATGAAATAAAGTATGGGTTACATTATTTTGAAACTATAAATCAAATAATGTACAGGTGTAGGTGTTGTAATACTTTTAGATGTAAAAGTGCCTTTTTCACACATAAGTGATTTTTTCACAACCACCAAAAAATGTTTTTCGTCAGCGTGCTAGATCTGCTGTCACCTGTTTTTGGTACGTGTGTAAATTTTGACCATCTTTTGTCATTTGTTTTTCTCTTCTGCAAAAAAAAATAATGATACACGTTTCCCAAGCTGACACCAGTTAATCAGTGAAAAATACCAGTAATCTCTCCATTTTTCTTTTTTTCACTGAGTTTTTCAGTGAAATTAACAAGTTCAAAACGGACCATAGAAGGACACGTGACCAAAACAACTTGACAGGTGAATAATCCCACTGAATATAGTGTGTCAATGTGCAGTTAGTGTTCGTGAATAAAATTTACCACACCTGGAGGACAAATAACGATGTGTGAAAAAGAACTGAGTATAAGAACACAACATTTAAGCCTGTTGTATAGTGTCTTTAAAGCCTTAAAACATATGATATTGATCAACCTCTGTATGGCGCTAATCACACATCAGCATTTGGTCAATAATTTGCCACCTATTTTGAAAGCTAAAAATGAGACTAGAACCTAAAACAAGAAGACTGCAGGTTTTTGGCTTACAAATATTGATAATATACTGACAAAAAAACTTGAAGAGAGAATGAGGCAAAAGAATGTAGCCATGTCTTTCCTACAGATAGAGTTTGCATTTTTACCATGTTGATACCCTAAAATGTTAGAGACTGTCAAAAACTTTTTTGACCTACCAATTGAAATTTTGGGTAAGATCATACTATTTAAACATTTACACTAGTTCTAACCATAAAGTCAATTTGCAAACAAAATAATTGTAAAGATTCGAAAACACTGGTATTACTAATGTTCATTGTATAAGTAACAATTCAAAAATATCATTTAAATGAAAGCACACTGTTCACATGATAACTGTTATCTTTTAGCACAAAAGACAAAGCAAGCAATCTCATTTTTTACTTAAATTTTATGCCTTTAAATGTGTTAATTGTATTCTTGTCTTTATGGCAAAGTCTCATTTAAAAACCTAACACGTTACATTCATGAAACTTCATCTATAATTGTTACTTTAGTTGTTTTCACCTCCCAGAATAAAGTAATATTTCTAAGGAAAAAATGAAAATTGTGCTATTCTGTGAAGTTTTTTTAAATATATTTTTATATATTATTAGGTTCCTGCTGAAACCTCTGTTGGCAACTGAGTGGCACTGCAATCAATCACTTGAAAAATAACAGTACAGGTTCCAGCTGAAGTTGGCAGGAGACAGTGGGATAATGTGCAAAATTATGATCAGGTGAATAAAAGTTTTAGAAAATGTTGAAGTACATGTGTTGAAGTTTCATTTTTTTTCCTATTCTAAAAAAACATTTTTACAAAATTATATTTTTGCTTATTTCAGGTCTATTTATTTCATTCCAAAATAGAAGTAAATCAAACCAGAGCACAGCAAGAAAACGTTTCTTTTTACTTAGAAATATGGCCATGTGAATGTAGACAGTTTAGAATACAATCCCATATTGCGTTTTAACAAGAGGAGCTACCAAATGACAAGAACTAAACTAAAAAGGTAAGATAGTTCTTGGTTCGAAATCCTAACATGGGAAAGGTGTTACTGCCTTATGGATGCTTTGTTAATCCAATTTTGTAAAAGAAAAATATCTGACATGTGACAATAATATGTACAAGCAGGTCATTGCCCATTAGGAATGGTCCAGAAGTACTGCTGACTTAGGAACACTTCCAGAAGTTAAAGGGGTATTTCCATCTCCAAAATCCAAAATCCTGTTCTAATAATGTATGTAGTAGGTCTAATAATAATAATATAGTAGACACATCCCACAATGGACAACAATAAGATGGATCTCACACACATATTAACCCCTTCATGACCCAGCCTATTTTGACCTTAAAGACCTTGCCGTTTTTTGCAATTCTGACCAGTGTCCCTTTATGAGGTAATAACTCAGGAACGCTTCAACGGATCCTAGCGGTTCTGAGATTGTTTTTTCGTGACATATTGGGCTTCATGTTAGTGGTAAATTTAGGTCAATAAATTCTGCTTTTATTTGTGATAAAAACAGAAATTTGGCGAAAATTTTGAAAATTTCGCGATTTTCACATTTTGAATTTTTATTCTGTTAAACCAGAGAGATATGTGACACAAAATAGTTAATAAATAACATTTCCCACATGTTTACTTTACATCAGCACAATTTTGGAAACAAAATTTTTTTTTGTTAGGAAGTTATAAGGGTTAAAATTTGACCAGCGATTTGTCATTTTTACAACGAAATTTACAAAACCATTTTTTTTAGGGACCACCTCACATTTGAAGTCAGTTTGAGGGGTCTATATGGCTGAAATTACCCAAAAGTGACACCATTCTAAAAATTGCACCCCTCAAGGTGCTCAAAACCACATTCAAGAAGTTTATGAACCCTTCAGGTGCTTCACAGCAGCAGAAGCAACATGGAAGGAAAAAATGAACATTTAACTTTTTAGTCACAAAAATTATCTTTTAGCAACAATTTTTTTATTTTCCCAATGGTAAAAGGAGAAACTGAACCACGAAAGTTGTTGTCCAATTTGTCCTGAGTACGCTGATACCTCATATGTGGGGGTAAACCACTGTTTGGGCGCACGGCAGGGCTTGGAAGGGAAGGAGCGCCATTTGACTTTTTGAATCAAAAATTGGCTCCACTCTTTAGCGGACACCATGTCACGCTTGGAGAGCCCCCGTGTGCCTAAAAATTGGAGCTCCCCCACAAGTGACCCCATTTTGGAAACTAGACGCCCCAAGGAACTTATCTAGATGCATAGTGAGCACTTTGAACCCCCAGGTGCTTCACAAATTGATCCGTAAAAATGAAAAAGTACTTTTTTTTCACAAAAAAATTATTTTAGCCTCAATTTTTTCATTTTCACATGGGCAACAGGATAAAATGGATCCTAAAATGTTTTGGGCAATTTCTCCTGAGTACGCCGATACCTCATATGTGGGGGTAAACCACTGTTTGGGCACATGGTAAGGCTCGGAAGGGAAGGAGCGCCATTTGACTTTTTGAATGAAAAATTATTTCCATCGTTAGCGGACACCATGTCGCGTTTGGATAGCTCCTGTGTGCCTAAACATTGGCGCTCCCCCACAAGTGACCCCATTTTGGAAACTAGACCCCCCAAGGAACTTATTTAGATGCCTAGTGAGCACTTTAAACCCTCAGGTGCTTCACAAATTGATCTGTAAAAATGAAAAAGTACTTTTTTTTCACAAAAAAATTATTTTCGCCTCAATTTTTTCATTTTCACATGGGCAGTAGGATAAAATGGATCATAAAATTTGTTGGGCAATTTCTCCCGAGTACGCCGATACCTCATATGTGGGGGTAAACCACTATTTGGGCACACGGCAGGGCTCGGAAGGGAAGGCGCGCCATTTGACTTTTTGAATGGAAAATTAGCTCCAATTGTTAGCGGACACCATGTCGCGTTTGGAGAGCCCCTGTGTGCCTATGCATTGGAGCTCCCCCACAAGTGACCCCATTTTGGAAACTAGACCCCCCAAGGAACTTATCTAGATGCATATTGAGCACTTTAAACCCCCAGGTGCTTCACAGAAGTTTATAACGCAGAGCCATGAAAATAAAAAATAATTTTTCTTTCCTCAAAAATGATTTTTTTGCCTGGAATTTCCTATTTTGCCAAGGATAATAGGAGAAATTGGACCCCAAATATTGTTGTCCAGTTTGTCCTGAGTACGCTGATACCCCATATGTGGGGGTAAACCACTGTTTGGGCGCACGGCAGGGCTCGGAAGGGATGGCACGCCATTTGGCTTTTTAAATGGAAAATTAGCTCCAATCATTAGCGGACACCATGTCACGTTTGGAGAGCCCCTGTGTGCCTAAACATTGGAGATCCCCCAGAAATGACCCCATTTTGGAAACTAGACCCCAAAGGAACTAATCTAGATGTGTGGTGAGGACTTTGAACCCCCAAGTGCTTCACAGAAGTTTATAACGCAGAGCCATGAAAATAAAATAAAAAAATTATTTTCTCAAAAATGATTTTTAGCCTGCAATTTTTTATTTTACAAAGGGTAACAGGAGAAATTTGACCCCAAATGTTGTTTTCCAGTTTCTCCTGAGTACGCTGATACCCCATATGTGGGGGTAAACCACTGTTTGGGCACATGCCGGGGCTCGGAAGTGAAGTAGTGACATTTTGAAATGCAGACTTTGATGGAATGCTCTGTGGGCGTCACGTTGCGTTTGCAGAGCCCCTGATGTGGCTTAACAGTAGAAACCCCCCACAAGTGACCCCATTTTGGAAACTAGACCCAGAAAGGAACTTATCTAGATGTGTGGTGAGCACTTTGAACCCCCAAGTGCTTCATAGAAGTTTATAATGCAGAGCCGTGAAAATAATAAATACGTTTTCTTTCCTCAAAAATAATTATTTAGCCCAGAATTTTTTATTTTCCCAAGGGTTACAGGAGAAATTGGATCCCAAAAGTTGTTGTCCAGTTTCTCCTGAGTACGCTGATACCCCATATGTGGGGATAAACCACTGTTTTGGCACATGCCGAGGCTCGGAAGTGAAGTAGTGACGTTTTGAAATGCAGACTTTGATGGAATGCTCTGTGGGCGTCACGTTGCGTTTGCAGAGCCCCTGATGTGGCTTAACAGTAGAAACCCCCCACAAGTGACTCCATTTTGGAAACTAGACCCCGAAAGGAACTTATCTAGATGTGTGGTGAGCACTTTGAACCCCCAAGTGCTTCACAGAAGTTTATAATGCAGAGCCGTGAAAATAATAAATATGTTTTCTTTCCTCAAAAATAATTATTTAGCCCAGAATTTTTTATTTTCCTAAGGATTACAGGAGAAATTTGACCCCAAAGGTTGTTGTCCAGTTTCTCCTGAGTACGCTGATACCCCATGTGTGGGGGTAAACCACTGTTTAGGCACACGTCGGGGCTCAGAAGGGAAGTAGTGACTTTTGAAATGCAGACTTTGATGGAATGGTCTGCGGGCGTCACATTGCGTTTGCAGAGCCCCTGGTGTGCCTAAACAGTAGAAACCCCCCACAAGTGACCCCATTTTAGAAACTAGACCCCCCAAGGAACTTATCTAGATATGTGGTGAGCACTTTGAACCCCCAAGTGCTTCACAGACGTTTACAACGCAGAGCCGTGAAAATAAAAAATCATTTTTCTTTCCTCAAAAATGATGTTTTAGCAAGCATTTCTTTATTTTCACAAGGGTAACAGGAGAAACTGGACCCCAGGAATTGTTGCGCAGTTTATCCTGAGTATGCTGGTACCCCATATGTGGGGGTAAACCACTGTTTGGGCACACGTCGGGGCTCGGAATTGAGGGAGCACCATTTGACTTTTTGAATACGAGATTGGCTGGAATCAATGGTGGCGCCATGTTGCGTTTGGAGACCCCCTGATGTGCCTAAACAGTGGAAACCCCTCAATTCTAACTCCAACACTAACCCCCCCACACCCCTAACCCTAATCCCAACTGTAGCCATAACCCTAATCACAACCCTAACCCCAACACACCCCTAACCCTAATCCCAACTGTAGCCATAACCCTAATTCCAACCCTAACCATAAGGCCATGTGCCCACGTTGCGGATTCGTGTGAGATTTTTCAGCATCATTTTTGAAAAATCCGCGGGTAAAAGGCACTGCGTTTTACCTGCGGATTTTCCGTGGATTTCCAGTGTTTTTTGTGCGGATTTCACCTGCGGATTCCTATTGAGGAACAGGTGTAAAACGCTGCGGAATCCGCACAAAGAATTGACATGCTGCGGAAAATACAACGCAGCGTTTCCGCACGGTATTTTCCGCACCATGGGCACAGCGGATTTGGTTTTTCATATGTTTACATGGTACTGTAAACCTGATGGAACACTGCTGCGAATCCGCAGCGGCCAATCTGCACCGTGTGCACATAGCCTAATTCTAAAGGTATGTGCACACGCTGCGGAAAACGCTGCGGATCCGCAGCAGTTTCCCATGAGTTTACAGTTCAATGTAAACCTACGGGAAACAAAAATCGCTGTACACATGCTGCGGAAAAACTGCACGGAAACGCAGCGGTTTACATTCCGCAGCATGTCACTTCTTTGTGCGGATTCCGCAGCGGTTTTACAACTGCTCCAATAGAAAATCGCAATTGTAAAACCGCAGTGAAATGCGCAGAAAAAAATGCGGTAAATCCGCCATAAATCCGCAGCGGTTTAGCACTGCGGATTTATCAAATCCGCAGCGGAAAAATCCGCAGAGGACCAGAATACGTGTGCACATACCGAAACCCTAACCCTAGCCCTAACCCTAACCCTACCCCTAACCCTAACCCTAACCCTACCCCTAACCCTACCCCTAACCCTACCCCTAACCCTATTCTAACATTAGTGGAAAAAAAAATATTTCTTTATTTTTTTATTGTCCCTACCTATGGGGGTGACAAAGGGGGGGGGGTCATTTATTATTTTTTTTATTTTGATCACTGAGATATAATCTATCTCAGTGATCAAAATGTACTTTGGAACGAATCTGCCGGTCGGCAGATTCGGCGGGCGCACTGCGCATGTGCCCACCATTTTGGAAGATGGCAGCGCCCAGGGAGAAGACGGACGGAGCCCCGCAGGATCGGTAAGTATGATGGGGTGGCGGGGGAGCACGGGGGGGGATCGGAGCATGGGGGGGGAATCGGAGCGCGGCAGGCGTGGAACGGAGCACGGGGGGCGTGGAACGGAGCACGGGGGGCTGGAACGGAGCACGGGGGGGTGGAACGGAGCACGGGGGTGGATCGGAGTGCAGGGGGGGTGATTGGAGCACGGGGGGGTGATTGGAGCACGGGGGGAGCGGACAAGAGCACGGGGGGGAGCGGAGCACTGGACGAAGGGGAGCCGGAGCAGTGTACCGGCCAGATCGGGGGGCGATCGGTGGGGTGGGGTGGGGGCACATTAGTATTTCCAGCCATGGCCGATGATATTTCAGCATCGGCCATGGCTGGATTGTAATATTTCACTCGTTATAATAGGTGAAATATTACAAATCGCTCTGATTGGCAGTTTCACTTTCAACAGCCAATCAGAGCGATCGTAGCCACGACGGGGTGAAGCCACCCCCCCTGGGCTAAACTACCACTCCCCCTGTCCCTGCAGATCGGGTGAAATGGGAGTTAATCCTTTCACCCGATCTGCAGGGACGCGATCTTTCCATGACGCCACATAGGCGTCATGGGTCGGATTGGCACCGACTTTCATGACGCCTACGTGGCGTCATGGGTCGGGAAGGGGTTAAATAGTATAGTGCTAGGGATAATACCCGTACTAGAAATCCTTCAAAGCAGTCTAAGACACTCCGAAATACCATAGAGAAAACCCGAGAAGAAACACATGGAGTACATGTCCCAAAGTGTAAAAATACGTTTTTATTTATACCAATATTAAAAACACAATAATGAAGTCATTACATATACAGAGTACACAATAGGGGAAAACTGAGGATGGCACTGAA
The DNA here is from genome assembly GCF_032444005.1 of Ranitomeya imitator. NCBI lineage: Eukaryota > Metazoa > Chordata > Amphibia > Anura > Dendrobatidae > Ranitomeya > Ranitomeya imitator. Next base: position 356,700,513 of record NC_091282.1, read on the forward strand.
AGTGTTAAAAGGACGGAAGACCCCCATACGCCGCTAATTCGGCTTTCTAATGTAAATGCACATTTCGCGTTGACTTCGTCAGGGGGCAGTCTGACGAAGCCAACGCGAAACGTGCGTTGGGGCTGCGGCGGTGACCCCCCCCAAGACCGGAGACCGAGTATATGGGTAAGAGCCACTTAACCGCTTTAAATATGATATAGGCCGTTCTGTGGTTAGCGGCACCCCACTTGGGGAGATGTAGTTGCTCACTTGCGGACTGTTAGATGTGGTGGCGTCTTTACCCTAAAATCTGCACTTAATGGCATTTACATTAGAAAGCCGAATTAGCGGCGTATGGGGGTCTTCCGTCCTTTTAACATTTTCAGTGCCATCCTCAGTTTTCCCCTATTGTGTACTCTGTATATGTAATGACTTCACAATTGGAATAGAAATCGATCAATAAATGTCATGTGCCCAAAAATGGTACCAATAAAAATGTCAACTCGTCCTGCTAAAAACAAGCCCTCACATGACTCTGTGGGCCAAAATATGCAAAAAATCATAGCTCTCAAAATGTAGTGGTAAAAAAACAATTTTTTTGCAATAAAAAGTGTCTTTTAGTGTGTGTTAGGAGTCGAGTTTCCTCTGCTGCACAGGGGGAATCTCGATCCGTCTCCGCTGCGGTCTCCCATTCTCCTCCAGCCACAGTGGAGTCTGCTCAGCAGGGACGTTTATCCCAGCGTCTCGCTCAGTCTGACTCTGTGCAAAGAGTTACTGCTGCTTTTCCTGCTTCTGCCATTGAAGCCAGTGCTGGGCAGCGGCGAGTGGACGTTTCTGGATCTAAGTCATTATTTGCACACACTGAGCATGCCCAGGGCAAGATCTCCTGTTGGAGATCGAGGGTTACATGCTCAGGTACTGCAGCACATCCCATTGGTCCTTTTGGCAGGTCCTGAAAGGGCAAAACTTCTGTAGCTGTTTCCTGTGCTGCAGCTATATAAACTGCGCATGACCGCACGGCCATGCGCTAGTATTGTCTTGTAAATATGTGTGTGTGCTGTGTGTCAAAGTCGCTCTTTAAATAACCCTCCCTATTGAATGTCTGTTCGCGGAAGGTGTATGTTTGCTATCTAGCGCCCGACTTATCCAACAGCACGTAACACACATTACAGCTACCGGTTGCTGTGTCCGCCTGTACGGCGCCGTGCGCTTGCTCTGCGCTTTCCTGACCCAAGCCTGGGTGGTTAGTGGCGTCCGTCTGTGCGGCACCGCACGCACTCTTGTGCCTTTATATTCTTATTTAGTTTCCTTACACACCCAGTTGCGGTGTTGTGCCAGCAAGTGTCTAATCGGACTTCAATCCTAGTTGGGGTTGAGTTCGCTGACTACTTGCTCGCGCTCTATGTGCGGTACCGCGGTCCTGTGACGCAACAGGATCGCTTCCTTCACGCAGGGTGTAGTTAACCCGTGCGTGTATACTTGTAGTACCGCCATATAGTCCGTCTTACTAGCAGCAGGGTGTTTACCTGCACGGTGGACCTCGGACTGCGAACGCACCTAGTTCCATTTCATCTTGTACTTGGTGCGTTCCGCCAGTCCTAACAGTGTGTCAAACATAAAAACCCGATATATATCTTGTATCGCTGCAATCGCACCCACCCAAACAATAAAGTCGCCTAATCACTTATACCGCATAAGGAACAGCGTAAAAAATAAATAAAACCAATTTTTCACATGCACTTAATTTTTTCATTCTGCCTCACAAAAATCGCAGTAAGGCTAGGCGCACATTTATCCTGCGCTCTGTGCTGAGCGCTTACACCAGGTTTTCTGTGTAAATCTCTGAAATACATGAATGAGACGGAACTCCCGGCAGATGATTCCCTATAATAAGGCAGATGGAGGCACTGTGGATGCCATCTGACCTGTGATCTGGCAGTTTGTCTTTTTAGGATTGAATAAAAGTGCTGTCGGACACAGATTTCTGTACTTCTGAAATAAAGGACACTGCTGCACAAAGGCCAGACGGAGTTGATAGTAACTCTGCTGCCTCATAGTGAATGGATCCCTAGGGGGTTTCATCTGAATCATGTTTATATGGAAGCCCCAATGTAAGTGCTCAGCGTAGAGTGCCAGATAAATGTGATCCCAAACATTATGTAAAATGTTCCCAATGAAAGCTTCAACTCAATCCACAAAAAACGCCAACCCTCACTCAGGTCTGTCATCTGTTAACGTAAATATAGGGGGCTTCCTTGTTACCGGCAGCACAAGGCTCTGGAAAAGCGAAATGACTCCTCACCTGTCAAAAGAATTTCAGCAAATTCTGTGCTCCCAAATCCAAATGCCCCCTCCCTTCTAACCCCCACCGTGTACCTAAACCACATATTACATCCACAGTGTAGCTAAACCACATATTTCATCCATGTTTGGCATTTCTGAAGCGATGAGAACCCGCCTAACTTATGGGTGCATGCCTCCAGAAGCACAGGTTGGGCATAATGTACTGGTGAGTGCAACGTACTGGTCACTGCAGCGTACTGGTCACTACAATGGCAGTTTGCAATTTTCACGCGTAAACATTCGTTTCTGGAAGATACTCTTGGAGTCAAAATCGTCACTACACCTATAAATTCCCCAAGGGGTATAGTTTCCCAAATGGGGACACTTGAGGGGGAATTCTGCTCTTCTAGCAATTAGGGGCTCTGTATATGGAATTCGCAAACTATTCTGAAATTCTGTGACACAACTATGGTGTCAATGTGATCACTGTACCCCTAGATGAATTCATTGAGGCGTGTAGTTTGTAAAATGGGGTCATGTATAGGGGGTTCTGCTGTTCTGGAACTCATGGGCTCTCCCAGTGGGTCATGGCACCAGCAAACCATAGCAGTAAAATCTGGCACTCCTTGACTTCTGAGCTTTGCACTGTGCCTGAAAAATATTTCCCGATTACATGTAGGGTATTGGCGCACTCAGAAAAAAATGGATCTCAGTTTGTTGGTAAAAATGCATTAGAACATTCTCTCTCTCTCATTACTCTGGTATTTGGCAAATATTAATAATTATGGTAATCCTAATTGACCTAAAACGGAAAAGGTTTATTCTGATTTCATGTCAGATATTGAGAAAAACATGCATATGTGTCTTTTTATATAGTGTATGTAAACTTCTGGTTTCAGCTGCATTATTTGTGATTTTTAAGCTATAAGATTCTATACTAAAACTTTTGATTAGCTATAAAAATAAAAAAAATTACAACATTTGTGCTACCAGTCTGTGGTAGTGGGAAAATCCCACAATGATCACTGAACTAACTTGAAATTGACAAAAGTAATATTAATTTAAATTTACTGAATATCAACTAATGAAAATCAGACATTGCCTCAACAGAAACATTTAAAGTATAGAAACTAATGAAACTAATAAAACTGAACTAACTATCTTTCCATTTCACATATGTTCCCTACCTGATCTATCTATCACATTAAATTACATCACACTTTTCCCTGTATTGGAAATCTGCTGCCTCGGAGTAACCCTTGACTCTACCCTGTCCGTCAAACCACATATCCAAGGTTGTGCCTCCTCCTGTCGCCTCCAGCTCAGAAATATTTCCAGAATCCATCCTTTTCTCATCCCTCAATCTAATAAAATGCTTGTACATGCCCTAGTCATCTCCCGCCTTGACTACTGCAACATCCTCCTTTGTGGGCTACGTTCTAACACTCTCGCACCTCTCCAGACCGTCCTTAACTCTGCTGCCCGACTAATCTCTCTCCTCGCTACACTCCTGTTCCCCTTTTGCAAATCCCTTCACTAGCTCCCAATATCCCACCGTATCCAGTTCAAACTACTAACACTGACCTACAAAGCCATCCATAACCTTTCTCCTCTGTATATCTCCAATCTAATCTCCCGATATCTTCCCTCATGTAATCTCCGGTCCTACCAAGACCTCCTTCTGTCCTCCACATTTAATCGTTCCTCACCCATTCTCCTCCAAGGCTTCTGCCAATATCCCCCATCCTCTGTAATTCTGTGCCCCACCATATCCGATTATCCACCACATTCGGATCCTTCATACGGAACCTGAAAACCCATCTCTTCAAGAAAGCCTACAACCTGCAATGACCACGCTGCTACCGCAACACCATCTGAGCTACTGCAACCCTAAACTCATTGTCGCCTTCCCCATAATCCTGAAAAATGTAAGCCTAAGGGCAGGGTCCTCTTCCTTTTTTACTAGTCAACCATTGTTAGTTTGTCCACTGTAATCAATATTTGTATTTTGATGTAATCCATTCTCATATACAGCACCATGGAATCAATAGAAATAATTAATATTAAATAATAATAAAATGGCATAAACAAACAAGATGTTACCCTAAAAAATACTAAAAACAATTTGACCATAGGGACATATCAAGCTAATGAGAGTCTTGTAATTTGCACCAACTTCCGAAAGAGGTCAGAGGTGTACGTCAAGGTCAAGATACATCAGTGTCAGATTGCACCCGCTTTCCTTGTCGTGGCAAAATGCACTTCATGGAAGATGACTAAGGAGAAAACCACTGTTGAGAGCAAATCCACAAAAAAGCAGAACTGGGCTTTGCTTAAAAGGCATATCGGCAAGCCACAAGGAGAACGTTCTTTGGACAGATGAAACAAAACTGGTAAGTCACATCATCTGTATGTTCAAAGACGCAAAAATGGAGCATACAAAGAAAAGAACATTGTACCTGTTGTGAAACATGGAGGAGGCTTGGTTATGTTTTGGGGCTACTTTGTTGCATCTGGCATAGGATGTTTTGAATCTGTGCAGGGTAAAATGAGTCGCAGATCATGTGTCCTCCAACAGGATAATAACCCAAAACACACAGCTAAAAACATCCAAGATTGGCTACAGTAAAGCATTGGACTATTCTGAAGTGGCTTTCTAAGAGTCCTGATCTAAATCCTACTGAAAATCTGTGTAAAGAGCTGAAACATGCAGTAGTGGATCACCCCTTTAGGCCGAGGTCACACTTGCGAGTGTGATGAGAGAAACTTGCGTGAGTCTTACGCATCAATACCCGGCACATGCAGCCGCATGCTCCGGTCCAAATGCAGGCAACAGTGCCGTGTATTGATATGAGAGACTCACGCAAGTTTCTCACATCACACTCGCAAGTGTGACCCTGACCTTAAGCTTAATTTTATTTTTCTATGTCATATATATCAAATAACATTTACAAATATCTAGTAACATAGTAACATAGTAACATAGTTAGTAAGGCCGAAAAAAGACATTTGTCCATCCAGTTCAGCCTATATTCCATCATAATAAATCCCCAGATCTACGTCCTTTTACAGAACATAATAATTGTATGATACAATATTGTTCTGCTCCAGGAAGACATCATGTGCGGTCTAACTAGGGATTTGTACAGAGGCAGTATAATGCTCTCATCATGTGTATCCAGACCTCTTTTAATGCACCCCATGATCCTGTTTGCCTTGGCAGCTGCTGCCTGGCACTGGCTGCTCCAGGTAAGTTTATCATTAACTAGGATCCCCAAGTCATTCTCCCTGTCAGATTTACCCAGTGGTTTCCTGTTCAGTGTGTAATGGTGATATTGATTCCTTCTTCCCATGTGTATAACCTTACATTTATCATTGTTAAACCTCATCTGCCACCTTTCAGCCCAAGTTTCCAACTTATCCAGATCCATCTGTAGCAGAATACTATCTTCTCTTGTATTAACTGCTTTACATAGTTTTGTATCATCTGCAAATATCGATATTTTACTGTGTAAACCTTCTACCAGATCATTAATGAATATGTTGAAGAGAACAGGTCCCAATACTGACCCCTGCGGTACCCCATTGGTCACAGCGACCCAGTTAGAGACTAAACCATTTATAACCACCCTCTGCTTTCTATCACTAAGCCAGTTACTAACCCATTTACACACATTTTCCCCCAGACCAAGCATTCTCATTTTGTGTACCAACCTCTTGTGCGGCACGGTATCAAACGCTTTGGAAAAATCGAGATATACCACGTCCAATGACTCACCGTGGTCCAGCCTATAGCTTACCTCTTCATAAAAACTGATTAGATTGGTTTGACAGGAGCAATTTCTCATAAACCCATGCTGATATGGAGTTAAACAGTTATTCTCATTGAGATAGTCCAGAATAACATCCCTCAGAAACCCTTCAAATATTTTACCAACAATAGAGGTTAGACTTACTGGCCTATAATTTCCAGGTTCACTTTTAGAGCCCTTTTTGAATATTGGCACCACATTTGCTATGCGCCAGTCCTGCGGAACAGACCCCGTCGCTATAGAGTCCCTAAAAATAAGAAATAATGGTTTATCTATTACATTACTTAGTTCTCTTAGTACTCGTGGGTGTATGCCATCCGGACTCGGAGATTTATCTATTTTAATCTTATTTAGCCGGTTTCGCACCTCTTCTTGGGTAAATTGCTATTTGCTATTTTATTCAATACACAATCTGCTTTCTTCATATTGTCTATGTTAAATTGATTTTATTTTGAATGACAACAAAAACATATGTGCCAATTGCCCTGTTGAAAACTATGTTGAAACTTAGTTCTGTAGAAATTGATATGTTTGAGACAGATTTACAGAAATTATTTCACCTTGTTTTAAACATAACAAGGAAAGGATCGTGTAGTATGAATATCAATACAGATCCTGAAACATTTGTATCCGTACTTTGTTTTAGGAAAGTAATCCAAATTTGTAACTTACAGGTTTTATATTTTGTTTCCAGCAATCCTCAATATCTATTATAATATACAATATTATAGTGCTGAGTTAATTTCTTGAATAAGGAGAAATCACATAGCAGAGTGAATATATAATAATGAGGATGCTTCTTCTATAACTATTTAACAAACTCATGGCAAATCAAACTAATGTGAATGAATTCATTATCCTTGGATTCTCCACCCTTCACGGATTTCAAAATGTTCTGCTTTTATTTTTCCTGATAATGTACATCACTACTCTCTCTGTCAATATTTTTCTGATCACTTTAATCAGGTGTGTTCGTCAGCTTCATAAACCCATGTATTTCTTTCTTGGAAATTTATCTTTCCTTGAGTTAAGCTATGTTACTGTAACTGTCCCCAAAATTATAGTCGATATCCCAAGGAAAATAAAAAGTATTTCCTTTTCTGGCTGTATGACTCAGCTTTTCTTCTTCACTTTCCTTGGTGCCACTGAGAACATTCTTCTTGCGATGATGTCTTTTGATCGATTTTTGGCGGTGTGTTACCCTCTGCGCTACACGAGCATCATGAGTCATAGAGTTTGCTCCATCCTACTGTCTGTATGTTGGGTTCTTGGTTTCTTGACAACTTCCTTTCCTATTATCAAAATATCACAGCTACATTTTTGCAGTGCTAATGAAATTGACCATTTTTTTTGTGAAGCTGCTCCTTTGCTAAAACTCTCTTGCTCTGACACTTACTTCAAAGAGCTGACAGTTATAATTTGCGCTTTGTCAGTCATTCTAAGCTCAATATTACTAACCATGATGTCCTATGGGTATATTCTTGGAACAATTCTGAGAATTCCATCTGCTACAGGAAAGCAGAAAGCGGCTTCTACCTGTGCTTCACATCTTATAGTGGTTACAACTTTCTATTCCACAACATTCGTTATGTACATTAAGCCCACGGCTAGTCAAGGATCTTTAAACAAAGTGATGGCATTGTTCTATGCTGTCTTCACTCCACTTGTTAACCCATTTATCTACAGCTTGCGTAACAAGGAAGTTAAAGAAGCCCTTGTACTGTTGTTTAAATGAAGAACTTGATAAAATATTTACTTGGTTATTTTTCTTCAAGAGTTTTATAGGATCAATAGTTTATTTGCAAACGATCCCACTATGGGCGAACTAGCCACTAGGTAATGTATTCATATTACACACTTACATGTTGTCTATCACAAATCCTAGGTAAAATGTCCTACAGACTCCTAATCCATGACAAGTAGTGTTGAGCGATACCGTTCGATATTTGAAAGTATCGGTATCGGATAGTATCGGCCGATATCCGAAAAATATCGGATATCGCCGATACCGATATCCGATACCAATACAAGTCAATGGGACACAAATATCGGAAGGTATCCTCTATGGTTCCCAGGGTCTGAAGGAGAGGAAACTCTCCTTCAGGCCCTGGGATCCATATTCATGTGTAAAATAAAGAATAAAAAAAAAAATATTGATATACTTACCCTTGGACGCGCCCTGGTTGTAACCGCTGCAACCGCCATGATTCCCTTCCTAAGAGTGAGCGCGTAAAGGACCCTCGATGATGTCACGGCTTGTGATTTGTCGCGTGACCGCTCATGTGACCGCTCACGCGACCAATCACAAGCCCCGACGTCATCGAAGGTCCTTCACGCGCTCATTCTTAGGAACAGAAGCATGGCGGTTGCAGCGGTTACAACCAGGGTGCGTCCGAGGGTAAGTATATATCAATATATTTTTCTTTTATTCTTTATTTTACACATCAATCTTCATCCCGATACCGATTCCCGATATCGCAAAAATATCGGAACTCGGTGTTAGGGCTAGCGGAACGCACCGAGTAGAAATAGATATTTATTATTAATGGTGCGTTCGCAGCCCGGGGTCCACCGTACAGGAAGAACCTGCTGCTAGTGAATGGTGGCACAATATGGCGGTGTAGACTAGTTCTGTTACCTCACAGAGCAGCCGCGAGAGGAAAGCACTGCGCCCTGTTAGCCTCACAGGAGCACAAGCTTACTGCCAAGCTGATAGCAGTCTGTGGTTAAGCAACACGCAATCTCCTCACCGGAGAAGCCGGTATTCTAGGGGCTTATTTCAGCCGGGTCCCTGAACACACTCATACAATCTCCTCACCGGAGGTGCCGGTATTCTAGGGGCTTATTTCAGCCGGGTCCCTGAACACACTTATGCTAACCACACTGGCGCAAAGCACATATGACTTGATACTAGCGCATGGCCGTGCGGTCATGCGCAGTTTATATAGCTGCAGCACAGGAAGTGGCTATAGAACTTTTGCCCTTCCAAGACCTGCCAAGAGGACCAATGGAATGTGCTGCAGAGCCTGAGCACATGACCCTCGATCTCCAACGGGAGATCTTGCCCTGGGCATGCTCAGTGTGTGCAGATAAGGACTTAGTCCCAGAGAAGTCCGCTCGCTGCTGACCAGTATAGGCTTTAAAGGCAGAAGCTGGAGAAGCAGCAGTAACTCTTCTCACAGAGTCAGACTGAGCGAGACGCTGGGATCGACGTCCCTGCTGAGCAGACTCCACTGCGGCTGGAGGAGAATGGGAGACCGCAGCGGAGATGGATCGAGATTCCCCCTGTGCAGCAGAGGAAACTCGACTCCTAACATTACCCCCCCTCCTTGGGCCTCGCTACGTTCGAAGGCAGCAATGAGCTGCTTAGCCCGAATGTGCTCAACAGGCTCCCAGGACCTGTCCTCGGGACCATAACCCTTCCAGTCCACCAAATAAAATTTTTTACCACGCACCACCTTGCACCCCAAAATAGCGTTCACCTCATAATCGTCCGAAGACGAACCCGATGTCCCAGCAGATGACTCGGAGAACCGGGACATATACACGGGTTTCAAGAGGGACACATGAAAGGTGTCGGTGATACCCAGGTGTGGCGGAAGGGCCAAACGATAGACCACAGGATTAACCTGCTCGAGGACCTTGAATGGGCCCAAGTAGCGAGGAGCAAATTTAGTGGACTCAACTCGCAGCCTGATGTTACGGGCGGAGAGCCACACCAAGTCGCCAGGAGCAAAGGTCGGGGCAGGGCGCCGATGTGCATCGGCGGAGGACCTCATTCTCTCCTTCGAGGCCCTAATGGCATCCTGAGTGCGGTCCCAAATGTCCCGTGCCTCCACTGCCCAGTCTGCCACCCTGGAGTCAGCAGAGGACACGGGCATAGGCACAGGAACCCGCGGATGCTGGCCGTAATTAAGGAGGAAAGGAGTCTGACCGGTGGAGTCGGCTACAGCGTTATTAAGGGCGAACTCTGCCCATGGTAATAAAGATGCCCAGTCATCCTGCCTGGCAGAAACAAAATGTCGTAGATATGTGACCAGAGTCTGATTGGCCCTCTCTACCAACCCATTCGTCTCGGGATGATATGCGGAAGAGAGATTTAACTCAATGCTGAGAAGACGACAAAGCTCTCTCCAGAACCGAGACGCAAACTGGGGACCCCGGTCTCTGACAATTTTGTTTGGCATACCGTGTAGGCGGAAGATGTGTCTTATGAACAACGCTGCCAAGGCCCGTGCAGAAGGTAACCGTGGGAGCGGCACCAAGTGCACCATTTTCGAGAAATGATCGATAATAACCCAAATGACGGTACAGCCGCGAGACTTGGGCAAACCCACTACAAAGTCCATCCCGACCATCTCCCAGGGCCTGTCTGCCACCGGCAAGGGATAGAGTAACCCAGACGGCCGTTGTCGAGGAGACTTATTTTTGGCGCATGAGACACACGCCAGAACGTAATCTCTGACATCTCGCAGCATATGCGGCCACCAGTACGTTCTCGCCAGCAGCTCAGATGTCCTTTTTGTCCCAAAGTGTCCACCCACCCTGGAGGAATGAGCCCAAGAGAGAACCTCCGGTCGCAAATTTATGGGCACAAAAGTCTTGCCCGGAGGCACAGACTCAAGCGACACCGGAGCCACGGTTCTCAAGCTCTCAGAAGGAACAATAAGCCGAGGCTCTCCTTCCTCCTCCTCAGATGACACAACAGAGCGAGAAAGAGCATCAGCTCGAATGTTCTTCTCCCCAGCGACATAATGGAGGGTGAAGTGGAATCGGGAGAAGAATAAGGACCATCTGGCCTGGCGAGAATTTAGCCGCTGGGCTGTTTGCAAATATAGCAAATTTTTGTGGTCTGTAAATACTTGAAAGGGAAAACGAGCCCCCTCCAAGAGATGTCTCCACTCAGAGAAAGCCAATTTCATCGCTAGCAACTCCCTGTCCCCGATGGAATAATTCCTCTCCGCTGGTGTGAAGGTCTTGGAGAAGAAGAAGCACGGATGCTTCCGACCTTGAGCATCCTTTTGGAAGAGGACTGCTCCAGCACCAACGGAAGAGGCATCCACCTCCATTATAAACGGCTTATCGACATCGGGACGATGTAGGATGGGAGCGCTAGCAAAATGAGACTTAGTAGAAGAAAAGGCCCTGGAGACCTCTTCAGACCACACTTTGGGATTTGCTCCCTTCTTGGTGAGGGCTACCAAGGGAGCTACCAAAGTTGAGAAATGGGGAATGAACTGGCGGTAATAATTAATGAACCCCATAAAGCGCTGCACCGCTTTAAGTGAATGAGGTTCTTGCCAGTCCATCACAGCCTGTAGTTTGGCAGGATCCATAGCCAATCCCTGGGCAGAGATGATATAGCCCAGGAAAGGTAAAGACTCCTGCTCAAACACACACTTCTCCAACTTTGCGTAAAGAGAGTTTGCCCGTAAGAGGTCGAAGACTCTGCCAACATCTCTCCGGTGGGAGTCAATATCTGGAGAGAAGATGAGAATATCATCCAGATAGACTACGACCGAGGTGGAAAGCATATCCCGGAAGATGTCGTTGACAAAGTCTTGGAAAACGGCTGGAGCGTTACAGAGCCCGAAGGGCATCACCAGATACTCATAGTGCCCATCTCTGGTGTTAAACGCTGTCTTCCATTCGTCCCCCTCACGAATGCGAATCAGGTTATAAGCTCCCCGCAGGTCTAATTTGGTAAATACCTTAGCTCCCCGTAGCCTATCAAAAAGCTCAGAAATCAGGGGCAGCGGGTACTTATTCTTAACGGTGATGGCGTTAAGACCCCTGTAGTCTATGCAAGGACGCAATTCTCCATTCTTCTTCTGTACGAAGAAGAACCCTGCCCCTGCTGGTGACACTGACTTCCTAATAAATCCTCTTGCCAAATTCTCCTGGATGTATTGGGACATAGCCTCCGTCTCCGGGAGAGAGAGGGGATAGACACGTCCCCGAGGAGGTTCTGCTCCAGGCAAGAGATCTATAGGACAGTCATAGGGACGGTGAGGCGGAAGGGTCTCCGCGGCCTTTTTGGAGAAGACGTCTGCATAAGACCAATAGTATTTGGGGAGAGTAGAGAGATCTGCGGGTATCTCAGTGGTGGAAACCTGAACGCACTCTTTCACACATCTGCCCTTACAGGATTCACTCCAACCCAATATCCTCCCAGAGGTCCACTCAATATGTGGGGAGTGGAAACGGAGCCAGGGTATTCCCAGCAGAATCTCATCCATTCCCTCGGGAAGGAAAAGAAGGGAAATAATCTCCTGGTGGGATGGGGACATGGCTAACGTGAAAGGGACAGTCTGATGTGTGATCTGTAATGGAAGTGTCGACCCATTCACCACTCTAACGGTTACTGGTTTGGCAAGCATAACCAGAGGTATTGCGTGGCGCAGAGCAAAAGCAGAAGACATAAAATTTCCCTCTGCTCCTGAATCCACACAAAGCTCTACTGTAAGAGTGGATGTGCCTAACAGGATTGTCCCTTTAAAGGACAATTTTGAGGAAAATGCCGCAGTGTCCAGTGAACCTCCTCCAATGGACACTAGACGCGATCGTTTTCCCGACCGCCGTGGACATTTATTAGCGTAATGTCCCGGTTGCTGGCAATTTTTACATACCACAGGTACTCGAACGGTCTGAGACCTAGGTCCCGCTCGAGAAACCTCCATGGCCTCATGGGAGTCGGATGCCATAACAGGAGATTCTAGAGGTTTGGCAAAGGTGGGAGCCAGCCGAAACCTCTGCCTACACTGGGTCCGCTCCAACCTCCGCTCGTTAAAACGGAGATCGATGCGGGTAGCTATAGTAATAAGCTCCTCCAGTGTGGCGGGAATCTCCCTGGTGGCTAAGGCGTCCTTCACATGATCTGCCAGTCCTTTCCAGAACACCGGAATAAGGACTTTATCCGGCCATTCCAGCTCAGAAGCTAGAGTCCGGAATAGGATGGCAAACTGGCTGACCATGGACGAAGCCTGAGTAATTGCCAACAATTGGAGCGCGGTATCGTGGGTGACACGGGGTCCCAGAAAGACCTGCCTCAGAGCGTCCAGGAAGATAGGAGCACTCTGTACCACACGATCACCACGTTCCCAAAGCGGCGTTGCCCACTCCAACGCCCTGCCCGACAAGAGAGATATAATGAATCCCACTTTCGCCCGTTCCGTAGGAAAACGTGCAGCCAGCAGCTCGAGATGTATGGAGCACTCGCACACGAATCCCCGACATAGCTTACTGTCACCAGCAAACTTGTCTGGAAGCGGGAGCCTGGATAAGGTCGGAGCAGGGGTGGCAGCGGACAAACTGGCTGCAGCTGCACTTGCAGCCTGAACAGCGACAGCAGTAACGTCCACAGCTGAGGTTGTGCGCTCGAGAGCCGCCAACCTACCCTCCAGCTGCTGGATGTACTGCTGTAGACGCTGACCGTCCGCCATTTACTAGCCAGACCCTGGCGCTAGTATTATGTTAGGGCTAGCGGAACGCACCGAGTAGAAATAGATATTTATTATTAATGGTGCGTTCGCAGCCCGGGGTCCACCGTGCAGGAAGAACCTGCTGCTAGTGAATGGTGGCACAATATGGCGGTGTAGACTAGCTCTGTTACCTCACAGAGCAGCCGCGAGAGGAAAGCACTGCGCCCTGTTAGCCTCACAGGAGCACAAGCTTACTGCCAAGCTGATAGCAGTCTGTGGTTAAGCAACACGCAATCTCCTCACCGGAGAAGCCGGTATTCTAGGGGCTTATTTCAGCCGGGTCCCTGAACACACTCATACAATCTCCTCACTGGAGGTGCCGGTATTCTAGGGGCTTATTTCAGCCGGGTCCCTGAACACACTTATGCTAACCACACTGGCGCAAAGCACATATGACTTGATACTAGCGCATGGCCGTGCGGTCATGCGCAGTTTATATAGCTGCAGCACAGGAAGTGGCTATAGAACTTTTGCCCTTCCAAGACCTGCCAAGAGGACCAATGGAATGTGCTGCAGAGCCTGAGCACATGACCCTCGATCTCCAACGGGAGATCTTGCCCTGGGCATGCTCAGTGTGTGCAGATAAGGACTTAGTCCCAGAGAAGTCCGCTCGCTGCTGACCAGTATAGGCTTTAAAGGCAGAAGCTGGAGAAGCAGCAGTAACTCTTCTCACAGAGTCAGACTGAGCGAGATGCTGGGATCGACGTCCCTGCTGAGCAGACTCCACCGCGGCTGGAGGAGAATGGGAGACCGCAGCGGAGATGGATCGAGATTCCCCCTGTGCAGCAGAGGAAACTCGACTCCTAACACTCGGTATCGGAATTCCGATACCGCAAATATCGGCCGATACCCGATCCTTGCGGTATCGGAATGCTCAACACTAATGACAAGTCAATAGGACACTGCTGCCACCGCTTTTACATACAGCACATGGATTCAGCACACAGTAGTTGGATCCATTCATATGTAAAGAAGAGTTCTTGACCTGTGGTGCAATGCAAAGATCTTTGTAAAGTGGCGTGTGAGAAGGTAACTATGTTGTGAGAGGAAGGTGTAAAATACAGGGAAGTGCATGGAAGGAAATGTTGTTTTAGCATGAAGCTTAAGATATTGACACATCCGATTCTTGCAGTCTGGGATTTGAGCAAACAGTGTGGGCCAGGTATGTGGATGCTGGCAGAAATGGACATAGTCACGATTGTGTACCAATTTCTGTGGGTCTTTTTTCATTAAAGAGAACATGTTGCATGAAAAAACGCTATTAACCTGCAAATATGGGGTTAATCTGAAGGTTAATAGTGTTCTAAACTTCCCAGTGCCCACACTTAAAGTCCGTTTGCCAGGAGGAAATAAACTTTATTCCCCAGGAGGCATTCAGCATCACCGATGCTGCTTCAGTCACCGCTCTGTGCTGTATCTGCACCCCTGGCACTTATTGTCAGCCAGGTATATTGATGAGCGAAATATCAGTCAATGCCGGAGGCACGGTTACAGAGCAGTGTCCGAAATCATGTCAACACCGCCTTTATGACTGAACACTGAACGATGCTAGGAGGAAATTAATTTCCTCTCAGCAGTGGGGATCTAAGGCTATGTGCACACGTTGCGGATTTTGCTGCGGATCCTCAGCGGATTTGATGCTGCGAATCTGCAGCTGTTTTCCATGCATTGTACAGTACCATGTATACGAATGGAAAACTGTGTACTTGCTGCAGAAAAAAATGCACGGAAACGCAGCAGTGTTTTTTGCGCAGCATGTCAATTCTTTGTGCAGATTCCGCAGCGGTTTACACCTGCTCCTCAATAGGAATCCGCAGGTGTAAAACCGCAGGTGGAATCCGAACAAAAACCACAGTAAATCCACGGTAAATCCACGGTAAATCCACGGGTAATCTGCAGTGCAGTTTACCTGCGGATTTTGCAAAAACAGTGCGGAAAAAGCCACACACCAATCCGCAACGTGTGCACATAGCCTTAGTGCGGACACAGTGCAGGTTCAGAACGCTATTCGCCTGCAGATTAAATCCATATTTACAGGTTAATAGTAATTTCATGTAGTGAGTTCCCTTTAAAGGGGTTGTGCCACCATAAAACATATAGGTAATACTGCAGACATCAAGGCAAGAAACACTTTTGTAATTTAAGCCTATTAAAAATGATGCCCCATTCAACAGATATGTACGAATGTCTTGTATAGCACCCCCTAGTTTTAGCACTACTGGCTTCCATGTCCCTCCATATAATCCTCTGAGCATGTGCAGTTCCCTCTCAGCGATGAAGGAGAATCCCTCTGCCTCAGCCATCAGGATCTTGTTAAGTTGACTGAAGTAAAAGCAGTTAGGAGCAGGGAAGCATCTGAAGTCCCTGCGCCTCCTGCTTCCTCTTCATGAGGAGAGCTAAACATGTGTTTTGCTTATCCATGGCTGCTGCCAGGGCAGAACAGTTGTAATGAGTTTGTCATCTGATTGCTGCTTTCTGCACAGGGAATGACAGAGCAAAACTCATTACACTGAGAGCTTTACCATCTACAGCATGTCTGTGCAGAGAGCTGCAACCAGACGACAAATTCCTCACTACTGCTGCAGCACTTACTGATTACTGATTCCTGACTACCCCTGTGGCGCCCCAGGGTCCTGGTCGTCACAGTAATGTTGCTATCCTCATGGGGAGAGTGATGTTACGTTTGGAGGCGACGAAGGAGAACTCTTTGTCAGATAACACAATGCATGCAACATGTTCACACTCCAGACCCGAAGGAGGAGCTCTAAGCCTGTTTAAGGTGAACTCCGCTATGAGAACATCCTGATCTGGAGGGAAAGGGTTCAGTTCCTGTCAGAGAGACAGAGGGGAAGTAAGCAGAGGAGCCGTGTAGCCTGAAGTTCTACAGCTCCTGGAAGGAGACATTTCAGAAAGCAGAATACATTGCAGTGAGCCTGAAGGAAAGCAAAGCACAGGAGAGGATACCAGAAGGGGACCAGCCCCGAGCAGGCTGCCTCCTTCTGAGGCGCAGAACGCCGGTAGTCAGAACACCGAGGTAGTAAGGACCTCCATGCCTTACTTCAGAGACCAGCAGGACAGCAAATTGCACGTTACCTGTCCGCACCCACAACCAGTAGGCATGGTGGCACCCCTCAGAGGCTGGGGTATGCTAGACTCCCTATAAACCACCTCAAGCCACCAGCCATACGGGTTTTGCCCTATCCGACTATGGGGGACAGAGAGAGAAACACAACATCTGTGAGGACTTTATTTGAAGCTTATGCAGTAAGGGACTACACCACTACAGCGCAAGGGAAGGCTATTTATTTCCACCTGAACAAGGGGACTCTGGACTTGCATCCAAACCGGCCGGACTCTACCTGCCCTGTGATCTGGTGCCCTGGACTGTGGCTGCTGAAACCAACAGTAAACAAGGTAAAGATACTGCAACCTTGTGTCCTCGTTCTTTACTGCACCTCTCACCATTCTACCATCTACACACTGGGAAGCCCTGGGGATATACTTCACCTGTGGGAAGGTGTACCATCTAGCTGCCATAACATCACACCAGCGGACCCGTTAAAGCAGCGTCGGTCACCCTGACCGAATACCACAGGTGGTGTCATGAACATAAACTTTAACCCTTTAAAGACCTTTCCCTTTTATACGGACGTCCCAGGGCCATGGACCGGGTCGCCGCCGTGACATCCCCTTTCAGCCGACTGGACCCAGTACCGAGTACCCCCTTGCCCTGACGGGGCGCTCCCCGTTGTGTGTATATTCTCCCACAACTCCCTCATTCTGTTTATGTCATCCAACAAACCCCATTCTGTGTTTGTCCTCTCACAGTTCTCCCCTTCGGAGTATGTCCTCCCATAGCTCCCGCTTCTGTGTATGTCCTCCCACAGTGCCCCCATTCTGTGTATGTCCTCCCACAGCTCCCCAATTCTATATATGTCCTCTCACAGCTCACCTGTTCTGTGTATGTACTTCAGTCTCCCACAGCTACCCTGTTCTGTTTGTGTCCTCTCACCACTTCCTCGTTCTATGTATGTCCTCCCACAGATGCTCCTTTCTGTGTATGTCCTCCCATAGTATCCCCATTCTGCTTATGTCCTCCCATAGTGCTCCTCTTTGTATGTACTTCTACAGCATCTCCTTTCTGTATCCTCCAATAGCATCGGCATCCTTTGTATGTCTTCTACAGCTCTTCCATTATTTGTATGACCTACAGCTACCCTGTTATTTCGATGTCCTCACACACCTCCTCCATTCTTTGTATGTGCTCCCATTCTGTGTATATCCTCCCACAGTCCCTCCATTTTGTTTATGTCCCCTCCAACAGCACCCCATTCTGTGTATGTTCTCACACAGCACCCCCTTTCTGTGTATGAAATCCCACAGTGCCCCCTGTTATGAAAGGTAATTCAGTACCACAATGGACATAGAGGTCAGCGCACATACAGTGACCTGGCAATAACCCAAAAAACAAGAACGAGCTCTGAGACGTGGGAACTCTGTTGACCGCAATCCCTAATCCTCTCCAACCACACTAAAGGCAGCCGTGGATTGCGCCTAACGCTCCCTATGCAACTCGGCACGGCCTGAGAAACTAGCTAGCCTGAAGATAGAAAATAAGCCTACCTTGCCTCAGAGAAATACCCCAAAGGAAAAGGCAGCCCCCACATATAATGACTGTGAGTTAAGATGAAAAGACAAACGTAGAGATGAAATAGATTTAGCAAAGTGAGGCCCAACTTTCTGAACAGAGCGAGGATAGGAAAGGTAACTTTGCGGTCAACACAAAACCCTGCAAAAAACCACGCAAAGGGGGCAAAAAGACCCTCCGTACCGAACTAACGGCACCTGAGGTACACCCTCTGCGTCCCAGAGCTTCCAGCAAGCAGGAAAAAACAAATTGACAAGCTGGACAGAAAAAAACAGCAAACAAATAGCAAAGAGGAACTTAGCTATGCAGAGCAGCAGGCCACAGGAACGATCCAGGAGGAAACAGGTCCAATACTAGAACATTGACTGGAGGCCAGGATCAAAGCACTAGGTGGAGTAAAATAGAGCAGCACCTAACGACTTCACCACATCACCTGAGGAAGGAAACTCAGAAGCCGCAGTACCACTACAGGTAACTTTGACATAGTGGGAATAACCGAGACATGGTTAGATGAAAGCTATGACTGGGCAGTTAACTTACAGGGTTACAGTCTGTTTAGAAAGGATCGTAAAAATCGGAGAGGAGGAGGGGTTTGTCTCTATGTAAAGTCTTGTCTAAAGTCCACTTTAAGGGAGGATATTAGCGAAGGAAATGAGGATGTCGAGTCCATATGGGTCGAAATTCATGGAGGGAAAAATGGTAACAAAATTCTCATTGGGGTCTGTTACAAACCCCCAAATATAACAAAAACCATGGAAAGTCTACTTCTAAAGCAGATAGATGAAGCTGCAACCCATAATGAGGTCCTGGTTATGGGGGACTTTAACTACCCGGATATTAACTGGGAAACAGAAACCTGTGAAACCCATAAAGGCAACAGGTTTCTGCTAATAACCAAGAAAAATTATCTTTCACAATTGGTGCAGAATCCAACCAGAGGAGCAGCACTTTTAGACCTAATACTATCTAATAGACCTGACAGAATAACAAATCTGCAGGTTGTTGGGCATCTAGGAAATAGCGACCACAATATTGTGCAGTTTCACCTGTCTTTCACTAGGGGGACTTGTCAGGGAGTCACAAAAACACTGAACTTTAGGAAGGCAAAGTTTGACCAGCTTAGAGATGCCCTTAATCTGGTAGACTGGGACAATATCCTCAGAAATAAGAATACAGATAATAAATGGGAAATGTTTAAGAACATCCTAAATAGGCAGTGTAAGCGGTTTATACCTTGTGGGAATAAAAGGACTAGAAATAGGAAAAACCCAATATGGCTAAACAAAGAAGTAAGACAGGCAATTAACAGTAAAAAGATAGCATTTGCACTACTAAAGCAGGATGGCACCATTGAAGCTCTAAAAAACTATAGGGAGAAAAATACTTTATCTAAAAAACTAATTAAAGCTGCCAAAAAGGAAACAGAGAAGCACATTGCTAAGGAGAGTAAAACTAATCCCAAACTGTTCTTCAACTATATCAATTGTAAAAGAATAAAAACTGAAAATGTAGGCCCCTTAAAAAATAGTGAGGAAAGAATGGTTGTAGATGACGAGGAAAAAGCTAACATATTAAACACCTTCTTCTCCACGGTATTCACGGTGGAAAATGAAATGCTAGGTGAAATCCCAAGAAACAATGAAAACCCTATATTAACCCCTTAGCGACCGCCGATACGCCTTTTAACGGCGGCCGCTAAGGGTACTTAAACCACAGCGCCGTTAATTAACGGCGCTGTGGAAAAAGTGTATAGCGCCCCCCACAGGCCGATTTTCTCCGGGGTCTCGGCTGCCGAGGGTAGCCGAGACCCCAGAGAACATGATTCGGGGGGTTTTTAACCCTCCCCGCATTTGTGATCGCCGGTAATTAACCGTTTACCGGCGATCGCAAAAAAAAAAAAAAAAAAAAAAAAAAGCGATCTCTTTTTAATTTCTCTGTCCTCCGATGTGATCGCACATCGGAGGACAGAGAAAAGGGGTCCCAGGTGGCCCCCCAATACTCACCTAGCTCCCCCGATGCTCCTCGTGTCTCCCGGTGGGCGCCGCCATCTTCAAAATGGCGGGCGCATGCGCAGTGCGCCCGCCGGCCGGCACCGGGAGAATCTTTGGGGTTTCGGCTGCCTGGGGTAGCCGAGACCCCAAAGAGCATGATCGGGGGTCGGTTTTAGCGACCCCTGTTTTGCGATCGCCGGTAATTAACTGTTTACCGGCGACCGCAAAAAAAAAAAAAAAAAAAAAAAGTAAAGTGTAATTCTCTGTCCTCTGATGTGATCGCACATCAGAGGACAGAGAAATAGGGGGATTCGGGGACCCTAGCATACTCACCTAGGTCCCTGGATCCTCTTGCTGCTCCTCCTGGCCGCCGGCAGAAGAACATGGCGGACGCATGCCCAGTGCGCCCGCCATCTGTCTCCATCTGCCGGCCGGCAGGAGAACAGCGGTTAGGGCTAAAATTAGGGTTAGGGTTAGGGGTAGGGTTAGGGGTAGGGTTAGGGGTAGGGTTAGGGTTAGGGGTAGGGTAGGGGTAGGGTTAGGGTTAGGGGTAGGGGTAGGGTTAGGGTTAGGGGTAGGGTTAGGGGTAGGGGTAGGGTTAGGGGTAGGGTTAGGGTAGGGGTAGGGTTAGGTTAGGGGTAGGGTTACGGCTAGGGTTAGGTTAGGGGTAGGGTTAGGTTAGGGTTAGGGGTAGGGTTACGGCTAGGGTTAGGTTAGGGGTAGGGTTAGGGGTAGGGTTAGGGGTAGGGTTAGGGGTAGGGTTAGGGGTAGGGTTAGGTTAGGGTTAGGGGTAGGGCTAGGGTTAGGGGTAGGGTTAGGGCTAGGGTTAGGGCTAGGGTTGGGGCTAAATTTAGGGTTAGGGTTGGGGCTAAATTTAGGGTTAGGGTTGGGGCTAAATTTAGGGTTAGGCTTCTTTCACACTTACGTCGGTACGGGGCCGTCGCAATGCGTCGGCCCGACATACCGACGCACGTTGTGAAAATTGTGCACAACGTGGGCAGCAGCTGTAGTTTTTCAACGCATCCGCTGCCCAATCTATGTCCTGGGGAGGAGGGGGCGGAGTTACGGCCACGCATGCGCGGTCAGAAATGGCGGATGCGACGTACAAAAAAACGTTTCATTGAACGTTTTTTTGTGCCGACGCTCCGCCAAAACACAACTGATCCAGTGCACGACGGACGCGACGTGTGGCCATCCGTCACGATCCGTCGGCAATACTATGGGCAAAAAACGCATCTTGCGGGCACATTTGCAGGATCCGTTTCTTGTCCAAAACGACGGATTGCGACGGAATGCCAAACAACGCAAGTGTGAAAGTAGCCTTAGGGCTAGGGTTAGGGTTTGGGCTAAAGTTAGGGCTAGGGTTGGGGCTAAAGTTAGGGTTAGAGCTGGGATTAGGTTTAGGGTTTGGATTAGGGTTGGTATTAGGGTTAGGGTTGGCATTAGGGTTACGCTTGGGATTAGGGTTAGGTTTGGGATTAGGGTTAAGGTTAGGGTTGTGATTAGGGGTGTATTGGGATTAGGGTTAGGTTTGAGGTTAGGGTTGAGATTAGGATTAGGGGTGTGTTGGATTTAGGGTTTTGATTAGGGTTATGGTTAGGGTTGACATTAGGGTTGTTTTGGGGTAAGGGTTGTGATTATGGTTAGGGTTAGTGATTAGGATTATGGATCAGGTTGGGATTAGGGTTAGGGGTTGGAGCTAGAATTGGGGGGTTTCCACTGTTTAGGTACATCAGGGGGTCTCCAAACACGACAGCCAATTTTGCGCTCAAAAAGTCAAATGGTGCTCCCTCCCTTCTGAGCTCTGCCGTGCGCCCAAACAGTGGGTTACCCCCACATATGGGGCATCAGCGTACTCGGGATAAATTGGACAACAACTTCTGGGGTCCAATTTCTCTTGTTACCCTTGTGAAAATAAAAACTTGGGGGCTACAAAATCTTTTTTGTGAAAAAAAAAAATATTTTTTATTTTCACGACTCTGCATTCTAAACTTCTGTGAAGCACTTGGGCATTCAAAGTTCTCACCACACATCTAGATAAGTTCCTTGGGGGGTCTAGTTTCCAAAATGGGGTCACTTGTGGGGGGTTACTACAGTTTAGGTATATCAGGGGCTCTGCAATCGCAACATAATGCCCACAGACCATTCTATCAAAGTCTGCATTCCAAAAAGGCGCTCCTTCCCTTCCGAGCTCTGCCGTGCGCCCAAACAGTGGTTTACCCCCACATATGGCACATCAGCGTACTCGGGATAAATTGGAAAACAACTATTGCAGTCCAATTTCTCCTGTTACCCTTGTGAAAATAAAAACTTGGGGGCTACAAAATCTTTTTTGTGAAAAAAAAAAATATTTTTTATTTTCACGACTCTGCATTCTAAACTTCTGTGAAGCACTTGGGCATTCAAAGTTCTCACCACACATCTAGATAAGTTCCTTGGGGGGTCTAGTTTCCAAAATGGGGTCACTTGTGGAGGGTTTCTACTGGTTAGGTACATCAGGGGCTCTGCAAATGCAACATAATACCCGCAGACCATTCTATCAAAGTCTGCATTCCAAAACGGCGCTCCTTCCTTCCGAGCTCTGCCGTGCGCCCAAACAGTGGTTTACCCCCACATATGGGGTACCAGCATACTCAAGACAAATTGGACAACAACTTTTGGGTTCCAATTTCTCTTTTTACCCTTGTAAAAATAAAAACTTGGGGGCTACAATATCTTTTTTGTGGAAAAAAAAAAATATTTTTTATTTTCACGGCTCTGCATTATAAACTTCTGTGAAGCACTTGGGCATTCAAGGTTCTCACCACACATCTAGATAAGTTCCATGGGGGGTCTAGTTTCCAAAATGGGGTCACTTGTGGGGGATTTCTACTGTTTAGGCACATCAGGGGCTCTCCAAACGCGACATGGCGTCCGATCTCAATTCCAGCCAATTCTACATTGAAAAAGTAAAACGGCACTCCTTCTCTTCCAAGCTCTGCGGTGCGCCCTAACAGTGGTTTACCCCCACATATTGGGTATCAGCGTACTCAGGAGAAATTGCACAACAACTTTTGTGGTCTAATTTCTCCTGTTACCCTTGTGAAAATAAAAATTTGTGGGCAAAAAGATCATTTTTGTAGAAAAAATGCGATTTTTTTTTTCACGGCTCTACGTTATAAACTTCTGTGAAGCACATGGGGGTTCAAAGTGCTCGCCACACATCTAGATAAGTTCCTTAAGGGGTCTAGTTTCCAAAATGGTGTCACTTGTGGGGGGTTTCCACTGTTTAGGCACATCAGGGGCTCTCCAAACGCGACATGGCGTCCAATCTCAATTCCAGCCAATTCTACATTGAAAAAGTAAAACGGCGCTCCTTCACTTCCAAGCTCTGCGGTGCGCCCAAACAGTGGTTTACCCTCACATATGGGGTATCGACGTATTCAGGAGAAATCGCACAACAACTTTTGTGGTCTAATTTCTCCTGTTACCCTTGTGAAAATAAGAATTTGTGGGGAAAAAGATCATTTTTGTGTAAACAAAAGCGATTTTTTTATTTTCACGGCTCTACGTTATAAACTTCTGTGAAGCACTTGGGGGTTCAAAGTGCTCACCACACATCTAGATAAGTTCCTTAAGGGGTCTAGTTTCCAAAATGGTGTCACTTGTGGGGGGTTTCCACTGTTTAGGCACATCAGGGGCTCTCCAAACGCGACATGGCATCCAATCTCAATTCCAGCCAATTCAACATTGAAAAAGTAAAACGGCGCTCCTTCACTTCTAAGTTCTGCGGTGCGCCCTAACAGTGGTTTACCCCCACATATGGGGTATTGGCGTATTCAGGAGAAATTGCATAACAAAATTTATGGTTACATTTCTGTTTTTACACTTGTGAAAATAAATAAAATGGTTCTGAATTAAGATGTTTGCAAAAAAAAGTTAAATGTTCATTTTTTCCTTCCACATTGTTTCAGTTCCTGTGAAGCACGTAAAGGGTTAATAAACTTCTTGAATGTGGTTTTGAGAACCTTGAGGGGTGTAGTTTTTAGAATGGTGTCACACTTCATTATTTTCTATCATATAGACCCCTCAAAATGACTTCAAATGTGATGTGGTCCCTAATAAAAAATGGTGTTGTAAAAATGAGAAATTGCTGGTCAACTTTTAACCCTTATAACTCCCTAACAAAAAAAAATTTTGTTTCCAAAATTGTGCTGATGTAAAGTAGACATGTGGGAAATGTTATTTATTAACTATTTTTCGTGACATATCTCTCTGATTTAAGGGCATAAAAATACAAAGTTTGAAAATTGCAAAATTTTAAAAATTTTCGCCATATTTCCGTTTTTTTCATAAATAATCGCAAGTAATATCGAAGAAATGTTACCACTAACATGAAGTACAATATGTCACGAAAAAACAATCTCAGAATCAGCGGGATCCGTTGAAGCGTTCCAGAGTTATAACCTCATAAAGTGACAGTGGTCAGAATTGCAAAAATTGGCTCGGTCATTAAGTACCAAATTGGCTCTGTCACTAAGGGGTTAAGGGTCACCAATCTAACCCAAGAAGAGGTGCGAAATCGGCTAAATAAGATTAAAATAGATAAATCTCCGGGTCCGGATGGCATACACCCACGAGTACTAAGAGAACTAAGTAATGTAATAGATAAACCATTATTTCTTATTTTTAGGGACTCTATAGCGACAGGGTCTGTTCCGCAGGACTGGCGCATAGCAAATGTGGTGCCAATATTCAAAAAGGGCTCTAAAAGTGAACCTGGAAATTATAGGCCAGTAAGTCTAACCTCTATTGTTGGTAAAATATTTGAAGGGTTTCTGAGGGATGTTATTCTGGACTATCTCAATGAGAATAACTGTTTAACTCCATATCAGCATGGGTTTATGAGAAATCGCTCCTGTCAAACCAATCTAATCAGTTTTTATGAAGAGGTAAGCTATAGACTGGACCACGGTGAGTCATTGGACGTGGTATATCTCGATTTTTCCAAAGCGTTTGATACCGTGCCGCACAAGAGGTTGGTACACAAAATGAGAATGCTTGGTCTGGGGGAACATGTGTGTAAATGGGTTAGTAACTGGCTTAGTGATAGAAAGCAGAGGGTGGTTATAAATGGTATAGTCTCTAACTGGGTCGTTGTGACCAGTGGGGTACCGCAGGGGTCAGTATTGGGACCTGTTCTCTTCAACATATTCATT
The DNA here is from genome assembly GCF_032444005.1 of Ranitomeya imitator. Classification (NCBI taxonomy): domain Eukaryota; kingdom Metazoa; phylum Chordata; class Amphibia; order Anura; family Dendrobatidae; genus Ranitomeya; species Ranitomeya imitator. Next base: position 356,725,905 of record NC_091282.1, read on the forward strand.
AATGATCTGGTAGAAGGTTTACACAGTAAAATATCGATATTTGCAGATGATACAAAACTATGTAAAGCAGTTAATACAAGAGAAGATAGTATTCTGCTACAGATGGATCTGGATAAGTTGGAAACTTGGGCTGAAAGGTGGCAGATGAGGTTTAACAATGATAAATGTAAGGTTATACACATGGGAAGAAGGAATCAATATCACCATTACACACTGAATGGGAAACCACTGGGTAAATCTGACAGGGAGAAGGACTTGGGGATCCTAGTTAATGATAAACTTACCTGGAGCAGCCAGTGCCAGGCAGCAGCTGCCAAGGCAAACAGGATCATGGGGTGCATTAAAAGAGGTCTGGATACACATGATGAGAGCATTATACTGCCTCTGTACAAATCCCTAGTTAGACCGCACATGGAGTACTGTGTCCAGTTTTGGGCACCGGTGCTCAGGAAGGATATAATGGAACTAGAGAGAGTACAAAGGAGGGCAACAAAATTAATAAAGGGGATGGGAGAACTACAATACCCAGATAGATTAGCGAAATTAGGATTATTTAGTCTAGAAAAAAGACGACTGAGGAGCGATCTAATAACCATGTATAAGTATATAAGGGGACAATACAAATATCTCGCTGAGGATCTGTTTATACCAAGGAAGGTGACGGGCACAAGGGGCATTCTTTGCGTCTGGAGGAGAGAAGGTTTTTCCACCAACATAGAAGAGGATTCTTTACTGTTAGGGCAGTGAGAATCTGGAATTGCTTGCCTGAGGAGGTGGTGATGGCGAACTCAGTCGAGGGGTTCAAGAGAGGCCTGGATGTCTTCCTGGAGCAGAACAATATTGTATCATACAATTATTAGGTTCTGTAGAAGGACGTAGATCTGGGGATTTATTATGATGGAATATAGGCTGAACTGGATGGACAAATGTCTTTTTTCGGCCTTACTAACTATGTTACTATGTTACTATGTTACTTTCCTCCACCAACGGAAGCTCACAGAGAGAACCAGCCAAAGTACCACTTGTGACCACAGGAGGGAGCTCTGCCACAGAATTCACAACAGTACCCCCCCCTTGAGGAGGGGTCACCGAACCCTCAACGGAGCTCCCAGGACGACCAGGATGAGCCATATGAAAGGCACGAACAAGATCGGGAGCATGGACATCAGAGGCAAAGACCAAGGAATTATCTTTCTGAGCATAACCCTTCCACTTAACCAGATACTGGAGTTTCCGCCTTGAAACACGAGAATCCAAAATCTTCTACACAATATACTCCAACTCCCCCTCCACCAAAACCGGGGCAGGAGGATCAACAGATGGAACCATAGGTGCCACGTATCTCCGCAACAATGACCTATGGAATACGTTATGTATGGAAAAAGAATCTGGAAGGGTCAGATGAAAAGACACAGGATTAAGAACCTCAGAAATCCTATACGGACCAATAAAACGAGGTTTAAACTTAGGAGAGGAAACCTTCATAGGAATATGACGAGAAGATAACCAAACCAAGTCCCCAACCCGAAGTCGGGGACCCACACATCGTCTGCGATTAGCGAAACGTTGAGCCTTCTCCTGGGACAAAGTCAAATTGTCCACTACATGAGTCCAAATCTGCTGCAACCTGTCCACCACAGCATCCACACCAGGACAGTCCGAAGACTCAACCTGCCCTGAAGAGAAACGAGGATGGAACCCAGAGTTGCAGAAAAACGGTGAAACCAAGGTAGCCGAGCTGCCCCGATTATTAAGGGCGAACTCAGCCAAAGGCAAAAAGGACACCCAGTCATCCTGATCAGCAGAAACAAAGCATCTCAGATATGTTTCCAAGGTCTGATTGGTTTGTTCGGTCTGGCCATTAGTCTGAGGATGGAAAGCCGAGGAAAAAGACAAGTCAATGCCCATCCTACCACAAAAGGCTCGCCAAAACCTCGAAACAAACTGGGAACCTCTGTCAGAAACGATATTCTCTGGAATGCCATGTAAACGAACCACATGCTGGAAAAACAATGGCACCAAATCAGAGGAGGAAAGCAATTTAGACAAGGGTACCAAATGGACCATCTTAGAGAAGCGATCACAGACCACCCAAATGACTGACATCTTTTGAGAGATGGGAAGATCTGAAATAAAATCCATAGAGATATGTGTCCAAGGCCTCTTCGGGACCGGCAAGGGCAAAAGCAACCCACTGGCACGAGAACAGCAGGGCTTAGCCCGAGCACAAATCCCACAGGACTGCACAAAAGTACGCACATCCCGCGACAGAGATGGCCACCAAAAGGATCTAGCCACTAACTCTCTGGTACCAAAGATTCCAGGATGACCAGCCAACACCGAACAATGAACCTCAGAGACAACTTTATTCGTCCACCTATCAGGGACAAACAGTTTCTCCGCTGGGCAACGATCAGGTTTATTAGCCTGAAATTTTTGCAGCACCCGCCGCAAATCAGGGGAGATGGCAGACACAATTACTCCCTCTTTGAGGATACCCGCCGGCTCAGATACACCCGGAGAGTCGGGCACAAAACTCCTAGACAGAGCATCCGCCTTCACATTTTTAGAGCCCGGAAGGTATGAAATCACAAAGTCAAAACGGGCAAAAAACAACGACCAACGAGCTTGTCTAGGATTCAACCGCTTGGCGGACTCGAGATAAGTCAAGTTCTTATGATCAGTCAAGACCACCACGCGATGCTTAGCTCCTTCAAGCCAATGACGCCACTCCTCGAATGCCCACTTCATGGCCAGCAACTCTCGATTGCCCACATCATAATTTCGCTCAGCAGGCGAAAACTTCCTGGAAAAGAAGGCGCATGGTTTCATCACCGAGCAATCAGAACTTCTCTGCGACAAAACAGCCCCTGCTCCAATATCAGAAGCATCAACCTCGACCTGGAACGGAAGCGAAACATCTGGTTGACACAACACAGGGGCAGAAGAAAAACGACGCTTCAACTCTTGAAAAGCTTCCACCGCAGCAGAAGACCAATTGACCAAATCAGCACCTTTCTTGGTCAAATCGGTCAATGGTTTAGCAATACTAGAAAAATTGCAGATGAAGCAACGATAAAAATTAGCAAAGCCCAGGAACTTTTGCAGACTTTTCAGAGATGTCGGCTGAGTCCAATTATGGATGGCTTGGACCTTAACAGGGTCCATCTCGATAGTAGAAGGGGAAAAGATGAACCCCAAAAATGAAACCTTCTGAACACCAAAGAGACACTTTGATCCCTTCACAAACAAAGAATTAGCACGCAGGACCTGAAACACCGTTCTGACCTGCTTCACATGAGACTCCCAATTATCCGAGAAGATCAAAATGTCATCTAAGTACACAATCAGGAATTTATCCAGGTACTCTCGGAAGATGTCATGCATAAAGGACTGAAACACTGATGGAGCATTGGCAAGTCCGAATGGCATTACTAGATACTCAAAATGGCCCTCGGGCGTATTAAATTCAGTTTTCCACTCATCGCCTCGCTTAATACGCACAAGATTATACGCACCACGAAGATCTATCTTGGTGAACCAACTAGCCCCCTTAATCCGAGCAAACAAATCAGATAACAATGGCAAGGGGTACTGAAATTTAACCGTGATCTTATTTAGAAGGCGGTAATCTATACAAGGTCTCAGTGAACCATCCTTCTTGGCTACAAAAAAGAACCCTGCTCCTAATGGCGACGATGACGGGCGAATATGCCCCTTCTCCAAAGACTCCTTCACATAACTCCGCATAGCGGCGTGCTCAGGCACAGGTAAATTAAACAGTCGACCTTTTGTGAATTTACTACCAGGAATCAAATCGATAGCACAATCACAATCCCTATGCGGAGGTAGGGTATCGGACTTGGGCTCATCAAATAAATCCAGGTAATCAGACAAGAACTCAGGAACCTCAGAAGGGGTGGATGACGAAATAGTCAGAAATGGGACATCACCATGTACCCCCTGACAACCCCAGCTGGACACAGACATGGATTTCCAATCTAATACTGGATTATGGACTTGTAGCCATGGCAACCCCAACACGACCACATCATGCAGATTATGCAACACCAGAAAGCGAATAACCTCCTGATGTGCAGGAGCCATGCACATGGTCAGCTGGGTCCAGTACTGAGGCTTATTCTTGGCCAAAGGCGTAGCATCAATTCCTCTCAATGGAATAGGACACTGCAAGGGCTCCAAGAAAAACCCACAACGCCTAGCATACTCCAAGTCCATCAAATTCAGAGCAGCGCCTGAGTCCACAAATGCCATGACAGAATACGATGACAAAGAGCAGATCAAGGTAACAGACAGAAGAAATTTTGACTGTACCGTACCAATGGTGGCAGACCTAGCGAACCGCTTAGTGCGCTTAGGACAATCAGAGATAGCATGAGTGGAATCACCACAGTAGAAACACAGCCCATTCAGACGTCTGTGTTCTTGCCGTTCAACTCTGGTCAAAGTCCTATCGCACTGCATAGGCTCAGGTTTAAGCTCAGGTAATACCGCCAAATGGTGCACAGATTTACGCTCGCGCAAGCGTCGACCGATCTGAATGGCCAAAGACATAGACTCATTCAGACCAGCAGGCATAGGAAATCCCACCATGACATCCTTAAGGGCTTCAGAGAGACCTTTTCTGAAAATAGCTGCGAGCGCACCTTCATTCCACTGAGTGAGTACGGACCACTTTCTAAATTTCTGACAATATACCTCTATTTCATCCTGACCCTGACACAGAGCCAGCAAATTCTTCTCTGCCTGATCCACAGAATTAGGCTCATCGTACAGCAATCCGAGCGCCAGGAAAAATGCATCGATATTACTTAATGCAGGATCTCCTGACGCAAGAGAAAATGCCCAGTCCTGAGGGTCGCCACGCAAAAAAGAAATAACGATCCTAACTTGTTGAACTGGGTCACCAGAGGAGCGAGGTTTCAAAGCCAGAAATAGTTTACAATTATTTTTGAAACTCAGAAATTTAGTTCTATCTCCAAAAAACAAATCAGGAATAGGAATTCTCGGTTCTAACATAGAATTCTGAACCACAAAGTCTTGAATACTTTGTACTCTTGCCGTGAGCTGATCCACACATGAAGACAGACCTTTAATGTCCATTGCTACACCTGTGTCCTGAACCACCCAAATGTCTAGGGGAAAAAAAAGGCAAAACACAGTGCAAAGAAATAAAAATGGTCTCAGAACTTCTTTTTTCCCTCTATTGGGAATCATTAGTACTTTTGGCCTCCAGTACTGTTATGAAAGGTAATTCAGTACCACAATGGACATAGAGGTCAGCGCACATACAGTGACCTGGCAATAATCCAAAAAACAAGAACGAGCTCTGAGACGTGGGAACTCTGTTGACCGCAATCCCTAATCCTCTCCAACCACACTAAAGGCAGCCGTGGATTGCGCCTAACGCTCCCTATGCAACTCGGCACGGCCTGAGAAACTAGCTAGCCTGAAGATAGAAAATAAGCCTACCTTGCCTCAGAGAAATACCCCAAAGGAAAAGGCAGCCCCCACATATAATGACTGTGAGTTAAGATGAAAAGACAAACGTAGAGATGAAATAGATTTAGCAAAGTGAGGCCCAACTTTCTGAACAGAGCGAGGATAGGAAAGGTAACTTTGCGGTCAACACAAAACCCTACAAAAACCACGCAAAGGGGGCAAAAAGACCCTCCGTACCGAACTAACGGCACGGAGGTACACCCTCTGCGTCCCAGAGCTTCCAGCAAGCAGGAAAAAACAAATTGACAAGCTGGACAGAAAAAAACAGGAAAGAGGAACTTAGCTATGCAGAGCAGCAGGCCACAGGAACGATCCAGGAGGAAACAGGTCCAATACTAGAACAATGACTGGAGGCCAGGATCAAAGCACTAGGTGGAGTTAAATAGAGCAGCACCTAACGACTTCACCACATCACCTGAGGAAGGAAACTCAGAAGCCGCAGTACCACTTTCCTCCACCAACGGAAGCTCACAGAGAGAACCAGCCGAAGTACCACTTGTGACCACAGGAGGGAGCTCTGCCACAGAATTCACAACAGCCCCCGTTCTATGTATGTCCTCCCACTGCTCCCTCATTTTGTGTATGTCTGCCCATAGCGCCCTCATTCTGTGTATGTTCTCCAACAGCTCCCCATTCTGTGTTTGTCCTCCCACAGTGCCCCAATTTCTTCTATGTCTCCCATTCTATGTCCTCCACAGCTCCCCCATTCTTTTGATGATCTCCCACAGTCCCCCCATTCTGTGTATGTCCTCCCACAGCACCCCCATTATTTGTATGTCCTCCCACAGTGCCCTCGCTTGGTGTATGTCCTCCCACAGCGCCCCCATGCTTAGTATGTTCTCCCACAGCACCCCTGTTCTTTCTATATCCTTGCACAGCACCCCATTCTTTCTATGTAATACAACTCCCCCGTTCTTTGTATATCCCACAGCTCCCTCATTCTTTTTATGATCTCTACAGTTCCACTGTTCGTTATTTGTCCTCCACAGCTCCCCCTGTGTATATCCTCCCACAGCTCACCCGTTTTTTGTATGTCCTCCCACAGCTACCCTGTTCTGTGTATGTCCTCCCACATTTTGTGTATCTCCTTACACAGTGCACTCATTCTTTCTATGTCCTACAATTCCCCCGCTCTTTGTATAACCCACAGCTCCCCGTTCTATGATCTCCACAGCTCCACCATTTTTTATTTGTCCTCCACAGCTCCACTGTTCTTTCTATGTCCTCTCACAATGCTACATTCCTTCTACGATCTCCACAGTTCCACCATTATTTCCCCCGGCTATTTCAACTCTCTCCTCTCTACTTTCCCGCTTCTCCCCTCTGCAAATCCCTCCACTGGCTCCCAATTCCCCAACAAATCCAGTTCAAACTACTAACACTGATCTACAAAGCCATCCACAACCTGCCCCTTCCCTATATCTCTGAACTAATCTCCTAATATCTTCCCTCACGTAATCTCCGATCCTCCCAAGACCTCCTACTCTCCTCCACACTTAATTGTTCCTCACACAATCGCCTCCAAGATTTTTCCTGAATATCCCTCATCCTCTGGAATTCCACACCTCAACACGTTTGATTATCCACCACCCTCGGATCCTTCAGACAGAACCTGAAAACCCATCTCTTCAGGAAAGCCTACAGCCTGCAATAACCATTCTGCCGCCTCACCACCACCCGAGCTACATCCTCATCACCACCCGAGCTGCCGCATTACCGACCTTCTGTCTCTTCCCCATTATGCCATCCACAAGGACAGAGTCTTCTCCCCTATGTAGCAGTCTGTCATTGTAAATTTGTTTACTGTAAACGATATCTATAACTCAGTATGTAACCCCTTTCTCATGTACAGCACCATGGAATTAATGATGCTATGTAAATAAATAGAAATAATAATAATAATAATCAGCTGACCATCTCCAGTGCTCTCACTTACGGCACCGCTGTGTTCGAAAGTTCTCACACAGTGGTAGTGCCGTAAGTGAGAGCACCGGAGCTGATGAACTCCAGTGAACTGTCACAGCGGGGATACACTGCAGGAGCGATTACCTCCCGATGTGACTGTTCTACATGTGAGATCGCCATGGGACACCTGGTATTAAATGGACTATGTTGGACAGGATAGTATTATATGTTGGTTTATTATTTTTTGATTGTTTGCAGGAGATGAGGGCGTCGGGGATTAGGTGTTCAGTAACACATCACAATTCTTTCTTTTTTTAATATATATTTATTTAGCTCTATGGATTTACAAAAATGCATGCAAAAATGCATAAAAAACGCACAAAAATGTATAAAAACAAGAGTATTTTCAGCTGCGTTTTTCTGCCAAGAAATGCAGAAACCTTGCAGAAATTTTTGCAAGAAAATACGCAATGTACGCACATAGCCTTGTCTACAAGCATGATTCGATATTCCAGCATGAGTGCGTCCCTTTCCAGGGGGAAAGCATCTATCTAAATTTACTCTTGTACTGTGGATCTAACAGAGTGCCAACTCAGAAGTTAGCAATAATTTTAACCCTAAGAATAAGGTCATAATGTTGAAAATAGTGCAGCAAGAAGGCTCTCATGTGTCAGGGGCTTCCATGGGTCCAAGTCCATAACGTGTTGCTAGTGGGGTAAAACTCAAGGCTGCTTCCTATGTCCTCTCTGCCAACAATGGACAACAGAGAGGGGATCATTGTCCTCTTCATCTCCTGACTATTGTGCGTCCATCACTTCTTCCTCCTCAATTTGTTCCTCGGCTCCTGCACCTACACTAACAGTTTGTCTGGTGTTATGGACCTGGTGGTTAGGAGCACCCGGCACGACCTGATAGTTAAACTCACACAGGACAAGCTCTGGGATGTGGGAGCTCTGCTGACCGCAGGCCCTAATCCTATCACCACAACTAGAAATAGCCGTGGAGCGTTCCTGACTCTCCCTAGACGCCTCTTCACAGCCTAAGAGCTAGCTAGCCCTAGAGATAGAAAATAAAGCCTACCTTGCCTCAGAGAAATTCCCCAAAGGAAAAGGCAGCCCCCCACATATATTGACTGTGAGTAAAGATGAAAGTCACAAACGCAGAAATGAAACAGGTTACAGCAAAGGGAGGCCAGACTTACTAAACAGACAGAGGATAGGAAAGGTATCTTTGCGGTCAGCACAAAAAACTACAAAAGACCACGCAGAGTGTGCAAAAAGACCTCCGCACCAACTAACGGTGCGGAGATGCCACTCTGCATCCCAGGGCTTCCAGCTAGCAAGACAAAATCATGATAACCAGCTGGACAAGGAAACAATGAACAAATAATAACTATCAGGAACTTAGCTTCTGCTGGAGAAGACAGGTCACCAGAAAGATCCAAGAGCGAACTGAACCAATGCAGGAACATTGACAGCTGGCATGGAGTAACGATCTGAGTGGAGTTAAATAGAGCAGCCAACCAAAGGATAAACCACGTCACTTGTGTAAGGAACCTCAGAAGCAGCAGCTTCACTCACAGCCACCAGAGGGAGTCCATGGACAGAACTCGCCGAAGTACCATTCACAACCACAGGAGGGAGTTCGACAACAGAATTCACAACAGTACCCCCCCTTGAGGAGGGGTCACCGAACCCTCACCAGAGCCCCCAGGCCGATCAGGATGAGCCAAATGAAAGGCACGAACTAGATCGGCAGCATGAACATCAGAGGCAAAAACCCAGGAATTATCTTCCTGACCATAACCCTTCCACTTGACGAGGTACTGGAGTTTCCGTCTCGAAACACGAGAATCCAAAATCTTCTCCACCACATACTCCAACTCCCCCTCGACCAACACCGGGGCAGGAGGATCAACGGAGGGAACCATAGGCGCCACGTATCTCCGCAACAACGACCTATGGAACACATTATGAATGGCAAAAGAAGCTGGAAGGTCCAAACGAAATGACACAGGATTAAGAACTTCAGAAATCTTATATGGCCCAATGAAACAAGGCTTAAACTTAGGAGAGGAAGCCTTCATAGGAACATGACGAGATGACAACCAAACCAAATCCCCAACACGAAGTCGGGGACCAACACAGCCCCGGCGGTTAGCAAAACGTTGAGCCTTCTCCTGGGACAATGTCAAATTGTCCACCACATGAGTCAAAATCTGCTGCAACCTGTCCACCACCGTATCCACACCAGGACAGTCCGAAGGCTCAACCTGCCCTGAAGAGAAACGAGGATGGAAACCAGAATTACAGAAAAAAGGAGAAACTAAAGTAGCCGAGCTGGCCCGATTATTAAGGGCGAACTCAGCCAAAGGCAAGAAGGACACCCAATCATCCTGATCAGCAGAAACAAAGCATCTCAGATATGTTTCCAAAGTCTGATTAGTTCGTTTGGTTTGGCCATTAGTCTGAGGATTGAAAGCCGAAGAAAAAGACAAATCAATGCCCATCTTAGCACAAAAGAACCGCCAAAACCTCGAAACAAGCTGGGAACCTCTGTCCGAGACGATGTTCTCTGGAATGCCATGCAAACGAACCACATGCTGGAAAAACAATGGCACCAAATCAGAGGAGGAAGGCAATTTAGACAAGTGTACCAAATGGACCATCTTAGAGAAGCGATCACAAACCACCCAAATGACCGACATCCTTTGAGAAACAGGGAGATCAGAAATAAAATCCATGGAAATATGTGTCCAGGGCCTCTTCGGGACCGGCAAGGGCAAAAGCAACCCACTGGCACAAGAACAGCAGGGCTTAGCCCGAGCACAAGTCCCACAGGACTGCACAAAAGAACGCACATCCCGTGACAAAGAAGGCCACCAAAAGGATCTAGCCACCAAATCTCTGGTACCAAAGATTCCAGGATGACCAGCCAACACCGAACAATGAACCTCAGAGATAACTCTACTAGTCCATCTATCAGGGACAAACAGTATCTCCGTAGGACAACGGTCAGGTCTATCAGCCTGAAACTTCTGCAGCACGCGCCGCAAATCAGGGGAGATGGCAGACAAAATTACCCCCTCTTTAAGAATACCCGCCGGCTCCGGAACACCCGGAGAGTCAGGCACAAAACTCCTTGACAGGGCATCAGCCTTCACATTCTTAGATCCCGGAAGGTACGAAACCACAAAATCAAAACAGGAGAAAAAGAGCGACCATCGAGCCTGTCTAGGATTCAACCGTTTGGCAGACTCGAGATAAGTCAAATTCTTGTGATCCGTCAAGACCACCACGCGATGTTTAGCTCCTTCAAGCCAATGTCGCCACTCCTGTTGTGAATTCTGTGGCAGAGCTCCCTCCTGTGGTCACAAGTGGTACTTCAGCTGGTTCTCTCTGTGAGCTTTCGTTGGTGGAGGAAAGTTTCCTTCCTCAGGTGATGTGGTGAAGTCGTTAGGTGCTGCTCTATTTAACTCCACCTAGTGCTTTGATCCTGGCCTCCAGTCAATGTTCTAGTATTGAACCTGTTTCCTCCTGGATCGTTCCTGTGGCCTGCTGCTCTGCATAGCTAAGTTCCTCTTTGCTATTTGTTTGCTGTTTTTTTCTGTCCAGCTTGTCAATTTGTTTTTTTCTGCTTGCTGGAAGCTCTGGGACGCAGAGGGTGTTCCTCCGTGCCGTTAGTTCGGTACGGAGGGTCTTTTTGCCCCCTTTGCGTGGTTTTTGTAGGGTTTTGTGTTGACCGCAAAGTTACCTTTCCTATCCTCGCTCTGTTCAGAAAGTTGGGCCTCACTTTGCTAAATCTATTTCATCTCTACGTTTGTCTTTTCATCTTAACTCACAGTCATTATATGTGGAGGCTGCCTTTTCCTTTGGGGTATTTCTCTGAGGCAAGGTAGGCTTATTTTCTATCTTCAGGCTAGCTAGTTTCTCAGGCCGTGCCGAGTTGCATAGGGAGCGTTAGGCGCAATCCACGGCTGCCTTTAGTGTGGTTGGAGAGGATTAGGGATTGCGGTCAACAGAGTTCCCACGTCTCAGAGCTCGTTCTTGTTTTTTGGGTTATTGCCAGGTCACTGTATGTGCGCTGACCTCTATGTCCATTGTGGTACTGAATTACCTTTCATAACAGTACTGGAGGCCCAAAGTACTATTGATTCCCAATAGAGGGAAAAAAGAAGTTCTGAGACCATTTTTATTTCTTTGCACTGTGTTTTGCCTTTTTTTCCCCCTAGACATTTGGGTGGTTCAGGACACAGGTGTAGCAATGGACATTAAAGGTCTGTCTTCATGTGTGGATCAGCTCACGGCAAGAGTACAAAGTATTCAAGACTTTGTGGTTCAGAATTCTATGTTAGAACCGAGAATTCCTATTCCTGATTTGTTTTTTGGAGATAGAACTAAATTTCTGAGTTTCAAAAATAATTGTAAACTATTTCTGGCTTTGAAACCTCGCTCCTCTGGTGACCCAGTTCAACAAGTTAGGATCGTTATTTCTTTTTTGCATGGCGATCCTCAGGACTGGGCATTTTCTCTTGCGTCAGGAGATCCTGCATTAAGTAATATCGATGCATTTTTCCTGGCGCTCGGATTGCTGTACGATGAGCCTAATTCTGTGGATCAGGCAGAGAAGAATTTGCTGGCTCTGTGTCAGGGTCAGGATGAAATAGAGGTATATTGTCAGAAATTTAGAAAGTGGTCCGTACTCACTCAGTGGAATGAAGGTGCGCTCGCAGCTATTTTCAGAAAAGGTCTCTCTGAAGCCCTTAAGGATGTCATGGTGGGATTTCCTATGCCTGCTGGTCTGAATGAGTCTATGTCTTTGGCCATTCAGATCGGTCGACGCTTGCGCGAGCGTAAATCTGTGCACCATTTGGCGGTATTACCTGAGCTTAAACCTGAGCCTATGCAGTGCGATAGGACTTTGACCAGAGTTAAACGGCAAGAACACAGACGTCTGAATGGGCTGTGTTTCTACTGTGGTGATTCCACTCATGCTATCTCTGATTGTCCTAAGCGCACTAAGCGGTTCGCTAGGTCTGCCACCATTGGTACGATACAGTCAAAATTTCTTCTGTCTGTTACCTTGATCTGCTCTTTGTCATCGTATTCTGTCATGGCATTTGTGGACTCAGGCGCTGCTCTGAATTTGATGGACTTGGAGTATGCTAGGCGTTGTGGGTTTTTCTTGGAGCCCTTGCAGTGTCCTATTCCATTGAGAGGAATTGATGCTACGCCTTTGGCCAAGAATAAGCCTCAGTACTGGACCCAGCTGACCATGTGCATGGCTCCTGGACATCAGGAGGTTATTCGCTTTCTGGTGTTGCATAATCTGCATGATGTGGTCGTGTTGGGGTTGCCATGGCTACAAGTCCATAATCCAGTATTAGATTGGAAATCCATGTCTGTGTCCAGCTGGGGTTGTCAGGGGGTACATGGTGATGTCCCATTTCTGACTATTTCGTCATCCACCCCTTCTGAGGTTCCTGAGTTCTTGTCTGATTACCGGGATTTATTTGATGAGCCCAAGTCCGATACTCTACCTCCGCATAGGGATTGTGATTGTGCTATCGATTTGATTCCTGGTAGTAAATTCCCAAAAGGTCGACTGTTTAATTTATCTGTGCCTGAGCACACCGCTATGCGGAGTTATGTGAAGGAGTCTTTGGAGAAGGGGCATATTCGCCCGTCATCGTCGCCATTAGGAGCAGGGTTCTTTTTTGTAGCCAAGAAGGATGGTTCACTGAGACCTTGTATAGATTACCGCCTTCTAAATAAGATCACGGTTAAATTTCAGTACCCCTTGCCATTGTTATCTGATTTGTTTGCTCGGATTAAGGGGGCTAGTTGGTTCACCAAGATAGATCTTCGTGGTGCGTATAATCTAGTGCGTATTAAGCGAGGCGATGAGTGGAAAACTGCATTTAATACGCCCGAGGGCCATTTTGAGTATCTAGTAATGCCATTCGGACTTGCCAATGCTCCATCAGTGTTTCAGTCCTTTATGCATGACATCTTCCGAGAGTACCTGGATAAATTCCTGATTGTGTACTTGGATGACATTTTGATCTTCTCGGATGATTGGGAGTCTCATGTGAAGCAGGTCAGAACGGTGTTTCAGGACCTGCGTGCTAATTCTTTGTTTGTAAAGGGATCAAAGTGTCTCTTTGGTGTTCAGAAGTTTTCATTTTTGGGGTTCATCTTTTCCCCTTCTACTATCGAGATGGACCCTGTTAAGGTCCAAGCCATCCATAATTGGACTCAGCCGACATCTCTGAAAAGTCTGCAAAAGTTCCTGGGCTTTGCTAATTTTTATCGTTGCTTCATCTGCAATTTTTCTAGTATTGCTAAACCATTGACCGATTTGACCAAGAAAGGTGCTGATTTGGTCAATTGGTCTTCTGCTGCGGTGGAAGCTTTTCAAGAGTTGAAGCGTCGTTTTTCTTCTGCCCCTGTGTTGTGTCAACCAGATGTTTCGCTTCCATTCCAGGTCGAGGTTGATGCTTCTGAGATTGGAGCAGGGGCTGTTTTGTCGCAGAGAAGTTTTGATTGCTCGGTGATGAAACCATGCGCCTTCTTTTCCAGGAAGTTTTCGCCTGCTGAGCGAAATTATGATGTGGGCAATCGAGAGTTGCTGGCCATGAAGTGGGCATTCGAGGAGTGGCGTCATTGGCTTGAAGGAGCTAAGCATCGCGTGGTGATCTTGACTGATCATAAGAACTTGACTTATCTTGAGTCCGCCAAGCGGTTGAATCCTAGACAAGCTCGTTGGTCGTTGTTTTTTGCCCGTTTTGACTTTGTGATTTCATACCTTCCGGGCTCTAAAAATGTGAAGGCGGATGCTCTGTCTAGGAGTTTTGTGCCCGACTCTCCGGGTGTATCTGAGCCGGCGGGTATCCTCAAAGAGGGAGTAATTGTGTCTGCCATCTCCCCTGATTTGCGGCGGGTGCTGCAAAAATTTCAGGCTAATAAACCTGATCGTTGCCCAGCGGAGAAACTGTTTGTCCCTGATAGGTGGACAAATAAAGTTATCTCTGAGGTTCATTGTTCGGTGTTGGCTGGTCATCCTGGAATCTTTGGTACCAGAGAGTTAGTGGCTAGATCCTTTTGGTGGCCATCTCTGTCGCGGGATGTGCGTACTTTTGTGCAGTCCTGTGGGATTTGTGCTCGGGCTAAGCCCTGCTGTTCTCGTGCCAGTGGGTTGCTTTTGCCCTTGCCGGTCCCGAAGAGGCCTTGGACACATATCTCTATGGATTTTATTTCAGATCTTCCCGTCTCTCAAAAGATGTCAGTCATTTGAGTGGTCTGTGATCGCTTCTCTAAGATGGTCCATTTGGTACCCTTGTCTAAATTGCCTTCCTCCTCTGATTTGGTGCCATTGTTTTTCCAGCATGTGGTTCGTTTACATGGCATTCCAGAGAATATCATTTCTGACAGAGGTTCCCAGTTTGTTTCGAGGTTTTGGCGAGCCTTTTGTGGTAGGATGGGCATTGACTTGTCTTTTTCCTCGGCTTTCCATCCTCAGACTAATGGCCAGACCGAACGAACCAATCAGACCTTGGAAACATATCTGAGATGCTTTGTTTCTGCTGATGAGGATGACTGGGTGTCCTTTTTGCCTTTGGCTGAGTTCGCCCTTAATAATTGGGCCAGCTCGGCTACCTTGGTTTCATCGTTTTTCTGCAACTCTGGGTTCCATCCTCGTTTCTCTTCAGGGCAGGTTGAGTCTTCGGACTGTCCTGGTGTGGATACTGTGGTGGACAGGTTGCAGCAGATTTGGACTCATGTAGTGGACAATTTGACTTTGTCCCAGGAGAAGGCTCAACGTTACGCTAATCGCAGACGCTGTGTGGGTCCCCGACTTCGGGTTGGGGACTTGGTTTGGTTATCTTCTCGTCATATTCCTATGAAGGTTTCCTCTCCTAAGTTTAAACCTCGTTTTATTGGTCCGTATAGGATTTCTGAGGTTCTTAATCCTGTGTCTTTTTGTCTGACCCTTCCAGATTCTTTTTCCATACATAACGTATTCCATAGGTCATTGTTGCGGAGATACGTGGCACCTATGGTTCCATCTGTTGATCCTCCTGCCCCGGTTTTGGTGGAGGGGGAGTTGAAGTATATTGTGGAGAAGATTTTGGATTCTCGTGTTTCAAGGCGGAAACTCCAGTGTCTGGTTAAGTGGAAGGGTTATGCTCAGGAAGATAATTCCTGGGTCTTTGCCTCTGATGTCCATGCTCCCGATCTTGTTCGTGCCTTTCATATGGCTCATCCTGGTCGTCCTGGGAGCTCTGGTGAGGGTTCAGTGACCCCTCCTCAAGGGGGGGTACTGTTGTGAATTCTGTGGCAGAGCTCCCTCCTGTGGTCACAAGTGGTACTTCGGCTGGTTCTCTCTGTGAGCTTCCGTTGGTGGAGGAAAGTGGTACTGCGGCTTCTGAGTTTCCTTCCTCAGGTGATGTGGTGAAGTCGTTAGGTGCTGCTCTATTTAACTCCACCTAGTGCTTTGATCCTGGCCTCCAGTCAATGTTCTAGTATTGGACCTGTTTCCTCCTGGATCGTTCCTGTGGCCTGCTGCTCTGCATAGCTAAGTTCCTCTTTGCTATTTGTTTGCTGTTTTTTTCTGTCCAGCTTGTCAATTTGTTTTTTTCTGCTTGCTGGAAGCTCTGGGACGCAGAGGGTGTACCTCCGTGCCGTTAGTTCGGTACGGAGGGTCTTTTTGCCCCCTTTGCGTGGTTTTTGTAGGGTTTTGTGTTGACCGCAAAGTTACCTTTCCTATCCTCGCTCTGTTCAGAAAGTTGGGCCTCACTTTGCTAAATCTATTTCATCTCTACGTTTGTCTTTTCATCTTAACTCACAGTCATTATATGTGGGGGCTGCCTTTTCCTTTGGGGTATTTCTCTGAGGCAAGGTAGGCTTATTTTCTATCTTCAGGCTAGCTAGTTTCTCAGGCTGTGTCGAGTTGCATAGGGAGCGTTAGGCGCAATCCACGGCTGCCTTTAGTGTGGTTGGAGAGGATTAGGGATTGCGGTCAACAGAGTTCCCACGTCTCAGAGCTCGTTCTTGTTTTTTGGGTTATTGCCAGGTCACTGTATGTGCGCTGACCTCTATGTCCATTGTGGTACTGAATTACCTTTCATAACACACTCCTCGAATGCCCACTTCATGGCCAACAACTCTCGATTGCCAACATCATAATTGCGCTCAGCAGGCGAGAATTTTCTAGAAAAGAAGGCACATGATTTCATCACCGAGCCATCAGAACTTCTTTGCGACAAAACAGCCCCTGCTCCAATCTCAGAAGCATCAACCTTGACCTGAAACGGGAGCGAAACATCTGGCTGGCACAACACAGGGGCAGAAGAAAAACGACGCTTTAACTCCTGAAAAGCCTCTACAGCCGCAGAGGACCAATTGACCACATCAGCACCTTTCTTGGTCAAATCAGTCAACGGTTTAGCAATACTAGAAAAATTAGCGATGAAGCGACGGTAAAAATTAGCAAAGCCCAGGAACTTCTGTAGGCTCTTCACAGATGTCGGCTGAGTCCAATCATAAATGGCCTGAACTTTAACAGGGTCCATCTCGATAGAAGAAGGAGAAAAAAGGAAACCCAAAAATGAAACCTTCTGAACTCCAAAGAGACACTTTGACCCCTTCACAAACAAGGAATTCGCACGAAGGACCTGGAACACCATTCTGACCTGCTTCACATGAGACTCCCAATCATCCGAAAAGACCAAAATGTCATCCAAATATACAATCATGAATCTATCCAGGTACTCTCGGAAGAAGTCATGCATAAAGGACTGAAACACAGATGGAGCATTAGAAAGCCCGAATGGCATAACTAGGTACTCAAAATGGCCCTCGGGCATATTAAATGCTTTTTTCCATTCATCGCCCTGTTTAATTCGCACAAGATTATACACCCCTCGAAGATCTATCTTGGTGAACCAACTAGCCCCCTTAATCTGAGCAAACAAATCAGACAGCAGCGGCAAAGGATACTGAAATTTGACTGTGATCTTATTAAGAAGGCGGTAATCAATACAAGGTCTCAAAGAGCCATCCTTCTTGGCCACAAAAAAGAACCCTGATCCCAATGGTGACGACGATGGGTGAATATGACCCTTCTCCAAGGATTCCTTTATATAACTCCGCATAGCGGCGTGCTCTGGCACAGATAAATTAAACCGACGGCCCTTAGGAAACTTACTACCAGGAATCAAATTAATAGCACAATCGCAATCCCTATGAGGAGGTAGGGCACCGGATTTGGGCTCTTCAAATACATCCCGGTAATCTGATAAAAACTCAGGGACTTCAGAAGGAGTGGAAGGCGAAATTGACAACAATGGAACATCACCATGTATTCCCTGACAACCCCAGCCGGACACAGACATAGATTTCCAATACAACACTGGATTATGGACCTGTAGCCATGGCAACCCCAAAACCACCACATCATGCAGATTATGCAACACCAAAAAGTGAATATCCTCCTGATGTGTAGGAGCCATGCACATGGTCAATTGAGTCCAGTACTGAGGCTTATTCTTGGCCAAAGGCGTAGCATCAATTCCTCTCAATGGAATAGGATACTGCAAGGGCTCCAAGAAAAAACCACAGTGCCTGACAAACTCTAAGTCCATCAAATTCAGGGCAGCGCCTGAATCCACAAATGCCATAAGAGAATAGGACGACAGAGAGCAAATCAGAGTAACGGACAAAAGAAATTTAGACTGTACCGTACCAATGGTGGCAGACCTAGCAAACCGCTTAGTGCTCTTAAGACAATCGGAGAAAGCATGAGTGGATTCACCACAGTAAAAACACAGCCCATTCTGACGTCTGTGTTCTTGCTGTTCAGCTCTGGTCAAAGTCCTATCACACTGCATAGGCTCAGGCCAATGCTCAGAGAATATCACCAGATGGTGCACAGCTTTGCGCTCACGCAAGCGCCGATCGATCTGCATGGCCAAGGACATAGACTCATTCAGACCAGCAGGCGTGGGAAATCCCACCATGACATCCTTAAGGGCTTCAGAAAGACCCTTTCTGAAAATTACGGCCAGGGCACACTCATTCCACTGAGTAAGCACAGACCACTTTCTAAACTTCTGACAGTACACCTCCGCTTCATCCTGACCCTGACACAAAGCCAGCAAGATTTTCTCTGCCTGTTCCACTGAATTTGGTTCATCATAAAGCAATCCAAGCGCCAGAAAAAATGCATCAACATCACGCAATGCAGGATCTCCTGGCGCAAGGGAAAATGCCCAGTCTTGAGGGTCACCACGCAACAAAGAAATAATGATTTTTACTTGTTGAACGGGGTCACCAGAGGAGCGGGGTTTCAAAGCTAGAAACAGTTTACAATTATTTTTGAAATTCAAGAACTTAGATCTATCCCCAAAAAATAAATCAGGAATAGGAATTCTAGGCTCTAACATAGGATTCTGAACCACAAAATCTTGAATGTTTTGTACCCTTGCAGTGAGATGATCCACACAAGAGGACAGACCTTGAATGTCCATATCTACACCTGTGTCCTGAACCACCCAAAGGTTTAGGGGAAAAGAAAGACAAAACACAGTGCAAAGAAAAAAAAATGGTCTCAGAACTTCTCTTATCCCTCTATTGAGATGCATTAATACTTTGGGCCAGCTGTACTGTTATGGACCTGGTGGTTAGGAGCACCCGGCACGACCTGATAGTTAAACTCACACAGGACAAGCTCTGGGATGTGGGAGCTCTGCTGACCGCAGGCCCTAATCCTATCACCACAACTAGAAATAGCCGTGGAGCGTTCCTGACTCTCCCTAGACGCCTCTTCACAGCCTAAGAGCTAGCTAGCCCTAGAGATAGAAAATAAAGCCTACCTTGCCTCAGAGAAATTCCCCAAAGGAAAAGGCAGCCCCCCACATATATTGACTGTGAGTAAAGATGAAAGTCACAAACGCAGAAATGAAACAGGTTACAGCAAAGGGAGGCCAGACTTACTAAACAGACAGAGGATAGGAAAGGTATCTTTGTGGTCAGCACAAAAAACTACAAAAGACCACGCAGAGTGTGCAAAAAGGCCTCCGCACCGACTAACGGTGCGGAGATGCCACTCTGCATCCCAGAGCTTCCAGCTAGCAAGACAAAATCATGATAACCAGCTGGACAAGGAAACAATGAACAAATAATAACTATCAGGAACTTAGCTTCTGCTGGAGAAGACAGGTCACCAGAAAGATCCAAGAGCGAACTGAACCAATGCAGGAACATTGACAGCTGGCATGGAGTAACGATCTGAGTGGAGTTAAATAGAGCAGCCAACCAAAGGATAAACCACGTCACCTGTGTAAGGAACCTCAGAAGCAGCAGCTTCACTCACAGCCACCAGAGGGAGTCCATGGACAGAACTCGCCGAAGTACCATTCACGACCACAGGAGGGAGTTCGACAACAGAATTCACAACAGTCTGGTACCATAAGCCCCCTCAAACACTGTAAATTACCCTGCCATGTCACCTGCCTGTGCGATGACAGTCCAGAACTTGGAGATATTGTTATTCCTTCTGCATCCTCCTCTGTTTCCTTCTCTTTATCTGGGACCACCACCTTCTCCAGAAAACTACTCAAAGTATGCTCTAGCATGTAGATGATCAGAATAGTGATGCTAATGACGGTATCATCAGTGCTAGCCATCCTAGTAGCCATTTTGAAACTGTGCAGAAGGGTGCAGAGGTCCTTCATCTGTGCCCACTCTGCAAGCGTGATTTGCACTACATGGTGGGGTGAATCATCGGAAGTGAGCACAGAAGCAACTGTGCTTTCTGCAGCAGTGCATCCAGGCCAGGTCAAGAGTGGAGAAATTGCTGTACTATCAGGTTGAGGACACACATGAACCATGCAAAGCATGTGTGAGGTTACCTCGGTGTAGGGCCACCACAAGGATTGCACTGTTATCGCACATGGCATTCCATGGCTCCAGATTCAGTGGAGACAGCCATTGTGCAAACTCAGCCTGGATACCTGTCCATAACTCTTGAGCTGTGTGACTGCAATCTCCAAGGCATATTAATTTTAACAGTGCCTGGCTGTGCAGTATGGAGTGTCTGAATAAGGGAGAGGTGGAGGCCCTAAAGGAGGTGGAGGCATAAGCAGTTGAAGAAGTGTTAGATACAGAGGTTTGTCCAGTAAGCCTTGGGGACTCCAAGGCTTGTGGAGAAGCCCCTTGACTGCCTGACTTCAGTCATCATAGTCACCAAGTGTCCAGTTAGGCTGGTTTCAAATTTGCGTTTTTTTTACGTTTTTGCGCTAAAAAACGCAAAAAAAGCATGCATTTTTTTCTTATACTTAACATTAAAAACGCATGCGTTTTTTGCATGCGTTTTGACGTGTTTTTGCAACGCATGCATTTTTTCTCTGCATGTGTTGTATTGCAGAAATGCAACATGTAGTAATTTTAGCGGCATTTTTTTGCCGCAAAAAAAAAGCATGTGTTTTTTGCGGCAAAAAAATTATTGATGTCTATGTAAACGCATGCGTTTTTAAGCACATGCGTTTGCATGCGTTTTTATAGAAAAACACAAGAATACACACTGATAAGCCACCCCCAAACCCTAACCCTAAGGGATCCTAACCCCAACCCTAACCCCAGGGGTTAGGGTTACTATCCCTAGGGTAAGGGTTAGAGTTTGGGTTAGGGTTAGAGTTTGGGTTAGGGTTAGAGTTTGTGTTTTAGGGTTAGGGTTAGGGTTAGAGTTTGTGTTTTAGGGTTAGGGTTAGAGTTTGTGTTTTAGGGTTAGGGTTAGAGTTTGTGTTAGAGTTTGTTAGAGTTTGTGTTAGGGTTAGGGTTAGAGTTTGGGTTCGGGTTAGGGTTAGAGTTTGGGTTAGGGTTAGAGTTTGTGTTTTAGGGTTAGAGTTTGTGTTAGGGTTAGGGTTAGAGTTTGTGTTAGAGTTTGTGTTAGGGTTAGGGTTAGAGTTTGGATTAGGGTTAGAGTTTGTGTTTTAGGGATAGGGTTAGGGTTAGAGTTTGTGTTTTAGGGTTAGGGTTAGAGTTTGTGTCTTAGGGTTAGGGTTAGGGTTAGAGTTTGTGTTAGAGTTTGTTAGAGTTTGGGTTAGGGTTAGAGTTTGGGTTAGGGTTAGAGTTTGGGTTAGGGTTAGAGTTTGTGTTAGAGTTTGTTAGAGTTTGTGTTAGAGTTTGTGTTAGGGTTAGGGTTAGAGTTTGGATTAGGGTTAGAGTTTGTGTTTTAGGGTTAGGGTTAGAGTTTGTGTTTTAGGGTTAGGGTTAGAGTTTGTGTCTTAGGGTTAGGGTTAGGGTTAGAGTTTGTGTTAGAGTTTGTTAGAGTTTGTGTTAGGGTTAGAGTTTGGGTTAGGGTTAGAGTTTGGGTTAGGGTTAGGGTTAGAGTTTGTGTTTTAGGGTTAGGGTTAGATTTTGTGTTTTAGGGTTAGAGTTAGAGTTTGTGTTAGATTTTGTGTTCGAGTTTGTGTTAGGGTTAGGGTTAGAGTTTGTTAGCGTTTGTTAGAGTTTGTGTTAGAGTTTGTGTTAGAGTTTGTGTTAGGGTTAGGGTTAGGGTTAGGGTTAGAGTTTGGGTTAGGGTTAGGGTTAGAGTTTGTGTTAGAGTTTGTGTTAGGGTTAGGGTTAGAGTTTGTGTTAGGGTTAGGGTTAGAGTTTGTGTTAGAGTTTGTGTTAGAGTTTGTGTTAGGGTTAGGGTTAGAGTTTGGGTTAGGGTTAGGGTTAGAGTTTGGGTTAGGGTTAGTGTTAGAGTTTGTGTTAGAGTTAGGGTTAGGGTTAGAGTTTGTGTTTTAGGGTTAGGGTTAGGATCCCTAGGGTTACTAGGGATCCTAACCCTAACCCTAACCCTAGGTATTTCTGTTTATAGTGGGTTTTCTAGTTGATTTTGATGATTGGCAGCTGTCACACACTTCTCATCATGCGTTTCAAAAATGCAAACGCAGGAAAAAACGCTTGTAAACGCGTCAAAATGCTGCTTTTGCGTTAAAACATGCAAAAACGCATGCGCCTAAAAAAACGCAGCGTTTAAACGCGTTTAAATGCGTTTTTGCACCAAATGCGTTTGCGTTTAAAATGCTGCCGATCAAAACGCAAGTGTGAAACCAGCCTTAGTGAGTTTGATACCGTGCCGCACAAGAGGTTGGTACACAAAATGAGAATGCTTGGTCTGGGGGAACATGTGTGTAAATGGGTTAGTAACTGGCTTAGTGATAGAAAGCAGAGGGTGGTTATAAATGGTATAGTCTCTAACTGGGTCGCTGTGACCAGTGGGGTACCGCAGGGGTCAGTATTGGGACCTGTTCTCTTCAACATATTCATTAATGATCTGGTAAAAGGTTTACACAGTAAAATATCGATATTTGCAGATGATACAAAACTATGTAAAGCAGTTAATACAAGAGAAGATAGTATTCTGCTACAGATGGATCTGGATAAGTTGGAAACTTGGGCTGAAAGGTGGCAGATGAGGTTTAACAATGATAAATGTAAGGTTATACACATGGGAAGAGGGAATCAATATCACCATTACAGACTGAACGGGAAACCACTGGGTAAATCTGACAGGGAGAAGGACTTGGGGATCCTAGTTAATGATAAACTTACCTGGAGCAGCCAGTGCCAGGCAGCAGCTGCCAAGGCAAACAGGATCATGGGGTGCATTAAAAGAGGTCTGGATACACATGATGAGAGCATTATACTGCCTCTGTACAAATCCCTAGTTAGACCGCACATGGAGTACTGTGTCCAGTTTTGGGCACCGGTGCTCAGGAAGGATATAATGGAACTAGAGAGAGTACAAAGGAGGGCAACAAAATTAATAAAGGGGATGGGAGAACTACAATACCCAGATAGATTAGCGAAATTAGGATTATTTAGTCTAGAAAAAAGACGACTGAGGGGCGATCTAATAACCATGTATAAGTATATAAGGGGACAATACAAATATCTCGCTGAGGATCTGTTTATACCAAGGAAGGTGACGGGCACAAGGGGGCATTCTTTGCGTCTGGAGGAGAGAAGGTTTTTCCACCAACATAGAAGAGGATTCTTTACTGTTAGGGCAGTGAGAATCTGGAATTGCTTGCCTGAGGAGGTGGTGATGGCGAACTCAGTCGAGGGGTTCAAGAGAGGCCTGGATGTCTTCCTGGAGCAGAACAATATTGTATCATACAATTATTAGGTTCTGTAGAAGGACGTAGATCTGGGTATTTATTATGATGGAATATAGGCTGAACTGGATGGACAAATGTCTTTTTTCGGCCTTACTAACTATGTTACTATGTTACTATGTTACTACCCATAACCATGTTTGCTCGTCCAGGTGTCAGTGTTAAAATGCACCCTGACATAGATTTTTTAAGGGAACAGGGGTTGTTGTCTGCGACTTGCTGGTGTATCGCAGGCACAGCTTTATTAGAGAAGTAATGGTGACTGGGAGGGACTTCAACGGCCATTAACTTTCTGAAACCATCTGTGTCCACAAGGCAGAAAGGCAGCATTTCCGTGGCTAACAGATTGAAGATGGTAGAGTTCAAGCTCCTAGCTTTGGCATGTATAGGAGGAAACATTCCTTTATGTGACCACAACTGCGGGACCAAGGGCTGGCTGCTGTGTTAAGAGAGGGTAGGGTAGAATGAACAGGACAAACTATTGGACTGTGAGTGAGGTGCAGGCGAAGATGTTATGGTGGATTGAGAGAGATGTGTTGTGCTAAGTGACACAACAACAGCAGGTATATCACCTTCCGTAACAGCTGACGGGCTCACACTCACCACGACTGTAGGGGATAAACAAGTGGAGTTTCTGCTGCCAGCAGCCTGTGTGAAAACATTTGGCATGGTGACAGAGGGCAAAGAAGCGACAGATGTGGTTGATGGGATGGCCAGTGGCTGGCGAGGCCTGTTAGTCAACATTTTAGCTAGTCGACATTTTCAAACACTAAGGCATTTTTATGACACATGTTCCAGTTTATTCATGTACTTGTTAAATTATTGCAATTTTTGCCTCTACCTAGGTTTTTTGCAAATTTGGCGGATAGAGTGAGTGATGCTGTCATAGCGTCATCCTTTGCAGTCTCAAAATAGGCCCAGGCTAGGCATTTCTTGCTGAACCTGCAAACTGCAGACACAAGACCATTGCTGGCCACAGCCAGAGTTGTGGCTGAGGAAGCAGTGTTTGGCATGGTTGCATCAGTGTCCGTGTGGAGAGCTGCAACATAACCTCCGCATCTTCCTCCTCCTCTACCTCCTCTACTAAGTTGCTTAGCTGTGTGCTTCTGGGTTCACATCAAGTGGGATCTGCAACCTCATTGTCATCCACTCTGTTCTCACACTCCTCACCCTCATCTTCCTGCTCTTACACCACAGTATAGTCCTCATGCACCTCGGTCATCTGAATCTCATTATTATTATTATTATACATTTATATAGCGCCATTTATTCCATGGTGCTTTGCATGTTATAGGGGTAAATATAGACATGCATAATAAACATGAGCAATACAAGACACACAAGTACAGAAGGAGAGAGGACCCTGTCCGCGAAGGCTCACAGTCTACAGGGGATGGGTGAGGATACACTAGGAAGAGGGTAGAGCAGGTCGTGTGGCGGTTCAGCAGACTAAGGATCAAAGCTGGTTGTAGGCTTGTCCTAAGAGATGGGTCTTCATGTTCTTTTTGAAAGTTTCCATGGTAGGCGAGAGTCTGATGTGTTGGGGTAGAGAGTTCCAGAGTATGAGAGACCACAGGAGAAGTCTTGTATGCGGATGTGGGAAGAAGAAATAAGAGGGGAGTAGAGAAGGAGATCTTGAGAGGAGCGAAGGTTGAGAGTGGGTAAGTACAGGGAGCCCATGTCACAGATGTATGGAGGAGACAGGTTGTGGATGGCTTTGTATGTCATAGTTAGGGTTTTGAACTGGAGCCTCTGGACAATAGGAAGCCAGTGAAAGGTTTGGCAGAAAGGAGAGGCTGGGGTTTGACAGGGAATCAGGTGGATTAGTCGGGCATCAGAGTGTAGGATGGATTAGAGTGGTGCCAGAGTGCTAGAGGGGAGGCCAAAGAGTAGGAGGTTGCAGTAATCGAGGCGGGAGATGATAAGGGCGTGCACTAGCTTTTTTGTGGTTTCATGGTCAAGGAATGCACGGATCTGGGAAATATTTTTGAGTTTGAGTTGGCAGGAGGAGGCAAGGGCTTGGATATGTGGCTTGAATGAGAGGGCAGAGTCGAGGATCACCCCGAGGCACCGACCATGCGGGACTGGGGAAAGTGAACAGCCATTTGACATTGATGGATAGGTCTCGTGGAGGGGTAGAATCAGATAGGGAAAGACGATGAATTCTGTTTTGTCCATGTTAAGTTTTAAAAAGCGAGCAGAATAGAAAGCTGAAATAGCAGACAGACATTGTGGGATTTTGGTCAGTAAGGAAGTGAGGTCGGGTCCAGATAGATAGTAGAGATGATACTGCAAACCATGGGATTCTATGAGCTGTCCCAGGCTAAAGGTGTAGATGGAGAAGAGCAGGGGCCCTAGGACTGAGCCTTAGAAAACACAGAGAGACAGGGGGCGAGGTGAGGAGGTGGTGTGGAAGAGGGAGACACTGAAGGTTCAGTCTGTTAGATATGGCGAGATCCAGGATAGGGCCAAGTCTGTGATGCCAAGAGATGAGAGAATCTGTAGCATGAGGGAATGGTCAACAGTGTCGAAGACAGAAGACAGGTCCAGGAGGACAACAGAGTAGTGTCGCTTGCTCTTGGAAGTTAGTAGGTCATTGGTGACTTTAGTTAGGGCAGTTTCAGTTGAGTGATGTGGTCGGAAGCCAGATTGCAAGCAGTCAAAGAGGGTGCAGGAGGAGAGGTAGGAGAACAGTTCAAGATGGACATGCTATTCCAGTGGTTTTAAGGCATAAGGGGGAAGAATTATTGGGCGATAGCTAGACACAGAGGATGGGTCGAGGGAGGGCTTTTTGATGATGGGTGTGATCTTGGCATGCTTAAAAGATGAGGGGAAAACACCAGTTGTGAGTGAAAGGTTGAAGAGGTGTGCTAGGGTTGGGATGAAGACTGTGGCGAGGTTAGAGGGGATGTTGTTGTGAATTCCGTTCTTGGGCTCCCTCCGGTGGTTGTAAATGGCACTTTTGTGAATTCTGCCCTTGGGCTCCCTCTGGTGGTTTTGAGTGGAACTGCCGCTCCTTGGGTTTAGCTTTAGCAGCTGCTTTCACTAATCGTCTCTCCTGGCTCTGCTATTTTACTTGGCTCTAGTCTTCAGCCTATGCCACTTGTCAATGTTCTCTGGCTGGATTCACATCTCTGCTTGGATTCTCCTGGTTTCCTGACCAGTTCTGCAAAGATAAGTTCTGGCTTTGCTTATTTCTGTCTACATGTTGTGGACTTATTGTTCTGTGCATTCTATTTTTGTCTAGCTTGTCATTATGGATTTTTTCTGTTAGCTGGAAGCTCTGGGAAGCAGATTTACCCTCCACACCTTTAGTCAGGTGTGGAGATTTTGTAAACTCTGTGTGGATTGTTTTGTAGTTTTTATCCTTTCCTGTCCTATCTATCAAGCTAGACTGGCCTCCTATGCTAAAATCTGATTTCATCTCTGCGTATGTTATTTTCCCCTCCTCTCACCATCAATATTTGTGGGGGGCTATCTTTCCTTTGGGGATTTTCTCTGAGGCAAGATAGGTTTCCTGTTTCCATCCTTAGGGGAAGTTAGATCTTAGGCTGTGCCGAGGGGTCTAGGAAGCGTCAGGTACCCCCCACGGCTATTTCTAGTTGCGCTGCTAGGTTCAGGGTCTGCGGTCAGTACAGATACCACCTCCTTCAGAGCTTGTCTCATGTTGTTCCCAAACCACCAGATCATAACAGGATGTGGGACGGAAGAGGGTTAAGCATGCAAGTGGTGAGATGTAATCTTGACAGAAGGGTGGAGAGCTGATCTTCTGTCCTGGTGGAGAAGTTGGTTTTGGAGGAACAGGGTTGAGCAGCTAAGAGGTGCATTGATGCTGCAGGCCAAAACTTTCTCTGATCGTATCAATCTTCTGCTTAAAGAAAGAGGCAAAGTCTTCAGCAGAAATAAGAGGAGGGGGCAGGTGCTGGTGGATGGAGTAGAGAACTGAAAGTGTTGAAAAGCTGTTTAGGGTTTTGAGACAGGGAGGATATGAGAGATGAGAAGTAAGTTTGTTTTGCCGCAGTGAGTGTGGACTTGAAGCTGGTGAAGGACTGCTTGTATGCGATGAAGTGCTCGGTAGAGCCGGATTGCTTCCATCTCCGCTCAGCGACCCTGGAAGCCCATCTCAGTTCTTTGGTCAGACTGGTCAGCCAGGGCTCCATGTTGGTTGCACGAGATTTGCTATGCATGAGGGGGGCGGCCGAGTCAAGTGTTGCTGTCATTGTGGTGTTGTAAAAAGTGGCAGCAGCATCTGTGTCATGAAGGGAAGCTATGTCTGTAAGAGTGAGAAGGGACTCAGAGAGAGATTGTAAATTGAGTTGTAGGGGTTGCGCACTAGGAGAGGAGAGGGAATAATAATAATAATAATCTTTATTTATATAGCGCCAACATATTCCACAGCGCTTTACAGTTTAAGAGAATGCCCCCCCCTGCTTGCTCAGGATCACCGCACTTGCAAAGTTTAAATACTTACCTCTCCCTGCTCCACCGCCGTGACGTATTCCACGTTTCCTGGGCACACGAAAATCTTGAGCCAGCCCTAACCCCCACAACTTTAGCCAAATGACCCCCTGTTTTCAATGCCTAACTATTATTATAAAGTAAATTAAGATTGACAAGCTTAAGAAATAAGAATTGATGTTTTTGGCATTAAAATGGGCACTGTAGGTGTTTTCCTGTCCTCCACTCACTGCCGACTTTGATTCCCCATTGACTTGCATTGGGTTTCGCGTTTCGGTCGGCCACCGACTTTTCGAAATAATTGGCCGATTTCACCCAACCCGACTTTTGACAAAGTCGGGTTTTGCGAAACCCAACTCGATCCTAAAAAAGTAAAAGTCGCTCAACTCTAGTCACAAATACCCAGAGTCCACCTGAGCGTGGTCGGGAAAACCCGAGCAACGAGTATACTCGCTCATCACTAATCTCTAGTAAAAATCTATGAAGTGGTAAAACAGATGTGAACTTAACCCTATAAACACTATGATTAGAGGTATTTAAAAACAATATTTTTAATCCTAAACAAAAATATCAGAAATAAAGCCACATTATTTGCAGTAAAACACCATGAAATAACAGTGATACTTAATAGTGTAAAATCAGTTATTTAGCTAGGATCCTGCTATGATTAAAACTGGCATAGAATGATGGGTGGAGTGCTCAATCAGAGAACCTGTGTATACAAATAACAAAAGACTGAATTTTACTTCCAAACAAAAAACAGGTCTGCACAGGTGCAAACTGTTATGAATAGATAATTCAGTACCACAATGGACATAGAGGTCAGAGCATATACAGTGACCTGACAATAACCCAAAAACAAGAACGAGTTCTGAGACGTGGGAACTCTGCTGACCGCAATCCCTAATCCTCTCCAACAACACTAGAGGCAGCCGTGGATTGCGCCTAACGCTCCCTATGCAACTCGGCACAGCCTGAGAAACTAGCTAGCCTGAAGATAGAAAATAAGCCTACCTTGCCTCAGAGAAATATAATGACTGTGAGTTAAGATGAAAAGACAAACATAGAGATGAAATAGATTTAGCAAAGTGAGGCCCAACTTTCTGAACAGAGCGAGGATAGGAAAGGTAACTTTGCGGTCAACAAAAAACCCTACAAAAACCACGCAAAGGGGGCAAAAAGACCCTCCGTACCGAACTAACGGCACGGAGGTACACCCTCTGCGTCCCAGAGCTTCCAGCAAGCAGAAAAAAACAAATATACAAAAAAAATGGACAAAAAAATACAGCAAACAAAATAGCAAGCAGAACTTAGCTATGCAGAGCAGCAGGCCACAGGAACGATCCAGGAGGAAACAGGTCCAATACTAGAACATTGACTGGAGGCCAGGATCAAAGCACTAGGTGGAGTTAAATAGAGCAGCACCTAACGACTTCACCACATCACCTGAGGAAGGAAACTCAGAAGCCGCAGTACCACTTTCCTCCACCAACGGAAGCTCACAGAGAGAATCAGCCGAAGTACCACTTGTGACCACAGGAGGTAGCTCTGCCACAGAATTCACAACAGTACCCCCCCCCTTGAGGAGGGGTCACCGAACCCTCACCAGAGCCCCCAGGACGACCAGGATGAGCCATATGAAAGGCACGAACAAGATCGGGAGCATGGACATCAGAGGCAAAGACCCAGGAATTATCTTCCTGAGCATAACCCTTCCACTTAACCAAATACTGGAGTTTCCGTCTTGAAACACGAGAATCCAAAATCCTCTCCACAATATACTCCAACTCCCCCTCCACCAAAACCGGGGCAGGAGGATCAACAGATGGAACCATAGGTGCCACGTATCTCCGCAACAATGACCTATGGAATACGTTATGTATGGAAAAAGAATCTGGAAGGGTCAGACGAAAAGACACAGGATTAAGAACCTCAGAAATCCTATATGGACCAATGAAACGAGGTTTAAACTTAGGAGAGAAAACCTTCATAGGAATATGACGAGAAGATAACCAAACCAAATCCCCAACACGAAGTCGGGGACCCACACAGCATCTGCGATTAGCGAAACGTTGAGCCTTCTCCTGGGACAAGGTCAAATTGTCCACTACATGAGTCCAAATCTGCTGCAACCTGTCCACCACAGTATCCACACCAGGACAGTCCGAAGACTCAACCTGCCCTGAAGAGAAACGAGGATGGAACCCAGAGTTGCAGAAAAACGGCGAAACCAAGGTAGCCGAGCTGGCCCGATTATTAAGGGCGAACTCAGCCAAAGGCAAAAAGGACACCCAGTCATCCTGATCAGCAGAAACAAAGCATCTCAGATATGTTTCCAAGGTCTGATTGGTTCGTTCGGTCTGGCCATTAGTCTGAGGATGGAAAGCCGAGGAAAAAGATAAGTCAATGCCCATCCTACCACAAAAGGCTCGCCAAAACCTCGAAACAAACTGGGAACCTCTGTCAGAAACGATATTCTCTGGACTGCCATGTAAACGAACCACATGCTGGAAGAACAATGGCACCAAATCAGAGGAGGAAGGTAATTTAGACAAGGGTACCAAATGGACCATCTTAGAGAAGCGATCACAGACCACCCAAATGACTGACATCTTTTGAGAGATGGGAAGATCTGAAATAAAATCCATAGAGATATGTGTCCAAGACCTCTTCGGGACCGGCAAGGGCAAAAGCAACCCACTGGCACGAGAACAGCAGGGCTTAGCCCGAGCACAAATCCCACAGGACTGCACAAAAGTACGCACATCCCGCGACAGAGATGGCCACCAAAAGGATCTAGCCACTAACTCTCTGGTACCAAAGATTCCAGGATGACCAGCCAACACCGAACAATGAACCTCAGAGACAACTTTATTCGTCCACCTATCAGGGACAAACAGTTTCTCCGCTGGGCAACAATCAGGTTTATTAGCCTGAAATTTTTGCAGCACCCGCCGCAAATCAGGGGAGATGGCAGACACAATTACTCCCTCTTTGAGGATACCCGCCGGCTCAGATAAACCCGGAGAGTCGGGCACAAAACTCCTAGACAGAGCATCCGCCTTCACATTTTTAGAGCCCGGAAGGTACGAAATCACAAAGTCAAAACGGGCAAAAAACAGCGACCAACGAGCCTGTCTAGGATTCAACCGCTTGGCAGACTTGAGATAAGTCAAGTTTTTATGATCAGTCAAGACCACCACGCGATGCTTAGCTCCTTCAAGCCAATGACGCCACTCCTCAAATGCCCACTTCATGGCCAGCAACTCTCGATTGCCCACATCATAATTTCGCTCAGCAGGCGAAAACTTCCTGGAAAATTAGGCGCATGGTTTCATCACCGAGCAATCAGAACTTCTCTGCGACAAAACAGCCCCTGCTCCAATCTCAGAAGCATCAACCTCGACCTGGAACGGAAGCGAAACATCTGGTTGACACAACACAGGGGCAGAAGAAAAACGACGCTTCAACTCTTGAAAAGCTTCCACAGCAGCAGAAGACCAATTGACCACATCAGCACCCTTCTTGGTCAAATCGGTCAATGGTTTAGCAGCAATACTAGAAAAATTGCAGATGAAGCGACGATAAAAATTAGCAAAGCCCAGGAACTTTTGCAGACTTTTCAGAGATGTCGGCTGAGTCCAATCATGGATGGCTTGGACCTTAACAGGGTCCATCTCGATAGTAGAAGGTGAAAAGATAAACCCCAAAAATGAAACCTTCTGAACACCAAAGAGACACTTTGATCCCTTCACAAACAAAGAATTAGCACGCAGGACCTGAAACACCGTTCTGACCTGCTTCACATGAGACTCCCAATCATCCAAGGAGATCAAAATGTCATCCAAGTACACAATCAGGAATTTATCCAGGTACTCTCGGAAAATGTCATGCATAAAGGACTGAAACACTGATGGAGCATTGGCAAGTCCGAATGGCATTACTCGATACTCAAAATGGCCCTCGAGCGTATTAAATGCAGTTTTCCATTCATCGCCTCGCTTAATACGCACAAGATTATACGCACCACGAAGATCTATCTTGGTGAACCAACTAGCCCTCTTAATCCGAGCAAACAAATCAGATAACAACGGCAAGGGGTACTGAAAATTTAACCGTGATCTTATTTAGAAGGCGGTAATCTATACAAGGTCTCAGTGAACCATCCTTCTTGGCTACAAAAAAGAACCCTGCTCCTAATGGCGACGATGACAGGCGAATATGCCCCTTCTCCAAGTACTCCTTCACATAACTCCGCATAGCGGTGTGCTCAGGCACAGATAAATTAAACAGTCGACTTTTTGGGAATTTACTACCAGGAATCAAATCGATAGCACAATCACAATCCCTATGCGGAGGTAGGGTATCGGACTTGGGCTCATCAAATACATCCCGGTAATCAGACAAGAACTCTGGAACCTCAGAAGGGGTGGATGACGAAATAGTCAGAAATGGGACATCACCATGTACCCCCTGACAACCCCAGCTGGACACAGACATGGATTTCCAATCTAATACTGGATTATGGACTTGTAGCCATGGCAACCCCAATACGACCACATCATGCAGATTATGCAACACCAGAAAGCGAATAACCTCCTGATGTGCAGGAGCCATGCACATGGTCAGCTGGGTCCAGTATTGAGGCTTATTCTTGGCCAAAGGCGTAGCATCAATTCCTCTCAATTCAATAGGACACTGCAAGGGCTCCAAGAAAAACCCACAACGCCTAGCATACTCCAAGTCCATCAAATTCAGGGCAGCGCCTGAATCTACAAATGCCATGACAGAATACGATGACAAAGAGCAGATCAAGGTAACGGACAGAAGAAATTTTGACTGTACCGTACCAATGGTGGCAGACCTAGCGAACCGCTTACTGCGCTTAGGACAATCAGAGATAGCATGAGTGGAATCACCACAGTAGAAACACAGCCCATTCAGACGTCTGTGTTCTTGCCGTTCAACTCTGGTCAAAGTCCTATCGCACTGCATAGGCTCAGGTTTAAGCTCAGGTAATACCGCCAAATGGTGCACAGATTTACGCTCACGCAAGCGTCCACCGATCTGAATGGCCAAAGACATAGACTCATTCAGACCAGCAGGCATAGGAAATCCCACCATGACATCCTTAAGGGCTTCAGAGAGACCTTTTCTGAAAATAGCTGCGAGCGCACCTTCATTCCATTGAGTGAGTACGGACCACTTTCTAAATTTCTGACAATATACCTCTATCTCATCCTGACCCTGACACAGAGCCAGCAAATTT
This sequence comes from Ranitomeya imitator, assembly GCF_032444005.1. NCBI lineage: Eukaryota > Metazoa > Chordata > Amphibia > Anura > Dendrobatidae > Ranitomeya > Ranitomeya imitator. Next base: position 356,759,231 of record NC_091282.1, read on the forward strand.
TTCTCTGCCTGATCCACTGAATTAGGTTCATCGTACAGCAATCCGAGCGCCAGGAAAAACGTATCGATATTACTTAATGCAGGATCTCCTGACGCAAGAGAAAATGCCCAGTCCTGAGGGTCGCCACGTAAAAAAGAAATAATGATCCTAACTTGTTGAACTGGGTCACCAGAGGAGCGAGGTTTCAAAGCCAGAAATAGTTTACAATTATTTTTGAAACTCTGAAATTTTGTTCTATCTCCAAAAAACAAATCAGGAATAGGAATTGTCGGTTCTAACATAGAATTCTGAACCACAAAGTCTTGAATATTTTGTACTCTTGCCGTGAGCTGATCCACACATGAAGACAGACCTTTAATGTCCATTGCTACACCTGTGTCCTGAACCACCCAAATGTCTAGGGGAAAAAAAAGGCAAAACACAGTGCAGAGAAAAAAAAAATGGTCTCAGAACTTCTTTTTTCCCTCTATTGAGAATCATTAGTACTTTGGGCCTCCAGTACTGTTATGAATAGATAATTCAGTACCACAATGGACATAGAGGTCAGAGCACATACAGTGACCTGACAATAACCCAAAAACAAGAACGAGCTCTGAGACGTGGGAACTCTGCTGACCGCAATCCCTAATCCTCTCCAACAACACTAGAGGCAGCCGTGGATTGCGCCTAACGCTCCCTATGCAACTCGGCACAGCCTGAGAAACTAGCTAGCCTGAAGATAGAAAATAAGCCTACCTTGCCTCAGAGAAATACCCCAAAGGAAAAGGCAGCCCTCACATATAATGACTGTGAGTTAAGATGAAAAGACAAACGTAGAGATGAAATAAATTTAGCAAAGTGAGGCCCGACTTTCTGAACAGAGCGAGGATAGGAAAGGTAACTTTGCGGTCAACACAAAACCCTACAAAAACCACGCAAAGGGGGCAAAAAGACCCTCCGTACCGAACTAACGGCACGGAGGTACACCCTCTGCGTCCCAGAGCTTCCAGCAAGCAGAAAAAAACAAATATACAAGCTGGACAGAAAAATACAGCAAACAAAATAGCAAGCAGAACTTAGCTATGCAGAGCAGCAGGCCACAGGAACGATCCAGGAGGAAACAGGTCCAATACTAGAACATTGACTGGAGGCCAGGATCAAAGCACTAGGTGGAGTTAAATAGAGCAGCACCTAACGACTTCACCACATCACCTGAGGAAGGAAACTCAGAAGCCGCAGTACCACTTTCCTCCACCAACGGAAGCTCACAGAGAGAATCAGCCGAAGTACCACTTGTGACCACAGGAGGGAGCTCTGCCACAGAATTCACAACAGCAAACTAAGAGAAGTCATCTCCATAAATAACCAACACAAAGTTGCACTCTGTAGCGCTATAGCATGCTACACTATCAGCCTCTGTTGGTTTTAATATTTTTTACCATTGACCATTGAATCTAAATTCCCTATCAGTATGTCTGTGGAATGCTGGGTATACATGAATTGGTCAATTTACACGCTAAGTATTCTCAATGTTTCCTACTTTCTACAGCAGTAATGCAATTCATATTTCATGTTTTCGTGCTATAGTGCTACAGAGTGCAACATTATTTGTTGGTTATATAAGGAGATGGCTACTCTTAGTATACACCTGTACACACCTGTTTTCTGTTTGGAAGTGTGGGTCAGTCTTTAATTATTTATAGTGTGCATGTGATTACATGTACTACACTCTCACTATTACAATTGATAAATTGATTAATGGAATGTATATTGGACCCAGAAGAATTCAAAAAGGTTTTGAAAAGTGTTGTTTTGCCAAAAGTTACACATTTATAAAAAAAAACATTATTTTGTAACTAAGTTTTATTATATCTTTTGGGATTTGAACAAAAAGATTGGATGAGAGCATATTTCCTAGGGATTGTGCAACATGTAAGTAAAGGGTTTCATACTTACTGAATAATTTTGAATGAATTTCCGGTAAAAATTAGTAACTCCCAGAAAAACTTTGTAGAGCCTTCAAGTTCTTGGGATGGTCCCAATCAAGGACAGCATGGACCTTCTCCGGATCCATGTAAAAACCCGAAAATGACATAAGGTGCCCCAAAAACTGCACCCCCTGGATGGCGAAAACAAATTTTTTTAGCTTGGCATATATTTTATTATCTCTTAATATTTGCACCTGTGTAACATGCACTGATGTGTCTCAAAACCCAGTGAGTAAATCAAAATATTGTTCAGATAGTCCTCCACAAACCTGCCCACCAAATGATGGAAAATAGAATTAATTAAATGTGTGCATTGCTCACACCGAAAGGCATGACCAGACTCTCAAAATGACCCTCAGGGGTATTGAACGCCATTTTCTATTCATCCCCTTCTCTGATTCTAACCAGATTGTATGCCCCCCTTAAATCCAATTTGGAGAACATCTTAGATCCCATGACCTGGCTAAACAGATCCGGAATCAGAGAAAGAGGGTATTTGGTAAGAAGGTATTGATCTCGGATGGTAATCTGATTTAATTCCCAGAATTCAAAACAGGGACGTAGACCACCATCTTTTTTCTTCATGAAGAAGAACCTTGGCACCACGGGCGAAGATTAGGGTAAGATATGTCCCTTCTCCAGACTTTCTGCAATTAAATCCTTCATGGCTTGTCTCTCAGAGACAGAAAGATTATACAGTCTGGACTTTGGAAGTTTAGCTCCAGCGGTCAGGTTAATAGGGCAAAAAAATAGAAAAAATGTCCTCAAAACCAGACAAAAATGCAGGTAAGGTTACTGTAGAGACTGTAGAAATTACATAGTTAAACAGTTTTCATGGCAGTAATCTCCCCACTCAATGATCTCCCTGGCTTGCCAATGCACCAATGGATTATATTTCACCAACCAGGTAAGACCCAATACAATTGGGATGGGAAGACCATCCAGTACATAGAAAGGAATTGTCTCACAATGAACAGACCTCACCGTCAGCCGTACAATATTTATAATCTGAGTCAGAACTTTCTGTGCAAGTGGCGCTGAGTGTATGATGAAGATGGGAATGGGCTTAACTAAAGTACAGCAAGCAAGCCCATGAGTTCTAGCAAACTCAGCATCAACTATGCTGACTCCAGCTTCACTGTCAACAAACACAGAAATCTCCTCGGTTTTGATCTCCAGCACCACCTCTGGTGTCAGGACTAACCAGAACTGCAGGTTGACGATAAATGTACCCCTTGCTTATTCAATTCCAGACCACCAAGGGTTAAACAAGTCTCCTTTTTTTTTAATCATCAAAGGACAGGCCCCAATAAAATGTCTATTTTTTTTCACAAAAATAACACACTCCATTCCTTTTGCGAATCTCCAGGAAAATGTACTATGCAGAGGCACCCCCTAGCAGCGTGGGTTCTTCTACTTTCCCCAAAACTGGTTCATCACCAGACTGCTCCCCTGGCAAAGGGGCAATACCCCTAAAAGGAAGCTCCAGAGAAGGTGGTCTTACCCACCTATACTGAAGGTGTCTTTTAACACGTATAGCCAATGACTTAGCAGCCTCCAAGGACTCAGGGGTTTCATACACTGCCAAAGCATCTTTCAACCTTTCAGTAAGGCCCTGAAGAAATTGGCTTCTGAGAGCTGGGTCATTCCATTTGTATCAGTTGCCCATCTGCGGAATTCAGAGCTATACGTCTCCACTGACCAATTCCACTGCTGAAGGCAATGCAACCTGGACTTTGCCAAGGAGACTCAGTCAGGCTCATCATAGATAAGGGCTAGAGCAGCAAAAAATCCCTCCACAGACTGGAGACAAACTGAGTCCTGTGGCAAAGAGAAAGCCAAGGATTGAGGATCTTCTTGCAGCAGAGAGATCACAATTCCAGCTTGTTGCTTTTAATTTCTGGAAGAGTAAAGTCGAAATTTAAAATACAGTTTGCAAGCTTCCTCAAGCACAAAAAACTTGTCCACATTGCCTAAAAACCTGCCTGGAACCTTGGGTCCCAGCTAGACTGACCTACCTGCAGAGACCCCAACATTAGCGACCTGCAGCCACTGTTGCTGCTGAACCTCATAGCGGAGGACATTCACCTCCAAAGACAGACAGTCAAGCTGCTCTGCTAGCCCTGCAACCGGATCCACAATCAAGGGAGAAAGAAAAAAAAACCCGCCCAATGTAAAAGAAGCCACATACAAATAAAACCACTTGTCAGTTTTTTTTTCTAAATATGCACGGCCAGTGATAATGTCACACACTGTGTGAGAAGACTAAGTGCAACACAAAAGGAAGAAGGTAAGGAAGCCCAAATGCTAGAGAATGGGGGAGTGGGGACCACTAGGCAGATCTAATAGCACCCTGCCTACACTACCTTCCCTATATTGGATCCACACCAATCACTGAGCAGGCAGCCTAAGCCTTCTATATCCCTAGAGCTAGGCCCTGAATAGGGAAGGTGAGATAAAAACTGGTCAGTCCCCACTGTACGCTAAAAACAAGAAGGGAGACACACAAGGGGGAGAAACATAACTTGAGCAGACTCCAGAGAGGTAACACCAAATGTCCTCCAAGTGCACCAGAAAGGAAGTAAGCTGACTGCTATAGTTCCAAGCCTTTACAAGGGAAAATATGAATATCACCATCAGCTCCCTAAAGCAGACTGGGAGTCTATAAACACCCAGGTCCAGATGTGACAATTAGTGTCAGAGGGAAGTGGCCACTGGGTCCAAAAGTCAGAAGAATTAAGAAGGCGTCTACAATTCCAAATGCAGAAACCTTCTGCAACTAGATGCAAAGCAACTGTCGGTTGCATGTGACACACCGGAGACAATAATTCTTTGTATCGACACACTGAGATTTGTTCAAGATTTTAGTTACCTTATAATTTACAATTGTGAGAAGGTTTGTAGTCTAATAATTGGATATTTTAACATAACAACAAAAGTTATATTTTAATTCACATACTCTTCCTTTCCCTTCCCCCCTCCTTATGTAAAATGTATTTTAATCCAATGGAGTACACTTATATGAAAATAATTTTCCTATCATTACTAAAAACTTTAACAGATGTTGAGGTAAAGACATTTGTAAAATTTCTGATATTTCAAATGACTTAGTTGAAGTTATTATATATACAGTAGGTACGGAAAGTATTCAGACCCCTTTAAAAAAGTTTAACCCTTTGTTTCCATGCAGCCATTTGGTAGATTCAAAAAAGTTCTTTTTTTTCTTAATGTTCAATCTCCACTTCATCTTGACTGAAAAAAAACAGAAATGTAGAAATTTTTGCAAATTTATTAAAAAAGAAAAACTGAAATATCACATGGTCATAAGTATTCAGACCCTTTCCTCAGACACTCATATTTAAGTCAAATGCTGTCCATTTCCTTGTGATCCTCCTTGAGATGGTCCTACTCTTTCATTAGAGTCCATCTGTGTTTAATTAAACTGATAGGACTTGATTTGGAAAGACACACACCCGTCTATATAAGACCTCATAGCTCACAGTGCATGTCAGACCAAATGACAATCATGAGGTCAAAAGAACTGGCCACGGAGCTCAGAAACAGAATTCTGGCAAGGCACATATCTGGCCAAGGTTACAAAAGAATTTCTGCAGTACTTAATGTTCCTAAGAGCAAAGTGGTCTCCATAATCCTTAAATGGAAGAAGTTTTGGGCCCCCAGAAGTCTTCCTAAACCTGGCCATCCAACCAAACTGAGCAATCATGGGAGAACAGCCTTGGTGAGAGAGGTAAAGAAGAAACCCAAGATCATTGTAGCTGAGCTCCAGAGATGCAGTAGGGACATGGGAGAAAGTTCCACAAAGTCAACTGTCACTGCAGCCCTCCACCAGTTGGGCCTTTATGGCAGAGTGGCCTATGGAAGCCTCTCCTCAGTGCAAGACATATGACATATGGTGGTGGCAGCATCATGCTATGGGGGTGTTTTTCAGCTGCAGGGACAGGATGACTGGTTGTCATTGAAGGAAACATGATTGCTGCCAAGTACAGAGGTATCCTGGGTGAAAACCTCTTCCAGAGTGCTGTAGACCTCAAACTTGGCCAAAGGTTCACCTTCCAACAAGACAACCCTAAGCATACAGCTAAAATAACAAAGTAGTGGCTTCAGAACAACTGTGTGACCATTCTTGACTGGCCCAGCCAGAGCTCTGACCTAAACCCAATTGAGCATCCCTGGAGAGACCTGAAAATGGTTGTTCACCAACGTTCCCCATTCAACCTGATGGAACTGGAGAAGATCTGCAAGGAAAAAAGGCAGAGAATCCCCAAATCCAGGTGTGAAAAATGTGTTGCATCGTTCCCAAGAAGACTCAGTGCTGTACTAGCTCAAAAGGGTGCTTCTACTCAATACTGAACAAAGGGTTTGAATACTTATGACCACATGATATTCCAGTTTTTCTTTTTTAATCAATTTGCAAAAATTTCTACCTTTTTTTTTTTTTTTTTTGGTCAAGATGGGGTAGAAAGCAAGCATTATTGAGAAAAAAATGAACTTTTTTGAATTTACCAAATGGCTGCAATGAAACAAAGAGTGTAAAATTTAAAAGGGTCTAAATACTTTCTGCACCCACTGTAATAAGAAAAATAGTGAGAGTGTTCATGGTTAAAGTCAGAGTAGCAAAAATAAAAAAAGCAACAAATTCACCTTCATGTAATAGCACTTACCTTGGTGCATAGACTGCTCCTCGACAAGACATCCTAATAGGTAATGTTAGTCCATCATAGAGACTGTTCCAGCTCCAAATTGTTAAAATAATGCTTTTTATTTGTATAATTAAAACTTCAGAATCCAATTGAAAAAATAGTAGAAGCAAACAAGCATCATTAATTGGGTCATAAAAGTGAGTAAAGATAGGGTAGGCTATTTACGAGACGTCAGTCTTAATTATTCAGGGGCCTTAAACTAACCTTTGTACTATGTGAATTATATAATTCTTCAAGATAAGATTTTCAATTATAATTATGGAATGAGAAAAGAGCTGAATTAAGGGAAATAAGGAGCATTTTAGATATAATGATAACCTTACTGTAATCCAAATACACCTTATTACCTGCACTTTTAGGAGCATCCTTGACATCTTTGATTAGCTAAAGCTAAGCAAAGGAAAATATTATTAAATCACTTTGGCAATTGCTGAAAAGTAAATGAAATGAGACTCAAAATTAGAAAATGTATTTTGTTTTCCGTGTAAACTATCTCGTAGAATGCAGTTTCTAAAACAGCAAAACTTTGATTTAGTTTATTTCCTATATTTTACTGTTGAAAAACGATATGTAAAGCTGTGTGATGAAATTGTTATAATCAGTAACTTTTAGCATTGATCTTTACCATTGTCTTACGTATAGCTTTCAAAAAGTCTGCATTTCTAAAGCTGTAAATAACAGGATTCATAAGGGGAGTAATAATGCCATAGGCTACAGAAAGCACCCTGTTTTGTTCTGTTGATGTGTTGTAGCCTGGAAGCATATAAGTAGAAATAATAGTCCCAAAGTAAAGGGTAACCACCAAGAGATGTGACCCACAAGTGGAAAATGCTTTTGGTATCTGACTCATATTTTGGATATTTAGCACAGCTCTGAGTATACAGATGTAGGAAACAAGTGTAAGGACAAGACTCCCTATAACTACAAATCCTCCAACAAGAAGTGAAACTAGTTCATTCGGGTAAGTGTCCCTGCAAGAAAGTTTCAGAACTGCAGGAATGTCACAAAAGAAATGGTCAACTTGATGTTTTTTGCAGTATGGCAAAACGGAAGCAAAAACTGTATGTACAAGAGAATTAACTGAACCTACAAAATAAGAAAGCAGTACAAGTTTGAAACAAAATGATGAATTCATATAATTAGAATACAACAAGGGCTTACATATAGCAATATATCTGTCATAAGCCATGACGCTGAGGAGGACACACTCAGAACCTCCTAATGCAACAAAGAAAAACATCTGGGTAAAGCAGCCCGCAAAAGAAATACTTCTATCTTCAGTGAGAAAATTCCGCAGAGTGTTTGGTGTAATGGTTGTAGTATAAAAGATTTCTAAGACTGATAGGTTGGCAAGAAAATAATACATGGGTTTATGCAAACGGGAGTCTGATCTGATAACAAAAATTATTAAAAGGTTACCCAAGACAGTCATGCTGTAGATGATAAGGAAGAACCCAAAGAAAATTTTCTGCAATGATGGAGTCCTTATTAAGCCTAGAAGGACAAATCCATCAATAAATGAAACATTTTCCATCTTCCAAATGATTTCATCTTTAAACTCAGTCAATCTATGAAAAATACAGGAATGTTAAAATAACGACTTCTATTAAAAGATAGGCAGGTAAAAGGTCTAAAATGTTTTGTAATTGATCTTACTGTTTGTTAATGGGTTGATCGTACAACTGGAAACCTCTAAGGAAATCTGGTACTAAACATAATAAAATGATAATAGACCACCTATTACTCAGGCAGCATGGTGATTTGGTAGCTAGCAGTGTTGTTCTACAGTGCTGGGGTCCTGGGTTCAAATCTCACCGATAACAATATCTGCAAGGAGTTTATATGTTAACCACTTGTTTGTGTGGGTTTCATCTCCCGTTCCAAATACATACTGATAGGGAATTTAATTTTTTTTGCCACAAAGGTGACCATGATGAAGATATCTATAAAGTGCTGCAGAATATGATGGTGCTATATAAGCAATAATTATCAATACATAATACATAACATTATTGGATGAGTAGGCATAAAGAAAAGAAAAGCATAAGTTGTGGGGAACCTCCATGACAGTCTCATATTATTCGGAATAGTAATAATTGATTACTAATTCTTAAGTTTGGAATTGCTACTCTATTAAGCCATTAAAGAAGACCTTTCATTTGTTTGAACATGTTGAATTGGTTAAATCATAGAAGAGTGCTTTCAAAGCTAAATAAAATGTTTATTTGAATTTCTCATCTCCATTGTGAAGATATTACCTTGTGAAATGTATGTGGTAATCTCCACTATAACCAAGGGGGTGTTAGCAAAGATTTTTCACTAGTTGTGTTTACGTTAATGCATGACATTAACCAATTGTAAAAGTAAGAAAAAAGCAAAGAAAAATGCTAAGAAAATACAGCTGCACTCTGAGATGCTATAATATGCAAATACTAAATATATGAAATTAGAACTGCATTACTGCTATAGAAAATACGTTAAAAATGAAGGTACTTAGCTCACTAATTGGCCAATTCGTGAGAGCGCATCAGTCAGCGAAAAGTAGTACCCCTTTATTTGGACCCTAACCTAATATGATGCCTCTCGCGATCTAAAAGTTTACAATTTTAAGGACAGGTAGGGTACAGTTCTATTTAAAAACACTTAGGCTGATGGGAGGAGTGCTCAGTCAGAAGGAGTGCACTGCAAATATCAAAAAGCACCCCTAAGCAGACCAAAGGAAGTGTAAACAGGTGCAAGCTGAGATGACCACGTCAATTACCCAATCATAAGCCTGCAATATCATGCATGATGTTAGATTGTGGTAGCATCATACGCAGTAAAGAGGCAGTGACCCACAAAGTTTCAACACAAAAGTCTCTTTAATGTGTTTCTTCACAGCATTAAAGTCCAATTCACACAAATGCATATAACTTCAGTGTAAATTATCAGTGTTCAGTTTACACTAGTTCATAGCGATATACCGTATATACTCGAGTATAAGCCGAACTGAGTATAAGCCGACCCCCCTAATTTTGCAACAAAAAACTGGGAAAAGTAATTGACTCGAGTATAAGCCTAGGGTGGAAAATGTAGCAGCTACAGGTAAATGTTAAAAATAAAAATAGATACCAATAAAAGTAAAATTAATTGAGGCATCAGTAGGTTAAGTGTTTTTGAATATCCATATTGAATCAAGAGCCCCATATAATGCTCCTTACAGTTCATTATGGCCCCATAAGATGCTCCATATACAAATATGCCCCATATAATGCTCCATGCAGTTCTTTATGGCCCTATAAGATGCTCCATACAAAATATGCCCCATATAATGCTCCATGCAGTTCTTTATGGCCCCATAAGATGCCCCATATAATGCTACATTCAGTTCTTTATGGCTCCATATAATGCTCCATGCAGTTATGGCCCCATATAATGCTCCAGGCAGTTATGGCCCCATATAATGCTCCATGCAGTTATGGCCCCATATAATGCTCCATGCAGTTATGGCCCCATATAATGCTCCATGCAGTTATGGTCCCATATAATGCTCCATGCAGTTATGGCCCCATATAATGCTCCATGCAGTTATGGCCCCATAGATGCCCCATATAATGCTCAGCGTCCCGTCTCTCCGCACTGACTGTTCAGGCAGAGGGCGTCGCGCACACTAGTGGAACGGGTGGAATGCGGACAGGTGAATATGACATACTTACCTGCTCCCGGCGCTCCTGACGCGGTCCCTGCATGTCCCACAGTCTTCGGGAGCGGCAGCTTCTTCCTGTAGTGAGCGGTCACATGATACCGCTCATTACAGTAATGAATATACGGCTCCACCCCTATGGGAGTGGGGTCCATAGTCATAACTTTAATGAGCGGTACCAGTGACCGCTGAACAGGGGAAGAAGCTGCAGGCACCCGAAGACCGTGGGACATGCAGGGACCACGTCAGGAGCGCTGATAGCAGGTGAGTATTTGACAGGCGTCGCTCCCCCTCACCCGCTGACTCCCACCGCCTTCCATGACTCGAGTATAAGCCGAGAGGGGCACTTTCAGCCCATTTTTTGGAGCTGAAAATCTCGGCTTATACTCGAGTATATACGGTAAATCATATGGCTTCAGATTTACAGTCCCCAAACAGGCCAGACTTCTCTTGTCCAGTTTCCCTGGGCGACAGCACACCATATTAAAGTCCCCATAAACACAGCCTCATATGTTGCAGACACTACACACGCCAGCCTCCTCCGACTAGTTCCCGTGGGTGTCTTGCATCACTGTATCACAGTCTCTTCCAGTCTCTTTACTCACACATCCGTACACAGCCCAGGATATCCTCCGGATAGCAGTTGGGCACCATATCCACTTGTTTACAATCATTACACATGCTAGTCATATTTCGGGCACAGGACATCCACCTCCGGGCACAGGACTGTCCACATCCGAAACCAGTACCATGGACAACTTGCATCACTGTATACGCAGGAGCCAGGCTATTCAGCTGCCCTGGGTGCTGGCTCCACTGGCCTGTGCCTCCATGCACTCAATCAGCACTCTGCAGGTCTCTGCCCTGCACACCAGCACACACCAGACTGACACTGACGTGCACCTCACATACCTGACACCAGACACACCCATACTTCTTACTGCAGGGCTTTTAACACACACAAACCTGTGGCCTTCAGCCACATGGAAAACCCGGATCAGAAATCTGTGACTCCCATACACACCTAAGTACTTCATCTGTCTGCATGCACAACCTGGGGAGAAGACACAGCGACCCCTACCTGTGACGTGAGTCATTGCCTCACATTGCAATCACAGCTACACCTGCAACTGCCTTGGACACCTATGGCCTTCATATGCCTCCATGCGCATTCTGGGGAGCACAAACAGAGCCCCCTAGCTGTATCCCACTATCCCATAGAATGTATGTCCGCAAGGACAGGGTCCTCTCCCCTCTGTACCAGTCTGTCACTGTAAACCTGTTTACTGTAAACGATATCTATAACCCTGTATGTAACCCCTTTCTCATGTACAGCACCATGGAATTAATGGTGCTATATAAATAAATAGTAATAATAATAATAATAACTAGGGTTGAGAGAAACGGATCGGACAAATTCAAAAACCGCCGACTATCGGCACAGTCGGGTTTCATGAAACCCGACCCGATCCTAGTGTGGGATTGGCCATGAGGTCGGCGATCTTCACGCCAAAGTTGCGTTTCGTATGACGCTTTCAGCGCCATTTTTCAACCAATGAAGGAGGACGCAGAGTGTGGGCAGCGTGATGACATAGGTCTCGGTCCCCACCATCTTAGAGAAGGGCATTACAGTGATTGGCTTGCTTTCTACGGCGTAACAGGGGCTATAAAGGGGTGTGCACACCGACCGCCATCTTACTTCTGCCGATCGTAGCATATGGAGAGGTTGTCGCAGCTTTATCAGAAGAAGGGATACAGTTAAGGAGGGAAGATTATGCCCCGAAACTGCTTGTGCTGTAGCGATTTCCATTGTCCAACACCACCATTTGTTTGCAGGGACAGTGTAGGCTATATTTTTGTGCATCAGCTCTGTAGCTTATTAGGCTGCCTTATAAGGCTCCCTGATAGCTGCATTGCTGTTTGCATGCCGCTATGCAAACCAACTGCTTTTTTAAAAGCAAAAATCCTGTTGCTCCTTTCTGCACAGTTATCTTGTTTATTTGTCCACACTTTTGTGTGCAGCAATCCTTTTTATTGCTGCCATACTTTTCCTGAGATCATTGTAGGGAGATTGAAATTGTACTACAGTCCTTGTATTTTTTCATATATCTTCCAGCCACTTTCTGCCACTGCATCGATTCAAAGTGACAGGAGACAGCATTTGTCCAGTATGGTTACAAACTACTTTTCCTCCCTTATCGATGTTCTCCTTCACAGGTCATTCCCCTTTGATTACTGGGCATCTAAAATAGACACCTGGCCTGAATTGGCAGAATGTGCATTACAGGAGCTCGCTTGCCCTGCTTCTAGTGTGCTATCAGAAAGAGCCTTCAGTGCTGCTGGTTCAATACTGACCGAAAAAAAAGGACACGTCTGGCTACTCAGAATGTTGATGATCTAACCTTCATTAAAATGAACCAATCATGGATTTCAAATTATTTTGCCCCACCTTCTCCTGCTGACACGTAGCTTGCCTGAAAAATGTCTTGCTTTTGGCCTCCTCTTACTGACTTCTCCAATTCCGCCATTTGCAACTGCTGAATGTCCACCATAGGCCATTTTTATACCTCCCTAAATGGGCTGACTCCCCCCACAGGGCCGTGGTCACCATCTGGCGCAATCACCCGTGTGAGTGCCGTTTGCCTGGATAGGTGGGTGCGCCCACTCTTGGGCGATGGCACTGGCACAGGGTCCCTCATAGTACAATGAAGTGTCTCTGACGGTGGTGGTGCACAACCAATGTCAGACACACCGTCGTAATATGAGGGGCCCTGTGCCAGTACCGCCGCCCACGAGAGAGTTTTCCCCCCCAGCTCGAACAGTGCTCTACCACTTGCAATACTTACCTTCTCCCTGCTCCACCACTGTGTAGTCTGTGCTGTTAAATCCTTCAATCGCACTGCCAATACAAATTTGTTGAAATAATAGATGATAGTTAAAATATACAGGGGCCCTGGCCTCCATTTAGACCAATACTTTGCACCTACTACCACTGTCTGCTACTCAGCAAAGGAGCCCACCCCAGTAACTAGCTATGCCGCCTGTTTTGTCCTGTTATCAATTTTGAACTGCTTTTAGCCTACTTTTGTATTTGAGCCTACTAACCGTGTCTGCGCCACTCATTACAGTTGTCCTCCACTGAACAAAGCTAGGCCGCCTGTTTAGTCCTGTTACCAATTTTGAAATGCATTTAGCCTACTTTTTTATTGTAGGCCTACAAACTGTGTCTGCGCCACTCATTACATTTGTCCTCCACTGAACAAAGCAATGCCGCCTGTTTAGTCCTGTTACCAATTTCGAACTGCATTTAGCCTACTTTTTTATTGTGGGCCTACAAACTGTGTCTGCACCACTCATTACAGTTGTCCTCCACTGAATAAAGCAATGCCGCCTGTTTAGTCCTGTTACCAATTTTGAACTGCTTTTAGCCTACTTTTTTATTTTGGGCCTACTAACTGTGTCTGCGCCACTCATTACAGTTGTCCTCCACTGAACGAAGCTATGCCGCCTGTTTAGTCCTGTTACCAATTTTGAACTGCATTTAGCCTACTTTATTATTTGGGCCTATATTTGTGTTTCCTCCTCATCCTTCCCACTGCCCAGCCACTGCTAGATGAGTCTGCTGGTACATTGACCCAGACCACTACATTCCCCTTGCACTCTACACAGCCAGAATCTGACCCTGCTGAAAGTCAGGTTCCCCTTCCTGCATACTATACCACCTTACATGGGGACAAAGAGGAAGGTGCAGATGAAAGTTCAGGTTCCTTCATCAGGTGGGGTTCATACTCGTTGGCGACGTCTCTGGCACAGGGCCCCTCATAGTACACAAAAGTGTCTCTGGCAGTGGGAGGCGCCACCTGCCATCAAACACACCGCCGTACTATGAGGGGCCCTGTGCCAGTGCCAGTGCCAAGTGCCAACGAGTTGCTTGCTCAGGATCACAGCAAAGTTGAAATACTTACCTCTCCCTGCTCCACCGCCATGACGTATTCCGCGTTTCCTGGGCCCACGAAAATCTTGAGCCAGCCCTACCACCCCACAACTTTAGCCAAATGACCCCCTGTTTTCAATGCCTAACTATTATTATAAAGTAAATTAAGATTGACAAGCTTAAGAAATAAGAATTGATGTTTTTGGCATTAAAATGGGCACTGTAGGTGTTTTCCTGTCCTCCACTCACTGCCGACTTTGATTTCCCATTGACTTGCATTGGGTTTCGTGTTTCAGTCGTCCCCCGACTTTTCGAAATAATCGGCCGATTTCACCCGACCCGACTTTTGAGCGAAACCTGACTCGATCCTAAAAAAGTAAAAGTCGCTCAACTCTAATAATAACAGGGGTCACTGCCTCACAATGAGCATAAAGTAAATCACCCCCAGTGAAGACAGAACCTACTTTCTGTGTGTTATATGGTAAGACATTGTGACAAACAACTCTGCTGTCACAGAGATCTTACTGTTGAAATTTACTGTAATTACCAGCAGAGTATAGTGGGGGAGCATGATCATCTGTATTTGCTCCACTGTTTTATCTGCCTGCTGTTGGTATGATGATGCCACAATAAAGGATTTTGTTGCACGGGACGGTATGTGCCAATCCGCTTTCTTTTCTATGGACAATAATGCAGTGTTAGCTGACACAGATACAGAGTGATGTATGTGACACGCTGAAGCACTCATCTTATGGCATTGACATTGTGTTGGGAGGGACAGGAGAGCAAAGCTGACAGTATTTTCAGATGAGAGCTGCAGTGACACACTACCACGGATCATTGCCGGAAATCAGGGCATTATTCCCCAAAGCTTGGAATCGATCCAATGAGGTGTTCGCAATGACACACAGCTCTACTTATGTCTCTCCTTTCTCCTTTTAATCACAGTCGTTATCAACAGTAAGATTTGTGTGACCTTGTGAGAAGAGCAGAGCTGTGTGTCATAACGTGTGTTACCATAAGTGTTGAGCGATACCTTCCGATATCAGAAAGTATCGGAATCAGATTGGATCGGCCGATATTCAAAAAATATCGGATATCGCCGATACCGATACCCGATCCCAATGCAAGTCAATGGGACCAAAATATCGGAATTAAAATAAACCCTTTCTTTCCTTGTAGGTTCATTCTACATCAAGGAAAACAACTAAGAATAATGCAGGATGTATTTGGGGAGTTGGCGGAGACATTAAAGTCATAGAGGTTTAGCCCAATCAAATAGAATAGCATAATTTTTTTTTTTTTTAAAGACGTTCGGAGTGACAAAGATATTGACTATGTAAATTTTTTTTTTTATTTTGTCAGATATTGATGTTTCACTATTCCACGCCCTTCCCCTTCTTTTTTTTTACTTTTCCCACACTTTCATCTTCTTCATCATCAGCATCTTTGACATCAACTTCTTCACCTTATTCAACTTCTTCTTCATCTTCTACCTATTTTTTTTTTATTACATTCTTCATATTCATTTTATTCAACTATTATTATTCTTCCTATTCTACTTCTTCATCATATTCTCATTTGTGACAGGCATTCCCGTAGTTGTTATCTATAAAAGTTTGAAGATTACACCTTCCGTTCTGCCAGTCACAAAAGTTACATTTGTCCGCATTCAGTTTGGCCTGCAGCATCAGGCTTTATCCAGGGGCACCACGAGGAGGAACGGACTCACCCCCATACACTGCTTAGTCTTCTTCTGCATATAATTTAGATAATATCTTTTGCTCTGATATTAAGTGTTATGCTTAATGTTCTTCTGCTCTTTGTTCTGCAGCCTCTTGTTCTTCTGCTTCTCGGTCTTCCATGTCGTCGTCTCCAGGGTCGTCGTCTCCAGGGTCGTCGTCTCCGCCGTCGTCGTATCCGCCGTCGTCGTCTCCGCCGTCGTCGTCATCGGGGTGGTCTTCAGGGTCGTCATCTCCAGGGTCGTCGTCATCTCAGTGGTTGTTGTCTCTGGTGTCGTCGTCATCTTAGGGGTGGTCTTCCGTGTCATCGTCTTTAGGGTCTTCAACTTGGAAATGTAGCAGAAGGTACAAGAAGGCTGAAAAAATGCCGAGAACCAGCTGATGGAACTGGAACTCGGCTGGCTACCCGAAGGTCCAAGAGCCAATGGAACTACCGAGGAACCAGGATGGGGAGCAGAAGGTACAAGAGCAAAAGACACTGTCGAGAACCAGCTGACGGTACTGGAACCCGGATGGGTAGCCGAAGGTCCAAGAGCCAATGGAACTACCGAGGACCAGCTGATGTTACTGGAACCCGGTTACTAAGCAGGAGGTACCCGTGCCTGAAAGCACTACCAAGGACCACCTGACGTTGGTGGAACTCGGATACCCAGAAGGAGGCACCTAAGCCAAAGGCTCTGCCCGGAACCAGCTGACGGTACTGGAACCAGGATGGGGAGCAGAAGGTCCAAGAGCCAATGGAACTACCGAGGACCAGCTGATGTTACTGGAACCCGGTTACAAAGCTGTAGGTACCCGCGCTTAAAAGCACTACCAAGGACCGCCTGGCGTTGGCGGAACTCGGATACCCAGAAGGAGGCACCTAAGCCAAAGGCTCTGCCCGGAACCAGCTGACGGTGCTGGAACCAGGATGTGGACCAGAAGGTCCACAGGAGAGGAGAGAGCAGCTAGGCCACGAGGCTGCCGCAGTTACCGAACACCAACAGTCCTACAGGGGGAGCTTGGCCTACTGGCACTACAGAACCAGCCTTGATTGCCAATTCCCGCAGCCCACATAGGAAGCTCCTAAACTGGAGGCACCATGGAGTTGGCTGACCCGACCGCAACACGACGGGGCAACGCATAGGCGTCTCAGTGAGCTTGACACTACCCGGAACCACCTGACGGTGCTGCAACCAGGCTGGGCACGAGGGAGTACCCGTGACAAAAACACTGCCGAGAACCAGCTGGCGGTTCTGGAACACGGATGCGTTGCCCAAGTGTGTAAGAGCCAATGGCACCGAGGACCAGCTGACGGTGCTGGAACACGGTTACTAAGCTGTCGGTACCCGCGCTTAAAAGCACTACCAAGGACCGCCTGGCGTTGGCGGAACTCGGATACCCAGGGGGAGGCACCTAAGCCAAAGGCTCTGCCCGGAACCAGCTGACGGTGCTGGAACCAGGATGTGGACCAGAAGGTCCACAGGAGAGGAGAGAACAGCTAGGCCGCGAGGCAGCCGCAGTTACCGAACACCAACAGTCCTACAGGGGGAGCTTGGCCTACTGGCACTACAGAACCAGCCTTGACTGCCAATTCACGCAGCCCACATAGGAAGCTCCTAAACTGGAGGCACCATGGAGTTGGCTAACCCGACCGCAACATGACGGGGCAACGCATAGGTGTCTCAGTGAGCTTGACACTACCCGGAAACAGCTGACGGTGCTGGAACCAGGCTGGGCACGAGGTAGTACCCGTGACAAAAACACTGCCGAGAACCAGCTGACGGTACTGGAACCCGGATGCGTTGCCCAAGTGTGCAAGAGCCAATGGCACCGAGGACCAGCTAACGGTGCTGGAACCCGGTTAGTAAGCTGTAGGTACTTGCGCTTAAAAGCACTACCAAGGACTGCCTGGCGTTGGCGGAACTCGGATACCCAGAAGGAGGCACCTAAGCCAAAGGCTCAGCCCGGAAGCAGCTGACGGTGCTGGAACCAGGATGTGGACCAGAAGGTCCACAGGAGAGGAGAGAAAAGCTAGGCTGCGAGGCTGCCGCAGATACCGAACACCAACAGTCGTACAGGGGGAGCTTGGCCTACTGGCACTACAGAACCAGCCTTGATTGCCAATTCCCGCAGCCCACATATGAAGCTCCTAAACTGGAGGCACCATGGAGTTGGCTAACCCGACCGCAACACGACGGGGCAACGCATAGGCGTCTCAGTGAGCTTGACACTACACGGAACCAGCTGACGGTGCTGGAACCAGGCTGGGCACGAGGGAGTACCTGTGACAAAAACACTGCCGAGAACCAGCTGGCGGTGCTGGAACACGGATGCGTTGCCCAAGTGTGTAAGAGCCAATGGCACCGATGACCAGCTGATGGTGCTGGAACACGGTTACAAAGCTGTCGGTACCCACACATAAAAGCACTACCAAGGACCGCCTGGCGTTGGCGGAACTCGGATATCCAGGAGGAGGCACCTAAGCCAAAGGCTCTGCCCGGAACCAGCTGACAGTGCAGTGCTGGAACCAGGATGTGGACCAGAAGGTCCACAGGAGAGGAGAGAACAGCTAGGCCGCGAGGCAGCTGCAGTTACCGAACACCAACAGTCCTACAGGGGGAGCTTGGCCTACTGGCACTACAGAACCAGCCTTGACTGCCAATTCACGCAGCCCACATAGGAAGCTCCTAAACTGGAGGCACCATGGAGTTGGCTAACCCGACCGCAACACGACGGGGCAACGCATAGGCGTCTCAGTGAGCTTGACACTACCCGGAAACAGCTGATGGTGCTGGAACCAGGCTGGGCACAAGGGACTACCCATGACAAAAACACTGCCGAGAACCAGCTGACGGTACTGGAACCCGGATGCGTTGCCCAAGTGTGCAAGAGCCAATGGGACCGAGGACCAGCTGACGGTGCTGGAACCCGGTTAGTAAGCTGTATGTACCCGCGCTTAAAAGCACTACCAAGGACAGCCTGGCGTTGGCGGAACTCGGATACCCAGAAAGAGGCACCTAAGCCAAAGGCTCAGCCCGGAAGCAGCTGACGGTGCTGGAACCAGGATGTGGACCAGAAGGTCCACAGGAGAGGAGAGAACAGCTAGGCCGCGAGGCTGCCGCAGTTACCGAACACCAACAGTCCTACAGGGGGAGCTTGGCCTACTGGCACTACAGAACCAGCCTTGATTGCCAATTCCCGCAGCCCACATAGGAAGCTCCTAAACTGGAGGCACCATGGAGTTGGCTAACCCGACCGCAACACGACGGGGCAACGCATAGGCGTCTTAGTGAGCTTGACACTACCCGGAAACAGCTGACGGTGCTGGAACCAGGCTGGGCACGAGGGAGTACCCGTGACAAAAACACTGCCGAGAACCAGCTGGCGGTGCTGGAACACGGATGCGTTGCCCAAGTGTGTAAGAGCCAATGGCACCGAGGACCAGCTGACGGTGCTGGAACACGGTTACTAAGCTGTCGGTACCTGCGCTTAAAAGCACTACCAAGGACCGCCTGGCGTTGGCGGAACTCGGATACCCAGGAGGAGGCACCTAAGCCAAAGGCTCTGCCCGGAACCAGCTGACGGTGCTGGAACCAGGATGTGGACCAGAAGGTCCACAGGAGAGGAGAGAACAGCTAGGCCGCGAGGCAGCCGCAGTTACCGAACACCAACAGTCCTACAGGGGGAGCTTGGCCTACTGGCACTACAGAACCAGCCTTGATTGCCAATTCCCGCAGCCCACATAGGAAGCTCCTAAACTGGAGGCACCATGGAGTTGGCTAACCCAACCGCAACACGACGGGGCAACGCATAGGCGTCTCAGTGAGCTTGACTCTACCCGGAACCAGCTGACGGTGCTGGAACCAGGCTGGGCACAAGGGAGTACCCGTGACAAAAACACTGCCGAGAACCAGCTGGCGGTGCTGGAACACGGATGCGTTGCCCAAGTGTGTAAGAACCAATGGCACCGAGGACCAGCTGACGGTGCTGGAACCCAGTTAGTAAGCTGTAGGTACCCGCGCTTAAAAGCACTACCAAGGACCGCCTGGCGTTGGCGGAACTCGGATACCCAGAAGGAGGCACCTAAGCCAAAGGCTCAGCCCGGAACCAGCTGACGGTGCTGGAACCAGGATGTGGACCAGAAGGTCCACAGGAGAGGAGAGAACAGCTAGGCCGCGAGGCTGCCGCAGTTACCGAACACCAACAGTCCTACAGGGGGAGCTTGGCCTACTGTCAATACAGAACCAGCCTTGATTGCCAATTCCCGCAGCCCACATAGGAAGCTCCTAAACTGGAGGCACCATGGAGTTGGCTAACCCGACCGCAACACGACGGGGCAACGCATAGGCGTCTCAGTGAGCTTGACACTACCCGGAAACAGCTGACGGTGCTGGAACCAGGCTGGGCTGGAGGGAGTACCCGTGACAAAGACACTGCCGAGAACCAGCTGACGGTGCTGGAACCCAGATGCGTTGCCTATTCAAGATTGTCTTCCTAGAGCCCCAACTAGCGGTGTTGGAGTAAAGGGTAAGCAGGGGGAGCAGAGTGTAGGCCGAAGCCTGCACTGGAGGCAGCTTTGTGTCTGCGTTGCGTTTGCAGGACACGTTGCCGGCTACACAGCAGGGGAACAGCTGGCGTTGCTGAACCCCACTGACACATTGGCTGGTGTTTTTCTCTGTGCAGCTAGCACTTCCGGGCAAAAACTGGCGGTGTTAGAGCCCAGGGTCTGAAGGAGGAGCAGAGTGTAGGCCGAAGCCTAATTGAACCAATTTCAAAGGTAACCTTTAACCCACCCTCAGGTGTTACAATGTAGAAGAGCCACACCTTGTGCAGCAGTAATGCTCCACAAGTGAAAGGTTGCTCTTTAAATTTTGCTCATTGCACACGCAGAATGAAAGACGTACACAATTTTGCCCATTGTACAGTAATACTGTATTGGAGGCGTGACTTGTTTTTTTAAGGAGACGCAGCACAGGTGTCCAAAATAACGCCTTGGTGCTGGGCGCATCCTCCTGAGCGTTGTTATTTGCTGTACAGGAGTCTGCGCTCTTGTGTTAGCCTGTTATGGCCGGCAATCAGGCAACACAGCGTGCAGTAATCAGCGCACATACAGAGATCTGGCAATAACCAAAAACAATAGGACGAGCTCTGAGACGTGGAATCTCTGTAGACTGCAGTACCTGATCTATCCTCACACAACTATAAGCAGCAGTGGATTGCGCCTATCACTACCTATGCAACTCGGCACTGCCTGAGGAGCTGACTAGCCTGAAGATAGAAATACAAGCCTGACTTACCTCAGAGAAATACCCCAAAGGAATAGGCAGCCCCCCACATATAATGACTGTTAGCAAGATGAAAAGACAAACGTAGGAATGAAATAGATTCAGCAAAGTGAGGCCCGATATTCTAGACAGAGCGAGGATAGCAAAGAGAACTATGCAGTCTACAAAAAACCCTAAAACGAAAACCACGCAAAGGGGCAAAAAGACCCACCGTGCCGAACTAACAGCACGGCGGTGCACCCCTTTGCTTCTCAGAGCTTCCAGCAAAAGTTAATAGCAAGCTGGACAGAAAAAACAGAAAACAAACTAGAAGCACTTATCTAGCAGAGCAGCAGGCCCAAGGAAAGATGCAGTAGCTCAGATCCAACACTGGAACATTGACAAGGAGCAAGGAAGACAGACTCAGGTGGAGCTAAATAGCAAGGCAGCCAACGAGCTCACCAAAACACCTGAGGGAGGAAGCCCAGAGACTGCAATACCACTTGTGACCACAGAAGTGAACTCAGCCACAGAATTCACAACAGTACCCCCCCCCTTGAGGAGGGGTCACCGAACCCTCACCAGAACCCCCAGGCCGACCAGGATGAGCCACATGAAAGGCACGAACAAGATCTGGGGCATGGACATCAGAGGCAAAAACCCAGGAATTATCTTCCTGAGCATAACCCTTCCATTTGACCAGATACTGGAGTTTCCGTCTAGAGACACGAGAATCCAAAATCTTCTCCACAATATACTCCAATTCCCCCTCCACCAAAACAGGGGCAGGAGGCTCCACAGATGGAACCATAGGTGCCACGTATCTCCTCAACAACGACCTATGGAATACATTATGTATGGAAAAGGAGTCTGGGAGGGTCAGACGAAAAGACACCGGATTGAGAATCTCAGAAATCCTATACGGACCAATAAAACGAGGTTTAAATTTAGGAGAGGAAACCTTCATAGGAATATGACGAGAAGATAACCGAACCAGATCCCCAACACGAAGTCGGGGTCCCACACGGCGTCTGCGATTAGCGAAAAGCTGAGCCTTCTCCTGGGACAAGGTCAAATTGTCCACTACCTGAGTCCAGATCTGCTGCAACCTGTCCACCACAGAATCCACACCAGCACAGTCCGAAGACTCAACCTGTCCTGAAGAGAAACGAGGATGGAACCCAGAATTGCAGAAAAATGGAGAGACCAAGGTAGCCGAGCTGGCCCGATTATTAAGGGCGAACTCAGCCAACGGCAAAAATGACACCCAATCATCCTGGTCAGCGGAAACAAAACATCTCAGATATGTTTCCAAGGTCTGATTGGTTCGTTCGGTCTGGCCATTAGTCTGAGGATGGAAGGCCGAGGAGAAAGATAGGTCAATGCCCTTCCTACCACAAAAGGCTCGCCAGAACCTCGAGACAAACTGGGAACCTCTGTCAGAAACAATATTCTCAGGAATGCCATGTAAACGAACCACATGCTGGAAGAACAAAGGCACCAAATCAGAGGAGGAAGGCAATTTAACCAAGGGCACCAGATGGACCATTTTAGAAAGCGATCACAGACCACCCAAATGACCGACATTTTTTGAGAAACGGGAAGGTCAGAAATGAAATCCATCGAAATATGTGTCCAAGGCCTCTTCGGGACCGGCAAGGGCAAAAGCAACCCACTGGCACGTGAACAGCAGGGCTTAGCCCTAGCACAAATTCCACAGGACTGCACAAAAGCACGCACATCCCGTGACAGAGATGGCCACCAGAAGGATCTAGCAACCAACTCCCTGGTACCAAAGATTCCTGGATGACCGGCCAGCACCGAACAATGAAGTTCAGAGATAACTTTACTAGTCCACCTATCAGGGACGAACAGTTTCTCGGCCGGACAACAATCAGGTTTATTAGCCTGAAATTTCTGCAACACTCTCCGCAAATCAGGGGAGATGGCAGACACAATGACTCCTTCCTTGAGGATACTCGCTGGCTCAGATAACCCCGGAGAGTCGGGCACAAAACTCCTAGACAGAGCATCCGCCTTCACATTTTTAGAGCCCGGAAGGTATGAAATCACAAAATCAAAACGAGCAAAAAATAACGACCAACGGGCCTGTCTAGGATTCAAGCGCTTGGCAGACTCAAGATAAGTAAGGTTCTTATGATCAGTCAATACCACCACGCGATGCTTAGCACCCTCAAGCCAATGACGCCACTCCTCGAATGCCCACTTCATGGCCAGCAACTCTCGGTTGCCCACATCATAATTACGCTCAGCAGCAGAAAATTTCCTGGAAAAGAAAGCACATGGTTTGAACACTGAGCAACCAGAACCTCTCTGTGACAAAACCGCCCCTGCACCAATCTCAGAAGCATCAACCTCGACCTGGAACGGAAGAGAAACATCAGGTTGACACAACACAGGGGCACAGCAAAAACGACGCTTCAACTACTGAAAAGCTTCCACGGCAGCAGAAGACCAATTAACCAAATCAGCACCCTTCTTGGTCAAATCGGTCAATGGTCTGGCAATGCTAGAAAAATTACAGATGAAGCGACGATAAAAATTAGCAAAGCCCAGGAATTTCTGCAGACTTTTTAGAGATGTCGGCTGAGTCCAATCCTGGATGGCCTGAACCTTAACCGGATCCATCTCGATAGTAGAAGGGGAAAAGATGAACCCCAAAAATGAAACTTTCTGCACACCGAAGAGACACTTTGATCCCTTCACGAACAAGGAATTAGCACGCAGTACCTGGAAAACCATTCTGACTTGCTTCACATGAGACTCCCAATCATCTGAGAAGATCAAAATGTCATCCAAGTTAACAATCAAGAATTTATCCAGATACTCACGGAAAATGTCATGCATAAAAGACTGAAAAACAGATGGAGCATTGGCAAGTCCGAACGGCATCACCAGATACTCAAAATGACCCTCCGGCGTATTAAATGCCGTTTTCCATTCATCTCCCTGCCTGATTCTCACCAGATTATACGCACCACGAAGATCAATCTTAGTAAACCAACTAGCCCCCTTAATCCGAGCAAACAAGTCAGAAATCAATGGCAAGGGATACTGAAACTTAACAGTGATTTTATTAAGAAGGCGGTAATCAATACACGGTCTTAGCGAACCATCCTTCTTGGCTACAAAAAAGAACCCTGCTCCCAATGGTGACGACGATGGGCGAATATGTCCCTTCTCCAGGGACTCCTTCACATAACTGCGCATAGCGGTGTGTTCAGGTACGGACAAATTAAATAAACGACCCTTAGGGAATTTACTACCAGGAATCAAATCGATAGCACAATCACAATTCCTATGCGGAGGTAGGGCATCAGACTTGGACTCTTCAAATACATCCTGAAAGTCCGACAAGAACTCTGGGATGTCAGAAGGAATGGATGACGAAATAGACAAAAATGGAACATCACCATGTACTCCCTGACAACCCCAGCTGGTTACCGACATAGAGTTCCAATCCAATACTGGATTATGGGTTTGTAGCCATGGCAACCCCAACACGACCACATCATGCAAATTATGCAGTACCAGAAAGCGAATAACTTCCTGATGTGCAGGAGCCATGCACATGGTCAGCTGGGCCCAGTACTGAGGCTTATTCTTGGCCAAAGGTGTAGCATCAATTCCTCTCAACGGAATAGGACACCGCAAAGGCTCCAAGAAAAATCCACAACGTTTATCATAATCCAAATCCATCAGATTCAGGGCAGCGCCTGAATCCACAAACGCCATGACAGAATACGATGACAAAGAGCACATTAAGGTAATGGACAAAAGGAATTTGGACTGTACAGTACCAATAACGGCAGAGCTATCGAACCGCCTAGTGCGTTCAGGACAATTAGAAATAGCATGAGTAGAATCACCACAATAGAAACACAGTCTGTTCAGACGTCTGTGTTCTTGCCGTTCTACTTTAGTCATAGTCCTGTCGCACTGCATAGGCTCAGGTTTACTCTCAGACAATACCGCCAGATGGTGCACAGATTTACGCTCGCGCAAGCGACGACCGATCTGAATGGCCAAGGACATAGACTCATTCAAACCAGCAGGCATAGGAAATCCCACCATTACATCCTTAAGAGCTTCAGAGAGACCCTTTCTGAACAAAAGCCGCTAGTGCAGATTCATTCCACAGAGTGAGTACTGACCACTTCCTAAATTTCTGACAATATACTTCTATATCATCCTGACCCTGGCATAAAGCCAGCAGATTTTTCTCAGCCTGATCCACTGAATTAGGCTCATCGTAAAGCAATCCCAGCGCCTGGAAAAATGCATCAACATTACTCAATGCAGAATCTCCTGGTGCAAGAGAAAACGCCCAGTCCTGTGGGTCGCCGCGCAAAAAAGAAATAATAATCAAAACCTGTTGAATAGGATTACCAGAAGAATGAGGTTTCAAGGCCAAAAATAGCTTACAATTATTTCTGAAGCTCAGGAACTTAGTTCTGTCACCAAAAAACAAATCAGGAATCGGAATTCTTGGTTCTAGCATCGATTTCTGATCAATAGTATCTTGAATCTTTTGTACATTTACAACGAGATTATCCATTGAGGAGCACAGAGCCTGAATATCCATGTCCACAGCTGTGTCCTGAAGCACTCTAATGTCTAGGGGAAAAAAAAGACTGAAGACAGAGCTAAGAAAAAAAAATGATGTCAGGATTTCTTTTTTCCCTCTATTGGGAATCATTGGTTGGCTCCTTGTACTGTTATGGCCGGCAATCAGGCAACACAGCGTGCAGTAATCAGCGCACATACAGAGATCTGGCAATAACCAAAAACAATAGGACGAGCTCTGAGACGTGGAATCTCTGTAGACTGCAGTACCTGATCTATCCTCACACAACTATAAGCAGCAGTGGATTGCGCCTATCACTACCTATGCAACTCGGCACTGCCTGAGGAGCTGACTAGCCTGAAGATAGAAATACAAGCCTGACTTACCTCAGAGAAATACCCCAAAGGAATAGGCAGCCCCCCACATATAATGACTGTTAGCAAGATGAAAAGACAAACGTAGGAATGAAATAGATTCAGCAAAGTGAGGCCCGATATTCTAGACAGAGCGAGGATAGCAAAGAGAACTATGCAGTCTACAAAAAACCCTAAAACGAAAACCACGCAAAGGGGCAAAAAGACCCACCGTGCCGAACTAACAGCACGGCGGTGCACCCCTTTGCTTCTCAGAGCTTCCAGCAAAAGTTAATAGCAAGCTGGACAGAAAAAACAGAAAACAAACTAGAAGCACTTATCTAGCAGAGCAGCAGGCCCAAGGAAAGATGCAGTAGCTCAGATCCAACACTGGAACATTGACAAGGAGCAAGGAAGACAGACTCAGGTGGAGCTAAATAGCAAGGCAGCCAACGAGCTCACCAAAACACCTGAGGGAGGAAGCCCAGAGACTGCAATACCACTTGTGACCACAGAAGTGAACTCAGCCACAGAATTCACAACATTAGCCCTTGGCCATGCCCTGTTGGCGCTGCCCGTCTTCTGACCTCATTTCATGTTGGCCGGTGCGGTTAACGATGGCCATGAATCCCAGACCCACAGTGTCTTTTCATAAAGTCACACTGCGGGGCTGGGATTCGTGGCATTGTGCAGTAAATATCTTCGCCGCTCACACATGTCCTTACACCTGCTTCAGACTGGACGGCCTCAGCTGATCCCTTATCGCATGCCGCGACCATGAGGCCGCACAGTCTGAAGAAGGCGGAAGGAGGGGAGTGAAGACAGGCGAAGATATGCACTGCTCGTGCCCATCAATCACACCCTCGCAGTCAAAATATATCAGACAACGAGGGGCGTTATGTCGGGCAGGGCGGACGCACAGGCACAGGCAGCCAACCAACGATGTCAGAAGACGGCCAGCGTTACCAATGGGGGTGATGCGTGTCATTAAAAAGGAAAGTCACACCTCAGGGACAATGTTATGGTCTCTAATGAGACACATTTTGTACGGGTTGAGTTCCACGTGGGCAAGGAGAAAAAGTCAGCCACCTTGTACAAATGCAACATTACTGCTGTACAAGGTGGCTGTTATACATAGAAACACCTGGGGGGGGCAGGGTCCCTTTAATTTCAGTTCAGGTGCCTGCGTGGCGTTTGCAGGACACGTTGCCAGCTACACAGCAGGGGAACAGCTGGCGGTGCTGAGCCCCACTAACATATTGGCTGGTGTTTTTCTCTGTGCAGCTAGCACGTCCGGGCAAAAACTGGCGGTGTTAGAGCCCAGGGTCAGCAGAAGGAGGAGAGGAGCAGAGTGTAGGCCGAAGCCTGCACTGGTGGCAGCTTTTGGTCTGTTGTGCCAGCGTGGCTTGTGCTGGACACGATGCCGGCTACACAGCAGGGGAACAGCTGGCGGTGCTGAACCCCACTAACACATTGGCTGGTGTTTTTCTCTGTGCAGCCAGCACGTCCGGGCAAAAACTGGCGGTGTTAGAGCCCAAGGTCAGCAGGAGGAGGAGAGGAGCAGAGTGTAGGCCGAAGCCTGCACTGGTGGCAGCTTTTGGTCTGTTGTGCCAGCGTGGCTTGTGCTGGACACGATGCCGGCTACACAGCAGGGGAACTGCTGGCGGTGCTGAACCCCACTAACACATTGGCTGGTGTTTTTCTCTGTGCAGCTAGCACGTCAGGGCCCCAACTGGCGGTGTTAGAGCCCAGGGTCAGCAGAAGGAGGAGAGGAGCAGAGTGTAGGCCGAAGCCTGCACTGGTGGCAGCTTTTGGTCTGTTGTGCCAGCGTGGCTTGTGCTGGACACGATGCCGGCTACACAGCAGGGGAACAGCTGGCGGTGCTGAACCCCACTAACACATTGGCTGGTGTTTTTCTCTGTGCAGCCAGCACGTCCGGGCAAAAACTGGCGGTGTTAGAGCCCAGGGTCAGCAGGAGGAGGAGAGGAGCAGAGTGTAGGCCGCAGCCTAATTGAACCAATTTCAAAGGTAACCTTTAACCCACCCTCAGGTGTTACAATGTAGAAGAGCCACACCTTGTGCAGCAGTAATGCTACACAAGTGAAAGGTTGCTCTTTAAATTTTGCTCATTGCACACGCAGAATGAAAGACGTACACAATTTTGCCCATTGTACAGTAAAACTGTATTGGAGGCGTGACTTGTCTTTTTAAGGAGACGCAGCACAGGTGTCCAAAAATAACGCCTTGGTGCTGGGCGCAGCCTCCTGAGCGTTGTTATTTGCTGTACAGGAGTCTGCGCTCTTGTTATCCCTTTGCCATGCCCAGTTAGCGCTGCCCGTCTTATGACCTCATTTCATGTTGGCTGGTGCGGTTAACGATGGCCTGAATCCCAGACCCACAGTGTCTTTTCATAAAGTCATAGTGCGGGGCTGGGATTCGTGGCCTTGTGCAGTAAATATCTTCACCGCTCACACATGTCCTTACACCTGCTTCAGACTGGATGGCCTCAGCTGATCCCTTATCGCATGCCGCGGCCATGAGGCCGCAAAGTCTGAAGAAGGCGGAAGGAGGGGAATGAAGACAGGCGAAGATATGCACTGCTCGTGCCCATCAATCACACCCTTGCAGTCAAAATATATCAGACAAGGCGGGCGTTGTGTCGGGCAGGGCGGATGCACAGGCACAGGCAGCCAACCAACGATGTCAGAAGACGGCCAGCGTTACCAATGGGGGTGCTGCGTGTCATTAAAAAGGAAAGTCACACCTCAGGGACAATGTTATGGTCTCTAATGAGGCACATTTTGTACGGGTTGAGTTCAACGTGGGCAAGGAGAAAAAGTCAGCCACCCTGTACAAATGCAGCATTACTGCTGTACAAGGTGGCTGTTATGCATAGAAACACCTGTGGGGTTGGGGGGTAGGGTCACTTTAATTTCAGTTCAGGTGCCTGCGTGGCGTTTGCAGGACACGATGCCGGCTACACAGCAGGGGAACAGCTGGCGTTGCTGAACCCCACTGACACATTGGCTGGTGTTTTTCTCTGTGCAGCTAGCACATCCGGGCCCCAACTGGCGGTGTTAGAGCCCAGGGTCAGCAGGAGGAGGAGAGGAGCAGAGTGTAGGCCGAAGCCTGCACTGGTGGCAGCTTTTGGTCTGTTGTGCCAGCGTGGCTTGTGCTGGACACGATGCCGGCTACACAGCAGGGGAACAGCTGGCGGTGCTGAACCCCACTAACACATTGGCTGGTGTTTTTCTCTGTGCAGCCAGCAAGTCCAGGCAAAAACTGGCGGTGTTAGAGCCCAGGGACATCAGGAGGAGGAGAGGAGCAGAGTGTAGGCCGAAGCCTGCACTGGTGGCAGCTTTTGTTCTGTTGTGCCAGCGTGGCTTGTGCTGGACACGTTGCCGACTACACAGCAGGGGAACAGCTGGCGGTGCTGAACCCCACTGACACATCAGCGAGTGTTTTTTCTGTGTAGACAACACTTCCAGGTGACAACTGACAGTGTTGAAACCCAGGGAATCAAAGAGGAGCAGAGTGTAGGCCGAAGCCTGCACTGGTGGCAGCTTTTGGTCTGTTGTGCCAGCGTGGCTTGTGCTGGACACGTTGCCGGCTACACAGCAGGGGAACAGCTGGCGGTGCTGAACCCCACTGACACAATGGCGGGTGCTTTTCTCTGTGCAGCTAGCACGTCAGGGCAAAAACTGGCGGTGTTAGAGCCCAGGGTCAGCAGGAGGAGGAGAGAAGCAGAGTGTAGGCCGAAGCCTAATTGAACCAATTTCAAAGGTAACCTTTAACCCACCCTCAGGTGTTACAATGTAGAAGAGCCACACCTTGTGCAGCAGTAAAGCTACACAAGTGAAAGGTTGCTCTTTAAATTTTGCTCATTGCACACGCAGAATGAAAGACGTACACAATTTTGCCCATTGTACAGTAAAACTGTATTGGAGGCGTGACTTGTCTTTTTAAGGAGACGCAGCACAGGTGTCCAAAAATAACGCCTTGGTGCTGGGCGCAGCCTCCTGAGCGTTGTTATTTGCTGTACAGGAGTCTGCGCTCTTGTTAGCCCTTGGCCATGCGCTGTGAGCGCTGCCTGTCTTCTCACCTCATTTCATGTCGGCCGGTGCGGTTAGCGATGGCCAATGAATCCCAGACCCGCAGTGTCTTTTAATAAAGTCACACTGCAGAGCTGGGATTCATGGCCTTGCGCAGTAAATATGTTCGCCGCTCAGTCATGTCCTTACACCTGCTTCAGACAGGGCAGCCTCCGCTGATCCCTTATCGCATGCCGCGGCCATGAGGTCGCACAGTCTGAAGAAGGCGGAAGGAGATGAGTTAAGACAGGCAAACATATGCACTGCACATGGCCATCAATCACACCCTCGCAGACAAAATAGATCAGACAACGAGGGGCGTTGTGTCAGGCAGGGCGGACGCACAGGCACAGCCAGCCAACCAATGATGTCAGAAGACGGGCAGCGCTACCAAGGGGGGTGCTGCGTGTCATTAAAAAGGAAAGTCACACCTCAGGGACACTGTAATGGTCTCCAATGAGACACATTTTGTACGTGTTTGTTGAGTTCGACGTGGGCAAGGAGAAAAAGTCAGCCACCTTGTGCAAATGCAGCAGTACTGCTGTACAAGGTGGCTGTTATACATAGAAACACCTGGGGGGGGGCAGGATCCCTTTTAATTTCAGTTCAGGTGCCTGCATGGCATTTGCAGGACACGTTGCCAGCTACACAGCAGGGGAACAGCTGGCGGTGCTGAACCCCACTGACACATTGGCTGGTGTTTTTCTCTGTGCAGCTAGCACATCCGGGCAAAAACTGGCGGTGTTAGAGCCCAGGGACAGAAGGAGGAGGAGAGGAGCAGAGTGTAGGCCGAAGCCTGCACTGGTGGGAGCTTTTGTTCTGTTGTGCCAGCGTGGCTTGTGCTGGACACGTTGCCGACTACACAGCAGGGGAACAGCTGGCGGTGCTGAACCCCACTGACACATCTGCGAGTGTTTTTTCTGTGTAGACAACACTTCCAGGTGGCAACTGACAGTGTTGAAACCCAGGGAATCAAAGAGGAGCTGAGTGTACGCCGAAGCCTGCAGTGGAGCAAGTTGAAAGGGAACCTTTAACCCCCCCCCCAGGCATTTGTTGCTGAAAGAGCCATCTTGTACAGCAGTAATACTGTACATGGAAAATGGTGGCTCCTAAAATTATGCTCCTTGCAAACGCTGAAGTACACACTCATATAATGTTTCCCCTCACACCGTTAAACCGTCCCGGAGGTGGGACTTTCCTTTGTAATGTGACACAGCACAGCCGTCATTCCAACCCCCTTGGTGCCGTGCGCCACCTCCTCAACGTTGTTTGGTTCTGTCACGGAGCCGCGCTGTAATGTTATCCCTTGGCCATGCACAGTTAGTGGTGCCCGTCTTCTGACATCATTTAGGTGTCAGGCTGGCAGTGCCTGTGCGTCCAAGCTGCCCGAGATCCAACCTCGCAGTGTCATCTAATGTAATCCCACTGCGGGCCTGGGATCCATGGGCATGCGCAGTGCATATCATCGCCTCTCACTCCCCTCCTTCCTGCTTCTTCAGACTGTGCGGCGTCACGGCCGTGGCATGCTATTAGGGATCAGCTGACGCCGCTTAGTCTGAAGAAGCGTGAAGAAGGGGAGTGAGAGGCTAGTATATGCACTGCGCATGGCCATGGATACCAGGCCCACTGTGGGATCACATTAGACAACACTGCGAGGTGGGATTTCGGGCAGCGTAGACGCACAGGCGAAGCCAGGACGACAACAAATGATGTCAGAGGACGGGCAGCGCAAACTGTGCATGGCCAAGGGATAACATAACAGCGCAGGGTCCATGACAGAATCAAACAACGCTAAGGAGGCAGCGCACGGAGCCAAGGGGGTAGGAATGACGGCTGTGCTGCGTCACATTACAAAGGAAAGTCCCACCTCCGGGACAGTTTGACGGTGTGAGGGGACACATTACATGAGTGTGTAGTTCAGCATTTCCAAGGAGCATAATTTAAAGAGCGACCTTTTCCTTGTGCAGTATTAGTGCTGCACAAGGTGGCTCTTTCAGTAACAAACACCTAGGGGGGGGGACAGGTTCCCTTACATTTTTGTTGTGCCAGCGTGGTGGTCGCATGACACGTTGCCGGATACACAGCTGGGGATCAGCTGACGTTACTGAACCCCAATAACAGAGGAGCGACTGTTGACTGTGCAGACAGCACTTCCAGGCACCAACTGGTGGTGTTAGAGCCCAGGGACAGCAGGAGGAGCAGATTGGAGGTATTGCCGCACACACAGCTGGGGATCAGCTGACGTTACTGAACCCCAATAACAGAGGAGCGACTGTTGACTGTGCAGACAGCACTTCCAGGCACCAACTGGCGGTGTTAGAGCCCAGGGACAGCAGGAGGAGCAGATTGGAGGTATTGCTGCACACACAGCTGGGGATCAGCTGACGTTACTGAACCCCAATAACAGAGGAGCGACTGTTGACTGTACAGACAGCACTTCCAGGCACCAACTGGCGGTGTTAGAGCCCAGGGACAGCAGGAGGAGCAGATTGGAGGTATTGCCGCACACACAGCTGGGGATCAGCTGACGTTACTGAACCCCAATAACAGAGGAGCGACTGTTGACTGTGCAGACAGCACTTCCAGGCACCAACTGGCGGTGTTAGAGCCCAGGGACAGCAGGAGGAGCAGAGGAACAGAGTGTAGGCCGAAGCCTGATTGGAGCAAGTTGAAAGGGAATGTTTAACCACCCCCCAGGACGTTTGTAGCTGAAAGAGCCATCTTGTGCAGCACTAAGGATGCAAAAGGAAAAGGTTGCTCTTTTAATTATGCTCCTTGCAAACACAGAAGTAAACACTAAAAATGTGTCCCCTTATACCGTAAAACCGTCCCGGAGGTGGGAATTTCCTTCGTAATGGGACGCAGCACAGCTGTCATTCCTATCCCCTTGGTGCCGTGCGCTGCCTCCTCAGCGTTGTTTTAAGCTGTCACGGAGCCTGCGCTGTTCTGTTATCCCTTGGCCATGCCCAATTTGCGCTGCCTGTCTTCTGACATAATTTGGAGTCAGGCTGTCAGTGCCTGTGCGTCCACGCTGCTACAGATCCCACCTCGCAGTGTCGTCTAATGTAATCCCACTGCAGGCCTTGGATCCATGGGCATGCACAGTGCATATCCTCGACTCTCACTCCCCTCCTTCCCTCTTCTTCAGACTGTGCGGCGTCACGGCCGTGGCATGCTATAAGGGATCAGCTGACGGCGCACAGTCTAAAGAAGGCGGAGGGAGATGAGCGAGAGCCCGAGGGGAAGATATGCACTGCGCATGACCATGGATCCCAGGCTCGCAGTGTGATTCAATCAGAAGACACTGCGAGGCGGGATCTCGGGCAGCGCGGGTGCACAGGCGCAGCCAGCCTGACACCAAATTATGTCAGAAGACAGGCAGCGCAGATTGGGCATGGCCAAGGGATAACAGAACAGCGCAGGCTCCGTGACAGCTTAAAACAACGCTGAGGAGGCAGCGCATGGCACCAAGGGGGTAGGAATGACGGCTGTGCTGCATCACATTACGAAGGAAAGTCCCAGCTCCGGGACGATATAACGGTATCAGTGAACACATTTTATAAGTGTTAAGTTCTGCGTGTGCAAGGAGCTAAACTAAAAGAGCTACCATTACTGCTGCACAAGGTGGCTCTTTCAGTAACAAACGCCGGGGGGGGGACTGGTTCCCTTACATTTCGTTTGTTGTGCCAGCGTGGCGGTCGCAGGACACATTGCCGGCTACACAGCTGGGGATCAGCTGACGTTACTGAAACCCAATAACACTGGGTCGTATGTTTTGACTGTGCAGCCTGCACTATGAGCCGCAACTGGCGGTGTTGGAGCCCAGGAATAGCAGTTCAGGTGGTAGAAAGATGAACACATCAGGAGACCTGGATTACACCCAATTACTTAATCAGGCAGATGAGTGGCAAATTCCTGCGAGATCCAGGCCTGGTTCATTTTCAGGAAAGTAAGCCGGTCAACGTTATCGGAGGATAGTCGCATGCGACGGTCTGTTAGTACACCACCTGCGGCACTAAAGACACGTTCCGATAAGACACTAGCCGCAGGGCAAGCCAGCACCTCCAATGCATACTGGCTTAGCTCTGGCCATGTATCCAGCTTAGAGACCCAAAACTTGAACGGGGAAGAGCCGTCTGGGAGTACAGTAAGAGGGCAAGCCATGTAGTCTGTCACCATCTGACGGAACCGTTGCCTCCTGCTGACTGGAGCCGCCGGTGATGGTGTAGACATATGGGGAGGGCACACAAAAGCTTGCCACAGTTGTGCCATACTGGGCTTGCCTTGGGCAGAGGCACTGCTTCTGCTCCCTCTTTGTGCAGAGCCTCCCCCACTGCCTCGACGCACTGAGCTGCTTTGTAAAGCACTAGCAGCACTCCTCTCAGACTGGAGAAGATGATGGAATTCACCAGTGTGTCGTGGTACTCCCGCATTTTATGCTCCCGGGTCAGCGCTGGGATGAGGTTTTGGACGTTGTCCCGGTAGCGAGGATCGAGGAGGGTGAACACCCAATAATCAGGCATGTTGAGAATGTGGTCGATGCGGCGGTCGTTTCTCAGGCACTGCAGCATGAAATCCACCATGTGCTGCAGACTGCCAACTGCCCCAGAAACGCTGTCCCCTGCTTGAGACATGATCTCTGCCCGCTCGTCATCACCCCACCCTCGCTGTACACACTGACCACTGGACAATTGTGTCACTCCCTCCTCTGGACGGAGCTCTTCCTCCTCCATTGACTCCTCCTCATCCTCCTCACAAAGTGGCCCCTGCGTACCCCTTTGTGAGGAACCACATGGCGCTGACTCTCCAGAAGCTGATGGAAAAGGTGACTCCTCATCCTCCACCTCTTCCACAACATCATCCCTTAACGCTTGCAAAGTTTGTTGAAGCAGGCAGATAAGGGGGACAGTCATGCTGACTAGTGCATCATCTGCACTTGCCATCCGCGTGGAATAATCGAAAGGACGCAAAACCTGGCAGATGTCCTTCATAGTGGCCCACTCTGTGGTTGTGAAGTCTGATCGGCGCTGACTGCGACTTTTTAGCGCCTGATGCAGCTGGTACTCCATTACTGCTTGCTGCTGCTCACACAACCGCTCCAACATATGTAACGCGGAATTCCACCTGGTAGGTAGGTCACATATGATGCGGTGTTCCGGAAGGCGGAATCGGCGCTGCAGAGCAGCAATGCGGGATCTTGCCAAGCTGGAACGCCGCAAGTGAGCACACTCTAGGCGGACCTTGTGCAGCAGTGCATCAAGATCCGGATAGTCCCTCAGAAAACTCTGAGCAAATTGAGCACATGTGCCAGACATGGGATGTGAGTGAGGTTGCCAATGGCCAAAGCTGCCACCAGATTTCGGCCATTGTCACACACTACCATGCCTGGCTGGAGATTCGCTGGCACTAACCACACATCGCTCTCCTCCTTGATGGCATTCCAGAGCTCCTGCGCTGTGTGGCTTCGATTCCCCAAAGAAACTAGTTTCAAGATGGCCTGTTGACGTTTGGCCACGGCTGTGCTCATGTCAGTCGTAACAGGTAAACGTTCACGGGTCCATGTGGAGGTGGACTGTGACGGCTCCTGCAGCGATGATTCTGAGGAACTTGTGTATGACGAGGAGTCAATGCGTACAGACTGGATTCCTGCAATCCTTGGAGTGGGCAGGACACGTCCTGTGCCACTCGCACGAATCTGTACCAGGCTCAACAACATTAACCCAATGGGCAGTGAGAGAAATGTATCGCCCCTGTCCATGTTGACTGGTCCACGCATCGGTGGTGAGGTGGACCTTGCTACTGACAGCGTTCAGTAGCGCGTGTTTTAGGTGTCCCTCCACATGCTTGTGCAGGGCAGGGACAGCTTGCCTGCTGAAGTAAAAGCGGCTGGGCACCTTGTACTGTGGGACTGCCAATGCCATCAAGTCACGGAAGCTGTCAGTCTCCACCAGCCTGAATGAGAGCATTTCCAGTGACAGAAGTTTGGCAATGCCTGCATTCAGAGCTTGTGCTCGGGGGTGGTTTGCCGAGAATGCCCGCCTTTTCTCCCATGCCTGTACTACCGATGGCTGTAGAGTAGACTGGGAGTGTGAGGATGACTGGGAATGTGGTGCTGTGGGTGGAATTACACTAGGTCTCTGGACAACAGTCCCAGAGGTTCTTCCATGGCGATCCTGGGAGGAAGCCAAACCAGCTGTGCGTGAGCTGGAGGAAGAGGTAACACGAGCTGAAGAGGTGGTAGCTGCCGCTGTTGGTTGGCCTAGGTCTTCAGTGTGTTTTTGTAACTCCACCGCGTGCCTGGTCCGCACATGTTTCCACATATTTGTGGTATTGAGGTTGCTGACACTTTTACCTCTTTTGACTTTCTGATGACACAGCTTGCATTTGACAAAACAAATGTCATCTGCAACTGTGTCAAAAAAGGACCAGGCACTGCAAGTCTTGGGAGCGCCCTTTTTGGCTTTTGAAAGAGACAGGCTCCTAACGGGTGTCAAAGTGGAGGCTACAGGCTCCGCAGTCTTCCCCCTCCCTCTCCCTCTTTGGCCCGTTAGGGGAATCTCTTCCTCAGAGCTGCTCCCACCACCTTCCTGTTCCTCACGCCACGATGGGTCAAGGACCTCATCATCTCCACTACCCTCTGCCACCAACTGCTCCTCCTGGGTAGTCTCGGCAGCACAGTACGCACCAGAAAGCGGCACCTGAGTTTCATCATCAGATGCGTACTGCGCTGTGGTCACCACAGGCACTGGCCCACCCGCCTCTTCAGAGTCAGAGAGACAAAGCTGTTGTGCATCACTGCACACTGCCTCTTCTTCCATTTCTCCAATGCTGCTTGGCTGGCCCCCTGTTTCCAAGCCAAGAGATTCAGAGAACAGAAGTAGAGACGGCTCCTGTCCTGGGCTCTCTGACTGCCTGGCCAATTTGGCAGGTGGTGAAGAGACAGATGGCTGCTCTCCAGTGGTCTGTGCCTGAGAGGATGTGGCACTAATTGAAGTCGATACCGATGCGTTAGCTGCCATCCATCCGACAACGGCTTCAATTTGATCTTCACGCACCAGCGGTGCACGGCGCTCTCTGACGAAGCTGCGCATGAAGGACTGTTCCCTGCTGAAACTGAGTGATGATGAGTCACCGGTGCCTGCAGCAGGCACAGAATCACCACGTCCTCTCCCTGCTCCTCTCCCTGCTCCGCGCCCACGCCTTGTGCCTTACTCCCTGCCCTCTTCTTCTTGGTTGACAGATAAAGATAAGCAGAAAAGTACTAAGGCCTTAGTGTGCTTATTCCTGAAATGCTCCTCCTAACAGGTGTAAGAAACACTAATGTTGTAAAGTGTGGACTAGACTTTATTATTGATAAAATGTGGCCTACACAAGTGTTAAGTGGTGTTTGGTGAACTTTACTTTTTTTTTTCTGCAGATCGGGCTACAGAGCGACTTTAACTCACACGGGGACCGTGCAGACAGCCGTAAACGGCGCTGCAAGGCCCAAAAACACTCCTCTAGGTTATCCTATGTAGTGTTTTTCCACTATTTAGCTGGAGACGGGTGGAAAGACACTAATAGGAAATTTAAAAAAAAAATTTCAACAGGCTGCACTATTTCAAAAAAAGGACAAGTTATTTAACGGTATGAGGCAGTAACGCACCCTGAGCTGAATACAACCGGCTGTGGCTGCACACAGACTACAGGGCGAGCTGCGCTCACACGGAGACCGTGCAGACAGCCGTAAACGGCGCTGCAAGGCCCAAAAACCCTCCTCTAGGTTATCCTATGTAGTGTTTTTCCACTATTTAGCTGGATATGGGTGGAAAGACACTAATAGGAAATTTTTTAACAAATTTTCAACAGGCTGCACTATTTAAAAAAAAAGGACAAGTTATTTAACGGTATGAGGCAGTAACGCACCCTGAGCTGAATACAACCGGCTGTGGCTGCACACAGACTACAGGGCGAGCTGCGCTCACACGGAGACCGTGCAGACAGCCATAAACGGCGCTGCAAGAACCAAAAACCCCCCTCTAGGTTATCCTATGTAGTGTTTTTCCACAATTTAGCTGGAGACGGGTGGAAAAACACTAATAGGAAATTTTAGAAAAAATGTGCAGCAGGCTGCACTATGAGCAAAAAAGGACAATGGATAGAACTGTATGAGGCAGTGTGAACCCCCCTGAGCTGAATACAACCGGGTATATGGCTGCACACAGACTACAGAGTGAGCTGCACACACACACACACACACAGAGACCTTGCAGAACGCTGTTAAAACAGCGCTGCAAGGCAAGAGCAAGGTGAACAGTGAACAACACACAGCGTTTGCTAAATTAGCCTTGGAAAAGCAAAATAAAGCAATTAGCTATCTCAACCGGCCCTCAGTTAGAACACAGCGTCCTGTCCCTAACTGAAATCACAGCAGAGTGAGCGCAAAATGGCGGCAGCGTTTTTTATAGTACATGGTGACATCATTTCAGCAGCCAATCACAGCCTTGCCAGTAGTTACATGCCCACCATGCTAAACAGGATGTGCCCACACTTCCATTCATTCCTCATTGGCTGCTGCGTGCAGTTTGAATTCTGGGAACTTCCGATTCCGGAATCCGATACGCGGGAAGTATCGGAATTCGGTATCGGAATTCCGATACCGCAAATATCGGCCGATACCCGATACTTGCGGTATCGGAATGCTCAACACTAGTTACCATATCACACAGAGAAACTAGTTGTGACCTTTTCTTGGGGGAGCTTTTTTTCTGCATGAAGCTGTCCGTTTATGATTGGTCAATATCATGCAGGGGACAATGTAAATGCCCCAGTGAAGAATCTCTTCTAATGCCCCCTTGGTTACAGTGGAAATTAGCATATAAATTGTACAAGCTAATATATCTGAAATGAAGATCAGAAATTGAAACAAAAATATATTTCATTCAGCTTTGCAACCACTATTCTATGATATGGCAAAGGGGTGGACACTGACAGCGGTGGGTCCATGTGCAAGAAGATTGGTAACAAAGTTACAGATTATATAAATTGTGTGTATATAAATTACATAGTCTAATCTCTTATTATGCCTTACATCATCTCTAATTACATAGCATCATGCATAGTTAAGTATACCGCTATC
Organism: Ranitomeya imitator; assembly: GCF_032444005.1. NCBI lineage: Eukaryota > Metazoa > Chordata > Amphibia > Anura > Dendrobatidae > Ranitomeya > Ranitomeya imitator. Next base: position 356,798,673 of record NC_091282.1, read on the forward strand.
CTTCTTTACATAGCATCCTTTCTAGTTATGTATGACACCATACATTATTACAGGCAGTCACCAACTTATAAACATAAAACTTACGTACAACCCCTAGTTATGAATGTTCAAAATAATAAAAACGTAATGCTCACCCTACCGCCGACCTCTCCAGGCACTGTCCTCTTCTTTCCAGTGTCACACACTGGTCTAATTGCTATAGACTTGGAATTCCACAGGTGAGTATTGGTTAAAAAAAAACTAATATTCACCTCTCTGACTACTCACCCTCTTGTCCTCTTCTTTCCCTGTCATGCGCCACATCTTCAAGATTTCTGGCCCCACAGTTCCTAGAAGTTGCTACATGTCATGAGTTTGCAATTTTGACATTGCAACCTTATGATGCACAGTAACATTTGAGGCCTGAACTCGGGCAGAAGTCCTGGTCTTCAGTGAAAAGGTCGGAGCTGTGTAACACAACAAAGGAAAGATGTTTGTCATGTGGTGAGCAGCAGGGTGGCCCATGAGCAGCATGGAGGCCACAGCAGACAGTGGAGTCAGCGGTCATACTTCATCTTCCAACTTTCATATATATTTGGGTTATGAACAAACATACAGAACACAGCTAGTTCATAACCCGGGGACTGTTCAGTGTTCTTTCTTGTTATGTATAGAGCCATCCCATTATTTCATAGAATCATCTCTTGTCATGTATAGCACCATCCCTTACATATCAGATACTCTTGTTAAAACTTCTTATTCAAAGTGCCCTCTATTTGTTTCATAACATGCTTTCTTGTTAGATATCAATGATTGCTAATGGAGTATGAGAAAGCTTCTCTTCTATGGAGGTGGCTAATGAACGGGTCTTCTGGCCATATGCTGCGCCATCAGCAGTCATTTTACTTTTTATCTAACAAGACAGGATACCATGCAATAAAGAGAGGGCACTATGAATAACAAAAATAAGAGAATTAGCCATGAAAGGGAAAACGCTATACATCACAAGAGATGATACTACGTGATAATGGGACAGTGCTATACATAGCAAAAAAGGTCACTGAATAATAAGAGATGACCCCATACATAACTAGAGTGGATGTTATTTAATAAGTGATGTTGATTTGCATAACAAGAGAAGATCCTGTAAAATAAAGGACAGTGCTATACATAGCAAGATAGTACACTATATACTTATACATAATAAGGCTAGATTCACACATCAGTGCAAAGTATCAGTGTGCTGCCCAATTTTTTCTCCGACATCACTCAGAACCATAGAGTATGGACATGCCCTGAGTCTCATGGATCTCATCTCGGGTGTGTGATCTTCATGGATGTGTGAATGGATCTATGAAACTATATGGATTTGTGTGCTATCCAGTAAAAGAAATCTGGCTGCACACGGACATTTCACACAAATGAGTGAAGGTAGGTCACCAGTAACTTACCGGGGACATTCCTACTTATTTGAATCATTCTCTTTTGTCTCTTCTTTTGGTCAGACCTTCAGGTCTACATCTTACAGACATGACTCCACTTACCACATTGATCACTGCAGCTCTGGCAAAAATTAAGAGACCACTACATCAAAACTCTGTCATGGGCAGCCCAATCTCCAGACCTGAACCCCATTGAAAACCTCTGGAATGTAATCAAGAGAATGATAGATAGTCACAAGCTATCAGACAAAGAAGAACTGCTTACATTTTTGTGCTGGAAGCAGTGTGAAAGACATGAAAGCTGTGATTAAAAATCATGGTTATTAGTATTGTTGTTTCTAAATCAGTGTTTCTCAACTCCAGTCCTCAAGACCCACCAACAGGTCATGTTTTCAGGATTTCCTTACTATTGCATAGATGATGGAAATGATGCTTGAACAGGTGATGAAATTATCACCTGTGCAAAACTAGGAAATCCTGAAAACATGACCTGTTGGTGGGTCTTGAGGACAGGAGTTGGGAAACACTGTTCTAAATGAATATGAACTTGTTTGCATTATTTGAGGTCTAAAAGCCCTGTTTTTTTTATTTTGACCATTTTTATTTTTCAGAAAAAAAATACAAAATGTATTGCTTGGAAATTCGGAGACATGTTGTCAGAAGTTTATAGAATAAAAGAACAATTTACATTTTACTCAAAAATATACCTATAAAGAGAAAAATCAGACAAACTGAACATTTTGCAGTGGTCTCTTAATTTGTGCCAGAGCTGAATATTTATATGTACAAATTGACACACACTGTGTTCCTGAATATGAATATGTACAGCACCATTTCTATTCAATTAGCTTTGCAATATTCAAAATAGAACTTGAGAAGCTGGCGCTGTGCTCCCATAAACTATAATTACCACCACCCAATAGATATAAAGTAATCAGTCACTTTGACGTCCCATCAATTACCATAATTAAAAGTCGCTCTCCTATGTCCTCTCATGCACAAATTCATTAAAAGTCCCTGTCAGGTGCAGACTGGAGCTGAAATTCAGTCCTGGTGTTTGAAATCACACAGGCGCCCATGTTGTCCCCATCCCCATGAACCAAATGGGATATATTACTAATATTACACTGGATGGAGGAAAGGAAGATTTTCTACAAGGCCAATATTTCTAATGATACCAGAGGCCTGCTGGAATAAGTGACGTCACAACTCTTAACAGTATGGATGTCTTGAGAACACCAATTCTGTTAACAACATAGCAGACAAGGCAGCCCATGACCAGACAGGCCCTTCTGGCATTTGCCAGAATTGCCAGGTGGCCAGTCCGGCCCTGGTCCCTGTCATGTGTATAGCATCCTCTCCCACTCCCCAATTTTTATAAAAGTCCCTGTATAGAATCCTCCTCACACCTCAATTCAATATAAGTCCCTGATAGCACTCTATCCCACCCCCAAATTAATTGTAAGTCCCTGTACAGAATCCTCCTCTATCTCTCAATTCATTATAATTTCCTGTATTGCTTCTTTAACCTCTTTTCACACATTGTGCTCTCCCTACTGTTTTTAAAAAAAATCACTCACCTCTCCAGATGATCCCCAGTGGCATCTCTTTTGACCAGATATGTTTTAAATGATACGCGTCTGAGTCATAGAGAAAGTGCCATGCGTGAACCTGAGGACAGTTTCCCATGACTCTGCGGATATTTTGTATAGTAGATAAGCAGAAAGGCGGCGCACACAGCTTTGTAGAACAGAGGAGGTGCTGGTAGGCATAAGAGCTGCAGGAATACTTTCTACCCAGGGGCCACTAATGATGAGGGCAATCTAACCTTGAGAGACAGGCCATATTGCCCTCATTATACACTGCCGATGCACAATTGGCATGGGTCACATCCACCCCTGGGACAGTATGTCCACCAATTATGAGGCTACTTTACCATACTCAAACTGGTGAAAGGTCCTGTTTAAGTACAAGTGTCAAGCACAGGTTGTAAGTTGTATGCATCTATACGGGAGGTTTAGAAATTTACAGGCCAAGCATGAAATTCCATGCTAGACACAACATTGTAGTTGCCTGTCACATGGGAAGGGAAAAAGTTCTCCGTTAATAGTACATATTATGACCATTGAACTGATTATTTCTAGTGATTCCACTCTTTTTATAAATGACAAAATTATTTTAATTTTTATGCAGATGTTGAAGCTAACATCAAATTCAGATACATTTAAAATATTTGGGGATGTTGTTTCTCCTCACCCTATTTCCTTGCTGTCATCTCCTCCCATTTTCTAATGTTCTCTTTCCATAATGCTCACACGTTTGTATTTTAAGCACTATAGATATACATGGTAGAATAACTATTTAGGGAATAAGGAAATCTATTGGGAGTTTAATTATTCATTTATCCACATTGTGTTTATTATTTAGATGATGCTTATAATCATAATAATTGCAGTATTATGCTTCAACATTTGAAAGATGCATATAATCAATTATGTCTACTTATTTAACCCTTATACAATCAGTCCTATTTGAGTCTAAAAATCAAACTTTTTTTCCATTTTTCAATCCTATTACAAGAGCCATAATTCATTTCATTTTTACATCAATATAGCTTGTTTTCTTCAAGACGTCTTTTTTTAACAATGGCAGTTTTTTGAGGTACATATAACTTATACACTAGTTATGATCGAGCACTAAAAGGCACAATTGCTCTGTACTTGAATTAAGCAGGTCAGACACTCAGATGGGCTTGACTCAAATAACGAAAACAGCAGAAGTCAATTGGAAACTCAAGCATTTTTCCAGAAGACCATACCCAGAGAGCTGGGGCAGAAAAGATCATACACAGAGAGCACTATGAACAGGGGTGTCAAACTGCATTCCTCGAGGGCCTCAAACCATGCGTGTTTTCAAGATTTCCTTAGCATTGCACAAGGCGCTGGAATCATTCTCTGCAGGTGATTAAATTATCACCTGTGCAATGCAAGGAAATCATGAAAACATGACCTGTTTGCAGCCCTCGAGGAATGCAGTTTCACACCCCTGATTATGAAGACACCTGAACACACATCTGGCTCCCAGGTCGCTGCTGGGAAAAATGTTGTGTAGTGCAGCAGGGTTTACACTGTGCGACAGAGAGGCAGGCACCACAGAACGTTCAACATAAAATGTCTTTATATCCAGAACTCACATAAGCAGAAAAGATATCCTCCGGATCACAGCCGGGTTCCCAAAAACATGGGCAATGGCACCGCTGTAACTCCTGGGTGCATCAGCTGATTTGAAGTCCCCGGCACTGTGTTAGTTTCATATAGGCCTTGGTACACAGAGCCTCCTGCTCTGCAGCTTGCAAAACTAAAACTGACACACTCAAGACAAAACTGAGAGATTAAATTGAAATCGTGGACATAGAGCCACTCCCAGAACCCAGAGTGGAGAGTGGGATTCACTACCAAAACTGCAAATCCCTGTAAAAATAAAAGCCCATGTTGGGTTTTCCTAAAATCTTACTTGGTCAACTACTTTAACCAAATCCACACTTACTTACTTTTATTTTGCCTTGTAATTCACAGGAGATTTGCTGTAAGCACAATGAGCTCCAGCAGGTTTAATATTCTGTACGCATCCTGGGAGACACATACGATTATGATCACCCTCACCACCTTACATATCCCCCTCTTTGTTAAAACTTGTGGGGTTGAATACTTGCCACCATACAGGGTGCCCATGACAGGGCATCCACATTTCCTTGTGCCTTCCCCACTCAATCTTCCACCATGAAGCTAAAGTTTTGCAGTGACAGGAACCATCTGATGACCCGAGCATTCCTCTCCTTGGCATTTCTCATCCAGACCAAGGGTGAATGTTCTGTCACCAATCGAAACTGTCACCCTAGCAAATAATAGCGTTGGGACTGAAAGTCCCACTTAATGGCTAAGCACTCCTTCTCCACTACACTATAATTTTTCTCGGCCGGGGTAAGTTTCCTACTCAGGTAGATGACCAGATGTTCTTTTCCATTCACCTATTGTGACAGGACCGCTCCTAGGCCTATGTGGCTGAGTGTGGTAAAATACTGGGCCTGTCCCAGTCACTCAATCACCTCATCCACCCAGGGCATTGGATAAAGGTCTAATTTTGACACTTCATTCAAATTTCGGAAATCATTATAGAATCGTAACAATCTGTCTGTCTTCGGAATCAGTACAATGGGGCAGGCCCACTCACTCCTGGAATCCTCAATTGCCCTTTGCTGGAGAATTTATCTTACCTTCCCCACAATGGCTTGACTCCGGGCTTCTGGCACACGGTATGGTTTCATTCGTACCCTTACCTGAGGCTCGGTGACAATGTCATGTTGGATTACATATTTACATCCGGGTAGTTCCGAGAATACATCTGTATTCTCTTGCACTAATTTCCTAACCTCTCGTCGCTGCTGTTTAGAGGGAGTCCGAGCCGATATCAGAGGGTCCTCAGATGATACTACTGGAGTCACATCCATAATCTTACACTCCTGGTCCTTCCACGCTTTTAGCAGATTTATATGATACAACTGTTGGGATTTTCTTTTCCCGGGCTGGTATAATCAGTAGTTCACCTCCCCAACCTTTTCCAGGACTTCATATGGCCCTTGCTACTTTGCCAAAAGCTTACTTTCGGCGGTGGGTACTAAGACCAATACCTGATCTCCTTTTTTAAAGGACCATACCTTAGCATTTCTGTTATATGCTTGGCTCTGCTCTACCTGGGCATCCACTAAATGTTCTTTAACTATAGACATGACCTATGCAATCCAGTCCTGCATACTGGCCATGTGCTCTATTAAACTCTTATGTGGCGTGGGCTCCTGCTCACATGTCCCTTTGGCTACGTCCAGCAGACCCCTGCGGTGTAACGTAGTCCATTAACGCCGCCATTGCTTGTAATGGCGAACGCATCTCTAGCGCACGCCCACATTGAGCGTGCACTAGCGATGTGCCGTCATTTGAGTGACGGACCTCGAACGCTGCTTGCAGCGTTCGCGGTCCGTTCCTCGCTAGCACAGATCGGGCATCTGCGCTAGCGGGATCGGCAAGCGCGATCCCTTTTGGGACATTGTGTTAGCGCAATCCGTAGCGCTATGCGCTAAACGGACTGCCCTAACGCAATGTGAACCTAGCCTAAGGCTAATACTTGCAATACAACGCAATTTTATTGCAAACTACAAAATTCAGGGAATAGTATGATTGAATAGTGTGAGTGCGTACACTTTTGTATATGTTAGCATACAAAGGTTAATAAGTACATATAAGGATTAAATACATATAGCGATTACGTATATATGAAGATTAACTACATACAGTATTCTTACATCATCCACAAGAGTCTTTTAAACATAATCCATCTGGAATATCAGAGAAACAACACCAAGACAGAGAACCACTGGGAGATTACCTACACTGCATGGGTGTCCCCAATTATGCAGGTATCAGCACACTGTACATGTGCAGGTACCCCAGTTTCGGCATATATCTTAGTCATGTTTCTCTGGTCTTATATAGTGATTTACACTATGTAGTAACTCTAGTTTCACCCAGACCTTCAAGTGGCCAGCTTTCCAGGTTGTATGAAACTGAGATATCATGGAGTCATCAGATGAGGGGCTATAAACCCCTAGAATATAAAAGCCACAAGGATTTAGATCAAACCATCACAGGCAGAGTTTCAGTAACCATAATGTTTTACAATGACAAACAGCAAACATATAGAGGCTTAGAACTGTTTGTGAAGTGAATAAACAAACATTTCTCAACATTGTGTCACTATGAGAATTGTCTGTCACATCTGTAAATGTTTTACAAGAAATGCAGCTATGCGATTGTCTGAATGCATTCGGTATACAGTATTTTAATCTGGATTCCAAATTGCCATTTGTATATTCGCCATTTGTACATTTGAGGCAACCAAAGTTATGGCTCTCAAGGAGAGAAACTAATATAGTCGACAAAGAAATATTTGTAACGAACTACTGAGCCAAACTCAGCCAATTGCTTTATGAAATTTATATGAAGTGTATTGTGTCCAATGTGAGCAATGAGGCAACACAAAAAGGAGCTTTTCAAGTGAGCTCTTTAAGGTACACAAATGTTATGAAGTTTTTGCCAACAAGGATGTGGTTTCACCAATGGGGGTACCTTTTAAAAAAAATATACAATTGCCATCACAGGCCCCCTTGCTCAAATTTCTGGGGCCTTTAAAAATACAGAACATGTTCACCCAGGTCATGTTGTCGGAGATAAGGAAGAGACATTGCAGAAAACAGAGTTAAAAGTAGGCCCAATGTAGGGGTGTGGGTCTCTGAGACTTGTAATTGAGGGCATGAGCTGACAAACAATTCCCCAATGTGGGGTCATTTCTTTACTAAATAAAATAGTGCCATCACAGCCCCCTTGCCCAAAATGCACCGTACAGAGCATGTTCTCCCTGGTGATCTAGTGGCAGTTAAAGGACACATTGCAGGAGACAGAGTTAAGAAGTAGGCCCAATTTAATGTAATGCCCAATTCCCCAATGTGGGGTCCTATTTTTAATAAATAAAATAGTGCCATCACAGCCCCCTTGCCCAAAATGCACCGTACAGAGTACATTCACCATGGTGATCTAGTGGCAGTTAAAGGACACATTGCAGGAGACAGAGTTAAGAAATAGGCCCAATTTAATGTAATGCCCAATTCCCCAATGTGGGGTCCTTTTTTTACTAAATAAAATAGTGCCATCACAGCCCCCTTGCCCAAAATGCACTGTACAGAGCACATTCACCATGGTGATCTAGTGGCAGTTAAAGGACACATTGCAGGAGACAGAGTTAAGAAGTAGGCCCAATGCAATGTCATGCCCAATTCCCCAATGTGGGGTCCTTTCTTTACTAAATAAAATAGTGCCATCCCAGCCCCCTTGCCCAAAATGCACTGTACAGAGCACGTTCTCCCTGGTGATCTAGTGGCAGTTAAAGGACACATTACAGGAGACAGAGTTAAGAAGTAGGGCCAAATTAATGTAATGCCCAAATCCCCAATGTGGGGTCCTGTTTTTACTAAATAAAATAGTGCCATCACAGCCCCCTTTCCCAAAATGCACCGGCCTATAACAGTACAGAGCATGTTCACATCATCTAGTGCTTCTGGATGATGAGGATGAGGATAAGGAGGAAGATAACAACAAACAGACCAAATCTGGAAGCTTATACCCATGTGTGGTTGTGAAGAGGTTGTGAAGAGGAATTTTTCTAAAAATTTTCCCACACTAGAGTTTTTATGAGTTTATGCCACCAGGGGGTGCAGCTTCTATGACGGCACCGCAGGTCAACGAAGCTGCATTCCACTCATTAACCAGTTTTTACAGCCAGGGGCGATGCATTAGTAGGAACCTGGTTGTAAATGTATTTAACCCCTTCAGATGGATTTACATTGTGGGACATGCCTGTACTGCGGACAGGTATGGGATATTGTTGCTTTTTTATTTTCCTTTTTTATTCAGAAGAACAAGGGTAGTCAGTTGGATTGAGCATACAATAAAGATATTAAAACCCCATGTGTTTATTTATTTCGTTAAAATACTTTATTCATTATGTGTGTGTGCATTTTTAACCCTTTATTACTATTGGATTAATAATGGATAGGTGTCTTTGTGAAGATGGGAATGGGCTTAGCTAAAGTACTGCAATCAGCCCATGAGTTCTAGTAGACTCCGCATCAACCATGCAGACTCCAGCTCCACTTCAAACAAACACAGAAATCTCAATTTTGCTCTCCAGCACCACCTCTGCTGTCAGGACAAACCAGGAACTGCAGAATGCCAAAAAATGTACCCCTTGCTTATTCAACTCTAGACTACCAAAAGTTAACCGAGTCACCTTTTGCTTAGGCATAAAAGGACAGGCCCCAATAAAATTTTCCTTTTTCCACAACAAAACCACACACGCTTTTTTTGTGAATCTCCAGGCAAATGTACGATGCAGAGGCACCCCTAACTGCATAGGTTCCTCCACCCTCCCCAGTACTGGTTCACTACTAGGTCACTCCCCTGGCAAAGGGGCAATACACCAAATAAGAGGCTCTGGATAAGGTGGTCTTACCCATCTATCCTGAATCAACACGTATAGCCAACAACATAGCGGACTCCAGGGACTTAGGGGCTTCATACACTGCTAAAGCATCTTTCAGCCTTTCAGTAGAGCCCTGAAGTAATTGGCTTGTGAAACCCGAGTCATTTCATTTTGGATCTCCTTGCAGCAGAAAGATTAAAATACCAACTCGTTGCGCCTCATTTATGGAGGAGTGAGGACGAAATTTAAAATAAAGTTTGCAAGCTTCCTTAAACACAAAAAACTTGTCTCCATCTCTGGAAAACCTGTTCCAGAGGGAAACCTTGGGTTCAACCTAGATAGGCCTACCTGTAGAGACCCCAGGATTAGTGACCTGGAGCCGCTGTTGCTGCTGCAGAACCTTATGGTGGAGGTCAGTCACCTCCAGAGGCAGATAGTGTAGCTATGTGAGCTGTGCTATATACTACGTGGCTGTGGTATATATTATGTGGCTGGGCTCCATACTACGTGGCCTAGGTTATATATAGCATGGGCAGTGTTATATACTAAGTCTATGTGCCATTACTACATGGCTGTGCAATATACTATGTGGCTGGGTAATATACTATGTGTTTGTGCTATATACTACGTGTCTGTGCTGTTAGGAGTCGAGTTTCCTCTGCTGCACAGGGGGAATCTCGATCCGTGTCTGCTGCGGTCTCCCATTCGGTATCGGCCGCAATGGGCTCTGCTCAGCGGAGACATCGCTCCCAGTGTCTCGCTGAGGCTGATTCGGTGCATAGGGTCACTACTGCCTTTTCTGGCTTTCCTATGGTACCCTGCACTGATCTGCGGCGAGCAAGCCTCTCTGGGACTAAGTCCTTATTTACTCACACTGAGCATGCCCAGGGCAGGGTCTCCCACTGGAGGTCGAGGGCCACATGTTCGGTCACATGCTCAGGTACTGCAGTACATTCCATTGGTCCTCCTGGAAGGTCCTGAAAGGGCAAAACATGCTCAGGTACTGCAGCACTTTCCATTGGTCCTCCTGGAAGGTCCTGAAAGGGCAAAAACTTCAGTAGCAGCTTCCTGTGCTGCAACTATATAAACTACGCATGACCGCACGGCCATGCGTTAGTATTGTCTTGTAAATATGTGTGTGTGTTGTGAGTGAAAGTCGCTCTTTAAATACCCCTCCCTATTGAATGTCTGTTCGCGGAAGGTGTATGTTTGCTATCTAGCGCCCGACTTATCCTACAGCACGTAACACACATCACAGCGTCCAGTTGCTGTGTCCGCCAGTACGGCGCCTTCCTCTGCGCTTTCCTTACCCAAGCCTGGGTGGTTAGTGGCGTCCATCAATGCGGCACCGCACGCACTCTCGTGCCTTTACTTACTATTTCAATAGTTTCCTTTCACACCCAGTTGCGGTGTTGTGCCAGCAGTGGTCTAATCGGACTTCAATCCTAGTTGGGGTCGTGTTCGCTGACTTATTGCTCGCGCTCTATGTGCGGTACCGCAGTCCTGTGACGCAACAGGATCGCTTCCTTCACGCAGGGTGAAGTTAACCCTTGTATGTATACTTATAGTACCGCCATATAGTCCGTCTTACTTAGCAGCAGGTACTTTCCTGCACGGTGGATCCCGGGTTGCGAACGCACCAATTCCATTTAATAAACTATATATTTGGTGCGTTCCGCCAACCCTAACAGAATACTAGCACCAGGATCTGGCTAAGTAATGGCGGATGAACAGCGATTGCAGGGGTACATCCAGCTGCTGGAGGGCCGGTTGGCGTCTCTTGAGCGTGCAACCTCGGTGGTGGATGTTACCGCAATAGCTGTTCAGGCTGCTAGCGTGGCTGCAGCAGCTTTACCCACTGCCACCTCTGTTCCGACCCTATCTCACCTTCCTTTGCCTGAGAGATACTCTGGGGACAGTAAGTCCTGTAGGGGTTTCGTGAGCCAATGTGGTATACACCTCGAGCTCCTGGCTGCACGTTTCCCTACTGAGCGGGCAAAGGTGGGATTCATAACCTCCCTCTTGTCGGACAGAGCGTTGGAGTGGGCTACGCCGCTGTGGGAGCGCAACGATCATGTGGTGCGGAGTGTTCCTCGGTTTCTGGACTCTCTGAAACAGGTCTTTTTAGGACCTCAAGTCACCCATGATACAGCGCTCCAGCTGCTGGCTTTGACTCAGGGTTCAACCATGGTCAGTCATTTTGCTGTTCTCTTCCGGACATTAGCGTCTGAGTTGGAATGGTCAGATAAAACCCTCATTCCCGTATTTTGGGGGGGCTGGCTGACCATGTGAAAGACGCTTTGGCCACTAGGGAGATTCCCGCCACACTGGAGGAGCTCATAGCCATATCTACTCGCATAGACCTTCGTTTTCACGAGCGAAGGTTGGAGCGAGCCCAGTGTAGGCAGAGGTTTCGGCTGGCTCCCACCTTCGCCAAACCTTTGGAATCTCCATTCCAGGCGGCCGAGTCACATGAGGCCTTAGAGGTGACACGAGCGGGATCCAAATCTCAGTCCGCCCGTGCACATAGGGTCCGTCATGTTTGCCAGCAGTCAGGACACCTTGCCTCCAAGGGTCCTCAGCGGTCGGGGAAACGTCAGCGTTTAGTGGCAGTTGGAGGAGGTACACTAGACACGGCGACGTTTGCCTCAAAGTTGTCCTTCAAGGGGACAATTACCATAGGCCCATCCACTCTTATGGTCGAGCTATGCGTGGATTCTGGGGCAGAGGGTAATTTTATGTCTTCCTCTTTTGCCCAGCATCACGCAATACCCTTGGTGATGCTCGCCAAGCCTGTGACCGTTCGAGTGGTAAATGAGTCAACACTACCCTCACAGATTACCCACCAAACCATTCCTTTCACGCTTTCTGTGTCTCCATCACATCAGGAGATAATCTCCCTATTAGTCATTCCTGAGGGAATTGATGAGGTCCTGTTGGGGATACCATGGCTTCACTACCATTCTCCTCATATTGAGTGGTCCTCTGGGAGAATTTTGGGATGGAGTAAATCCTGCGAGGGTAGATGTCAGAGGGAGTGCGTTCAGGTTGCTACTACACAGGTACCCGCAGATCTTTCTCTCCCCAAGCACTATTGGCCCTATGCAGACGTGTTCTCCAAAAGAGCTGCGGAGACCCTTCCGCCTCACCGGCCCTATGACTGTCCTATTGACCCCGGGGGTCGAGTCTATCCGTTATCTCTCCCGGAGACGGAGGCAATGACTCAGTACATCCAAGAGAATCTGGCAAGAGGATTCATTAGGAAGTCAGTGTCACCGGCAGGGGCTGGGTTCTTCTTCGTACAGAAGAAGACTGGAGACTTACTTCCATGCATAGACTACAGGGGTCTTAACGCCATCACCGTTAAGAACAAGTACCCATTACCCCTGATATCTGAGCTGTTTGTTAGGCTACGGGGAGCGAGGGTATTTACGAAGTTAGATCTGCGGGGTGCCTACAACCTGATTCGCATCCGTGAGGGGGATGAATGGAAGACGGCTTTTAACACCAGGGATGGGCACTATGAATATCTGGTGATGCCCTTTGGGCTCTGTAATGCCCCAGCCGTTTTCCAAGACTTTGTGAACGACATCTTCCGGGATATGCTCACCACCTCGGTCGTAGTCTATCTGGATGATATTCTCATCTTCTCTCCAGATATTGACTCCCATCGGAGAGATGTTCGCAAAGTCTTCGACCTCTTACGGGCAAACTCCCTCTACGCCAAGTTGGAGAAGTGTGTGTTTGAGCAGGAGTCCTTGCCTTTCCTTGGTTATATCATCTCTGCCCAGGGTTTGGCTATGGATCCTGCCAAGCTGCAAGCTGTAATGGACTGGCAGGAACCCCATTCTCTTAAAGCGGTGCAGCGCTTTATGGGGTTCATTAATTACTATCGCCAGTTCATTCCACACTTCTCAACTTTGGTAGCTCCCTTGGTTGCCCTCACCAAGAAGGGAGCAAATCCCAAGTTGTGGTCAGAGGAGGTCTCCAAAGCCTTTCTCTCGATCAAGTCACACTTCGCTAGCGCTCCCATCCTACATCGCCCCAAATGTTGATAAACCATTTATCTTGGAGGTGGATGCCTCATCCGTTGGTGCTGGAGCAGTCCTTTTCCAAAAGGATGCTCAAGGTCGGAAGCATCCTTGCTTCTTCTTCTCCAAGACCTTCACACCAGCGGAGAGGAATTATTCCATCGGGGATAGGGAGTTGCTGGCCATGAAGTTGGCTTTTTCGGAGTGGAGACATCTCTTGGAGGGAGCTCGCTTTCCCTTCCAAGTCTTCACTGACCACAAGAACTTGGTGTATCTGCAAACGGCCCAGCGGCTGAATTCTCGCCAGGCTAGATGGTCCCTGTTCTTCTCCCGGTTCCATTTTACTCTCCATTTCCTCTCCGGGGAGAAGAACGTTCGTGCTGACGCTCTCTCCCGCTCCGTAGTGTCATCGGAGGAGGAGGAGGAGGAGCCTCGGCTTATTGTCCCTTCTGAGAGCCTGAGAACTGTAGCTCCGGTTTCGCTAGAGTCTGTGCCCCCGGGCAAGACTTTCGTACCAGCTAACTTGCGACCAGAGGTTCTCTCTTGGGCTCACTCCTCCAGAGTGGGTGGGCATTTTGGGACCAAGAGGACATCTGAGCTTTTGGCGAGAACATACTGGTGGCCGCATATGTCCCGAGATGTCAGGGACTATATTCAGGCGTGCGTTTCTTGTGCCCAGAATCGGTCTCCTCGGCAATGGCCTGCTGGGTTGCTTTACCCTCTACCAGTGGCAGACAGGCCCTGGGAGATGGTCGGGATGGACTTTGTGGTGGGTCTACCCAAGTCACGTGGCTGCTCCATTATTTGGGTTGTCACCGACCATTTCTCTAAAATGGTGCATTTGGTGCCGCTTCCTCGGTTACCCTCAGCATGGGCCTTGGCGGTGTTGTTCATTAAGCACGTTTTCCGATTGCATGGTATGCCTGATAAGATTGTCAGCGATCGGCGTCCCCAGTTCGCGTCTCGGTTTTGGAGAGAGCTCTGCCGTTTACTCAGCATAGAGTTAAACCTCTCCTCTGCATACCATCCCGAGACGAATGGGTTGGTGGAGAGAACCAACCAGACTCTGGTGACATATTTATGACATTTTGTCTCTGCTAGGCAGGATGACTGGGCAACTTTGCTACCTTGGGCAGAATTTGCCTTGAACAACGCTGTAGCCGATTCCACTGGTCAAACTCCTTTTCTCCTTAATTACGGCCAGCATCCGCGTGTCCCTGTGCCCATGCCCGTGTCATCCACCGATTCTAGGGTGGCAGACTGGGCGGTGGAGGCACGTGACATCTGGGACCGCACACAGGATGCCATCCGGGCCTCCAAGGAGAGAATGAGGGTTTCGGCTGATACACACCGGCGCCCCGCTCCGGTCTTTGCTCCTGGCGACTTAGTGTGGCTCTCCGCCCGTAACATCAGGCTGCGAGTTGAGTCCACTAAGTTTGCTCCTCGCCACATTGGCCCGTTTAAGGTTCTGGAACAGGTCAACCCTGTGGTCTACCGTTTGGCTATTCCTCCACGCCTTGGTATCACCGATACTTTTCACGTTTCCCTCTTAAAGCCCGTTCATTTGTCCCGGTTTTCTGAGTCATCTGCTGGGACATCGGGTTCATCCACGGATGAGTTTGAGGTGAATGCTATTGTGGGGTGCAAGGTGGTACGTGGCAAGAAATTTTATCTGATGGACTGGAAGGGTCACGGCCCAGAGGATAGAACCTGGGAGCCTGTGGAGCACATTCGGGCTCCGCTGCTTATCGCAGCTTTTGAGCATAGTGAGGCTCAAGGAGGGGGGGGCCCTAGGGGGGGTAATGTTAGGAGTCGAGTTTCCTCTGCTGCACAGGGGGAATCTCGATCCGTGTCTGCTGCGGTCTCCCATTCGGTATCGGCCGCAGTGGGCTCTGCTCAGCGGAGACGTCGCTCCCAGCGTCTCGCTGAGGCTGATTCGGTGCATAGGGTCACTACTGCCTTTTCTGGCTTTCCTATGGTACCCTGCACTGATCTGCGGCGAGCAAGCCTCTCTGGGACTAAGTCCTTATTTACTCACACTGAGCATGCCCAGGGCAGGGTCTCCCATTGGAGGTCGAGGGCCACATGTTCGGTCACATGCTCAGGTACTGCAGTACATTCCATTGGTCCTCCTGGAAGGTCCTGAAAGGGCAAAACATGCTCAGGTACTGCAGCACTTTCCATTGGTCCTCCTGGAAGGTCCTGAAAGGGCAAAAACTTCAGTAGCAGCTTCCTGTGCTGCAACTATATAAACTGCGCATGACCGCACGGCCATGCGCTAGTATTGTCTTGTAAATATGTGTGTGTGTTGTGAGTGAAAGTCGCTCTTTAAATACCCCTCCCTATTGAATGTCTGTTCGCGGAAGGTGTATGTTTGCTATCTAGCGCCCGACTTATCCTACAGCACGTAACACACATCACAGCGTCCAGTTGCTGTGTCCACCAGTACGGCGCCGTGTGCTTCCTTTGCGCTTTCCTTACCCAAGCCTGGGTGGTTAGTGGCGTCCATCAGTGCGGCACCGCACGCACTCTCGTGCCTTTATTTATTATTTCAATAGTTTCCTTTCACACCCAGTTGCGGTGTTGTGCCAGCAGTGGTCTAATCGGACTTCAATCCTATTTGGGGTCGTGTTCGCTGACTTATTGCTCGCGCTCTATGTGCGGTACCGCGGTCCTGTGACGCAACAGGATCGCTTCCTTCACGCAGGGTGAAGTTAACCCTTGTATGTATACTTATAGTACCGCCAAATAGTCCGTCTTACTTAGCAGCAGGTACTTTCCTGCACGTTGGATCCCGGGTTGCGAACGCACCAATTCCATTTAATAAACTATATATTTGGTGCGTTCCACCAACCCTAACATGTGCTATATACTACATGTGTGCTATATACTACGTGGCTGTGCTATATACTACGTGGCTGGGCAATATATTACGTGGCTTGGCAATATACTACATGTGTGTGCTATATACTATGTGTCTATACTATATACCACGTGGCTGTACTATATACTACGTGACTGTGCTATATACTACGTGGCTGGGCAATATACTACGTGGCTGGGCAATATACTATGAGCCTGTGTTATATACTGCATGGGCAGTGTTATACTATGTCTCTGTGCTATATACTATGGGGCTGTGCTATATACTACGTGACTGTGCTATATACTACGTGGCTGGGCAATATACTACGTGGCTGTGCTATATACTACGTGGCTGGGCATTATAGTACGTGGCTGGGCAATATACTATGAGCCTGTGTTATATACTGCATGGGCAGTGTTATACTATGTCTCTGTGCTATATACTACGGGGCTGTGCAATATACTATTTGACTGTGCAATATATTACGTGGCTGGGCAATATACTACGTGTCTGTGCTATATACTATGTGTCTGTGCTATATACTATGTGTCTGTGCTATATACTACGTGTCTGTGCTATATACTACGTGTCTGTGCTATATACTATGTGGCTGGACAATATACTACGTGGCTGGGCAATGTACTACGCGGCTGGGCAATATACTATGTGTCTGTGCTATTTACTATGCGGGCTGTGTTATATACTACATGGGCTGTGTTATATACTACGTGGGATGTGTTAAACGCTACTTGGCTGTGCTATATTTCTCTGCTGTGTCTGTGCATCATGAATCTTGGTATGTGTTAAAGAGGTGGGCCCACTGAGACTCTTTTGCCCGGGGCCCTCAAAAACCTGAAGTTGGCACTGGCTTCACTGATTGGTCACGCCCGGCAGCAAACAATCAGTGACAGTCGCAGTCCGCTCGTGATTTGGAGTGGAATTTGAACCACGCTTCCCTAATTGGTCGCGGTCGGCCAAATCCTTTGTATAAATTGCATTATTCTGAAAACTTTATCAAAATAAATGAAATCACACTTTCCCCTGTCCCCAAAATCCGCTCGGAGTAACCCTTGACTCTGCCCTTCCTTCAAACCGCACATCTAAGCTCTCGCCACCTCCTGTCGCCTCCAGCTCAAAAATATGTCCAGAATGCGTCCTTTCCTCAACCCACACTCTACCAAAATGCTCGTGCATGCCCTAATCATCTCCCACCTCGACTACTGCAACATACTCCTCTGTGGAATACCTTCTAACACTCTCGCACCCCTCCAGTCCATCCTTAACTCTGCTGCCCGACTAATTAATCTCTCTCCTCGCTACACTCCTGCTTCACCTCTTTGCAAATCCCTTCACTGGCTCCCAATTTCCCAGCGTATCCAGTATAAACTACTAACACTTACCTACAAAGCCATCCATGACCTTTCTCCTCCATATATTTCCACACTAATCTCTCAATATCTTCCCTCATGTAATCTCCAGTCCTCCCAAGACCTCCTCCTCTCCTCCATGCTTATTCGCTCCTCACGCAATCGCCTCCAAGACTTCTCCCGAACATCACCCATCCTCTGGAATTCAGTGCCCCAACACATCCGGTTATCCACTACTTTTGGATCCTTCAAAAGAAACCTGAAAAC
The DNA here is from genome assembly GCF_032444005.1 of Ranitomeya imitator. Lineage (NCBI taxonomy): Eukaryota > Metazoa > Chordata > Amphibia > Anura > Dendrobatidae > Ranitomeya > Ranitomeya imitator. The sequence goes on from NC_091282.1 coordinate 356,816,713, forward strand.
CCACCTCTTCAAGGAAGCTTACAGTAAAGACCACACGGCCACCTCAACACCATTCTTCCCTCTGTACCAGTCTGTCATTGTTAGTTTTGTTTACTGTAAGTGATATTTGTATTTTGATGTAACCCCTTCTCATGTACAGCACCATGGAATTAATGGTGCTACATAAATAAATAATAATAATAATAATAATAATAATAAATAATGGGAACATGCTTGGAAATAATAAAAAAAAAGAAATATATAATTGAAATCTTTTTTTTTATTATTAAAAAAACTTAATATTAATACACATGTGGTAAAAAAACAAAAAAAAAAAACAAGCAATTCAAACATTTTGTGAAAAAATTAAAGATAATAAACACTTCAATTTGAACATATTTACATGGTAATATAAATTTATGTATTCTTGCATGAAGAAAAATAAACATGGGCTTCGCATAAGATTTTTTTGCATCCAGAACATGTAATAATTGTTTTATTATCACAAGCATAAGGGCAATAGCTGCACCTTTTTCTTTTTATTCTGGAAGCACCGCTGGTAGAGGCCATGGGAGAAGGCCATGGTTTCACTTTCCTGAGCATGTTGCTGGATGCTCTGTACAAGGCGTGCTGCTCCTTCTGTTCTGAGAACAAGGAGATAAGCCAGGAAGGCAGACTTACTTAGCAAAAAAAAAATCATTTGCAGGCCTTTAGAGCTCAGCTTTACAAATTAAGGCCCTCTTACACAGCGCGTTCTGCGCAGTCCGTTCTGCACAGAATATACATGTGTAGTGCACACCTAGTGATCTCTCTGGATGTGCTCTGCATTTTAGTATAGACTCTGCACCAAAAATAATCAATATAAAGCCATTTTTATGGTGTGCAGATCTCAATGCATATCCCCGGTAGAGCGCGTGTACGACCCCATTGAAATAATTTAGGAAATAAATAAATTGATATACAATAGTAGATGCAATAAATAGACCCAACTGAGGTTATAACTAATTTATTTCACTGAAAATATGGCCTCACAGCTTTAAAAAATGATGTCGGGTCACTATGACCCAAACACGACAAGTGTACAAATCGGCATGTAGCAAAAAGTAAACACAAAAAAAAAAAATACTCGTAGATAGGTCCCCCCAAATGAGGAAAATTCAAGTAACCTCAAGTTTTAGAAAATTATAGAAAAATATCTACAGGGCCTCACAAATTCTCTACGGGTCACTATGACCCGAACACAACAGCAGGGTTAACATACAAATATGCATCCAATGCAACAAACTTTACATGATTCTGTGGAGACATTTAGCAATGTAATTACTATGGAACCTGCCATAATTTATGACTTTTTAATCTTTCTCTGCCATCCTGGGCACTTTTAAAAAAAAACATACAGTGAAGTACAATGTTCTTAATAAATGTCCTCCTAAATGTGACTTATTTGTTATTGATGCATGTCATTTTATATTGTGTGAGCTTACAAGTCAAATGATTGGACACATCAAAGTGGATGACACTGTATTTCACATAAAATATTTTAAATACTTTGTAGTGCAGTATGATGAATAATCTTACTAAAGTGGGCAGTCTTAAAGACATTCCCCTGTAGAAAAGCTGAACAAAATTCAGATTTTTCCATCTTTCTATGCTATTAAAATATATATTATTGGATACCTTGTTCTAGTAACCAAAGATCACATCAAATAGCACACAGGAATATTATAGATGCACTATGCTAAATTTCAGCATCTCAGTGCAAAAAATCAGTCAACAGATCACAACACGTGTAAAACAAAGAATAAGTGGCTAAATGTAAAGAAATGACATTAAAGTTTATTTTATTGGGGCATTTATGCTATGATGAAGCTGAGTAAGACACCACTTGACATCTTAGGAGAGGAATACCAGTAAATTAATAAGAAATATGGGAATTTAGGGAATTTAATTACAGCGCAGTGATCGGTGCAAGGATACTGATGGCCGGTGTGTTACAATTTTTCTCTTTTACTTGGAATAGTTGACTGGATTTTTGGTTCAGAAAACTCACAGAAAGAGATTATTTCTGATACAAACTGTACCATCAAATTTTTTTTTTCATGGCCATGCTAAAAGAAAATGAAGGTCAACTTGGACCCAAAATGTCTGACAGTTTGCCCGAACCAACAGTGTCAGGTTGGGTCACTGGAAGGCTATCCCCAGCTGCAGCATACCTCACCTAAGCATTATGTGCAGTGCTGCACTAGTCACATATATACCTTTGTAGTTCTCCTAACTGCTGGACTTCGATGGATGACCATGTGGCCAACACAGTTTGAACACAAGTCCTTGTAATGGATAAATCTCTTTAAAAGAAATGCTTCACTTCAACTTTCTACCACCTCAAACTGATTAAATTATAGCAGAAAATAACAGAAACTGCTCTACTAAGACACTGGCCTTTCATAAGACCACTGTAGAAAAGTTGTAGGAGCTGTTGGCCAAAGAATCATTTGGACAACAATTCTTTTATGTGAGTGGACAGCCTGACGATTTGACCTTCGTTATCCTAAATTATTTTGTTTTGCCTTTTCTCCATCTTTTGTTTGTTTCCTTGCCTTCCTTTCTCTCCGTACCTCTTTGCCCTTGTCTTCTAATATCAAATTATTCAAATATCAGAATTCGTTCTTGTTTCCAGACAAATCAGTCTTTTATTTGATGTGGTTCCTGACGTCATTTGTTCCTTTCTATAGTCTAAGGAATATTGTTGTTTCTGTTATAACTTTATATTTTAACTCTAATGTGATTTTTGTTAATCTCTTAAAAAAACACAATTAAAGCTTTATTACAAAATCAGTATTCTAAGTTTTATATTTACTTTAACGATACCGGTTCCTATTTATTATCCATTTTTCAATTGCCTTCTGAAAGTCTGCATTTCTAATGGTGTAAATAAAAGGGTTTATGAGGGGTGTTACTACTCCATATATCACAGCAAGCACTTTATCTTGTCCAGAAGAAGGTGAACTTGGATGAAGAAATGGAATTAATATTGTACAGAAGAAAAGAGTCACCACAGTTAGGTGAGATCCACATGTTGAAAAAGTTTTATAACGTCTGTTTTTTCTGGGAGTCCTAATCACCGTTTTGATTATTGCAATATAAGAGATTATGGTTAAGAACAGGTCACCCACCAGTATGCATTCCCCGATAAGATTCACAAATATTTCAAGGTATTTATTGTGCTCACAAGATAATTTTAAGAGTGGTGGGATATCACAGAAGAAGCTACCGACTTTGTGATTATTACAATAAGGCAATGCCGCCAAATACATCGTTTGTAGGAGAGAATTCAGAAATCCTATAACCCAGGAGAGCACTACAAGATGTATACAAAAAGATGAGTTCATTTTTAATGAATATAGTAAAGGATGGCATATTGCAATATATCGGTCATAAGCCATAACAGACAAGAGGATACATTCTGAGCCAGCAAGTGCAACAAAGAAATATACCTGAGTGAAACAACCAATAAAAGAAATTGTTCTGTCCTCCTGAAGAAAACTTTTTAGGCTATTAGGTGTGATTGCTGTAGTGTAGAGAATTTCAATGAAAGCCAGATTTGCCAGGAAAAAGTACATTGGTTTATGAAGATGGGAATCTTGCCAGATCAAAGTAATCACTGTGAGATTAACAATTACTGTCATGATGTAGATAACGCAAAAGACTACAAAAAGGAGATATTGCCTGGATGTATTATTTATTATGCCCAACAATACAAACTCTGTGGAGCCAGTTATATTATCAGGCAGCCAATGTTGTCTATATAAATGGACAGCTCTGAAAATGACAGTTACATGGTTAAACAGGAATACATTAAAAGCAGAACACATAACCAAACTAATCTGAGACATTAGAGCTACATAAATACATACAGCTATATGGGAAGCCGAGTGAGGGTTTTCCAAGATCATGAATGATGAATAGCTTGTGTTCTAGTTCCGCAGGATCCCACTGGTCATGTGTATTGTTCTTGAATGGCGATGTCTCATACTAACCATTTACCTCATAACCACTGAAAGCAATTAGTGGCCTCAGTGATACGCCATTGTGGCAAGGGATTGGCTGTAGTAGTCACATGGGTAGTCAAGGAATCACTGTCACAATATAGGAAACGATGTTGAGAAGAGTTGCTGAAAATCCAGAGAGAAAATTGCCAAAGGCAGTGTAGAAGTGACTGTACAGCATAGGGGTAAATGCTATGAAAGGAAGACAGTTGCAGACTGTAATTTTGCAGACTCAAGGTCACAGATCAAACTCACCAAACCAAATCAAAAGGTCCATGAAAATAATTGGACAAAATTCAAATGCCATCCTTGAGCTGTCTGTATTTCTACAGACTGTTTGATGGAAGAAGCTTGAGAAAACTCATCAGGTTTTTTTGAACATGAGTAAAAATGATGAAACGCTGATGATAAAAACTGACCAAACTATGATAAAAATCTGATCAAAAACACTTATGAAACTTGGACTGTTTTTTTCCTTATGAAAATGACTGACTTCTGAATGAGCCTTGAGTGGCTGATGTAGAGCTCAGAAGTTCTTTAGAATTGGGTAGCCCTGATAACGACATTTACAGGTTAAGGGCACATACAGTAGGTACTGAAAGTATTCAGACCGCTTTAAATATTTATTATTATTATTATTAATTATTATAGCGCCATTTATTCCATGGCGCTTTACATGTGAGGAGGGGTATACATAATAAACACAGGTACAATAATCTTGAACAATACAAGTCACAACTGGTACAGGAGGAGAGAGGACCCTGCCCGCGAGGGCTCACAATTAACAAGGGATGGGTGAGGTTTTTTCATTCTTTGTTTCATTGCAGTCATTTGGTAAATTCATAAAGTTGATTTTTTTTCACATTAATGTACAATCTGCATCCCATCTTGACTGATAAAAAAACAGAAATATAGTAATTTTTGAAAATATATTAAAAATAAAAAACTGAAATATCACATGGTAAAAAGTATTCATACCATTTGCTCAGAATTGAGTAGAAGCACCCTTTTGAGCTAATACAGACATGAGTCTTTTTGGGAATAATGCATCAAGTTTTTCACACCTGGAATTGGGGATCCTCTGCCATTCTTCCTTGCAGATCCTCTCCAGCCTCTCCAGTTCCGTCAGGTTGGATGGTGACAAGCCATTTTCAGGTCTCTCCAGAGTTTAGGTAAGGGGTCTGGCTGTACCAGTCAAGAATGGTCTCAGAGTTGTTCTGAAGCCACTCCTTTGTTATTTTAGCTGTGTGCTTAGGGACATTGTCTTGTTGGAAGGCGAACCTTCAGCCAAGTCTGAGGTCCTGAGTACTCTGGAAGAGGTTTTCATCCAGGATATCTATGTACTTGGCCAAATTCATATTTCCTTCAATGACAACCAGTTGTCCTGTCCCTGCAGCTGCAAAACACCACCATAGCATGATGCTGCCACCGCCATGCTTCACTGTTTTTGATTGTATTGGGCAGGTGATGAGCAGTGCCTAATTTTTTCCACCCATACCGCTTAGAATTATCCCCCAAAAGGTTTATATTTGTCTTATCAGACTAGAGAATCTTATTTCTCATAGTCTTGGAGTCCTTCATGTGCATTTTTAGCAAACTCTATGTGGGCTTTCATATGTCTTGCACTGAGGAGAAGCTTCAGTTGGGCCACTCTGCCAAAAAGGCACGACTGGTGGAGGGTTGCAGAGATAGTTGACTTTGTGGAAATTTCTCCCATCTCCCTACTGCATCTCTGGAGCTCAGTCACAGTGATCTTCAAGTTCTTTACCTCTAACACCAAGGCTCTTCTCCCATTCTCTCAGTTTGGCTGGATGGCCAGGTCTAGGAAAACTTCTGGTGGTCCCAAACTTCTTCCATTTAAGGATCATGGAGGACACTGTGCTCTTAGGAACCTTGAGTGCTGCAGACATTCTGCTGTAACCTTGGCCAGACCTGTTCCTTGCCATAATGCTGTCTCTGAGCTGAGCTCTTTGGCCAGTTCCTTTGACCTCTAGATTCTCATTTGGCCTGACATGCATTGTGAGCTGTGAGGTCTTTTAAAGACAGGTGTGCCTTTCCAAATCAAGTCCTATCAATTTAATTAAACACAGCTGGCCTCCAGTGAAGGAGTAGAACCATCTCAATGAGGATCACAAGAAAATGGACAGCATGTGACTAAAATATGAGTGTGAGCAAAGGGTCTGAATACTTATGACCATGTGATATTTCAGTTTTTCTTTTTTAATAAATTTGCAAATATTATTACCTTTCTGTTTTTTTTCAGTCAAGATGGGGTGCAGAGTGTACATTAACCCCTTACTGACATCGGACGTAATAGGAAGCCGATGTCGGTATCTCTCCTTTTGATATGGGCTCCGGTGGTGAGCCCACATCTTTCACAGGACATGCCAGCTGTTTTGAATAGCTGACGTGCCCGCAATAGCCGCGGGTGGAATCGCGATCAACCCACGGCTATTAACTAGCTAAAATGCAGCTGTCAAACACTGACAGCAGCATTTAAATGGCACCTCCAGCAATCGTGGGTCACCGGTGTTAGGGTTGGAGGAATGCACCGAATATATTTATTAGACCAGACCAGTGCAGGGTACAATAGCAGAGCCTGGAGAGGCAGCAGTAACCCTTTGCACAGTATCAGATTCAATGAGACGCTGGGACAGACGTCTCCGCTGAGCAGGCTCCACTGCGGCCGATGGAGAATGGGAGACCGCAGCAGACACGGCTCAAGATTCCCCCTGTGCAACGGTGGGAACTCGACTCCTAACATTACCCCCCTCCTACGGCCTACCTCCTTGAGCCTCGCTACGCTCAAAAGCTCCAATGAGCAGCGGAGCCCGAATATTCTCCACAGGTTCCCAGGTTCTGTCCTCTGGGCCGTGACCCTTCCAGTCCACCAGATAAAATTTCTTACCACATACCACCTTGCACCCTATGATAGCATTCACCTCAAACTCATCTGTGGATGAACCCGATGTCCTGGCAGATGGCTCGGAAAACTGGGGCAAATGGACAGGCTTTAAGAGAGAGACGTGGAAGGTGTCGGTGATACCAAGGCGGGGAGGAATGGCTAAACGGTAGACCACAGGGTTGACCTGTTCCTGAACCTTGAATGGGCAAATGTAGCGAGGCGCAAACTTAGTGGACTCAACTCGCAGCCTGATGTTACGGGCGGAGAGCCACACTAAGTCACCAGGAGCAAAGGTAGGAGTGGGGTGTCGGTGTGTATCAGCAGAAACCCTCATTCTCTCCTTGGAGGCCCAGATGGCATCCTGTGTGCGGTCCCAAATGTCACGTGCCTCCACCACCCAGTCTGCCACCCTAGAATCGGTGGATGACACGGGCATGGGCACAGGGGAACACGGATGCTGGCCGTAATTAAGGAGAAAAGGAGTCTGCCCAGTGGAATCGGCTACGGCGTTGTTCAAGGTAAATTCCGCCCAAGATAGCAAAGATGCCCAGTCATCCTGCCTAGCAGAGACAAAATGTCGCAAGTATGTCACCAGAGTCTGGTTGGTCCTCTCTACCAACCCATTTGTCTCAGGATGATATGCAGAGGAGAGATTCAACTCTATGCTGAGTAAACGGCAGAGCTCTCTCCAAAACCGAGTCGCTGACAATTTTATCAGGCATTCCACGTAAACAGAAAATATGCTATGAATAGCGCCGCCAAGGCCCATGCAGAAGGTAACCGTGGAAGCGGCACCAAGTGCACCATCTTAGAGAAATGATCGGTGACAACCCAGATAACGGTGTAGCTACGAGACTTGGGTAAGCCCACCACGAAGTCCATCCCAACCATCTCCCAGGGCCTGTCTGCCACCGGCAGGGGGTAAAGCAACCCAGCAGGCCGTTGCCGAGGAGACCAATTCTGGGCGCAGGAAACGCATGCCCGAATATAGTCCCTGACGTCACGGACCATATGCGGCCACCAGTACGTCCTCGCCAAATGCTCAGATGTCCTTTTGGTCCCAAAATGCCCACCCACTCTGGACGAGTGAGCCCAAGAGAGAACCTCTGGTCGCCAATTCGCTGGCACAAAAGTCTTGCCCGGGGGCACGGACTCTAGCGAAACTGGAGCCACAGTTCTTAGACTCTCAGAAGGGACAATTAGCCGAGGCTCCTCCTCCTCAGATAACACTATGGAGAGGGAGAGAGCGTCGGCACGAATGTTCTTCTATCCGGAGAGAAAATGGAGAGTAAAATGAAACCGGGAGAAGAACAGGGACCATCTAACCTGGCAAGAATTCAGCCGCTGGGCCGTCTGCAGATATACCAAGTTCTTGTGGTCAGTGAATACGTGGAAGGGAAAGCGAGCTCCCTCCAAGTGGTGTCTCCACTCTGAGAAAGCCAACTTCATGGCTAGCAACTCCCTGTCCCCGATGGAATAATTCCTCTCCGACGGGGTGTGAAGGTTTTGGAGAAGTAAAAGCAAGGATGCTTCCGACCTTGAGCATCCTTTGGGAAAAGGACTGCTCCAGCACCAACGGATGAGGCATCCACCTCCATGATAAATGGCTTATCTACATTGGGGCAATGTAGAATGGGAGCGCTAGCGAAGTGTGACTTAATCGAGAGAAAGGCCTTGGAGACATCCTCTGACCACAACTTGGGATTTGCTCCCTTCTTGGTGAGGGCCACCAAGGGAGCTACCAAAGTTGAGAAGTGTGGAATGAACTGGCGATAGTAATTAATGAACCCCATAAAGCCCTGCACCGCTTTAAGTGAATGGGGTTCCTACCAGTCCATCACAGCCTGTAGCTTGGCAGGATCCATAGCCAAACCCTGGGCAGAGATGATATAACCAAGGAAAAGCAAGGACTCCTGCTCAAACACACACTTCTCCAACTTGGCGTAGAGGGAGTTTGCCCGTAAGAGGTCGAAGACTTTGCGAACATCTCTCCGATGGGAGTCAATATCTGGAGAGTAGATGAGAATATCATCCAGATAGACAAAGACCGAGGTGGTGAGCATATCTCGGAAGATGTCATTCACAAAGTCTTGGAAAACGGCTGGGGCATTACAGAGCCCGAAGGGCATCACCAGATACTCATAGTGCCCATCCCTGGTGTTAAAATCCGTCTTCCATTTGTCCCCCTCACGGATGCGAATCAGGTTGTAAGCACCCCGCAGATCTAATTTAGTAAATACCCTTGCTCCCCGTAGCCTATCAAAAAGCTCAGATATCAGGGGTAGTGGGTACTTGTTCTTAATGGTGATGGAATTAAGACCCCTGTAGTCTATGCATGGATGTAAGTCTCCACTCTTCTTTTGCATGAAGAAGAATCCAGCCCCTGCAGGTGACACTGACTTCCTAATGAATCCTCTTGCCAGATTCTCTTGGATGTACTGAGACATTGCCTCCGTCTCCGGGAGAGATAACAGAAAGACTCAACCCTGGGGAGGCTCAGCACCAGGCAAGAGGTCAATAGGACAGTCATAGGGGCGGTGAGGCAGAAGGGTCTCCGCAGCCCTTTTGGAGAACACATCCGCATAAGGGCCAATAGTGCTTGGGGAGAGAGGAAAGATCTGCGGGTACCTCTGTTGTAGCAACCTGAACGCACTCCCTCTGACATCTACCCTCACAGGATTTACTCCATCCCATAATTCTCCCTGAGGACCACTCTATATGAGGAGAATGATAGCGTTGCCATGGTATCCCCAACAGGACCTCATCAATTCCCTCAGGAATGACTAATAGAGAGATAATCTCCTGATGTAATGGAGACACAGAAAGAGTGAAAGGAATGGTTTGGTGTGTAATCTGTGAGGGTAGTGTCGACCCATTTACCACTCGAACGGTTACTGGTTTGGCGACCATGACCAGGGGTATTGCGTGTCGCTGGGCGAAAGCGGATGACATAAAATTACCCTCCGCCCCAGAGTCCACGCATAGCTCTACCATAAGAGTGGATGGGCCTATGGTAATTGTCCCCTTGAAGGACAACTTAGAGGCAAACATTGCTTTGTCTAGTGTACCTCCTCCAACTGCCACTAGATGCTGACTTTTCCCCGATCGCTGAGGACATTTGGAGGCAAGATGTCCTGACTGCTGGCAAACATGACAGACCTTAAGTGCACGAACGGACCGGGACTTGCACCCCGCTTATGACACCTCTATGGCCTCATGTGACTCGGGTGCCTGGACCGGAGATTCCAAAGGTCTGGCGAAGGTGGGAGCCAGCCGAAACCTCTGCCTACACTGGGCTCGCTCCAACCTTCGCTCGTGAAAACGAAGGTCTATGCGAGTTGATACAGCTATGAGCTCCTCCAGTGTGGCGGGAATCTCCCTAGTGGCCAAAGCGTCCTTCACATGGTCAGCCAGCCCCTTCCAAAATACAGGAATGAGGCCTTTATCTGGCCACTCCAACTCAGACGCTAATGTCCGGAAGTGGATGGCAAAATGGCTGACCACGGTTGAACCCTGAGTAAATGCCAACAGTTAGAGTGCCGTATTATGGGTGACTTGAGGTCCTACAAAGACATGTTTCAGAGTGCCCAGAAACCGAGGAACACTCCGCAACACATGATCGTTGCACTCCCACAGCGGTGTAGCCCACTCCAAAACTCTGTCCGACAGGAGAGAGATTATGAATCCCACCTTTGCCCGCTCTGTGGGAAAATGTGCAACCAGGAGCTCGAGATGGAAACAGGAACACATGGGCTACTTGCACAGTGAACAAGTCTGTATGATCATGTTCACACACCACCAAGAAACCTGAAGACACAAAAGAGAATAGTAAAACCAAAAACACTCAGTTTGAAAAAATGTTGCAGTAATCCGCAAGTGCTAGTAAAAGATGTAAAAAACAGGGTATTTGGTTGATACGTTTTTTGCAAAAAATGTATACTAAGCTGCTCTACCAATCTTCACGGTATACCCTTATCAGAGCAGTCCTAACTAATGTATGCAATCCCTATCTGATGTATTTAAAAACCTGATCATCTGTATATAACCTGTGTGAACAGGGTTCAGAGAGGAAAAGTCCATGTGTGCATACAGGGTAGAACAGCTTTTGTGCAGATAGCCCAAGAGGAGTGGTGGAACTCCCCAGTCTTGTAGACACAAGGTTTCTTGGTGGTGTGTGAACATGATCATACAGACTTGTTCACTGTGCAAGTAGCCCATGTGTTCCTGTTTCCATAATTGTTCTCTTGTGTCTACAAGACTGGGGAGTTCCACCACTCCTCTTGGGCTATCTGCACAAAAGCTGTTCTACCCTGTATGCACACATGGATTTTTCCTCTCTGAACCCTGTTCACACAGGTTATATACAGATGATCAGGTTTTTAAATACATCAGATAGGGATTGCATACATTAGTTAGGACTGCTCTGATAAGGGTATACCGTGAAGATTGGTAGAGCAGCTTAGTATACATTTTTTGCAAAAAACGTATCAACCAAATACCCTGTTTTTTACATCTTTTACTAGCACTTGTGGATTACTGCAACATTTTTTCAAACTGAGTGTTTTTGGTTTTACTATTCTCTTTTGTGTCTTCAGGTTTCTTGGTGGTGTGTGAACATGATCATACAGACTTGTTCACTGTGCAAGTAGCCCATGTGTTCCTGTTTCCATAATTGTTCTCTTGTGTCTACAAGACTGGGGAGTTCCACCACTCCTCTTGGGCTATCTGCACAAAAGCTGTTCTACCCTGTATGCACACATGGATTTTTCCTCTCTGAACCCTGTTCACACAGGTTATATACAGATGATCAGGTTTTTAAATACATCAGATAGGGATTGCATACATTAGTTAGGACTGCTCTGATAAGGGTATACCGTGAAGATTGGTAGAGCAGCTTAGTATACATTTTTTGCAAAAAACGTATCAACCAAATACCCTGTTTTTTACATCTTTTACTAGCACTTGCGGATTACTGAAACATTTTTTCAAACTGAGTGTTTTTGGTTTTACTATTCTCTTTTGTGTCTTCAGGTTTCTTGGTGGTGTGTGAACATGATCATACAGGCTTGTTCACTGTGCAAGTAGCCCATGTGTTCCTGTTTCCATAATTGTTCTCTTGTGTCTACAAGACTGGGGAGTTCCACCACTCCTCTTGGGCTATCTGCACAAAAGCTGTTCTACCCTGTATGCACACATGGATTTTTCCTCTCTGAACCCTGTTCACACAGGTTATATACAGATGATCAGGTTTTTAAATACATCAGATAGGGATTGCATACATTAGTTAGGACTGCTCTGATAAGGGTATACCGTGAAGATTGGTAGAGCAGCTTAGTATACATTTTTTGCAAAAAACATATCAACCAAATACCCTGTTTTTTACATCTTTTACTAGCACTTGCGGATTACTGCAACATTTTTTCAAACTGAGTATTTTTGGTTTTACTATTCTCTTTTGTGTCTTCAGGTTTCTTGGTGGTGTGTGAACATGATCATACAGACTTGTTCACTGTGCAAGTAGCCCATGTGTTCCTGTTTCCATAATTGTTCTCTTGTGTCTACAAGACTGGGGAGTTCCACCACTCCTCTTGGGCTATCTGCACAAAAGCTGTTCTACCCTGTATGCACACATGGATTTTTCCTCTCTGAACCCTGTTCACACAGGTTATATACAGATGATCAGGTTTTTAAATACATCAGATAGGGATTGCATACATTAGTTAGGACTGCTCTGATGAGGGTATACCGTGAAGATTGGTAGAGCAGCTTAGTATACATTTTTTGCAAAAAACGTATCAACCAAATACCCTGTTTTTTACATCTTTTACTAGCACTTGCGGATTACTGCAACATTTTTTCAAACTGAGTGTTTTTGGTTTTACTATTCTCTTTTGTGTCTTCAGGTTTCTTGGTGGTGTGTGAACATGATCATACAGACTTGTTCACTGTGCAAGTAGCCCATGTGTTCCTGTTTCCATAATTGTTCTCTTGTGTCTACAAGACTGGGGAGTTCCACCACTCCTCTTGGGCTATCTGCACAAAAGCTGTTCTACCCTGTATGCACACATGGATTTTTCCTCTCTGAACCTTGTTCACACAGGTTATATACAGATGATCAGGTTTTTAAATACATCAGATAGGGATTGCATACATTAGTTAGGACTGCTCTGATAAGGGTATACCGTGAAGATTGGTAGAGCAGCTTAGTATACATTTTTTGCAAAAAACGTATCAACCAAATACCCTGTTTTTTACATCTTTTACTAGCACTTGCGGATTACTGCAACATTTTTTCAAACTGAGTGTTTTTGGTTTTACTATTCTCTTTTGTGTCTTCAGGTTTCTTGGTGGTGTGTGAACATGATCATACAGACTTGTTCACTGTGCAAGTAGCCCATGTGTTCCTGTTTCCATAATTGTTCTCTTGTGTCTACAAGACTGGGGAGTTCCACCACTCCTCTTGGGCTATCTGCACAAAAGCTGTTCTACCCTGTATGCACACATGGATTTTTCCTCTCTGAACCCTGTTCACACAGGTTATATACAGATGATCAGGTTTTTAAATACATCAGATAGGGATTGCATACATTAGTTAGGACTGCTCTGATAAGGGTATACCGTGAAGATTGGTAGAGCAGCTTAGTATACATTTTTTGCAAAAAACGTATCAACCAAATACCCTGTTTTTTACATCTTTTACTAGCACTTGCGGATTACTGAAACATTTTTTCAAACTGAGTGTTTTTGGTTTTACTATTCTCTTTTGTGTCTTCAGGTTTCTTGGTGGTGTGTGAACATGATCATACAGACTTGTTCACTGTGCAAGTAGCCCATGTGTTCCTGTTTCCATAATTGTTCTCTTGTGTCTACAAGACTGGGGAGTTCCACCACTCCTCTTGGGCTATCTGCACAAAAGCTGTTCTACCCTGTATGCACACATGGATTTTTCCTCTCTGAACCCTGTTCACACAGGTTATATACAGATGATCAGGTTTTTAAATACATCAGATAGGGATTGCATACATTAGTTAGGACTGCTCTGATAAGGGTATACCGTGAAGATTGGTAGAGCAGCTTAGTATACATTTTTTGCAAAAAACGTATCAACCAAATACCCTGTTTTTTACATCTTTTACTAGCACTTGCGGATTACTGCAACATTTTTTCAAACTGAGTGTTTTTGGTTTTACTATTCTCTTTTGTGTCTTCAGGAGCTCGAGATGTATACCACACTGGCTCATGAAACCCCTACAGGACTTACTGTCCCAAGAGTATTTTTCAGACAATGGGAGGTGAGATAAGGTCGGAACAGAGGTGGCAGTGGGTAAAGCTGCTGTAGCCACGCTAGCAGCCTGAACAGCTATTGCGGTAACATCCACCGCTGAGGATGCATGCTCGAGAGATGCCAACCGGCCCTCCAGCTGCTGGATGTACCCCTGCAGTCGCTGTTCATCTGCCATTACTTAGCCAGATCCTGGCATTAGTATACTGTTAGGGTTGGCGGAACGCACCGAATATATTTATCAGATGAGATAGGTGCGTTCGCAACCCGGGATCCACTGTGCAGGAAAGAACCTGCTGCTAAGTAAGGCGGTGAAGTAAATTAGTATAAACAAACTCTGTTACTTCACAGAGCCCGTAGTAAAGAGAACGCTGTGCCCTGTTTAGCTCACAGGGAACACAGCTACTGAGTAGAGCCGACAGTGGTCATGCAGTCCCAACCAAACACGCTGCTCCTCTCTGGTGGAGCCGGAATTCTAATGGCTATTAGCCAGTCCTGAATTCACTCATGAGAAATTCCTCGCCGGAGGTGCCAGCATTCTAGGAGCTTATTTCAGCCGGGTCCCTGACTGCATACACACAAAAACTCCTCGCCAGAGGTGCCAGCATTCTAGGGGCTTATTTCAGCCGCGTCCCTGACCACACGCACGACCACACTTGCGCTGATCTCGTACATATTTGATACTAGCGCATGGCCGTGCGGTCATGAGAACCTTTTATAGCTGCAGCAACTTCAGGACCTTCCTAGAAGGACCAATGGAAGGCTGACATAGAACTTGATCAGGTACAGGGTTGTTATGATCAGGTGTGCTTGGAGCAGCATGAAAACTTTCTCTGGAGTAGGTGGTAACTATACGGACCGCAAACCCTGATCTTAACACCGCAACTAGAAGTAGCCGTGGGGTGTGCCTAACAAAACCTAGACACCTCGACACAGCCGGAGAACTAAATACCCCTAAAGATGGAAATAGGAAAACTATCTTGCCTCAGAGTAGACCCCCAAAGGATAGGCAGCCCCCCACAAGTAATGACTGTGAGTTGGAGAGGAAAAGACACACGCAGGCAGAAAACAGGCTTAGCAAAGGAGGCCACTTCTAGCTAAATAGAAAAGGACAGGACAGGATACTAAGCGGTCAGCATAAAAATACTACAAAAATATCCACAGCAGAAAATACAAAACTCCACCACCTAACTAAAGATGTGGAGAGTATAATTGCAACTCCAGAGAATCCAACCAGACTGAGAAAAGCAACTGACACAGTCAAAGCTGGAGCAAATAGAAACACAAGATCAGCACTGAAAATAAGCACACAGCAAGTGTGCTACAGAAAAAGAAATAAACACTTATCTTTGCTGAACTGGCAGCTAAGCAGGTGAGGCCAGGCAGAGATCCAATACTTCCAAAGAAACATTGACAACTGGCCAGGGCTAATGAATCCTGCACACTTAAATATCCCAGTCAGAACAGCAATTAGCAGATACACCTGGCCAGGACTGTGACTCGGAGACAACTGCATTCCCAGCTACAACCACTGGAGGGAACCCAAGAGCAGAATTCACAACACAGGGCCTTCCTGGAGGACCAATTGAAGTTGCTGCCGTACCTGAGCATGTGACCCTAGACCTCCACTGAGAGATCTTACAATGGGGATGCTCAGTGTGTGCACAGCAGGACTTAGTCCCAGAAAAGCCTGCTCGTCGCAGACCAGTGCAGGGTACAATAGCAGAGCCTGGAGAAGCAGCAGTAACCCTTTGCACAGTATCAGATTCAATGAGACGCTGGGACCGACGTCTCTGCTGAGCAGGCTCCACTGTGGCGGATGCAGAATGGGAGACCACAGCAGACACGGCTCGAGATTCCCCCTGTGCAGCAGCGGGAACTTGACTCCTAACAATCGGTATGTCGAAATGGGAACCCGAAGTCTCCTGGAGACTTCTATGGTTGTCAATGCCGGATTGCTGTGAGCACCACCCAGTGGTTGGTGCTCATAGCAAGTCAGCAATTCTACTACATAGAGGTGATCTGAACATCGCCTCTGTGTGCCAGCTTCTAGTCTCCTATGGAGACTATTGAGGCATGGCAAAAGTGAAAAAAAATGTTTTTTAAAATGTAAAAAAAAAAATAATATAAAAGTTCAAATCACCCCCCTTTCGCCCCATTCAAAATAAAACAATAAAAATAAATCAAACGTGCACATATTTCATATTGCCGTGTTCAGAATCACCCGATCTATCAATAAAAAAAGGATTAACCTGATCGCTAAATGGCATAGTGAGAAAAAAGTCAAAACGCCAGAATTACGTTTTTTTGGTTCCCTCGACATTGCATTAAAATGCAATAACGGGATATCAAAAGATTGCATCAGCACCAAAATGGTATTAAAAACATCAGCTCGGCCTGCAAAAAATAAGCCCTCACTCATCCTGAGATCACGAAAAATGGAGACGGAGAATTTTTTTCACCACTTACATTAAAAAGAACCTACACATGTTTGACGTCTATAAACTCGTAATGACCTGGAGAATCATAATGGCAGGTCCGTTTCAGCATTTGGTGAACCTAGCAAAAAAAGCCAAACAAAATGTGGGATTTCACTTTTTTTGCAATTTCACCGCACTTGGATTTTTTTTCCTGTTTTCTAGTACACGACATGGTAAAATCAATAGTATCGTTGAAAAATACAACTCGTCCCACAAAAAATAAGCCCTCACATGGCCAATATACCCAGAATATAGGTTGTTAGGAAAGCTGCATCCATCTTTTCCAGCCATTCTCCACTAAAATCCAAGGTAACATCCTGAGCTTTTATGTTGAATCAATAGCATTTATACACATGTGCTGGCAGTTTGGTGTGTGTATTGTTTAAATACACTGCGGCCCTGGACACAAGGCATGCAGTTTTCCTGTTAGGATCAGTGCACCAAGCTTTCATAACAACCTAAATTCTGGGCATATTTGCAGGTTGTTGTATAGAACTACACGCTTATGCATTTGGAGCAATTTATGTGAGGAGGTATATTGATCTATACACACTGCTACATTTGTGAAATTAAGGACACCCTCTCGCAGTGGGGTTTTAAACTCAACAGGAGTACTGTTGTATACTCACCGTAAAACTATGCAGGAGGACATATCTTCTTCCCCTTTTTTTTTCTCTATTTCTGAGCGCTGTTTGGAACATACCTTTGATATATTTTTGGCTTGTAATAACCATCTACCTTCTCTAAAAAAAACAGCGGCAGTCTTTTTTGACAAAATAGTAAAGGCTGCAGTTGTTCAGGGGCCACTGATTGGCTGTAGCGGACACATGACAAAATATCACATGACCGCCAGGAGACATGGCATTGCATTTGGAGGACAGTGCCAGTTCAGAGGGTACAGTAAAGACCAAAAGTTTGGACACATCTTCTCATTTAAAGTTTTTTCTGTATTTTCATGACTATGAAAATTGTACATTCACCCTGAAGGCATCAAAACTATGAATTAACACATGTGGAATTATATACTTAACAAAAAAGTGTGAAACAACTGAAATTATGTCTTATATTCTAGGCTCTTCAAAGTAGCCATCTTTTGCTTTGATGACTGCTATGCACACTGTTGGCATTCTCTTGATGAGCTTCAAGAGGTAGTCACCGGAAATGGTCTTCCAACAATCTTGAAGGAGTTCCCAGAGATGCTTAGCACTTGTTGGCCCTTTTGCCTTCACTCTGTGGTCCAGCTCACCCCAAACCATCTCGATTGGGTTCAGGTCTGGTGACTGTGGAGACCAGGTCATCTGGCGTAGCACATCATCACTCCCCTTCATGGTCAGTATTGAAGAACCTAGAATATAAGACGTAATTTCAGTTGTTTCACACTTTTTTTGTTAACTATATAATTCCACATGTGTTAATTCATAGTTTTGATTCCTTCAGTATGAATGTACAATTTTTATAGTCATGTATTGTATGTATATGTTTTTACATTTTACATCATTGTAGAGCTTATAACAATGGTTTGTAAATATTTTAACTAAAATTAAATATTATTGGAAAACATTATTTTGAATTTTATGGTTTAATTCAAATACATTTTTTAAACAATCTGTTGGATAAAAATGGTACTACTAAACTTAAGTTCCTTGAGGCTGTAAGTTTCTATAGTTTCTAAAATAAAACCACTTTTTTACTGGTACCTAGGGGTTAAACAACTGCATAATAGGAATCTGAAAACCTTCCCAGAAAAACCCTGTAAGTACCCAAACAGCAGTTTTCTATTACCTTTTGCAAAATGAAAGGACTAAAGCTACATAATATCATAACATTGAGGTAAATCTCCTTATTGGTTGCTAATAATTCAGTGAAACTGTGTGGTCAAAATGTTCAATATACCTCTAGATCAATTCCTTGATAGGAGTACAGTACTTTCTAGATTGGAGTCACTTCTGGTGACTTTCCACTGCACTTATAACCAAGGGGCTCTCCAAATGAGACAGCGTATCTGAACACCATTCCTGGAAAACTTTTGTTCCAAAATCCAAATGTCACTTTTTCTTTGCTAAGCCTTGTCATGTGCAGAAGTGACAATTGCCTAACCCAGGGGACATTGTATAACAAATTATGAGTTTTTCTTATATGGTACATGTTAAAAGTGATACTTTTGAGTTCAATCTACAGATTATTTGGAAAAAATTTATTTTCTTGGCTCAATTCTAATATATTCTATTAAACATGTAGACTCCAAATGCTCACTTCACTCCTAGCTGGATCCCTTGTATGGTGGGGTTTCAAAATTATGTCTATTTTGTGGTTTCTTAAGTTTATGCAACCCAAAGCCTCTGCATACCAATAATAGTGGCTAGAAAACATTCTAATAAAAAAGGAGCTTCAAATCCCCAAGGAGCTCCATCATTTCTGCAAAGTGTGCAAACAAGTCAAGTAGTGTTTAAGGTCCACATCTGATATATGAAGATTGTCAGTGTCAAATTATAAACTAGTGATTTGTGTTTCTCTATTAACACATGTTGAGTTAAAGAAATGTGGATTGCCTTAAATATTTGAAATTAAATTTAGAATTTCACCTTCAATTTGCTCTAATAGTAACAAAATTCCTAAATGATGGTTTGAAAACTTTCTGGAATGCTGTCTTCGAATTGGGGAGAAATGTTGGAGGCTTCTAATATACACTGCTCAAAAAACTAAAGGGAACACTTAAAATCAGAATATAACTCCAAGTAAATCAAACTTCTGTGAAATCAAACTGTCCACTTAGGAAGCAACACTGTTTGACAATCAATTTCACATGCTGTTGTGCAAATGGAATCAACAGATGGAAATTATTGGCAATTATCAAGACACTCAATAAAGGAGTGGTTCTGCAGGTGGGGATCACTGACCACATCTCAATACCAATGCTTTCTGGCTGATGTTTTGGTCACTTTTGAATGTTATTTGTGCTTTCACACTCGTGGTAGCATGAGACGGACTCTACAACCCACACAAGTTGCTCAGGTAGTTCAGCTCATCCAGAATGGCACATCAATGCGAGCTGTGGCAAGAAGGTTTGGTGTGTCTGTCAGACTAGTATCCAGAGGCTGGAGGCGCTACTAGGAGACAGGCCAGGAGACCAGGAGACACAAAGGAGGCCATAGGAGGGCAACAACCCATCAGCAGGACCACTACCTCAGCCTTTGTGCAAGGAGGAGCACTGCCAGAGCCCTGCAAAATGACCTCCAGCAGGCCACAAATGTGCATGTCTCTGCACAAATGGTTAGAAACCGCCTCCATGAGGATGGTCTGAGTGCCCGAAGTCCACAGATGGAGGTTGTGCTCACAGCCCAACACCGTGCAGGACACTTGGCATTTGCCACAGAACACCAGGATTGGCAAATTCGCCACTGGCACCCTGTGCTCCTCACAGATGAAAGCAGGTTCACACTGAGCACATGTGACAGACGTGACAGAGTCTGGAGATGCCGTAGAACGCAATCTGCTGCCTGCAACATCCTTCAGCATGACCAGTTTGGCAGTGGGTCAGTAATGGTGTGGGGTAGCATTTCTTTGGAGGGCTGCGGAGCCCTCATGAGCTCGCCTGAGTTAGCCTGATTGCCATTAGGTACCGAGATGAGATCCTCAGACTCCTTGTGAGACCATATGCTGGTGCGATTGGCCCTGGGTTCCTCCTAATGCAGGACAATGCCAGACCTCATGTGGCTGGAGTGTGTCAGCAGTTCCTGCAAGATAAAGGCATTGAAGCTATGGACTGGCCCGCCCATTCTCCAGACCTGAATCCGACTGAACACATCTGGGACATCATGTCTCGCACCATCCACCAACATCACATTGCACCACAGACTGTCCAGGAGTTGGCAGATGCTTTAGTCCAGGTCTGGGAGGAGATCCCTGCTAGATATATCCGCCTTCTAAATTCATAAAAAATTAAAAGATATTTGAAAATGACACCACCATAAAGAAGACATAAGGTAAATGTTAGTTATGAAGTATTTTGGGTGCTATGACTTTTTGCATTAAAATCAGAGAAATTCACATTTCAATAAATGTTGTTATTTTAACAAATGAACTGAGAAATTAAAGTACCAACCACCCTTTATCACTAACTAGAGAAATGTGTCATGAAAAAAAACATTATCAGAAATACATGAATAAATAAAACTACTAAAAAGTTATTCCTACATAAAGTGATGCATCTGATTTGGAAAATGGGGCTCATAAAGCCAAAACTGGCAGTGGCAGTAAGAGGTTCATTTGTTAGTAGCTTATAATATGCAAGTGATGTTCCAAAACTAGTTTGCTTGGCTGTTTGCAAAAACTCAAAGCACAATGCCTTGCAATCTCCCAAGAACAAAATAACAGAGCTACACTGACATGCCTGTTAAAAAAAAACTATAAACTAGCAAATCATGCTACACTAAAACAATATGGCAACTTACGTCATTTCAAATGTGATTTATATTCATGTGTAAATGAAATTCATGGCAAATTGACTCCCTTATAAAGGTTTCTGCTTATCTTCTTAATATCCATTGGTAATTAAGCTGATATTTACCCAAGAGAGTTTCATAATTGATTTACCCTTAAAGGACAAGTCTGTTTTTCTGTTTTTTTCGTATTTCTTTTTTCATCATGTGTTTTCCAAGAGCCATAACTTGGTTTCATTTACTCATTTGTCTGCCCTATCACTTTTCAGGTGTGGCTTTGTTTTTACTCACTCTTAAGGTACCTTCACACTGAACAACTTAACAACGATAACGATAGCGATCCATGACGTTGCAGCATCTTGGATAGCGTTATCATTGTGTTTGACACGCAGCAGCGATCAGGATCCTGCTGTGACATCGCTGGTCAGAGCTAGAAGGCCAGAACTTTATTTTGTCGCTGGATCACCCGCTGACATCGCTGAATCAGCATGTGTGACGCCGATCCAGCGATGTCTTCACTGGTAACCAGGGTAAACATCGGGTTACTAAGCCCAGGGCCACGCTTAGTAACCCGATGTTTACCCTGGTTACCATTGTAAATGTAAAAAAAACCAAACACTACATACTTACATTCCGGTGTCTGTCGCATCCCTCGCCGTCAGCTTCCCGCACTGACTGTGAGCACCGGCCGTAAAGCACAGCGGTGACGTCACCGCTGTGCTCTGCTTTACAGCCGGCCCTCACAATCAGTGCGGGAAGCTGACGGCGAGGGACGTGACAGACACCGGAATGTAAGTATGTAGTGTTTGTTTTTTTTTACATTTACAATGGTAACCAGGGTAAATATCGGGTTACTAAGCACGGCCCTGCGCTTAGTAACCTGATGTTTACCCTCGTTACCCGGAGACCTCGGCTTCGTTGGTCGCTGGAGAGCTGTCTGTGTGACAGCTCTACAGCGACCACACAATTACTAAACAGCGACGCTGCAGCGATCGGCATCGTTGTCTATATCGCTGCAGCGTCGCTTAATGTGACGGTACCTTTAGATTTCTTTCTATTAAAACACACTTTTCCTTCTGTAGGTAATTTGCATTCTGCTCTGCCCGCCAGTTCTTTAGGAGAAACATAAAGAGCTCAACGGACTTTCAATCAGCAAAGGTCCAAGTTGCCATTGCCTAGTCTGTGGTTAGCGCTATATCTGCTCATGCAGGAATCATTAGAGACTATGGGATCGGGATCTCTAGATTGTACAGGAATCGGCAGGGTCAGTTGCAGTTTTCAGTGTGTTACCTATTATCCCAAGAGAGTTACTACACTAGCCCATTCTATTTCTTGCATGCTAAGAAGTCATCATTAGGGTTGAACGAAACGGATCGTTCATTTTCAAAAGTCGACGACTTTTGGCACAGTCGGGTTTCACGAAACCCGACCCGACCCCTGTGTGGGGTAGGCCATGCGGTACGCGACTTTCGCGCCAAAGTCGCGTTTCAATGACGCGAAAAGCGCCATTTCTCAGCCAATGAAGGTGGACGCAGAGTGTGGGCAGCGTGATGACATAGGTCCTGGTCCCCACCATCTTAGAGAAGGGCATTGCAGTGATTGGCTTGCTGTCTGCGGCGTCACAGGGGCTATAAAGAGGCGTTCCCGCCGACCGCCATCTTACTGCTGCTGATCTGAGCATAGGGAGAGGTTGCTGCCGCTTCGTCAGAAGCAGGGATAGCGTTAGGCAGGGTCCATTAACCACCAAACCGCTTGTGCTGTAGCGATTTCCACTGTCCAACACCACCTTTTGTTTGCAGGGACAGTGGAAGCTACATTTTTTTTCCTCAGCGCTGTAGCTCATTGGGCTGCCCTAGAAGACTCCCTGATAGCTGCATTGCTGTGTGTACGCCGCTGTGCAAACCAATCTCTTTTTTGTTTGTCCACACTTTTGATTTAATTTGTGCAGCAGTCCACTCCTTCTTATTGCTGCCTGCCATACCTGGCTGAGATTACTGCAGGGAGATAGTAATTGTAGGACAGTCCCTTTTTTTTTTTTTTTTATTCTCCCTAAAAAAATAAGTTGTGGGAGATTAAGATTGGCCTTTGTGCTTCTGTGCCAGTCCTGAGTGTGCCATCTCTCTTAAATAGTGGGCCATTGAAAACCTAGTTGTTTTTTTTTTAAATTTGGTATCTAAATTCTCCCTGGAAAAAAAAAACAGTGGGAGATTAATATTGGCCTTTCTGCTTGTGTGCCAGTCCTGAGTGTGCCATCTCTCTTAAATAGTGGGCCATAGAAAGCCTAGTTTTTTTTTTTAAATTTGGTATCTAAATTCTCCCTGAAAAAAAAAACAGTGGGAAGATTAATATTGGCCTTTCTGCTTGTGTGCCAGTTCTGAGTGTGCCATCTCTCTTAAATAGTGGGCCATAGAAAGCCTAGTGTTTTTTTTTTTAAATTTGGTATCTAAATTCTCCCTGAAAAAAAAAACAGTGGGAGATTAATATTGGCCTTTCTGCTTGTGTGCCAGTCCTGAGTGTGCCATCTCTCTTAAATAGTGGGCCATAGAAAGCCTAGTGTTTTTTTTTTAAATTTGGTTTCTAAATTCTCCCTGAAAAAATAAAAAAAACCGTGGGAGATTAATATTGGCCTTTCTGCTTGTGTGCCAGTCCTGAGTGTGCCATCTCTCTTAAATAGTGGGCCATAGAAAGCCTAGTGTTTTTTTTTTTAAATTTGGTTGCTAAATTCTCCCTGAAAAAATAAAAAACCGTGGGAGATTAATATTGGCCTTTCTGCTTGTGTGCCAGTCCTGAGTGTGCCATCTCTCTTAAATAGTGGGCCATAGAAAGCCTAGTGTTTTTTTTTTAAATTTGGTTTCTAACTTCTCCCTGAAAAAATAAAAAAAAACGTGTGTTAGGGGTCGAGTTCCCGCTTCTGCACAGGGGGAATCTCGAGCCACCTCCGCTGCGGTCTCCCATTCTTGTCCAGCTGCAGTGGAGTCTGCTCAGCAAGGACGTCGGTCCCAGCGTCTTGCTCATTCTCACTCTGTTCTGAGAGTTACTGCTGCTTCTCCAGTCTCTGCTATTAAAGTCTGTGCTGGTCAGCAGCGAGCGGACTTCTCTGGGACTAAGTCCTTGTCTGCACGTACTGAGCATGCCCAGCGTAAGGTCTCCCGTTGGAGATCGAGGGTCATGTGCTCAGGCTCTGCAGCACATTCCATTGGTTCTCTTGGCAGGTCCTAGAAGGGCAAAAGTGCTGTGGCCACTTCCTGTGCTGCTGCTATATAAACTGTGCATGACCGCACGGCCATGCGCTAGTATTGTCAAACAATTGCTAATGTGTGTATGTTGTGAGTGCAAGTCGTCCTTGGATACCCCTACCCTATAGTATGACTGTTCGCGGAAGGTGTATGGCTGCTACCTAGCGCCCGACTTATCCTACAGAATTAGTCACACATTATAGCGTCCAGTTGCTGTGACCGCCAGTACGGCGCCGTGCACTTCCTCTGTGCTTTCCTTACCCAAGCCTGGGTGGTTAGTGGCGTTCGTCAGTGCGGCACTGCATGCTCTTCTGTTTCATTTCACACCCAGTTGCGGTGTTGCGCCAGTAAGGGTCTAATCGGACTTGAATCCCAGTTGGGGTTGAGTTCGCTGACTACTTGCTCACGCTTTAGGTGTGGTACCGCGGTCCTGTGCCTTAACAGGATTGCTTCTTTCACGCTGGGTGAGGTTAACCCACGCGTGTATACTCTAGTGTACCGCCATATAGTCTGCTAATTGCTAGCAGCAGGTTTTCACCTGCACGGTGGACCCCGGACTGCGAACGCATCTACACCATCTGTCTTGGTGCGTTCCGCCAGTCCTAACAGAATACTAGCGCCAGGGTCTGGCTAGTAAAATGGCGGACGACCAGCGTTTACAGCGGTACATCCAGCAGCTGGAGGGAAGGTTGGCGGCTCTTGAGCGTTCAACCTCAGCTGTGGATGTTACTGCTGTCGCTGTTCAGGCTGCAAGTGTGGCTGCAGCTACCTTGTCCACTGCCGCTCCTGTACCGACGCTATCTCGCCTCCCGCTACCAGAGAAATTTTCTGGTGACAGTAAGTCCTGTAGGGGTTTCGTGAGTCAGTGCTCAATACATCTCGAGCTTCTGGCCTCTCGTTTCCCTACAGAGCGGGCTAAGGTGGGCTTTATAATTTCCTTATTGTCGGACAGGGCGTTGCAGTGGGCTACGCCGCTGTGGGAGCGTGGCGATCATGTGGTGCAGAGTGCTCCGTTATTCCTGAGCACTCTGAAACAGGTCTTTCTAGGACCTCGTGTCACCCATGACACGGCGCTCCAACTGTTGGCACTGACTCAGGGCTCGTCCTTGGTCAGCCTTTTTGCCGTCCATTTCTGCACTCTGGCATCTGAGCTGGAGTGGTCGGATAAAGCCCTTATCCCTATATTTTGGAGGGGGCTGGCTGACCACGTTAAGGATGCTCTGGCCACTAGGGAGATTCCCGCCACACTGGAGGAGTTAATAGCAGTATCTACTCGCATTGACCTCCGTTTTCACGAGCAGAGGATAGAGCGAGCCCAGTGTAGGCAGAGGTTTCGGCTGGCTCCCACCTTCGCCAAACCTTTGGAATCTCCAGTCCAGGCTCCTGAGTTCCAGGAACCTAAGGTGGTGTCACGAGCGGGATCTAAGTCCCAGACCGCTCGTGCACTCCAGGGTTGCCATGTTTGCCAACAGTCAGGACATCTTGCCACCAGATGTCGTCAGCGGTCGAGGAAACGTCAGCATCTAGTGGTAGTAGGTGGAGGTGCACTAGACACTGCGACGTTTGCCTCCAAATTGTCCTTTAAGGGGACAATTACCTTTGGCTCATCCTCCCACTCGGTAGACCTCTGCGTGGATTCTGGGGCGGAGGGCAATTTTATGAGAATGCTTGGTCTGGGGGAAAATGTGTGTAAATGGGAAAGTAACTGGCTTAGTGATAGAAAGCAGAGGGTGGTTATAAATGGTATAGTCTCTAACTGGGTCGCTGTGACCAGTGGGGTACCGCAGGGGTCAGTATTGGGACCTGTTCTCTTCAACATATTCATTAATGATCTGGTAGAAGGTTTACACAGTAAAATATCGATATTTGCAGATGATACAAAACTATGTAAAGCAGTTAATACAAGAGAGGATAGTATTCTGCTACAGATGGATCTGGATAAGTTGGAAACTTGGGCTGAAAGGTGGCAGATGAGGTTTAACAATGATAAATGTAAGGTTATACACATGGGAAGAAGGAATCAATATCACCATTACACACTGAATGGGAAACCACTGGGTAAATCTGACAGGGAGAAGGACTTGGGGATCCTAGTTAATGATAAACTTACCTGGAGCAGCCAGTGCCAGGCAGCAGCTGCCAAGGCAAACAGGATCATGGGGTGCATTAAAAGAGGTCTGGATACACATGATGAGAGCATTATACTGCCTCTGTATAAATCCCTAGTTAGACCGCACATGGAGTACTGTGTCCAGTTTTGGTCACCGGTGCTCAGGAAGGATATAATGGAACTAGAGAGAGTACAAAGGAGGGCAACAAAATTAATAAGGGGGATGGGAGAACTACAATACCCAGATAGATTAGCGAAATTAGGATTATTTAGTCTAGAAAAAAGACGACTGAGGGGCGATCTAATAACCATGTATAAGTATATAAGGGGACAATACAAATATCTCGCTGAGGATCTGTTTATACCATGGAAGGTGACGGGTACAAGGGGGCATTCTTTGCGTCTGGAGGAGAGAACGTTTTTCCACCAACATAGAAGAGGATTCTTTACTGTTAGGGCAGTGAGAATCTGGAATTGCTTGCCTGAGGAGGTGGTGATGGCGAACTCAGTCGAGGGGTTCAAGAGAGGCCTGGATGTCTTCCTGGAGCAGAACAATATTGTATCATACAATTAGGTTCTGTAGAAGGACGTAGATCTGGGTATTTATTATGATGGAATATAGGCTGAACTGGATGGACAAATGTCTTTTTTCGGCCTTACTAACTATGTTACTATGTTACTATGTCTTCTGCCTTCGCCCAACGTCACGCAATACCCCTGGTTATGCTATCTCAACCAGTAACGGTACGAGTGGTGAATGGGTCGACACTCCCCGCACAGATAACACATCAGACCATCCCTGTTACTCTGTCCCTGTCGCCATCCCATCAGGAGATTATTTCTCTGCTCGTCATTCCTGAGGGTATTGATGAGGTCCTGTTGGGGATACCTTGGCTACGCTACCACTCTCCTCACATCGAGTGGTCCTCAGG
The DNA here is from genome assembly GCF_032444005.1 of Ranitomeya imitator. NCBI lineage: Eukaryota > Metazoa > Chordata > Amphibia > Anura > Dendrobatidae > Ranitomeya > Ranitomeya imitator. Next base: position 356,844,122 of record NC_091282.1, read on the forward strand.
CAGAATTCTGGGATGGGGTGAATCATGTGGGGGTAGGTGTCACCGAGAGTGCGTTCAGGTTGCTACTACTGAGGTACCCGCAGATCTATCCTCTCTCCCCAAGCAATATTGGTCTTACGCAGACGTGTTCTCCAAGAAGGCGGCGGAGACCCTTCCGCCCCATCGCCCCTATGACTGTCCTATCGATCTCTTGCCTGGTGCGGAGCCTCCCCGGGATCGAGTTTATCCATTATCTCTCCCGGAGACGGAGGCCATGTCTCAGTACATTCAAGAGAATCTGGCAAGAGGGTTTATCAGGAAGTCAGTGTCACCTGCTGGGGCAGGGTTCTTCTTCGTGCAGAAGAAGAATGGGGAGCTACGTCCATGCATAGACTACAGGGGTCTTAACGCTATCACCGTTAAGAACAAGTATCCTTTGCCCTTGATATCTGAGCTCTTCGATAGGCTTCGGGGAGCAAGGGTATTTACTAAATTAGATCTGCGGGGTGCTTACAACCTGATTCGCATCCGTGAGGGGGACGAATGGAAAACGGCGTTTAACACCAGAGATGGGCACTATGAGTATCTGGTGATGCCCTTCGGGCTCTGTAATGCCCCAGCCGTTTTTCAAGACTTTGTCAACGACATCTTCCGGGATATGCTTTCCACCTCAGTTGTAGTCTATCTGGATGATATTCTCATCTTTTCTCCAGATATTGACTCCCACCGGAGAGATGTTGGCAGAGTCTTCGACCTCCTACGGGCAAACTCTCTTTACGCTAAGTTGGAGAAGTGTATGTTTGAGCAGGAGTCTTTGCCGTTCCGGGCTATATCATCTCCGCCCAGGGATTGGCTATGGATCCTGCCAAACTACAGGCTGTGATGGACTGGCAAGAGCCCCATTCTCTTAAAGCGGTGCAGCGCTTTATGGGGTTCATTAACTATTACCGCCAGTTCATTCCCCACTTCTCAACTCTGGTAGCTCCCTTGGTAGCCCTCACCAAGAAGGGAGCGAATCCTAAATTGTGGTCGGAAGAGGTCTCCAAGGCCTTCACTTCTATTAAGTCCCACTTTGCTAGCGCTCCCATCTTATATCATCCCGATGTGGATAAGCCATTCCTAATGGAGGTGGATGCCTCGTCCGTTGGTGCTGGAGCAGTCCTCTACCAGAAGGATGCTCAAGGTCGGAAGCATCCATGCTTCTTCTTCTCTAAGACTTTCTCGCCAGCGGAGAGAAACTACTCCATCGGGGATAGGGAGCTGCTAGCAATGAACTTGGCCTTTTCAGAGTGGAGACATCTTCTGGAAGGTGCGCAGTTTCTCTTCCAGGTTTACACTGACCACAAAAATTTGGTCTACTTACAGACAGCCCAGCGGCTAAATTCTCGCCAAGCCAGATGGTCCTTGTTCTTTTCCTGGTTCCACTTTTCTCTTCATTTTCTCGCCGGGGAGAAGAATATTCGTGCTGATGCTCTCTCTCGCTCCCTTATGTCAACTGAAGAGGAGGAAGAGGAGCCTCGGCTTATTGTTCCCTCTGAGAGCCTGAGAACCGTAGCACCGGTTTCGCTTGAGTCTGTGCCTCCGGGCAAGACTTTTGTGCCCATTAATTTGCGACCGGAGGTTCTCTCTTGGGCTCATTCGTCCAGAGTGGGTGGACACTTTGGGACAAAGAGGACATCTGAGCTACTGGCGAGGACGTACTGGTGGCCGCATATGGTCCGGGATGTCAGGGATTATATTCTGGCGTGTGTCTCCTGCACCAAAAATAAATCTCCGCGTCAAAGGCCAGCTGGGTTGCTCTATCCCTTGTCGGTGGCAGATAGGCCCTGGGAGATGGTCGGGATGGACTTTGTCGTGGGTTTGCCCAAGTCTCGCGGCTGTACCATCATTTGGGTCATCACCGATCATTTCTCGAAAATGGTGCATTTGGTGCCGCTACCACGGTTACCTTCTGCACGGGCCTTGGCTGCGTTGTTCATTAAGCACATCTTCCGCCTACATGGTATGCCTGACAAAATTGTCAGTGACCGGGGTCCCCAGTTTGCGTCTCGGTTCTGGAGAGAGCTGTGTCGTCTTCTCAGTATTGAGTTGAATCTCTCTTCCGCTTATCATCCCGAGACGAATGGGTTGGTAGAGAGGGCCAACCAGACCTTGGTCACATACCTGCGACATTTTGTTTCAGCCAGGCAGGATGACTGGGCATCCTTGCTATCATGGGCAGAGTTTGCGCTGAACAACGCCGTAGCCGACTCCACTGGACAAACCCCATTCCTCCTCAACTATGGTCAGCATCCACGGGTACCTGTGCCTATGCCCGTGTCTTCCGCTGACTCCAGGGTGGCAGACTGGGCTGTGGAGGCACGGGATATTTGGGACCACACTCAGGATGCCATTCGGGCCTCTAAGGAGAGAATGAGGTCCTCCGCCGATGCTCATCGGCGCCCCGCCCCGTCCTTTGCTCCTGGCGACTTGGTGTGGCTCTCCGCCCGTAACATCAGGCTGCGAGTTGAGTCCACTAAATTTGCTCCTCGCTACTTGGGTCCCTTCAAGGTCCTCGAACAGGTTAATCCTGTGGTCTACCGTCTGGCCCTTCCTCCACGCCTTGGTATCACCGACACCTTTCATGTGTCCCTCCTTAAGCCCGTATACATGTCTCGGTTTTCTGAGTCATCTGCCGGGACATCGGGTTCGTCTACGGACGATTTCGAGGTGAACGCTATCTTGGGGTGCAAGGTGGTACGTGGCAAAAAATTTTTTTGGGTGGACTGGAAGGGTTACGACCCTGAGGATAGGTCCTGGGAGCCTGCTGAGCACATTCGGGCTCCGCAGATCATTGCTGCCTTCGAACGTAGCGAGGCCCAAGGAGGGGGGGGCCCTAGGAGGGGGGGTAATGTTAGGGGTCGAGTTCCCGCTTCTGCACAGGGGGAATCTCGAGCCACCTCCGCTGCGGTCTCCCATTCTTGTCCAGTTGCAGTGGAGTCTGCTCAGCAAGGACGTCGGTCCCAGCGTCTTGTCATTCTCACTCTGTTCTGAGAGTTACTGCTGCTTCTTCAGTCTCTGCTATTAAAGTCTGTGCTGGTCAGCAGCAAGCGGACTTCTCTGGGACTAAGTCCTTGTCTGCACGTACTGAGCATGCCCAGCGTAAGGTCTCCCGTTGGAGATCGAGGTGCTCAGGCTCTGCAGCACATTCCATTGGTTCTCTTGGCAGGTCCTAGAAGGGCAAAAGTGCTGTGGCCACTTCCTGTGCTGCTGCTATATAAACTGCGCATGACCGCACGGCCATGCGCTAGTATTGTCAAACAATTGCTAATGTGTGTATGTTGTGAGTGCAAGTCGTCCTTGGATACCCCTACCCTATAGTATGACTGTTCGCGGAAGGTGTATGGCTGCTACCTAGCGCCCGACTTATCCTACAGCATTAGTCACACATTATAGCATCCAGTTGCTGTGACCGCCAGTACGGCGCCGTGCACTTCCTCTGTGCTTTCCTTACCCAAGCCTGGGTGGTTAGTGGCGTTCGTCAGTGCGACACTGCATGCTCTTCTGTTTCATTTCACACCCAGTTGCGGGGTTGCGCCAGCAAGGGTCTAATCGGACTTGAATCCCAGTTGGGGTTGAGTTCGCTGACTACTTGCTCGCGCTTCAGGTGCGGTACCGCGGTCCTGTGCCTTAACAGGATTGCTTCTTTCACACTGGGTGAGGTTAACCCACGCGTGTATACTCTAGTGTACCGCCATATAGTCTGCTAATTGCTAGCAGCAGGTTTTCACCTGCACGGTGGACCCCGGACTGCGAACGCATCTATACCATCTGTCTTGGTGCGTTCCGCCAGTCCTAACACCGTGGGAGATTAATATTGGCCTTTCTGCTTGTGTGCCAGTCCTGAGTGTGCCATCTCTCTTAAATAGTGGGCCATAGAAAGCCTAGTGTTTTTTTTTTTAAATTTGGTTTCTAACTTCTCCCTGAAAAAATAAAAAAAAACAGTGGGAGATTAATATTGGCCTTTCTGCTTGTGTGCCAGTCCTGAGTGTGCCATCTCTCTTAAATAGTGGGCCATAGAAAGTGTTAGGAGTCAAGTTTCCTCTGCAGCACAGGGGGAATCTCGATCCGTGTCTGCTGCGGTCTCCCATTCGGTATCGGCCGCAGTGGGCTCTGCTCAGCGGAGACGTCGCTCCCAGCGTCTCGCTGAGGCTGATTCAGTGCATAGGGTCACTACTTCCTTTTCTGGCTTTCCTATGGTACCCTGCACTGATCTGCGGCGAGCGAGCCTCTCTGGGACTAAGTCCTTGTTTACTCACACTGAGCGTGCCCAGGGCAGGGTCTCCCATTGGAGGTCGAGGGCCACATGTTCGGTCACATGCTCAGGTGCTGCAGTACATTCCATTGGTCCTCCTGGAAGGTCCTGAAAGGGCAAAACATGCTCAGGTACTGCAGCACTTTCCATTGGTCCTTCTGGAAGGTCCTGAAAGGGCAAAAACTTCAGTAGCAGCTTCCTGTGCTGCAACTATATAAACTGCGCATGACCGCACGGCCATGCGCTAGTATTGTCTTGAAAATATATGTGTGTGTGTAGATGGATGTATGTCGAAGGATGAAAGCTCCTAAGTATCCCTCCCTAGTGTTGTTGTCTGTTTGTGGATGATGGTAGCTATCAGGGTTCAACCATGGTCAGCCATTTTGCTGTTCTCTTCCGGACATTAGCGTCTGAGTTGGAATGGTCAGATAAAACCCTCATTCCCGTATTTTGGAGGGGGCTGGCTGACCATGTGAAAGACGCTTTGGCTACTAGGGAGATTCCCGCCACACTGGAGGAGCTCATAGCCATATCTACTCGCATAGACCTTCGTTTTCATGAGCGAAGGTTGGAGCGAGCCCAGTGTAGGCAGAGGTTTCGGCTGGCTCCCACCTTCGCCAAACCTTTGGAATCTCCAGTCCAGGCGTCCGAGTCACATGAGGCCTTAGAGGTGACACGAGTGGGATCCAAGTCTCAGTCCGCCCGTGCACATAACGTCCGTCATGTTTACCGGCAGTCAGGACCTCTTGCCTCCAAGGGTCCTCAGCGGTCGGGGAAACGTCAGCGTTTAGTGGCAGTTGGAGGAGGTACACTAGACACGGCGACGTTTGCCTCAAAGTTGTCCTTCAAGGGGACAATTACCATAGGCCCATCCACTCTTATGGTCGAGCTATGCGTGGCTTCTGGGGCAGAGGGTAATTTTATGTCTTCCTCTTTTGCCCAGCGTCACGCAATACCCTTGGTGATGCTCGCCAAGCCTGTGACCGTTCGAGTGGTAAATGGGTCAACACTACCCTCACAGATTACCCACCAAACCATTCCTTTCACGCTTTCTGTGTCTCCATCACATCAGGAGATAATCTCCCTATTAGTCATTCCTGAGGGAATTGATGAGGTCCTGTTGGGGATACCATGGCTTCGCTACCATTCTCCTCATATTGAGTGGTCCTCTGGGAGAATTTTGGGATGGAGTAAATCCTGCGAGGGTAGATGTCAGAGGGAGTGCGTTCAGGTTGCTACTACACAGGTACCCGCAGATCTTTCTCTCCCCAAGCACTATTGGCCCTATGCAGACGTGTTCTCCAAAAGAGCTGCGGAGACCCTTCCGCCTCACCGCCCCTATGACTGTCCTATTGACCTCTTGCCTGGTGCTGAGCCTCTCCGGGGTCAAGTCTATCCGTTATCTCTCCCAGAGACGGAGGCAATGTCTCAGTACATCCAAGAGAATCTGGCAAGAGGATTCATTAGGAAGTCAGTGTCACCGGCAGGGGCTGGGTTCTTCTTCGTACAAAAGAAGACTGGAGACTTACGTCCATGCATAGACTACCGGGGTCTTAACGCCATCACCGTTAAGAACAAGTACCCTATACCCCTGATCTCTGAGCTGTTTGATAGGCTACGGGGAGCGAGGGTATTTACGAAGTTAGATCTGCGGGGTGCCTACAACCTGATTCGCATCCGTGAGGGGGATGAATGGAAGACGGCTTTTAACACCAGGGATGGGCACTATGAATATCTGGTGATGCCCTTTGGGCTCTGTAATGCCCCAGCCATTTTCCAAGACTTTGTGAACGACATCTTCCGGGATATGCTCACCACCTCGGTCGTAGTCTATCTGGATGATATTCTCATCTTCTCTCCAGATATTGACTCCCATCGGAGAGATGTTCGCAAAGTCTTCGACCTCTTACGGGCAAACTCCCTCTACGCCAAGTTGGAGAAGTGTGTGTTTGAGCAGGAGTCCTTGCCTTTCCTTGGTTATATCATCTCTGCCCAGGGTTGGGCTATGGATCCTGCCAAGCTACAGGCTGTAATGGACTGGCAGGAACCCCATTCTCTTAAAGCGGTGCAGCGCTTTATGGGGTTCATTAATTGTTATCGCCAGTTCATTCCACACTTCTCAACTTTGGTAGCTCCCTTGGTTGCCCTCACCAAGAAGGGAGCAAATCCCAAGTTGTGGTCAGAGGAGGTCTCCAAAGCCTTTCTCTCGATCAAGTCACACTTCGCTAGCGCTCCCATCCTACATCGCCCCGATGTTGATAAGCCATTTATCTTGGAGGTGGATGCCTCATCCGTTGGTGCTGGAGCAGTCCTTTTCCAAAAGGATGCTCAAGGTCGGAAGCATCCTTGCTTCTTCTTCTCCAAGACCTTCACACCAGCGAAGAGGAATTATTCCATCGGGGACAGGGAGTTGCTGGCCATGAAGTTGGCTTTTTCGGAGTGGAGACATCTCTTGGAGGGAGTTCGCTTTCCCTTCCAAGTCTTCACTGACCACAAGAACTTGGTGTATCTGCAAACGGCCCAGCGGCTGAATTCTCGCCAGGCTAGATGGTCCCTGTTCTTCTCCCGGTTCCATTTTACTCTCCATTTCCTCTCCGGGGAGAAGAACGTTCGTGCTGGCGCTCTCTCCCGCTCCGTGGTGTCATCGGAGGAGGAGGAGCCTCGGCTTATTGTCCCTTCTGAGAGCCTGAGAACTGTAGCTCCGGTTTCGCTAGAGTCTGTGCCCCCGGGCAAGACCTTCGTACCAGCTAACTTGCGACCGGAGGTTCTCTCTTGGGCCCACTCCTCCAGAGTGGGTGGGCATTTTGGGACCAAGAGGACATCTGAGCTTCTGGCGAGAACATACTGGTGGCCGCATATGGCCCGAGATGTCAAGGACTATATTCAGGCGTGCGTTTCTTGCGCCCAGAATCGGTCTCCTCGGCAACGGCCTGCTGGGTTGCTTTACCCTCTACCGGTGGCAGACAGGCCCTGGGAGATGGTCGGGATGGACTTTGTGGTGGGTCTACCCAAGTCGCGTGGCTGCTCCATTATTTGGGTTGTCACCGACCATTTCTCCAAGATGGTGCATTTGGTGCCGTTTCCTCGGTTACCCTCAGCACGGGCCTTGGCGGTGTTGTTCATTAAACACGTTTTCCGATTGCATGGTATGCCTGATAAGATTGTCAGCGATCGGGGTCCCCAGTTCGCATCTCGGTTTTGGAGAGAGCTCTGCCGTTTACTCAGAATAGAGTTAAATCTCTCCTCTGCATACCATCCCGAGACGAATGAGTTGTTGGAGAGAACCAACCAGACTCTGGTGACATATTTGCGACATTTCGTCTCTGCTAGGCAGGATGACTGGGCATCTTTGCTACCTTGGGCGGAATTTGCCTTGAACAACGCTGTAGCCGATTCCACTGGTCAAACTCCTTTTCTCCTTAATTACGGCCAGCATCCGCGTGTCCCTGTGCCCATGCCCGTGTCATCCACCGATTCTAGGGTGGCAGACTGGGCGGTGGAGGCACGTGACATCTGGGACCGCACACAGGATGCCATCCGGGCCTCCAATGAGAGAATGAGGGTTTCGGCTGATACACACCGGCGCCCCGCTCCGGTCTTTGCTCCTGGCGACTTAGTGTGGCTCTCCGCCCGTAACATCAGGCTGCGAGTTGAGTCCACTAAGTTTGCTCCTCGCTACATTGGTCCGTTTAAGGTTCTGGAACAGGTCAACCCTGTGGTCTACCGTTTGGCTATTCCTCCAAGCCTTGGTATCACCGATACTTTCCACGTTTCCCTCTTAACGCCCGTTCATTTGTCCCGGTTTTCTGAGTCATCTGCTGGGACATCGGGTTCATCCACGGATGAGTTTGAGGTGAATGCTATTGTGGGGTGCAAGGTGGTACGTGGCAAGAAATTTTATCTGGTGGACTGGAAGGGTCACGGCCCAGAGGATAGAACCTGGGAGCCTGTGGAGCACATTCGGGCTCCGCTGCTTATCGCAGCTTTTGAGCGTAGTGAGGCTCAAGGAGGGGGGGGCCCTAGGGGGGGCAGTAATGTTAGGAGTCGAGTTTCCTCTGCTGCACAGGGGGAATCTCGATCCGTGTCTGCTGCGGTCTCCCATTCGGTATCGGCCGCAGTGGGCTCTGCTCAGCGGAGACGTCATTCCCAGCGTCTCGCTGAGGCTGATTCGGTGCATAGGGTCACTACTGCCTTTTCTGGCTTTCCTATGGTACCCTGCACTGATCTGCGGCGAGCGAGCCTCTCTGGGACTAAGTCCTTGTTTACTCACACTGAACATGCCCAGGGCAGGGTCTCCCATTGGAGGTCGAGGGCCACATGTTCGGTCACATGCTCAGGTGCTGCAGTACATTCCATTGGTCCTCCTGGAAGGTCCTGAAAGGGCAAAACATGCTCAGGTACTGCAGCACTTTCCATTGGTCCTTCTGGAAGGTCCTGAAAGGGCAAAAACTTCAGTAGCAGCTTCCTGTGCTGCAACTATATAAACTGCGCATGACCGCACGGCCATGCGCTAGTATTGTCTTGAAAATATATGTGTGTGTGTAGATGGATGTATGTCGAAGGATGAAAGCTCCTAAGTATCCCTCCCTAGTGTTGTTGTCTGTTTGCGGATGATGGTAGCTATCTAGCGCCTGACTAGCCATCAGCACAAAACACACATAACAGCGTCTAGTTGCTGCGACCGCCTGTACGGCGCCATGCGCTTTCCTTACCCAAGCCTGGGTGGTTAGCGGCGTCCGTTAGTGCGGCACCGCACGCACTCTCGTGCCTTTATTTACTATTTCAATAGTTTCCTTACACACCCAGTTGCGGTGTTGTGCCAGCAGTGGTCTAATCGGACTTCAATCCTAGTTGGGGTTGTGTTCGCTGACTTATTGCTTGCGCTCTATGTGCGGTACCGCGGTCCTGTGACGCAACAGGATCGCTTCCTTCACGCAGGGTGAAGTTAACCCTTGTATGTATACTTATAGTACCGCCATATAGTCCGTCTTACTTAGCAGCAGGTACTTACCTGCACGGTGGATCCCGGGTTGCGAACGCACCAATTCCATCTAATAAACTATATATTCGGTGCGTTCCGCCAACCCTAACAGAAAGCCTAGTGTTTTTTTTTTTTTTGGTATCTAAATTCTCCCTGAAAAAAAAAAACAGTGGGAGATTAATATTGGCCTTTCTGCTTGTGTGCCAGTCCTGAGTGTGCCATCTCTCTTAAATAGTGGGCCATAGAAAGCCCCATGTTTTTTTTTTATTATTTGGTTTCTAACTTCTCCCTGAAAAAATAAAAAAAACAGTGGGAGATTAATATTGGCCCTTCTGCTTGTGTGCCAGTCCTGAGTGTGCCATCTCTCTTAAATAGTGGGCCATAGTGTTAGGGGTCGAGTTCCCGCTTCTGCACAGGGGGAATCTCGAGCCACTTCCGCTGCGGTCTCCCATTCTTGTCCAGCCGCAGTGGAGCCTGCTCAGCAAGGACGTCGGTCCCAGCGTCTTGCTCATTCTCACTCTGTTCTGAGAGTTAGTGCTGCTTCTCCAGTCTCTGCCTTTAAAGTCCGTGCTGGTCAGCAGCGAGCGGACTTCTCTGGGACTAAGTCCTTGTCTGCATGTACTGAGCATGCCCAGCGTAAGGTCTCCCGTTGGAGATCGAGGGTCATGTGCTCAGGCTCTGCAGCACATTCCATTGGTCCTCTTGGCAGGTCCTAGAAGGGCAAAAGTGCTGTGGCCACTTCCTGTGCTGCTGCTATATAAACTGCGCATGACCGCACGGCCATGTGCTAGTATTGTCTTACAATTGCTTATGTGTGTATGTTGTGAGTGCAAGTCGTCCTTGGAAACCCCTACCCTATTGAATGTCTGTTCGCGGAAGGTGTATGGCTGCTACCTAGCGCCCGACTTAGCCTACAGCACTAACACACATCACAGCGTCCTGTAGCTGTGCCTGCCAGTACGGCGCCGTGCGCCTGCCTTGCGCTTTCCATACCCGAGTCTGGGTGGTTAGTGGCGTCCGTTAGTGCGGCATCGCTCGCACTCTTGTGCACATAGATTGCTTAAGGTTCTCTACACACCCAGTTGCGGTGTTACGCCAGCAAGGGTCTAATCGGGCTCCAATCCCTTCGGGGGTTAAGTCCGCTGACCACTTGCTCGCGCACTAGTGCGGTACTGCGGTCCTGTGAATTAACAGGATTGCTTTCTTCACGCTGGGTGAGGTTTAACCCACGCGTGTATACTTTAGTGTACCGCCATATTGTCTGCTAATTGCTAGCAGCAGGTTCTCACCTGCACGGTGGACCCCGGACTGCGAACGCACCTTTATCATCTGTCTTGGTGCGTTCCGCCAGTCCTAACAGAATACTAGCGCCAGGGTCTGGCTAGTAAAATGGCGGACGATCAGCGTTTATAGCGGTACATCCAGCAGCTGGAGGGAAGGTTGGCGGCTTTTGAGCGTTCAACCTCAGCTGTGGATGTTACTGCTGTCGCTGTTCAGGCTGCAAGTGTGGCTGCAGCTACCTTGTCCACTGCCGCTCCTGTACCGACGCTATCTCGCCTCCCGCTACCAGAGAAATTTTCTGGTGACAGTAAGGCCTGTAGGGGTTTCGTGAGTCAGTGCTCAATACATCTCGAGCTTCTGGCCTCTCGTTTCCCTACAGAGCGGGCTAAGGTGGGCTTTATAATTTCCTTATTGTCGGACAGGGCGTTGCAGTGGGCTACGCCGCTGTGGGAGCGTGGCGATCATGTGGTGCAGAGTGCTCCATTATTCCTGAGCACTCTGAAACAGGTCTTTCTAGGACCTCGTGTCACCCATGACACGGCGCTCCAACTGTTGGCACTGACTCAGGGCTCGTCCTTGGTCAGCCTTTTTGCCGTCCAATTCCGCACTCTGGCATCTGAGCTGGAGTGGTCGGATAAAGAACTTATCCCTATATTTTGGAGGGGGCTGGCTGACCACGTTAAGGACGCTCTGGCCACTAGGGAGATTCCCGCCACACTGGAGGAGTTAATAGCAGTATCTACTCGCATTGACCGCCGTTTTCACGAGCGGAGGTTAGAGCGAGCCCAGTGTAGGCAGAGGTTTCGGCTGGCTCCCACCTTCGCCAAACCTTTGGAATCTCCAGTTCAGGCTCCTGAGTTCCAGGAACCTAAGGTGGTGTCACGAGCGGGATCTAAGTCCCAGACTGCTCGTGCACTCCAGGGTTGCCAGGTTTGCCAACAGTCAGGACATCTTGCCACCAGATGTCATCAGCGGTCGAGGAAACGTCAGCGTCTAGTGGTAGTAGGTGGAGGTGCACTAGACACTGCGACGTTTGCCTCCAAATTGTCCTTTAAGGGGACAATTACCTTTGGCTCATCCTCCCACTCGGTAGACCTCTGCGTGGATTCTGGGGCGGAGGGCAATTTTATGTCTTCTGCCTTCGCCCAACGTCACGCAATACCCCTGGTTATGCTATCCCAACCAGTAACGGTACGAGTGGTGAATGGGTCGACACTCCCCGCACAGATAACACATCAGACCATCCCTGTTACTCTGTCCCTGTCGCCATCCCATCAGGAGATTATTTCTCTACTCGTCATTCCTGAGGGTATTGATGAGGTCCTGTTGGGGATACCTTGGCTACGGTACCACTCTCCTCACATCGAGTGGTCCTCAGGCAGAATTCTGGGATGGGGTGAATCATGTGGGGGTAGGTGTCACCGAGAGTGCGTTCAGGTTGCTACTACTGAGGTACCCGCAGATCTATCCTCTCTCCCCAAGCAATATTGGTCTTATGCAGACGTGTTCTCCAAGAAGGCGGCGGAGACCCTTCCGCCCCATCGCCCCTATGACTGTCCTATCGATCTCTTGCCTGGTGCTGAGCCTCCCCGGGGTCGAGTCTATCCATTATCTCTCCCGGAAATGGAGGCAATGTCTCAGTACATACAAGAGAATCTGGCAAGAGGGTTCATTAGGAAGTCAGTGTCACCTGCTGGGGCAGGGTTCTTCTTCGTGCAGAAGAAGAATGGAGAACTACGTCCATGCATAGACTACAGGGGTCTTAATGCTATCACAGTTAAGAACAAGTACCCTTTGCCGTTGATATCTGAGCTTTTCGATAGGCTTCGGGGAGCTAGAGTGTTTACGAAACTAGATCTGCGGGGTGCTTACAACCTGATTCGCATCCGTGAGGGGGACGAGTGGAAAATGGCATTTAACACCAGAGATGGGCACTATGAGTATCTGGTGATGCCCTTCGGGCTCTGTAATGCACCTGCCGTTTTTCAAGACTTTGTCAACGACATCTTCCGGGATATGCTTTCCACCTCGGTTGTAGTCTATCTGGATGATATTCTCATCTTTTCTCCAGATATTGACTCCCACCGGAGAGATGTTGGCAGAGTCTTCGACCTCCTACGGGCAAACTCTCTTTACGCAAAGTTGGAGAAGTGTGTGTTTGAGCAGGAGTCCTTACCTTTCCTGGGCTATATCACCTCCGCCCAGGGATTGGCTATGGATCCTGCCAAACTACAGGCTGTGATGGACTGGCAAGAGCCCCATTCTCTTAAAGCGGTGCAGCGCTTTATGGGGTTCATAAACTATTACCGCCAGTTCATTCCCCACTTCTCAACTCTGGTGGCTCCCTTGGTAGCCCTCACCAAGAAGGGAGCGAATCCCAAATTGTGGTCGGAAGAGGTCTCCAAGGCCTTCACTTCTATTAAGTCCCACTTTGCTAGCGCTCCCATCTTACATCGTCCCGATGTGGATAAGCCATTCCTACTGGAGGTGGATGCCTCGTCTGTTGGTGCTGGAGCAGTCCTCTACCAAAAGGATGCTCAAGGTCGGAAGCATCCATGCTTCTTCTTCTCCAAGACCTTCACGCCAGCGGAGAGGAACTACTCCATCGGGGACAGGGAGTTGCTAGCAATGAAGTTGGCCTTTTCGGAGTGGAGACACCTTCTGGAAGGTGCGCGGTTTCCCTTCCAAGTTTACACGGACCACAAAAATTTGGTCTATTTGCAGACAGCCCAGCGGCTAAATTCTCGCCAGGCCAGATGGTCCCTGTTCTTCTCCCGGTTCCACTTTTCCCTTCATTATCTCGCCGGGGAGAAGAATATCCGTGCTGACGCTCTCTCTCGCTCCCTTATGTCAACTGAGGAGGAGGAAGAGGAGCCTCGGCTTATTGTCCCTTCCGAGAGCCTGAGAACCGTGGCGCCGGTATCGCTAGAGTCTGTGCCTCCGGGCAAGACTTTTGTGCCCATTAATTTGCGACCGGAGGTTCTCTCTTGGGCTCATTCGTCCAGGGTGGGTGGACACTTTGGGACAAAGAGGACATCTGAGCTACTGGCGAGGACGTACTGGTGGCCGCATATGGTCCGGGATGTCAGGGATTATGTTCTGGCGTGTGTCTCCTGCGCCAAAAATAAATCTCCGCGTCAAAGGCCAGCTGGTTTGCTCTATCCCTTGCCGGTGGCAGATAGGCCCTGGGAGATGGTCGGGATGGACTTTGTTGTGGGTTTGCCCAAGTCTCGCGGCTGTACCATCATTTGGGTCATCACCGATCATTTCTCAAAAATGGTGCATTTGGTGCCGCTGCCGCGGTTACCTTCTGCACGGGCCTTGGCAGCGTTGTTCATCAGACATATCTTCCGCCTACATGGTATGCCAGACAAAATTGTCAGTGACCGGGGTCCTCAGTTTGCGTCTCGGTTCTGGAGAGAGCTCTGTCGTCTTCTCAGTATTGAGTTGAATCTCTCTTCCGCTTATCATCCCGAGACGAATGGGTTGGTAGAGAGGGCCAACCAGACCTTGGTCACATACCTGCGACATTTTGTTTCAGCCAGGCAGGATGACTGGGCATCCTTGCTATCATGGGCAGAGTTTGCACTGAACAACGCCGTTGCCGACTCCACTGGACAAACCCCATTCCTCCTCAACTATGGTCAGCATCCACGGGTACCTGTGCCTATGCCCGTGTCTTCCGCCGACTCCAGGGTGGCAGACTGGGCTGTGGAGGCACGGGATATTTGGGACCGCACTCAGGATGCCATTCGGGCCTCTAAGGAGAGAATGAGGTCCTCCGCTGATGCTCATCGGCGCCCCGCCCCGACCTTTGCTCCTGGCGACTTGGTATGGCTCTCCGCCCGTAGCATCAGGCTGCGAGTTGAGTCCACTAAATTTGCTCCTCGCTACTTGGGTCCATTCAAGGTCCTCGAGCAGGTTAATCCTGTGGTCTATCGTTTGGCCCTTCCGCCACGCCTGGGTATCACCGACACCTTTCATGTGTCCCTCTTGAAACCCGTGTATATGTCCCGCTTTTCCGAGTCATCTGCTGGGACATCGGGTTCGTCTACGGACGATTATGAGGTGAACGCTATTTTGGGGTGCAAGGTGGTGCGTGGTAAAAAATTTTATTTGGTGGACTGGAAGGGTTATGGCCCCGAGGACAGGTCCTGGGAGCCTGTTGAGCACATTCGGGCCCCGCAGCTCATTGCTGCCTTCGAACGTAGCGAGGCCCAAGGAGGGGGGGGCCCTAGGAGGGGGGTAATGTTAGGGGTCGAGTTCCCGCTTCTGCACAGGGGGAATCTCGAGCCACTTCCGCTGCGGTCTCCCATTCTTGTCCAGCCGCAGTGGAGCCTGCTCAGCAAGGACGTCGGTCCCAGCGTTTTGCTCATTCTCACTCTGTTCTGAGAGTTAGTGCTGCTTCTCCAGTCTCTGCCTTTAAAGTCCGTGCTGGTCAGCAGCGAGCGGACTTCTCTGGGACTAAGTCCTTGTCTGCATGTACTGAGCATGCCCAGCGTAAGGTCTCCCGTTGGAGATCGAGGGTCATGTGCTCAGGCTCTGCAGCACATTCCATTGGTCCTCTTGGCAGGTCCTAGAAGGGCAAAAGTGCTGTGGCCACTTCCTGTGCTGCTGCTATATAAACTGCGCATGACCGCACGGCCATGCGCTAGTATTGTCTTACAATTGCTTATGTGTGTATGTTGTGAGTGCAAGTCGTCCTTGGAAACCCCTACCCTATTGAATGTCTGTTCGCGGAAGGTGTATGGCTGCTACCTAGCGCCCGACTTAGCCTACAGCACTAACACACATCACAGCGTCCTGTAGCTGTGCCTGCCAGTACGGCGCCGTGCGCCTGCCTTGCGCTTTCCTTACCCGAGTCTGGGTGGTTAGTGGCGTCCGTTAGTGCGACATCGCTCGCACTCTTGTGCACATAGATTGCTTAAGGTTCTCTACACACCCAGTTGCGGTGTTACGCCAGCAAGGGTCTAATCGGGCTCCAATCCCTTCGGGGGTTAAGTCCGCTGACCACTTGCTCGCGCACTAGTGCGGTACTGCGGTCCTGTGAATTAACAGGATTGCTTTCTTCACGCTGGGTGAGGTTTAACCCACGCGTGTATACTTTAGTGTACCGCCATATTGTCTGCTAATTGCTAGCAGCAGGTTCTCACCTGCACGGTGGACCCCGGACTGCGAACGCACCTTTATCATCTGTCTTGGTGCGTTCCGCCAGTCCTAACACATAGAAAGCCTAGTGTTTTGTTTTTTTTAAATTTGGATTCTAAATTCTCCCTGGAAAAATAAAAAAAACCGTGGGAGATTAATATTGGCCTTTCTGCTTGTGTGCTAGTCCTGAGTGTGCCATCTCTCTTAAATAGTGGGCCATAGAAAGCCTAGTGTTTTTTTTTTAAATTTGGTATCTAAATTGTCCCTGAAAAAAATAAAAAAAACAGTGGGAGATTAATATTGGCCTTTCTGCTTGTGTGCCAGTCCTGAGTGTGCCATCTCTCTTAAATAGTGGGCCATAGAAAGCCTAGTGTTTTTTTTTTTAAATTTGGTACCTAAATTCTCCCTGAAAAAATAAAAAAAACAGTGGGAGATTAATATTGGCCTTTCTACTTGTGTGCCAGTCCTGAGTCTGCCATCTCTCTTAAATAGTGGGCCATAGAAAGCCCCGTGGTTTTTTTTTTTTTTTATTTGGTTTCTAAATTCTCCCTGAAAAAAAAAAGCAGTGGGAGATTAATATTGGCCTTTGTGCTTGAGTGACAGTCCTGCGTGTGTGGCGTCTCTCTCATTTGGTGCCACAGAAAACAGAGTGTGTAATATCGTGCCTGATTTTCCTTGCGGTCTCACCCACCTATTAAGGGATATCTAAATCATACAGAAGTTAGAGTTCACCTTGTAAGTTGTTTGACAGTAACAAATACCATTAGTTTGGTGACGTTTTTAAAACAATGAGGAAGTCTGGTGGAAGAGGTCGTGGCCGTGGGCGTTCATTGCCAGCTGGTAATGATGGTAGTGGTAGTGGAGCATCAGGTGGTCGTGGGAAAAACAATATAGCACCTAAGTCTCGAGCTGTGGAGCCAGGTTCGTCGTCTGACTACACAAGGCCTCGAACGCTCCCTTTTCTGGGAGTAGGAAAACCGCTTTTAAAGCCGGAGCAGCAAGAGCAAGTTTTGGCTTACCTTGCTGACTCAGCCTCTAGCTCTTTTGCCTCCTCTTCTGAAACTGCTAATTGTAAAAGCAGTGCGTCGTTAGTGGATGTTCACGGTCAGGGACAAGTCGCTTCCTTGTCCTCTTCAGCAAAAACAGCAACAGAGAAGTATGCAGCAGGCGACACAACGGGTTACTCCATGGAGCTCTTTACACATACCGTCCCTGGCTTAGAAAGTGAAACAGTTAACAGGCCATGCCCATTACAAGTTGAATCTGACATGGAGTGCACTGATGCACAGCCACAGCCAGACTACTATGCTGGTCCTTTGACTCAGACCACAACATTGCCCTCGCAGGGTACTGATCCAGAATCAGACCCTGATGAGACTATGGTGCCCCGTCACGAACGCTATACCACCGACTTACACGGTGACACAGACGAAGTTGCACACGAGCTAGAAGAGGAAGTTATAGATGACTCAGTTGTTGACCCCGATTGGCAGCCATTGGGGGAACAGGGTGCAGGCGGCAGTAGTTCTGAAGCGGAGGAGGAGGGGCCGCAGCAGGCATCAACATCGCAACAGGTTCCATCTGCCGGGCCCGTGTCTGGCCCAAAACGCGTGGCAAAGCCAAAACCTGTTGGAGGACAGCGTGGCCATCCGGTTAAAGCTCAGTCTGCAATGCCTGAAAAGGGATCCGATGCTAGAAAGAGTGCAGTCTGGCATTTTTTTAAACAACATCCAATTGATCAGCGCAAAGTCATCTGTCAAAAATGTTCAACTACCTTAAGGAGAGGTCAGAATCTGAAAAGTCTAAATACAAGTTGCATGCATAGACATTTAACCACCATGCATTTGCAAGCCTGGACTAACTACCAAACGTCCCTTAAGGTTGTAGCACCCTCGGCCAATGAAGCTAGTCAGCAACGCTACATCCCTTCCGTCACTGTAAGGCCACAATTTTCCGCACCACCTGTAGTATCTGTGCAGGTTTCTTTGCCAGGCCAAAGCAGTCAGGGTCAGGGAATCACCAGTTTCGTAGTAGGAAACACTGCATCTAGGGCACCGGCGGCAACAATACCATCTCCAACCGTCTCTCAGTCTGCCATGACCACCGGCACCCCCCCTAGTTCCACGATCTCCAGCTCTCCAGTCCAGCTCACCCTACATGAGACTCTGGTTAGAAAAAGGAAGTACTTAGCCTCGCATCCGCGTACACAGGGTTTGAACGCCCACATAGCTAGACTAATCTCGTTAGAGATGATGCCCTACCGGTTAGTTGAAAGCGAAGCTTTCAAAGCCCTGATGGACTACGCTGTACCACGCTACGAGCTACCCAGTCGACACTTCTTTTCGAGAAAAGCCATCCCAGCCCTCCACCAGCATGTTAAAGAGCGCATCGTCCATGCACTCAGGCAATCTGTGAGTACAAAGGTGCACCTGACAACAGATGCATGGACCAGTATGCATGGTCAGGGACGTTACGTGTCCATCACGGCACACTGGGTGAATGTGGTGGATGCAGGGTCCACAGGGGACAGCAATTTTGGGACAGTTCTGCCTAGCCCACGGTCTAGGAAACAGTTGGCTGTAGCCGTTCGCACCCCCTCCTCCTCCTCCTCGTCCTCCTGCAGAAGCGAGAGCTCGTCCACAGACCGCAGTCGGCCAACCACTCCATCGGCATCTGACATTGTTGCACACCAGTTGTCCCATTTTGGGGCAGCTACTGGCAAGCGTCAGCAGGCTGCATTGGCTATGAAGTGTTTGGGCGACAACAGACACCGCGGAAGTTCTGTCCGAGTTCTTGCAGAAAGAAATGCAGTCGTGGCTGGGCACTGTAGATCTTGAGGCAGGCAAGTTAGTGAGTGATAACGGAAGGAATTTCATGGCTGCCATCTCCCTTTCCCAACTGAAACACATTCCTTGCCTGGCTCACACCTTAAACCTGGTGGTGCAGTGCTTCCTGAAAAGTTATCCAGGGTTATCCAACCTGCTCCTCAAAGTGCGCGGACTTTGCTCGCATATCCGCCGTTCGCCCGTACACTCCAGCCGTATGCAGACCTATCAGCGGTCTTTGAACCTTCCCCAGCATCACCTAATCATAGACGTTGCAACAAGGTGGAACTCAACACTGCACATGCTTCAGAGACTGTGGGAACAGAGGCGTGCTGTTATGTATTTGTGGGAGGATACACATACACGGGCAGGCAGTAGGATGGCAGACATGGAGTTGTCAGGTGTGCAGTGGTCGAAGATTCAAGACATGTGTCAAGTCCTTCAGTGTTTTGAGGAATGCACACGGCTGGTTAGTGCAGACAACGCCATAATAAGCATGAGCATCCTTCTAATGTGTCTGCTGATGCAAAGTTTGACGCACATAAAGGAGCAGGCGTCTGCAGCAGAGGAAGAGGAAAGCCTTGATGACAGTCAGCCATTGTCTGGTCAGGGCAGTGTACAGGGCGAGGTAGCGGGTGAACAGGAGGAGGAGGACGAGGAGGATGATGGGGATGAGTAATGAGGAAGCTTTTCCGGGGCCACTGGAAATTGGTGGCGTGGCAAGGCCGGGTTCTGGTTTTTTGAGGGACACAAGTGATGTAGATTTGCCTGAAACAGCCCCTCAACCCAGCACAACCACAGATTTGACAACTGGAACTTTGGCCCACTTGGCGGATTATGCCTTACTTATCCTCAAAAGGGACACACGCATTACTAAAATGATGAACGATGACGATTACTGGTTGGCCTGCCTCCTTGATCCTCGCTATAAAGGCAAATTGCAAAATATTATGCCACATGAGAACTTGGAACTAATATTAGCAACCAAACAATCAACTCTTGTTGACCGTTTGCTTCAGGCATTCCCATCACACAGCGCCCGTGATCGTTCTCACACGAGCTGCAGGGGGCAGCACACCAGAGGTGTTAGAGGTGCAGAAATCAGAAGTGGCGTTGGACAGAGGGGTTTTCTGACCAGGTTGTGGAGTGATTTTGCTATGACCGCAGACAGGACAGGTACTGCAGCATCAATTCAAAGTGACAGGAGACAACATTTGTCCAGTATGGTTACTAACTATTTTTCATCCCTTATCGATGTTCTCCCTCAACCGTCATTCCCATTTGATTACTGGGCATCCAAATTAGACAACTGGCCAGAATTGGCAGAATATGCATTGCAGGAGCTTTCTTGCCCGGCAGCTAGTGTCCTATCAGAAAGAGTATTCAGTGCTGCAGTTTCAATATTAACCGAAAAAAGGACTCGTCTGGCTACCCAAAATGTGGATGATCTAACCTTCATTAAAATGAACCACAACTGGATTTCGAATTCTTTTGCCCCACCTTGCCCGGCTGACACCTAACTTTCCTATGAAAAGGTCTTGCTTGTGGACTACTCTGACTGACTTTTCCAATCGCGTAATTTGCAGCAGCTGATTGTCCAGCATACGACATGTTTACACCTCCCTAAATGGCCAAACTCCCCCCACGGGGCCGTGGTCTCGCCACTTGGCGCAAGCACCCGTGAGAGTGCCGTTTGTCTGAAGAGTTGGGTGTGCCCGCTTTTGGTCGATGGCACTGCCACTGGGTCCCTCATAGTACAATAAAGTGTCTCTGGCGGTGGTGGTGCGCACCCAACGTCAGACACACTGTTGTAACATGAGGGGCTCTGGGCCTGTACCGCCGGCCACAAAAGAGTTCCCCCCCCAGCTCAAACATTGCTCTACCACTTGCACAATTATCTCTCGCAGTTCCACCAATCTTTAGTCTATGCGCTGACATCATTCAATGCCTGGCACTGACAATACCATTGTGTTGACATGTATGATGGTACTTAACATAGTCAGGGGCAGTGTCCTATATTTACACCAGTAAATATTTAGCGCCAAATTACTAGGTCTAAAACTCAGTAGAGTAGCCCACCCCTGTTCCTAAGTATTCCACCCTTTTGTGTTTTGGTTTTGTTGTAATGCGAGACATTAACATCTATTTATTTTTTTGGAGTACTAACTGGCAGACACTCATTACAATCGGCCTCCGCTGACAACACCAATGCTGCCTGTGTACCCCTGCAAGAGAATTGCAAGTACCTACAGCCGAATTTTGTTATGTTAGGCCTACTACGCCTGTCTGCGGTCCCTCCTTCCACTAGTCCTCGACTGACCAGACCACTGCTGCCCGTGTACCCCTGGAACCAATTTGAAAGTGCCTACAGCCAAATTTTGTTATGTTAGGCCTACTACGCCTGTCTGCGGTCCCTCCTTCCACTAGTCCTCGACTGACCAGACCACTGCTGCCCGTGTACCCCTGGAACCAATTTAAAAGTGCCTACAGCCAAATTTTTTTATGTTAGGCCTACTACGCCTGTCTGCGGTCCCTCCTTCCACTAGTCCTCCACTGACCTGTCCACTGCTGCCCGTGTACCCCTGGAACCAATTTTAAAGTGCCTACAGCCAAATTTTGTTATGTTAAGCCTACTACGCCTGTCTGAGGTCCCTCCTTCCACTAGTCCTCCAGTGACCTGTCTACTGCTGCCCGTGTACCCCAGAACCAATTTAAAAGTGCCTACAGCCAAATTTTGTTATGTTAGGCCTACTACGCCTGTCTGCGGTCCCTCCTTCCACTAGTCCTCCACTGACCAGACCACTGCTGCCCGTGTACCCCTGGAACCAATTTTAAAGTGCCTACAGCCAAATTTTGTTATGTTAGGCCTACTACGCCTGTCTGCGGTCCCTCCTTCCACTAGTCCTCCAGTGACCTGTCTACTGCTGCCCGTGTACCCCTGGAACCAATTTAAAAGTGCCTACAGCCAAATTTTGTTATGTTAGGCCTACTACGCCTGTCTGCAGTCCCTCCTTCCACTAGTCCTCCAGTGACCTGTCCACTGCTGCCCGTGTACCCCTGGAACCAATTTTAAAGTGCCTACAGCCAAATTTTGTTATGTTAGGCCTACTACGCCTGTCTGCGGTCCCACCTTCCACTAGTCCTCCAGTGACCTGTCTACTGCTGCCCGTGTACCCCTGGAACCAATTTAAAAGTGCCTACAGCCAAATTTTTTTATGTTAGGCCTACTACGCCTGTCTGCGGTCCCTCCTTCCACTAGTCCTCCACTGACCTGTCCACTGCTGCCCGTGTACCCCTGGAACCAATTTTAAAGTGCCTACAGCCAAATTTTGTTATGTTAAGCCTACTACGCCTGTCTGAGGTCCCTCCTTCCACTAGTCCTCCAGTGACCTGTCTACTGCTGCCCGTGTACCCCTGGAACCAATTTAAAAGTGCCTACAGCCAAATTTTGTTATGTTAGGCCTACTACGCCTGTCTGCGGTCCCTCCTTCCACTAGTCCTCCACTGACCAGACCACTGCTGCCCGTGTACCCCTGGAACCAATTGAAAAGTGGCTACAGCCAAATTTTGTTATGTTAGGCCTACTACGCCTGTCTGCGGTCCCTCCTTCCACTAGTCCTCCACTGACCAGACCACTGCTGCCCGTGTACCCCTGGAACCAATTTAAAAGTGCCTATAGCCAAATTTTGTTATGTTAGGCCTACTACGCCTGTCTGCGGTCCCTCCTTCCACTAGTCCTCCACTGACCTGTCTACTGCTGCCCATGTACCCCTGGAACCTATTTTAAATTGCATAGAGCATCCTTTTTTTAATAGTAGGCATACAAACTCTGTCTGTGGTCCATAATTGAAATTCTCCTCCACTGAACAGACCAATGCTGCCTATGTACCCCTGTAACCTTTTTTAAACTGCATTGAGCCAAATGTTGTGTTTAAGGCCTACTACCTGTGTCTGTCTGCGCCACTCAATACAGCTGTCCTCCTTTTAAAAAAGCTGAGCGTCAATAGTCTGGTTTTCAGCCTATAGGAATTTGAAAACTGCATTGGGGCTACTACTACTACTTCGGTAGAGCCTACTAACGGTGTCTGCCGCTCCAAGGTGTTCCCAAGGTTTCCTCTCCATAGCTTCGAGCTTCTAGCTCTCGTTTAGTAGTTGTTGAAAACAACACTGCATTAGGCCTACAAGTTGGGTCTGGGTTGTAGAGACGGTGTGTTCCACTCTAAGGTGTTCCCCAGGTTTCGTCTCCTTTGCTTCGATCTTCTGGCTCTTCTTAAGTAGTTGTTGAAAACAACACTGCATTCGGCCTACAAGTTGGGTCAGGGGTGTAGAGACGGTGTGTTCCACTCTAAGGTGTTCCCCAGGTTTCGTCTCCATTGCTTCGATCTTGTGGCTCTCGTTTAGTAGTTGTTGAAAACAACACTGCATTAGGCCTATTAGTTGGGTATGGGGTGTAGAGACGGTGTGTTACACTCCAAGGTGTTCCCCAGGTTGCCTCTCCATTGCTTCAATCTTAAAGCTCTTGCTTAGTAGTTGTTGAAAACAACACTGCATTCGGCCTACAAGTTGGGTCTGGGGTGTAGGGACGGTGTGTTCCACTCCAAGGTGTTCCCCAGGTTGCCTCTCCATTGCTTCGATCTTCTGGCTCTTCTTAAGTAGTTGTTGAAAACAACACTGCATTCGGCCTTCAAGTTGGGTCTGGGGTTTAGAGACGGTGTGTTCCACTCCAAGGTGTTCCCCAGGTTGCCTCTCCATTGCTTCGATCTTCTGGCTCTTCTTAAGTAGTTGTTGAAAACAACACTGCATTCGGCCTACAAGTTGGGTCAGGGGTGTAGAGACGGTGTGTTCCACTCTAAGGTGTTCCCCAGGTTTCGTCTGCATTGCTTCGATCTTCTGGCTCTCTTTTAGTAGTTGTTGAAAACAACACTGCATTAGGCCTACTAGTTGGGTTTGGGGTGTAGAGACAGTGTGTTACACTCCAAGGTGTTCCCCAGGTTGCCTCTCCATTGCTTCAATCTTAAAGCTCTTGTTTAGTAGTTGTTGAAAACAACACTGCATTCGGCCTACAAGTTGGGTCTGGGGTGTAGAGACGGTGTGTTCCACTCCAAGGTGTTCCCCAGGTTTCCTCTCCATTGCTTCAATCTTCTGGCTCTCATTTAGTAGTTGTTGAAAACAACACTGCATTCGGCCTACAAGTTGAGTCTGTGGTTTAGAGACGGTGTGTTCCACTCCAAGGTGTTCCCCAGGTTGCCTCTCCATTGCTTCAATCTTAAAGCTCTTGTTTAGTAGTTGTTGAAAACAACACTGCATTAGGCCTACAAGTTGGGTCTGGGTTGTAGAGACGGTGTCTTCCACTCCAAGGTGTTCTCCAGGTTTCCTCTCCATTGCTTCAATCTTCATGCTCGTCTTAAGTAGTTGTTGAAACAACACTACATTAGGCCTACAAGTTGGGTCTGGGTCGTAGAGACGGTGTCTGCCGCTCCAAGGTGTTCTCCAGGTTGCCACATAATCGAAGCTGCATAGAGCCTATTTTGTAATTTTACGCCTACAAAGTCTTTCTGCGGTCCCTCCTTCCAATTGTCCTCCACTGAGCACAACAATGCAGAACGTGTACCCATGTTACCTTTTTTAAATCAGCGTCGAGCCAACTTTGTGGTTTAAGGCCTACTTGTAGTGTCTGGCTGCGCCACTCAATACAGCTGTCCTCTTTACAAAAAATGACCTACAATTATCTGGTTTTCAGCCTATCGGAATTTTAAAACTGCAGTGGGCCTACTAGTTGGGTTGGGGCCTTCTATCTGTGTCTGCCGCTCCTTGCTGTTTTCCTACAGTGAACAAAACAATGCCCCCTGGTTAGTCCTGTTACCAATTTTGAACTGCATTTAGCCCACTTTATTCTTTGGGCCTATATCTGTGTTTCCTCCTCATCCTGCCCGTTGCCCAGCCAGTGATAGATGAGTCTGCTGGTACATTGACCCATAATGCAACATTCCCCGTGCACGCTACACTGCAAGATTGTGACCCTGCTGAAAGTCAGGTCCCCCTTCCCGCATACCATACCACCTTACATGGGGACAAAGAGGAAGGTGCAGATGATGGTGCAGGTTCCTTCTTCGGGTGGGGGGAGGAATACTCGTTGGCGACGTCACTGGCACAGGGCCCCTCATAGTACGCAAAAGTGTTGCTGCCGGGGGGAGGCGCCCCCGCCGTGCAAACACACCGCTGTACTTTGAGGGGCCCTGTGCCAGTGCCAATGCCAACGAGGGGGCCCCCCTGCTTGCTCAGGATCACAGCATTTGCAAAGTTTAAATACTTATCTCTCCCTGCTCCACTGCCGTGACGTGGTCCAGATTTACTGGGCCCACTAATTACTTGAACCAGCCCTACCCCCCACAACTTTAGCCAAATGACCCCCAATTTCAAATGCCTTACAATTATTATAAGCTAAATTAAGATTGACAAGCTTCAGTAACAAGAATGGATGTTTTTGCCATTAAAATGGGCTCTGTACATGTTTTCCTGGCCTCTACTCACTGCCGACTATGCTCCCCCATTGACTTGCATTGGGTTTCGTGTTTCGGTCGATCCCCGACTTTTCGCGATAATCGGCCGATTCCACTCAACTCGACTTTTGAGATAGTCGGGTTTCGCGAAACCCGACTCGACTCTAAAAAGGTCAAGGTCGCTCAACCCTAGTCATCATGAATGCTGTAGATGCCCTGACCATGCAAATGCGGTCCTTGTCTTTGGAAGTGGCAGACATCAAGAGGTAGCAACAACATGCATTATCAGCAACTACACAGGTTCTACTCCACTCAAAATAGTCTTCTGAGCCTAAAGTAAATTTATCGGATTGTTTCTATAGGGACCGAAGCAAGTTTTTCATCTTTCTTCATGTAAGTTGTATTTTCATCTGTCTTGCCTCATCTGGAGGAGAAAGACAACATGTCTTGGTCACTCTGTGGAAATCCTCTCTTTTGGGCATTTTCTCTACCTGAAGATTTTACAGTATTTTCCTCAGTCGATGTTTTTTGTTCTCTGCTTAACCCCCCAGAGCTTTTTTCGGTTTTGTGTTTTCGTTTTTCGCTCCCCTTCTTCCCACAGCCAAAACTTTTTCTATTTTTCCATCAATATGGCTATATGAGGGCTTCTTTTTTTGCAGAACGAGTTGTAATTTTGAACAACACCATTGGTTTTACCATGTCGTGTACTATAAAGCAGGAAAAAAAATTCAAATGCGTTGAAATTGCAAACAAAGTGCAATCTCACACTTGTTTTTTGTTTGGCTTTTTTACTAGACACCAAACATGTCTAGGTTCTTTTTTATCTAAGGGTACCGTCACACTATACCATTTCGATCGCTATGACGGTACGATTCATGACGTTCCAGCGATATCGTTACGATATCGCTGTGTCTGACACGCAGCAGCGATCAGGGATCCTGCTGAGAATCGTACGTCGTAGCAGATCGTTTGGAACTTTGTTTCATCGCTGGATCTCCCGCTGTCATCGCTAGATCGGTGTGTGTGACACCGATCTAGCGATGCGATCCAGCGATGCGTTCGCTTGTAACCAGGGTAAACATTGGGTAACTAAGCGCAGGGCCGCGCTTAGTAACCCGATGTTTACCCTGGTTACAAGCGTAAAACTAAAAAAAAACAAACAGCACATACTTACATTCTGGTGTCCGTCAGGTCCCTTGCCGTCTGCTTCCTGCACTGTGACTGCCGGCCGTAAAGTGAAAGCAGAGCACAGCGGCTGTGCTTTCACTTTCACTTTCACTTTCTATGGCATTCCCCATAGCCCTCCATATATTATAATGCATCCCCCATAGGCCTCTTTATAATATAATGCATTCCCCATAGCCCTCCATATAGTATAATGCATTCCCCATAGGCCTCTTTATAGTATAATGCACTCCCCATAGGCCTCCATACAGTATAAGGCAGTCTCCACAAGTTTCTATATAGTGTAATGCACTACACTCTCCATAGGCTTCTATATAGTATTATGCACTCTCCATAGGCCTCCATACAGTATAATGCAGTACCCATGAAAAACAAACTGTACTAAAGTCTCCTCCTCATTCCCCACTGCTCCGGTCTATGCAGCAAGTGCTCTGAGCGTCAATGGAAATCAGCACAG
The DNA here is from genome assembly GCF_032444005.1 of Ranitomeya imitator. NCBI lineage: Eukaryota > Metazoa > Chordata > Amphibia > Anura > Dendrobatidae > Ranitomeya > Ranitomeya imitator. The sequence continues at coordinate 356,870,772 of NC_091282.1, forward strand.
TGGGTGCCATATAATGACATTGTCGTTTCCTCTGCATTGAGACATCAGGCACAGAGGGGAAATGATGGGAGAGGGAGAGTCAGTTAACACTCCATCTCTCATCATTGCATTCAAGTGTATTGGCATTAAGGATACTGACACAGTTGAACTTGCTCCATAGCGGCAGGGTGGCTGTGCAGGGAGATCTGTTATGTCCTGGTGGTAAAGACAATAATGGACCTGGTGGTTAAGAGCACACGGAATGACCTGATAGGTACTGATAATAAAGGACGAGCTCTGGGACGTGGGAACTCTGCTGACCGCAATCCCTAATCCTATCAAACACACTAGAAATAGCCGTGGATTGCGCCTAACGCTCCCTATGCAACTCGGCACAGCCTAAGAAACTAGCTAGCCCTGAAGATAGAAAAATAAAGCCTACCTTGCCTCAGAGAAATTCCCCAAAGGAAAAGGCAGCCCCCCACATATAATGACTGTGAGTAAAGATGAAAATACAAACACAGAGATGAAATAGATTTAGCAAAGTGAGGCCCGACTTACTGAACAGACCGAGGATAGGAAAGGTTACTTTGCGGTCAGCACAAAAACCTACAAAAAGATCACGCAGAGGGCGCAAAAAGACCCTCCGCACCGACTCACGGTGCGGAGGCGCTCCCTCTGCGTCCCAGAGCTTCCAGCAAGCAAGACAACAATAAAAATAGCAAGCTCAGACAGAAAAATAGCAAACCAAAGAAATACAAGCTGGAACTTAGCTTCTGCTGGGAAGACAGGTCACTAGAACGATCCAGGAGTGAACTAGACCAATACTGGAACATTGACAGGTGGCATGGAGCAAAGATCTAAGTGGAGTTAAATAGAGCAGCCAGCTCGTCACCTGAGGAAGGAAACTCAGAAACACCCACCAGAGGAAGTCCATGGACAGAACCAGCCGAAGTACCATTCATGACCACAGGAGGGAGCCCGACAACAGAATTCACAACAGAGATCATTTCGGTGTTGGAGAGTTTAGCTGCATATGCCAATACAGTTAAAAGTAGCGTAGCTCCACACCCTCTGCCCCCCACCCAGTGTCTATTCTACTGGGACAACCCCTTTAAATATTGTACAGTACAGCTCTGTATGGGGGCTTGATATGCTAGCAGGTGCCGAGGCTTATTATTAGACCTAAGCTGTAAATATAATAAGTCCCCTACCTCCCTATCTCCACCCTCCCCAGACAGCAACTGTGACATGAGAATGAGTTTGCATATAATCTAGAAATACAAGGATACAAGGCCCCCAGCGCCACCCCCACTGCCCCAATTCACCCCCACCTCGACCTTCCCCTCACATTCACCCACTCATTATAACATCATATGCTTGAATTTATTTAAAAAAAAAAAAAAAATATATATATATATATATATATACATATTCCTCCTGCAGCACTTACATATGACTTGATGATGATTGGTCCGGGCCGTGAAATGTCTCCTAGCACAACCTAAGCTGCAGTGCTCACTAAGACCCAGATTCCAGCATGGACCAATTAGAGCGCACCTGGGGTGAAGCTAACTGCAGTGCTGCCAACCTGTAAGATGAAGGCCAGGTTAGCAGCTCTCCTCTCCAGCCCCGCACCGTACGCTGCACTGAGACTCTGCAATTGGCTGCTGTGTAGCGTGCAGTCTCAGCTCAGCATGCTACTATGTCTGTAACACATCAGACAGACACAGCCGCCTTCTTCTTAATGACAGAAGCGGATCCGGGTGGGCCCCTCCATGTGACGGGACAATGGCCCCCTCTGCCATACTTATGACCATGTGATATTTCAGTTTTTCTTTTTTAATAGATTAGCAAAAATTACTACAGTTCTGTTTTTTTTCAGTCAAGATGGGTTGCAGAGTGTACATTATGTGAAAAAAATGAACTTTTTTGAATTTACCAAATGGCTGCAATGAAACAAAGAGAGAAAAATTTAAAGGGGTCTGAATTTTCAAGGACTTTTCACGTGATGTGCCAATTCTTTGGTATGCACTACCCAGGTTAATACGATTAATCCTCAATCCCCACAGCTTTAAGCTTGCCCTAAAAACGCATTTGTTCAGACTGGGCTACCGCCTCAACGCATTAACCTACCTTATTTACTCGAGTATAAGCCAACCCGAGTATAAGCTGAGACGCCTAATTTTGCCACAAAAAACTGGGAAAACTTAATGACTCGAGTATAAGCCTAGGGTGGGAAATGCAGCAGCTACTGGTAAATTTCAAAAAGAAAAATAGATGCCAATAAAAGTAAAATTAATTAAGACATCAGTAGGTTAAGTGATTTTAAATATCCATACTGTATCAGGAGCCCCATATAATGCTCCACACAGTTTATGATGGGCCCCATAAGATGCTCCACATTAAAATATGCCCCATATAGTGGAGCGCCCCCAGACACAGGGCCACAAGTTCTCGGTACCGGTCCTCTCTGTCTCGGTGCTGGAGTTGTCACGGTGGCTGGACCCGGTCCGTGACCCTGCTAAGGGGCGTCCAATAAAAGGGATGATCATAGTTTGTCAAGGGTTCGTGACGCCACCTGTGGTATTCGGTCAGGGTGACCGACGCTGCTTAGGGGTCCGCTGGGGTGATGGAATGGCAGCTAGATGATATACCTTCCCACAGGTGAAGTGTGTCCCCAGGGCTTCCCAGTAGTGTAGGTGGCGATGGTGTGAGGCGCAGTTAATAACGAGGACACAGGGTTGCAGTCTCTTTACCTTTTACTGAAGACTTCGGGATCCTCAATCCAGAGCACTGTTAACAGGGCTGTCTGAGACCGGCAGGTCCGAAGGCACATCCAGAGTTTCCTTTGCAGGAGGAAATCAGTGCCTACCACTAGCGCCTGTGTGTTGTAGTTCTTTCCTGAGCATTCGGGATAGTCCTCACAACTCTCGTGTTCGTTCTTTCTCTCTCTCCGTCCCCCAAGTTTATCTGGATAGAACGCACCCGTTTGACGGGAAGGCTCGGAGCTATTCTGGGACCCTAGAGACGCCCCTCTCCACGCTTGCCCCCTATGTCTGCTTAGGTGATGTATGGTAGACAGCCAACCTATAATCAACTGTCCTGCGGTATTTGAAGTAATGCTTGAAGTCAGTTAATCCCTCGGTGTTCCGGTCACCGGCTAAGCGCCTCAGTAGGATGTTGCTGTTCTCGGGGCACGACTCCTACTGGCTCTCCTTTGTGCTTTGATCTCGTTTCTCACTTTTCCACAATATCCTTCTCTTCGTGTCCTTCCTTGGGATACCACCGCAAGGTTCCGTCACTCTCTATCCTTTCTGCTAGGCCCCTGTCAGGAACCCACCCCTGACAGGTCCTCCCTGGAGATCTCCCAGGCTGCGTTCTGTTCTAACTTCCTATCCGACCCCCAGTTTTACCAGTGTGAGGAGTGGCCTAATACATAGTGCCTTTTGCTCCCCCTAGTGGCCGGAGTGTGAAGTGTAATGTGTGCTTGTGATACCTGGTCAGGTGAACTCCTTTAGTGCAATCAGACATAACATCACTCCCCTTAGTGGCAGAGCGACATTACTGCAATGACCAGGACTCTGGGGCGCTGCAATAGTGCTGCACAAAGGTTAATAATGGCCTCATAAGATGCTCCATAGAAACATTTGCCCCATACAATGCTGTATGATGGTTGATTATGGCTCCTTAAGATGCTCGATAGAAAATGTGCCCCATACAATGAGGCATAAAGGTTAATGATGGCCCCATAAGATGCTCCATAGTTTATGCCCCATATGCTGTTGCTGCGATAGAAAAAAAATCACATACTCACTTCTCATCGCTCAGGCCCTCGGCACTTGCGATATTCACCTGTCCCCGTTTCGCCACTGCACGCACTAAACACATCGCGCCCTCTTACCTGAATGTCACAGCGGGAGGACGTAGAAAATGGAGCGACGCTCAGCAGTGGAACGGGGACAGGTACATATCGCGCAATGCTCACCCTCCCCCATTACACTCACCAATTCCTGGCACGGTCCCTGCTTCTCACTGACAGATTGTCTCTGGGCGTCGGCAGCTTCTTCCTATGTTCAGCGATCACATTGTACCGCTCATTAATGTAATGAATATGAGGCTTCACCCCTATGGGAGTGGAGTCCATATTCACTACTTTCATGAGCGGTACCACGTTACCGCTGAACACAGGAAGAGCTGCTGGCACCCGCAGACCATCGGAGATGCAAGGACCGCGCCAGGAGCAGGTAAGTTTGTGACAGCCGCCTCTCTCCCTCCCCCGCTGACCCCCTGACACAATGACTCAAGTATAAGCCAAGAGGGGCACTTTCAGCCAAAAAACATGGGCTGAAAATCTCAGCTTATACTTGAGTATATACGGTAACTATCCTTGTGTTGCCCATTCAAAAAACTAAAACCATAATCAGGTTCCTCGCATGATGTTATCATACACTTTATGCAGTTAATTAGCCCTCTGTGTCTGTACTGTTACATATTTAGGCTGTTAACTGGTTTATGCAGCTTTACATGAACACCCAATCCTTACACTATGGCTGGTCCGAACAACGAAAGCAATTGTTACCATCTATCTCTCATGTCTCCCCTTTTTCCTCATAGTTTGTAAGCTTGCGAGCAGGGCCCTCATTTATCTTGGTATCTGTTTTGAACTGTGATTATTGTTATGCTGTAATGTCTATTGTCTGTACAAATTCCCTCTTTAATAATAGAGCGCTGTGGAATTTGTAAATTAAATTATTATTATTATTACTTTCTGCACCCACTGTACATTATATAGGTGATACTGTGACTCTGCTGTATATACATTATATAGGTGACCTCCCAAGGGGTCTGAGGATCTCATCTCGGTACCTAATGGCAGTCAGGCTACCTTTGGTGAGCACATGGAGGACTGTGCGGCCCGCCAAAGAAATGCCACCCCACACCATTACTGACCCACTGCCAAACCGGTCATGCTGAAGGATGTTGCAGGCAACTGGACGTTTTTTATGGCGTCTCCAGACTCTGTCACATCTGTCACATGTGCTCAGTGTGAACCTGCTTTCATCTGTAAAGAGCACAGGGTGCCAGTGGCAAATTTGTCAATCCTGGTGTTCTGTGGCAAATGCCAAGCGTCCTACACGGTGTTGGGCTGTGAGCACAACCCCCATCTGTGGACGTTAGGCACTCAGATAATCCTCATGGAGTAAGTTTCTATCCATTTGTGCAGACACATGTACATTTGTGGCCTGCTGGAGGTCATTTTGCAGGGCTCTGGCAGTGCTCCTCCTGTTCCTCCTTGCACAAAGGCAGAGGTAGCGGTCCTGCTGCTGGGTTGCTGCCCTCCTATGGCCCCCACCACGTCTCCTAGTAGCACCTCCAGCCTCTGGACATTACGCTGACAGACACAGCAAATCTTCTTGCCACAGCTCGCATTGATTTTCCATCCTGGATGAGTTGCACTACCTGAGCCACTTGTGTGGGTTGTAGAGTCTGTCTGATGCTACCACGAGTATGAAAGCACAACCAACATTCAAAAGTGACAACATCAGCCAGAAAGCATTGGTATTGTCATGTGGTCTGTGGTCTCCACCTGCAGAACCACTCCTTTATTGAGGGTGTCTTGATAATTGCCAATAATTTAATAATAATAATAATCTGTTGTCTATTCCATTTGCACAACAGCATGTTAAATTGATTGTGAAACAGTGTTGCTTCCTAAGTGGACAGTTTGATTTCACAGAAGTTTGATTTACTTGCAGTTATATTCTGTTGTAAAGTGTTTATTTTTTTGAGCAGTGTATTATGTGATGCAGCGGTAACACCGTGCGCAGTGAAACGGCAGTGACCCAAGCAAGTTCAAACAAAATGTTCCTTTAATGTGTGACTTCACACAGTCCATTAGAAATATACAGTACACAGCTTTAGTTTGCAGTCCAAAAACAGGCCGGACTTCCCTTTGTCCAGTTTCTCTGTGCGACCGCACGCCGATATCAAGTCTCTGTACTCACGCAGTGCACAGCACTCTTTATCCTCCGGATTTCAGTCGGGTAAACACAAGACAGCTCAAGGCGCAGGGTGTCAGTCTCTTTGGTTCCTTATTCCCCTGTGTTGCTCCACACAGAAAGAGCTCTGCAGATAACTGCTCTGTCTGCTTCCAGGACGAACACTGACACACCTCCCCCTCTACTACAGGGCTCTTAATCAGTCACTGCTTCACTATTCTAATTACAGCTACACCTGTGTCTGCAGTATGCCCTCATGGCCTCACTACACCTCTGTGCGCATTCTGGAGAGCTGAAACAGCACTCCCTAGCTGTAACAGGGGTCACTGCCTCACACATCCTCCCCTTTGTTCATATCTGTGGGGTTGAACATTTGTTACTCCGTATGGGCGAAAAACAGGGCATCGGTATGCCCCTGTGACATCCCCGCTCGACACTACATTAAGAAACCAAAGGAAGGACCGGAACCATGGATCGGCGCATGCATCCCTCCCCTTTGCGTTTCTCCTCCATATTTCATTACAGGACCACCCACCCCATTCTCCATTGCAGAAGCCAAGCCCTCTTTTCTGATTAACCACAAATCTGGGCCAGTTATGGGTGGTCTCGACCTTGTTTATTTTGGGTTCACTAACCCTGTGGGTCATCCTGTCACCTAAGTATCTGCTTTCGGACCCCTGGTACCGTTTCCTCTGTACCCTTACCTGTGCCTCCCAACCCTGCTGTCTAGCGAGTGCTCTATCAAATTTACCCTGACCCCAGGCCACATCTTTAGCTGGCGCCAGAGGGTTCCTCGTGCTCCAGTCCTTAGTCACTTCCACGATCGTACACTCCCGGCTCTTCCCATACCTGCGTCTCTGCGTGGGACCCTGGTCCTGAGCTGTCCCTAACTTACCAGGGGACATTTCCAGCTCTGGGTTCAGTGGGGTCTCCACATCCTCTACTGCCATAACCTCTAGGGGGAGCCTATTGGGGTTACACTCTGTCCCTAAGTTGGCAACTAGTGATGAGCGAGTATACTCATTGCTCGGGTTTTCCCGAGCACACTTGGGTGATCTCTGAGTATTTGTTATTGCTCGGAGATATAGTTTTCATCGCCTCAGTTGCATGATTTACGGCTGCCAGATACGCTGAATACATGTCAGGAATGCCTGTTTGTTAGGGAATTCCCACATGTATTCAGCCTGTCCAGCAGTCGTAATTCATGCTGCTGAGGCGATGAAAACTATATCTCCGTGCAATAACAAATACTCGGAGATCACCCGTGCATGCTCGGGAAAACCCGATGAACGAGTATACTCATTCATCACTATTGACGACCCCTGTGGCAGATATCTGTGACTTGACACCTTCGGGTTCTGTGCCCGAAACAACATTTTCATCCTTCCCTGCCAATACCGCTAGGGGGAGCATATCGGGATTACACTCTGTCCCTAGGTTGGCGACCCCTATGGTAGGTATCTCAAAATCTCCGGGTTCTATGCCCGGCACAACCTTTACCGTGAGAAGGCTAACCCTGGTCTCCCACAGGGACCAGAATAGGGGCAAGTCTCTTCTCAACACAGTCCCATATGGAAGCGTCTTCACCACTCCCACCACATGTTTAATGTCCCCACATGGTGTGGAAAAATTAACCTCCACGGTCGGGTACTTCCCCATGGATACCCATCACCTCCACTTTCGGTCCTTTGGGGTTGTCACTGGCAACAAGGGACCCATTAACCAAGGTCACTATGCTCCCCGAGTCCAGGAGGACCTCTGTTTGGTACCCATTCACAAGTACCTGGCACAGCTGGGGTCCGCTGTCAGCAGTGCCTGTAGTGGTGGTACCAACTCGCTGAGCATACATAGAAATATGCTTTTTACGGGGTTCCTGGGATAAATGGCATATGGACGTATTGGGATAGCTGTAGCCTTTGGTTCCCCTCTACCTTTTCTGATATATAATGCTATATTTGTTTCCATCTAGGTTGGCTGAGGACGCAATAATAGGGGTGAGATTTATCCCTGGGAACTGTGACATGGAAATCAAAGGCGTACTGTGTGGCTCAACTGGGGTGCATGTCGCCTTGATATACCGGATTATGGAATGGACTCTGGAGGGTGGATGTGTGGAGTGCTATTATAGCGAATGACAGGCCATCCTATGCGGAAGAAGTCCTTCTTTTACCATCATAGCGTGGAGTCCATGACAAACTATTCTAATGGTCTGTAGGCTTGGATATGCAGCGGACTATCACTGATAATTTGGACGAGGAGTCCCGACATGAGGAGTTTGTCGTCTAATATGGACCTGGATGGTGTCCACTTCATCCACTATGGGACTATATGCTTGGAATGATGAAGATTTATACAGCTGCACCTAAGGAATATCTCTATATGTGCTCATGGACTGAATGGATATCGGCCTGCACATATTTATGTGTGTGTGTGTTCCATTCCATATTGTTTGGTATCACATATGGTTATTATGTAGGTACTAATATGCACTTATTGTGGTGCACATACTGACAATAATAAATATTTTCCCTCCTCTCTAGGTGATTTGGGTGGCTTTATATGGCCCTTTAGCTGCTTTGGATGTTTCTGTGTGAAACGCTTGTTAATTCCATGTTTGTGATACATTCCGGTACCACAGGTCTATACCTTTTGCTCTCCTGGTTATCTCCTTCCCCCCTTGTTCTCCCCGCCTCTGTGAGCTGGATTCGGCTTCATCTGGCTTTACTCCGCCCCCTCCGTCCTTTACTTTGTATGATCACTGGGTTCCCTAGGATACGTCCACTCAGCCGGCTGGTACGGCGCGTGCGCAACGCGGTCCTATCGGATTCCGCGGTTTGCGCATGCGCATGTGACCCACTGGACTCTGCATGATTTCCGCCCCTCATACTGCTACTGCTATGACGTGGCTGGCGCCTCCCTGCCTCTGCTTCCTTCCACTCTCCTCACATCGGTATGTAATCTCTTTTTGATTAGATTTGCTATTTAAAACGTTCCATTGCATCTTTATCTCACTTCCCCTGACGAAGCTGCTGTGGCAGCGATACGCGTGGGGTGCGCTCCCACCATACCCTTCCTTTCGTACTCTGGCTTGATGGGGTTTTAACCCTGGTGGTGTAGCCATGTGCCACTGGATCCTGCTGCATTCTTTTTGGACTGGACACGACTTAGGAAAGGTTGTATCTATGACCATTACTTAGTATGCCGTCACATTTTGACTTTAGGGCTCTGCATAGCACGGATGTTTGATTTTCAGGCTACTAGTGGTGGATCCGGACAGATTAGGGATCAGGCCTCTGCAGCCCACATGGGCATTTTCTGCAGGAGAGTACATTGGATTAGGTGCATTTAGGGCAGTATATGTCCACCTGCAACTGATTATATTATTGTACTATGAGATTGTCAGTTTTGTGGATATGGTGGGTGTGCGGATTTTGATATCTGTACATGTTTTCAATGTTTTTTGAGGTGTTTAATAAAGGTGCTTTTTTTATGGAACTACATATTGTCTTTATATTTGGGGTTGTGCATTACATTCTTTAGTCTACTCTTTTTCTTTTCCTTGGTCATACATAGAAATACAGCGACCATACCTGCAGTCCATGGTTTCAGACACCAGCAGGCAGTTGGCAGCCACATGGCAGGACCCTTGGCAGCGCCAACACCTGATCGCTGCGGCATGACTGTACCCAGGAGCAGTTTTAGTTTTCCCCCGGCTCCTGGGCTGGTGAAACCTTATGTGACAGCCGAAATGGAGCAGTGTCCTGTATAAAGTCCTGAGTGGCTGTATACCGCTCTACCAGTCCCACCACCTCATCCAGAGTGCCTGGTCCCCTTGTACCACCCAACACTGTATGGCTGCTGGCAGAGCCCTCACCAGGTGGTCAACCACCACCCTCTCTACCATCTGGAATGGAATTAATGTCTCAGGCTGAAGCCATTTTTTTACCCTTTGCAGCAAGTCATGTGCCTGAGATCGGGCAGGGCGAGTCTTGGAAAAGGACCACTGGAACACCCGTTGGGCCTGCACATATGTATTAACCCCCAGTCTAGCAAGGATCTCCCCTTTCAGCTTCCCAACTGAGGTCTATGAAGGCTTTCTGGGCATATCCCGTCAGGAAATTGGACACCACCTCAGCCCACTGAGTCACCGGCAAGCTCTCCCGCTCCGCAGTGCATTCAAAGATGGTGAGAAAAGACTCCATGTCGTCCTCAGGCTCCATCTTCCTCATCTTCCTCAGCGCTGACCGGACCTTGTACCGAGCCTCAGACCGGAATGCTGTCACTGGTGGACTTGCCTCCCGCATAGCTGTGATCTGCTGCATCAAGAATTCAGTAGTTTGCTGCTGTTGCTGATTTTGCAGCTTCTGCTGCCGTTGTTGCTGCTCCAACTGTTGCCACTGCAGCTGCAGCGCCTCCTGCTGTTGCCGCTGCTGCAACTGCATCGCCTCTTGCTGCAGCTGCTGCTGAGAGATGATAAACTGCTTCAAAAGCTCCTTAATTTTATCAGCTGGCTTCAGCTATAGCGTTGGAGGCTTAATCACTGACATGCAGCACGCTTTGGGAATGCCTCAGTTCACATGGCCCGCATTCTTTCCACCATATGTGATGCAGCGGTAACACCGTATGCACTGAAATGGCAGTGACCCAAGCAAGTTCAAACAAAATGTTCCTTTAATGTGTTACTTCAGAGTCCATTAAAAATATACAGTACACGACTTTAGTTTGCAGTCCATAAACAGGCCGGACTTCCCTTTGTCCAGTTTCTCTGTGCGACCGCACGCCGGTACCAAGTCTCTGTACTCACGCAGTGCACAGCACTCTTTATGCAGCTGGGTAAACACAATACAGCCTAAGAAGCAGGGTGTCAGTCTCTTTGGTTCCTTTTTCCCCTGTGTTGCTCCACACAGAAAGAACTCTGCAGACAACTGCTTTGTCTGCTTGCAAGACCAACACTGACACACCTCCCCCTCTATTACAGGCCTCTTAATCAGCCACTGCATAACTGTTCTAATTACAGCTACAACTGTGTGTGCAGTATGCCCTCATGGCCTCATTATGCCTCTGTGTGCATTCTGGAGAGCACAAACAGCGCCCCCTAGCTGTAACAGAGGTCACTGCCTCACAATATACAGCAGTATCACCCATTTGTTGTATTTATAGCAGTCACAGTATCTTCTATATAATGCATATAGACTGCTGAATTTACGTTATATAAATCTATATCCCATCATATACTGGAGCATTATATGGGGTCCATCATATTCTGTATGGAGCATTATATGGGACCTATTCTGTATGGAGCATTATATGGGACCTATTCTGTATGGAGCATTATATGGGGCCCATTCTGTATGGAGAAATATATGTGGCCAATCATATGACTGTATAGAGCATTATATGGGGCCCATTATGTATAGAGCAAGGTATGTGGCTCATTATACTGTATGGAGTATTATATGGGTCCATTCATATACTGTATGGAGCATTATATCTGGCCCATTCTGTTTGGAGTTTGGAGCAATATATTGGGCCCATCATACACTGGAGCATTATATGGGGCCTATTCTGTATGGAGCATTATAAGGGACCTATTCTGTATGGAGGATTACATAGGGCCCATTCTGTATGGAGCAACATATTGGGCCCATCATATGACAATATGGAGCATTATATCGGGCTCATTATACTGTATAGAACATTATATGGGGCCCATTATATATGGAGCAAGGTGTGGGCTCATTATACTGTATGGAGTATTATATGGGGCTCATTATACCATTAGGAGCATTATATGGGGCTCATTATACTGTTTGGAGCATTATATGGGGCTCATTTTCTGTATGGAGCAATATATGGGGCTCATTGTACTGTATGGAGCACTATGTGGTGCCTATAATATTGTAAAGAGCATTATATGGGGCTTATTATTCTGTATGGAGCATTATATGGGGCTCATTATTCTGTATGGAGGAATATATGGGGCTTATTACACTGTATTGAGCACAATGTGGTGCCCATAATACTATATGGAGCAATATATGGGGCTCATTATATTGTATGGACCACTATATGGTACCCATAATACTGTATGGAGCATTATATGGGGCTCATTTTTCTGTATGGAGCATTATATGGGGCTCATTATTCTGTCTGGAGCAATATTTGGGGCTCATTATTCTGTATGGAGCATTGTATGGGGCTCATTATTCTGTCTGGAGCAACATATGGGGCCCATTATTCTTTATGGAGCAATATATGGAGCTCATTATTCTGTGTGGAGCAATATATGGGGCTCATTATTCTGTATGGAGCACTAAATGGGGCTCATTATTCTGCATGGAGCACAAAAATGGTTTCTGACCTTTTATACAATGTACAGTAGATATCACTCATGTAATGTAAGAAATGAAATCTTTGGCAATGTACTATACTTATATTTCTCTGCTATATCTGTGTATTATGAATTGTGGTATGTGTTAAAGTGGCCAATTAAGACTCTTTCACCCAGGGCCCACGAAAATTTGGAGCCGGCCATGTATGCACTGCACAGTACCACTTTTCCTGTCTTGTTGTCGAAGAGGAGACATTGGACTTTGAGAGGGTCAATATTGGTTTAGTATTTTCAATATTACTATGGCCAAATAAAAATAAAATATTGGAAAAGCTGATTAAATGGATTATCCCATGTAATCCCTTCTCCTCTGGATAGGAGATAACTTTTCAATTGCTGGAGATCTGACTGCTAGGACCCCTAAGTTCGTGAAAATCGGATGCTCTGTAGAGCAACATGTCAATGCAGCTGTGGTCAATCATACGCACTGTGGCGCCATTCACGTGTGGCTCTTTAAATAACTCCTTCTACGAGAACGAGGGGCTGGACAAAGTAAAGCAAAATTCACTGATCGGGAGTGAGGAGTGTTTGTGGGCTGGTGGGGTTTGTGTGGCAGGGGTTCTTTTGTGTCCCAGTCCAGCCCTGCTGCACCCTCTGCTTTTGAAAAGTTATTCTTGCAAGATTACTTTCTTTATCATGCAATCTCCCTACTATATAACTGGCTGAGTAGAGAGGGTAAAGATATGAAAATAGGATTCCAAAGAGCTTGGGAACGGGACTTAAATATCTCTATTTCCCCCTCACATTGGGAGAAAGGATTCTTATTTACTCACAAAATATCTGTGGCATGTAGGGCTCAGTAAAAAAATATAAAATCTTCGCGAGATGGTACCTTTATCCTTCTAAATTATATGCTATTTTGCCTTCCGTCAGACACATGCTGGCGTTGCGAGCAAGAAACTCGTACTATGTTCCATATATTGTGAGGATGCTGCAAGGTTAAGCAATTTTGGGAAAAAGCGTTTGCTGCCTATCATTTAATTACAGGAAATAGGACAACAGTCTGCCCACAATCAGCTCTCCTTTCCATTCTACTTTCCTCAATTAGCTACAAAAAAAGATATACTTCACTTCTGCTTAAGGCCGGTTTCACACGTCTGATATTTCCGGTATTTGTAAATATATGGTACCAGAGATATCCGTGTCCGTGTGTCCGTGTGTGTATGTGTGACACATCCGTGTGTCATCCGTGTGCTGTCCATGTGTCACATCCGTGTGTGATACCTGTGCTCTCCGTGTGTAGTCCATGTGAATACGTATCAAAGGTTTCTATGTCCAAATGAAGGGTTAATGCATTAATTAAATGGTTTGAAAGGTCCAAGGTGTGATCCATTAGTGATTATGGGTTAAAACCTTGGGAAAAATGTTCAGTTCCATGACATATTACCTTAGAGTTGTGTGTTTTTAGTCCTTTGGCGTCACAAATATGTCTATTTCCAATGAGATGTTGTTGTGGTTGGCATGGCTTGTGTCACGTCGCTTTGGGGTTCAGCAACATATGCTTGTTGAGGAACCATGCAAATACCTGTTGAAGTTTGTTGCTTTTTGTCGTCTCCGTTAAATATGCTTATTTTGCACATTTATTTAATCAAGACTATTTACCAGGTGCGTTACTCTTAAAGAAAAAAAGGTCATGATATTTTCATAAAAAATGTAGTGGTTTATTGGTCGTCTTATTTTGTCTTGGTCGTCTTATTTTGCTTTAATTATTGTATTGTTAACGTTGTTACTTATGACTTTTGTGTTTGAAACTGTTAAACTGTAAAGCGCTGCGGAATATGTTGGCGCTATATAAATAAGGGCTCATCTCCACTTGTGTGAGAAAAAAACGGTCCGATTTACGGACCGAAAAAACTGATGTAACGTCTGCGAGTGCCATGCGAGTGCCATGCGAGTGTCATGCGAGTGTCATGCGATTTTTTTATCGCAACATCCGTATGACATCCGTATTGCTGTCCGATTTTTACGCACGGGTCTCCTTTGAAAAGCCGGTAATTCAGCGCAGAGTACAGTAAAATCACAGTGACAGGTTAGATTAGAGTAGATATATACACATAGAATAGGTATATATACATATATATATATGTCAGGGAGACACCTATATATATATATTTATATTTAATGCAGCGCTAGATAGCTTTAAAGCTGGTAATTCAATTACCGGCTTTTGCTTTCTCCTTCACAAACCCGACATGATATGAGACCTGGTTTACATACAGTAAACCATCTCATATCACCATTTTTTTTGCATATTCCACACTACTAATGTTAGTAGTGTGTATATGCAAAATTTGGGCGTTCTAGCTATTATATTTAAGGGTTAAATGGCGGAAAAAATTGGCGTGGGCTCCCGCACAATTTTCTCCGCCAGAGTAGTAAAGCCAGTGACTGAGGGCAGATATTAATAGCCTGGAGAGGGTCCATGGTTATTGGCCCCCCCCCTGGCTAAAAACACCTGCCCCCAGCCACCCCAGAAAAGGCACATCTGGAAGATGCGCCTATTCTGGAACTTGGCCACTCTCTTCCCATTCCCGTGTAGCGGTGGGATATGGGGTAATGAAGGGTTAATGCCACCTTGCTATTGTAAGGTGACATTAAGCCTAATTAATAATGGAGAGGCGTCAATTATGACACCTATCCATTATTAATCCAATTGAAAGAAAGGGTTAAAAAAATACACACACACATTATTAAAAATTATTTTAATGAAATAAAAACAAAGGTTGTTGTAATTTTTTATTTAACGCCCAATCCACTCAGTGAAGACCCTCGTTCTGTGACAAAAAAAAAATAATAAACCAACAATATACTTACCTTCCACAGATCTGTAAAGTCCAACGATGTAAATCCTTCTGAAGGGGTTAAAACATTTTGCAGCCAGGAGCTTTGCTAATGCAATGCTACTCCTCGCTGCAAAACCCCGAGGAATGAGTCTAAATATAGATCAATGAGCTATATTTAGCTTCATTTGCGGTGAGGCGCCCTCTGCTGGCTGTTCATAGATCGTGGGAACTTTCCTTGAAAGCTCCCAGGCTTTCTAGGAAAGTTCCCACGATCTATGAACAGCCAGCAGAGGGCGCCTCACCGCAAATGAAGCTAAATATAGCTCATTGATCTATATTTAGACTCATTCCCGGGGGTTTTGCAGCGAGGAGTAGCATTGCATTAGAAAAGCTCCTGGCTGCAAAATGTTTTAACCCCTTCAGAAGGATTTACATCGTTGGACTTTACAGATCTGTGGAAGGTAAGTATATTGTTGGTTTATTATTTTTTTTTTGTCACAGAACGAGGGTCTTCACTGAGTGGATTGGGCGTTAAATAAAAAATTACAACAACCTTTGTTTTTATTTCATTAAAATAATTTTTAATAATGTGTGTGTATTTTTTTAACCCTTTCTTTCAATTGGATTAATAATGGATAGGTGTCATAATTGAAGCCTCTCCATTATTAATTAGGCTTAATGTCACCTTACAATTGCAAGGTGGCATTAACCCTTCATTACCCCATATCCCACCGCTACACGGGAATGGGAAGAGAGTGGCCAAGTGCCAGAATAGGCGCATCTTCCAGATGTGCCTTTTCTGGGGTGGCTGGGGGCAGGTGTTTTTAGCCAGGGGGGGGCCAATAACCATGGACCCTCTCCAGGCTATTAATATCTGCCCTCAGTCACTGGCTTTACTACTCTGGCGGAGAAAATTGTGCGGGAGCCCACGCCAATTTTTTCCGCCATTTAACCCTTAAATATAATAGCTAGAACGCCCAAATTTTGCATATACACACTACTAACATTAGTAGTGTGGAATATGCAAAAAAAATGGTGATATGAGATGGTTTACTGTATGTAAACCAGGTCTCATATCATGTCGGGTTTGTGAAGGAGAAAGCAAAAGCCGGTAATTGAATTACCAGCTTTAAAGCTATCTCGCGCTGCATTAAATATAAATATATATATATATAGGTGTCTCCCTGACATATATATATGTATATATACCTATTCTATGTGTATATATCTACTCTCATCTAACCTGTCAGTGTGATTTTACTGTACTCTGCGCTGAATTGCCGGCTTTTCTAAGGACACGGGTGCGTAAAAATCGGACAGCACTCGCATGGTGCGAGTGCTGTGCGTTTTTTCTCTCGCACCCATTGACTTGCATTGGCGAGTCTCGTCCGAGAATCTCAGCAATACGCAGCATGCTGCGATTTTTTTTCTCAGCCGACACAGATTTTTCTCAGTCCGATTTCGGCTGATGGAGTGTCACATATTGATTAACATTGGTCCGCGTGCAATCCGATTTTTTATCGGATTGCACTCGTCCGTTTTCCTCACAAGTGGAGATGAGCCCTAAAGATTATTATTATTATATTGGATTGTCCACAGAAAAACCACATTGCAGCAAAACATAAAAATAGGTGAAACAGATTGTCCATTTGTTCCTATCAGCGTTTGTTCCACATCTTTCCCAAAGTTCTGAATGGTAAAAGCCGTCTGTCTGTGTGAAGTCTGAAGTCATTTTTCTGTCATGGAGTAGAATCATAGCTACCAGTTGTTCATTCCTTCTGTGGGTCCTCTGTCGTCCATGGAGAATGATGGAGAAGGCCCAAGGTGACAGGCCCCACGTTACAACCCCCTCTCCTCCTAAGAGCTGTGATTATAAATGTATCCTATAGACCAAGTGTCCTCTCTATATGGTGTTGACTTATACTCTGAGCTACATATACAGAAATAGCTTTTTGTAATGTCAGCGAGAGGCAATGTGTTCAGTACAGAATTGAGAATAAGAATAATTCAATTGATAATTAATATTGAACCCCTTTCTGCCAGCTGATGGAATAGTACGTCAGCTGGCAGAACCCCCGCTTTGAGGTGGGCTCCGGCGGTGAGCCCACCTCAAAGCCGCGACATGTCAGCTGTTTTGTACAGCTGACATGTGCGTGCAATGAGCGCGAGCGGAATCGCGATCCGCCCGTGCCCATTAACTAGTTAAATGCCGCTGTCAAGTGCTGACAGCAACATTTAACCGCGAGGCCGGGAGTGCTCGCATCGCTGACCCCGTCACATGATCGGGGGTCAGCCGTACATTGCCATAACAACCTGAGGTCTCCTTGAGACCTCTATGGTTGTTGATGGCCGATTGCTTTGAGCGCCACCCTGTGGTCGGCGTTCAAAGCAACCCTGCATTTCTGCTACATAGAGGTGATCTGTGCTTCATCTCTATGTAGCTGAGGCGATCGAGTTGTGCATGCTTCTAGCCTCCTATGGAGGCTATTGAAGTATGCCAAAAAATTTAAAAAAAAGTGTTTAAAAATATAAAAAAAATAAAAAATATAAAAGTTCAAATCACCCCCCTTTCGCCCCAATCAAAATAAAAAAAAAAAAAAAATCAAACCTACACATATTTGGTATCGCTGCGTTCAGAATCGCCCGATCTATTAATAAAAAAAAAGGATTAACCTGATTGCTGAATGGTGTAGCGAAAAAAAAATCTAAACGCCAAAATTAAGTTTTTGTGGTCGCCGTAACATTGCATTAAAATGCAATAACGGGCGATCAAAAGAACGTATCTGCACCAAAATGGTATCATTAAAAATGTTAGCTCAGCACGCAAAAAAATAAGCCCTCACCCAACCCCAGATCACGAAAATTGGAGACGCTACTGTTATCGGAAAATTGCTCAACTTTTTTTTTTTTTTTTTTTTTTTTAGCAAACTTTGGAATTTTTTTATACCACTTAGATAAAAGAGAACCTAGACATGTTTGGTGTCTATGACCTGGAGAATCACAATGGCAGGTCAGTTTTAGCATTTAGTGAACCTAGCAAAAAACAAGTGTGGGATTGCACTTTTTTTGCAATTTCATCGCACTTGGAATTTTTTTCCCATTTTCTGTTACACGACATGGTAAAACCAATGGTGTCGTTCAAAAGTACAACTCTTCCCACAAAAAATAAGCCCTCACATGGCCATATTGACGGAAAAATAAAAAAGTTATGGCTCTGGAAATAAGGGGAGCGAAAAACGAAAATGAAAAAACAAAAAAATGCTCCGGGGGTGAAGCGGTTAACCGTCTCTCCATTAGTGGATTTGACATCATACTTGAGTGTTTGTGTACTTACCTTCTAAGACAAGACACCTGCATGCGACTAAGCATTTCTCCTGGGGAGCGTTTGCCAGTAACCTTGAGGTATATTTTTTGAACAGCACATTATTTTATTTGTTTAAGATTATATGTATATATACATTACATTACATATAAGATATATATGTAATGTTTGATTTCACTAGGTTAGGCACTGAACGTTATTTTAACTGCCATATATGTCTTTGATTACTATTGTTCTAGAACTAGAGGCCACCATACACTTTTGTTAATAATTATTACAAACAACCTACTAGTAGTCCCCTCACCCCAACTCGTAACCTGCACAATTTTTCGCGCTGTGTATTATAAGTTACACCTGTGTGTTTACTTCATGGGTGTTGTTTAGATTTCAGGCAACATATATATTATGTTTATATGTGCTGTATGAGCTTCACTATGTTGCGTATTGATAGAATTTCCATCATATTATGTCATTTGTGTTGATGATTATACACCTAAGCTATGATTTTGTACACAGATTCCTGGCTACTGGCAATTCATATTCTTCCCTCCATTTTGAGTTCCTCCTTGGCACGTCAACAATATCCTGGATTGTGCGCTGAAACTGTGATCTTATTTGGGACAATAATGAAGAGATGCCTCATGCCTCAGCCAACCACACAAGACTGTGTGAGGATTGCCCAGGGGTTCATGGAAGCCACAGAGTTCCCAAATCGCATTGGTGCCCTGGATGGTAAACACAATGTTAGGGCTAGCGGAACGCACCAAATAATAAGATAGATTAAGGAGCGTTCGCAGCCCGGGGTCCACTGTGCAGAGATGGAACCTGCTGCCAAGCAATGATGGACTATATGGCGGTGGAAGCCAACCCTGTTAAGCCACAGGACCGCAATACCACACTAAAGAGTGCAAGCAAGGAGTCAGCGAACTCAGTCCCAAGACTCAGGGTAGAAGTCCATTCTGACTACTTGGGCACAACACCGCAACTGGGTGAAATAACAAATAGTTAGAGAGCACCGAAGTGCGAAGTGTGCCGTGCTGGCAGACACCACCAGACACCCGGACGTGGGTAGGAAGCGCACTACTGGCGCGTGGCGCCGCACTGGCGGTCACAGCAATGGACGCTGATTCGTGTGTAAGACGTAGTGAGGTTAGTCGGGCGCTAGATAGCAGCCATACACCTTACGCGAACAGTCATACAATAGGGTAGGGGTATCCAAGGACGACTTGCACTTACAACAAACACACGTATGCAATTGTACACTAGCGCATGGCTGTGCGGTCATGCGCAGCTTATATAGCTGCAGCACATTCAGGACCTTCCAATAAAGGACCAATGGGAACCGCTGCAGCATCTGAGCATGTGACCCTTGATCTCCAATGGGAGATCTCACCCTGGGCATGCTCAGAAGGGAAAAAGCAGGACTTAGTCCCAAAAGCATCTGCTCGCCACTGCCCAGCACTGGCTTCAATGGCAGAAGCAGGAAAAGCAGCAGTAATCCTATGCACAGAGTGAGACTCAGCAAGATGCTGGGAATGACGTCTCTGCTGAGCAGACTCCACTGCAGCTGGAGAAGAATGGGAGACCGCAACAGAGATGGTTCGAGATTCCCCCTGTGTAGAGGCGGGAACTCGACACCTAACACACATTAGTGTGAAGAAGACGTCAAACTCTGGCTCGCATTACTTTAAAGGGAAACTATGTGTTCTTCTAGGAGCCTCGTCACCATCTGCACCATTTATTATGGTTGCTGATGAGGGTTTAGCGCTATCAAGGCTTGTTCTTCGACCATTTCCACTTCGAAGTTTGGACACCCGTAGGCGAATCTTTAACATTATGCTTTTGGGATCTTTACTTCTAAAGTATCTTTAAGACCCAAATCCAGATGCATCCAGACAATGTCCAGGCTGCCATAATTTTGCATAATTTTTGTTGAAAACAACAAGCATCCTAGGATGCTGCTGACGAACTGAGAATGTTAACTGTGCCATTACCAGACGACACTCAGCAGGCTCCCCGAGTTGCTCAGTCTGGCCTTAAGTCTGGAATTCTTTCGCAGATTATTTTTTGACACCAGGGGGTAGTGTGCCTTGACAAATGGAGGTGACCAACTAATGCTAGCATTACATATGTATTCCGGACAAAAGTTTATGATTTATTTTTGTTTCTAATTTTTATGATGTTTTCAATAATTTTGTTAGGGACTTGCAAGACAATGAGGACCCTTGACGTGGGTTGTAAGCTTACATTTGATGTGGGTAACTGATACATGGGCTTCTCAAAGGCTTTTTGTTACCCATACCAAACAACTAATACCTCATTATAATTTTTTTTATATTTTTATGCTAAATATTAAATGTACTACAGTATGTATTTCTTTGGGTAATTTTTGAGTTTAACTAAATAAATAAGACCTTAAAGCATTGTCTGTGCTCTTGAAGGAGAGTGGGACACCTGCCGTTCAGCTGGTGCAGACATACTGACCTGGAAGCATCCAATTTCCCTGGCATTTTACCACGGTCAACAGTTCACCACAGTTGAGGCTGTGAGGGCGTGCAGCTTCACTGACGTCACCACTAGTGTTGAGCATTCCGATACCGCAAGTATCGGGTATCGGCCGATATTTGCGGTATCGGAATTCCGATACTGAATTCCGATACTTCCCGCGTATCGGATACCGGAATCGGAAGTTCCCAGAATTCAAATTGAACGCAGCAGCCAATGAGGAATGAATGAAAGTGTGGGCACATCCTGTTTAGCATGGTGGGCATGTAAGTACTGGCAAGGCTGGGATTGGCTGCTGAAATGATGTCACTCTGCACTATAAAAAAGCGCTGCCGCCATTTTGCGCTCACTCTGCTGTGATTTCAGTTAGGGACAGGACGCTGTGTTCTAACTGAGGGCCAGTCGAGCTAGCTAATTGCTTTATTTTCCTTTCCAAAGGCTAATTTAGCAAAACGCTGTGTGTTCTTCACTGTTCACCTTGCTCTTGCCTTGCAGCGCTGTTTTAACAGCGTTCTGCAAGGTCTCTGTGTGTGTGTGTGTGTGCAGCTCACTCTGTAGTCTGTGTGCAGCCATATACCCGGTTGTATTCAGCTCAGGGGGGGTTCACACTGCCTCACACAGTTGTTCTTTTTTGCTCTTAGTGCAGCCTGCTGCACATTTTTTCTCAAATTTCCTATTAGTGTTTTTCCACCAGTCTCCAGCTCTATTGTGGAAAAACACTACATAGGATAACCTAGAGGGGGGTTTTTGGGCCTTGCAGCGCCGTTTACGGCTGTCTGCACGGTCTCCGTGTGAGCCCAGCTCGCCCTGTAGTCTGTGTGCAGCCATAGCCGGTTGGATTCAGCTCAGGGTTCGTTACTGGCTCATACCTTGAGAAAAATTTTCCTTTTTTTCAAATAGTGCAGCCTGTTTAAAATTTGAAAAAAAAAATTCCTATTAGTGTCTTTCCACTCGTATCCAGCTAAATAGTGGAAAAACACTATATAGGATAACCGAGAGGAGGGTTTTTTGGCCTTGCAGCGCCGTTTACGGCTGTCTGCACGGTCTCCGTGTGAGCCCAGCTCGCCCTGTAGTCTGTGTGCAGCCATAGCCGGTTGGATTCAGCTCAGGGTTCGTTACTGGCTCATACCTTGAGAAAAATTTTCCTTTTTTTCAAATAGTGCAGCCTGTTTAAAATCTGAAAAAAAAAATTCCTATTAGTGTCTTTCCACTCGTATCCAGCTAAATAGTGGAAAAACACTATATAGGATAACCGAGAGGAGGGTTTTTTGGCCTTGCAGCGCCGTTTACGGCTGTCTGCACGGTCTCCGTGTGAGCCCAGCTCGCCCTGTAGTCTGTGTGCAGCCATAGCCGGTTGGATTCAGCTCAGGGTTCGTTACTGGCTCATACCTTGAGAAAAATTTTCCTTTTTTTCAAATAGTGCAGCCTGTTTAAAATTTGAAAAAAAAAATTCCTATTAGTGTCTTTCCACTCGTATCCAGCTAAATAGTGGAAAAACACTATATAGGATAACCTAGAGGAGGGTTTTTTGGCCTTGCAGCGCCGTTTACGGCTGTCTGCACGGTCTCTGTGTGAGCGCAGCTCGCCCTGTAGTCTGTGTGCAGCCATAGCCGGTTGGATTCAGCTCAGGGTGCGTTACTGCCTCATACCTTGAAAAACAATTTCCTTTTTTTCAAATAGTGCAGCCAGTTTAAAATTTTAAAAAAAAAATTCCTATTAGTGTCTTTCCACTCGTATCCAGCTAAATAGTGGAAAAACACTATATAGGATAACCGAGAGGAGGGTTTCTTGGCCTTGCAGCGCCGTTTACGGCTGTCTGCACGGTCTCCGTGTGATTTAAACTAGCTCTGTAGCCCGATCTGCACCAAAAAAAAGGTTAAGTTCACCAAACACAACTTACACTTGTGTAGGCCACATTTGAAAAATAATAAAGTTTAGTCCACAATTTACAACATTAGTGTTTCTTACACCTGTTAGGAGGAGCATTACAGGAATAAGCACACTAAGGCCTTAGTACTTTTCTGCTTATCTTTATCTGTCAACCAAGATGAAGAGGGCAGGGAGTAAGGCACGTGGGCGTGGGCGCGGAGCAGGGAGAGGAGCAGGGAGAGGACGTGGTGATTCTGTGCCTGCTGCGGGCGCCGGTGACTCGTCGTCACTCAGTTTCAGCAGGGAACAGTCCTTCATGCGCAGCTTTGTCGGAGAGCGCCGTGCACCGCTGCTGCGTGAAGACCAAATTGAAGCCGTTGTCGGGTGGATGGCAGCTAACGCCTCGGCATCGACTTCAGTTAGTGCCACATCCTCTCAGGCACAGAGCACTGGAGAGCAGCCATCTGTCTCTTCACCACCTGCCAAATTGGCCAGGCAGTCAGAGAGCCCAGGACAGGAGCCGTCTCTACTTCTGTTCTCTGAATCTCTTGGCTTGGAAACAGGGGGCCAGCCAAGCAGCATTGGAGAAATGGAAGAAGAGGCAGTGTGCAGTGATGCCCAACACCTTTTTCTCTCTGACTCTGAAGAGGCAGGTGGGCCAGTGCCTCCGGTGACCACAGCGCAGTACGCATCTGATGATGAAACTCAGGTGCCGCTTTCTCGTGCGTACTGTGCTGCTGAGACTACCCAGGAGGAGCAGTTGGTGGCAGAGGGTAGTGGAGATGATGAGGTCCTTGACCCATCGTGGCGTGAGGAACAGGAAGGTGGTGGGAGCAGCTCAGAGGAAGAGCTTCCTCTTACGGGCCAAAGAGGGAGAGGGAGGGGGAAGACTGCGGAGCCTGTAGCCTCCACTTTGGCACCCGTTAGGAGCCTGTCTCTTTCCAAAGCCAAAAAGGGCGCTCCCAAGACTTGCAGTGCCTGGTCCTTTTTTGACACAGTTGCAGATGACATTTGTTTTGTCAAATGCAAGCTGTGTCATCATAAAGTAAAAAGAGGGAAAAATGTCAGCAACCTCAATACCACAAATATGTGGAAACATGTGCGGACCAGGCACGCGGTGGAGTTACAGAAACACACTGAAGATGTAGGCCAACCAACAGCGGCAGCTACCACCTCTTCAGCTCGTGTTGCCTCTTCCTCCAGCTCACGCACAGCTGGTTTGGCTTCCTCCCAGAGACCTTGTGTAATTCCACCCACAGCACCACCTTCCCAGTCATCCTCACACTCCCAGTCTACTCTACAGCCATCGGTAGTACAGGCATGGGAGAAAAGGCGGGCATTCTCGGCCAACCACCCCCGAGCACAGGCTATGAATGCAGGCATTGCCAAACTGTTGTCCCTGGAAATGCTCTCGTTCAGGCTGGTGGAGACTGACAGCTTCCGTGACTTGATGGCATTGGCAGTCCCACAGTACAAGGTGCCCAGCCGCTTTTACTTCAGCAGGCAGGCTGTCCCTGCCCTGCACAGGCATGTTGAGGCAAACATAAAACATGCGCTACTGAACGCCGTCAGTAGCAAGGTCCACCTCACCACCGATGCGTGGACCAGTCAGCATGGACAGGGGCGATATGTTTCCCTCACTGCCCATTGGGTTAATGTTGTTGAGCCAGGTACAGATCGTGCGAGTGGCGCAGGACGTGTCCTGCCCACTCCAAGGATTGCAGGAATCCAGTCTGTACGCATCGACTCCTCCTCTTACACCAGTTCCTCTGATTCCTCTCTGCAGGATCCGTCACAGTCCACCCCCACATGGACCCGTGAACGTTTACCTATGACCGACATGAGCACAGCCGTGGCCAAACGTCAGCAGGCCGTCTTGAAACTAGTTTCATTGGGGCATCGAAGCCACACAGCGCAGGAGCTCTGGAATGCTATAAAGCAGGAGAGCGATGTGTGGTTACTGCCAGCGAATCTCCAGCCAGGCATGGTAGTGTGTGACAATGGCCGAAATCTGGTGGCAGCTTTGGCCCTTGGCAACCTCACTCACATCCCATGTCTGGCACATGTGCTCAATTTGGTTGTGCAGAGTTTTCTGAGGGACTATCCGGATCTTGATGCCCTGCTGCACAAGGTCCGCCTAGAGTGTGCTCACTTGCGGCGTTCCAGCTTGGCCAGATCCCGCATTGCTGCTCTGCAGCGCCGATTCCGCCTTCCGGAACACCGCATCATATGTGACCTACCTACCCGGTGGAATTCCACGTTACATATGTTGGAGCGGTTGTGTGAGCAGCAGCAAGCAGTTATGGAGTACCAGCTGCATCAGGCGCAAAGAAGTCGCAGTCAGCGCCGATCAGACTTCACAACCACAGAGTGGGCCACTATGAAGGACGTCTGCCAGGTTTTGCGTCCTTTTGATTATTCCACGCGGATGGCAAGTGCAGATGATGCACTAGTCAGCATGACTGTCCCCCTTATCTGCCTGCTTCAGCAAACTTTGCAAGGGTTAAGGGATGATGTGGTGGAAGAGGTGGAGGATGAGGAGTCACCTTTTCCATCAGCTTCTGGAGAGTCAGCGCCACGTGGTTCCTCACAAAGGGGTACGCAGGGGCCAATTTGTGAGGAGGATGAGGAGGAGTCAATGGAGGAGGAAGAGCTCCGTCCAGAGGAGGGAGCGACACAATTGTCCAGTGGTCAGTGTGTACAGCGAGGGTGGGGTGATGACGAGCGGGCAGAGATCATGTCTCAAGCAGGGGACAGCGTTTCTGGGCCGGTTGGCACTCTGCAGCACATGGTGGATTTCATGCTGCAGTGCCTGAGAAACGACCGCCGCATCGACCACATTCTCAACATGCCTGATTATTGGGTGTTCACCCTCCTCGATCCTCGCTACCGGGACAACGTCCAAAACCTCATCCCTGCGTTGACCCGGGAGCGTAAATTGCGGGAGTACCACGACACACTGGTGAATTCCATCATCTTCTCCTGTCCAACTGAGAGGAGTGCTGCTAGTGCTTTACAAAGCAGCTCAGTGCGTCGAGGCAGTGGGGGAGGCTCTGCCCAAAGAGGGAGCAGAAGCAGTGCCTCTGCCCAAGGCAAGCCCAGTATGGCACAACTCTGGCACACTTTTGTGTGCCCGCCCCAAATGTCTACACCATCACCGGCGGCTCCAGTCAGCAGGAGGCAACGGTTCCGTCAGATGGTGACAGACTACATGGCTTGCCCTCTTACTGTACTCCCAGACGGCTCTTCCCCGTTCAAGTTTTGGGTCTCTAAGCTGGATACATGGCCAGAGCTAAGCCAGTATGCATTGGAGGTGCTGGCTTGCCCTGCGGCTAGTGTCTTATCGGAACGTGTCTTTAGTGCCGCAGGTGGTGTACTAACAGACCGTCGCATGCGACTATCCTCCGATAACGTTGACCGGCTTACTTTCCTGAAAATGAACCAGGCCTGGATCTCGCAGGAATTTGCCACTCCTCTGCCTGATTAAGTAATTGGGTGTCATCCAGGTCTCCTGCTGTGTTCATCTTTCTACCACCTGAACTGCTATTCCTGGGCTCCAACACCGCCAGTTGCGGCTCAGAAGTGCAGGCTGCACAGTAAAAACATACGACCCAGTGTTATTGGGTTTCAGTAACGTCAGCTGATCCCCAGCTGTGTAGCCGGCAATGTGTCCTGCGACCGCCACGCTGGCACAACAACCTAAATGTAAGGGAACCTGTGTCCCCCCCCCCCCCCCCGTCGTTTGTTACTGAAAGAGCCATCTTGTGCAGCAGTAATGCTGCACAAGGAAAAGGTAGCTCTTTTTTTTTAGCTCTTTGCACACGCAGAACTTAACACTTATAAAATGTGTTCACTGATACCGTTATACCGTCCCGGAGCTGGGACTTTCCTTCGTAATGTGACGCAGCACAGCCGTCATTCCTACCCCCTTGGTGCCATGCGCTGCCTCCTCAGCGTTGTTTTAAGCTGTCACGGAGCCTGCGCTGTTCTGTTATCCCTTGGGCATGCCCTATTTGCGCTGCCTGTCTTCTGACATAATTTGGTGTCAGGCTGGCTGCGCCTGTGCGGCCGCGGTGCCCGAGATCCCGCCTCGCAGTGTCTTCTGATTGAGTCACACTGCGGGCCTGGGATCCATGGGCATGCGCAGTGCATATCTTCCCCTCGGGCTCTCGCTCATTTCCCTCCGCCTTCTTTAGACTGTGCGCCGTCAGCTGATCCCTAGCATGCCACGGCCGTGACACCGCACAGTCTGAAGAAGAGGGAAGGAGGGGAGTGAGAGTCGAGGTTATGCACTGTGCATGCCCATGGTTCCAAGGCCCGCAGTGGGATTACGTTAGATGAGACTGCGAGGTGGGATCTGGAGCAGCGTGGACGCACAGGCACTGACAGCCTGACACCAAATTATGTCAGAAGACAGGCAGCGCTAATTGGGCATGGCCAAGGGCTAACAGAACAGCGCAGGCTCCGTGGCAGCTTAAAACAACGCTGAGGAGGCAGCGCACGGCATCAAGGGGATAGGAATGACAGCTGTGCTGTGTCCCATTACGAAGGAAATTCGCACCTCCGGAACGGTTTAACGGTATAAAGGGACACATTTTTAGTGTTTACTTCGGTGTTTGCAAGGAGCATAATTAAAAGAGCAACCTTTTCCTTTTGCATCCTTAGTGCTGCACAACATGGCTCTTTCAGCTACAAACGTCTTGGGGGGGGGGTTAAAGGTTTCCTTTCAACTTGCTCCAATCAGGCTTCGGCCTACACTCTGTTCCTCTGCTCCTCCTGCTGTCCCTGGGCTCTAACACCGCCAGTTGGTGCCTGGAAGTGCTGTGTGCACAGTCAACAGTCGCTCCTCTGTTATTGGGGTTCAGTAACGTCAGCTGATCCCCAGCTGTGTGTGCGGCAATACCTCCAATCTGCTCCTCCTGCTGTCCCTGGGCTCTAACACCGCCAGTTGGTGCCTGGAAGTGCTGTGTGCACAGTCAACAGTCGCTCCTCTGTTATTGGGGTTCAGTAACGTCAGCTGATCCCCAGCTGTGTGTGCGGCAATACCTCCAATGTGCTCCTCCTGCTGTCCCTGGGCTCTAACACCGCCAGTTGGTGCCTGGAAGTGCTGTGTGCACAGTCAACAGTCGCTCCTCTGTTATTGGGGTTCAGTAACGTCAGCTGATCCCCAGCTGTGTATCCGGCAACGTGTCATGCGACCGCCACGCTGGCACAACTAAAATGTAAGGGGACCTGTCCCCCCCCCCCCTAGGCGTTTGTTACTGAAAGAGCCACCATGTGCAGCACTAATACTGCACAAGGGAAAGGTCGCTCTTGAAATTATGCTCCTTGCAAACGCTGAACTACACACTCATGTAATGTGTCCCCTCACACCGTCCAACCGTCCTGGAGGTGGGACTTTCCTTTGTAATGTGACGCAGCACAGCCGTCATTGCTACCCCCTTGGCACCGTGCGCTGCCTCCTTAGCGTTGTTTGATTCCGTCATGGACCCTGCGCTGTTATGTTATCCCTTGGCCATGCACAGTTTGCGCTGCCCGTCCTCTGACATCATTTGTTGTCGTCCTGGCTGCGCCTGTGCGTCCACGCTGCCCGAAATCACACCTCGCAGTGTCGTCTAATGTGATCCCACAGTGGGCCTGGTATCCATGGCCATGCGCAGTGCATATACTAGCCTCTCACTCCCCTTCTTCACGCTTCTTCAGACTAGGCGGCGTCAGCTGATCCCTAATAGCATGCCACGGCCGTGACGCCGCACAGTCTGAAGAAGCAGGAAGGAGGTGAGTGAGAGGCGATGATATGCACTGCGCATGCCCATGGATCCCTGGCCCGCAGTGGGACTACATTAGATGACACTGCAAGGTTGGATCTCGGGCCGCTTGGACGCACAGGCACTGCCAGCCTGACACCTACATGATGTCAGAAGACGGGCACCGCTAACTGTGCATGGCCAAGGGATAACATTACAGTGCGGGCTCCGTGACAGAACCAAACAACGTTGAGGAGGTGGTGCCCGGCACCAAGGGGGTTGGAATGACGGCTGTGCTGTGTCACATTACAAAGGAAAGTCCCACTTCCGGGATGGTTTGACGGTGTGAGGGGACACATTATATGAGTGTGTACTTCAGCGTTTGCAAGGAGCATAATTTTCGGAGCCACCATTTTCCATGTGCAGTATTACTGCTGTACAAGATGGCTCTTTCAGCAACAAATGCCTGGGGGGGGGGGTTAAAGGTTCCCCTTCAACTTGCTCCACTGCAGGCTTCGGCCTACACTCTGCTCCTCTTTGATTCCCTGGGTTTCAACACTGTCAGTTGCCACCTGGAAGTGTTGTCTACACAGAAAAAAACACTAGGTGATGTGTCAGTGGGGTTCAGCACCGCCAGCTGTTCCCCTGCTGTGTAGTCGGCAACGTGTCCAGCACAAGCCACGCTGGCACAACAGAACAAAAGCTGCCACCAGTGCAGGCTTCGGCCTACACTCTGCTCCTCTCCTCCTCCTGCTGACCCTGGGCTCAAACACCGCTAGTTTTTGCCCGGAAGTGCTAGCTGCACAGAGAAAAACACCAGCCAATGTGTTAGTGGGGTTCAGCAACGCCAGCTGTTCCCCTGCTGTGTAGCCGGCAACGTGACCTGCAAACGCCATGCAGGCACAGGAACTGAAATTAAAAGGGAACCTGGCCCCACCCCCCCAGGTGTTTCTATGTATAACAGCCACCTAGTACAGCAGTACTGCTGCATTTGTACAAGGTGGCTGACTTTTTCTCCTTGCCCACGTGGAACTCAACACGTACAAAATGTGTCTCATTGAGACCATTCCACTGTCCCTGAGGTGTGACTTTCCTTTGTAATGATACGCAGCACCCCCCTTGGTAGCGTTTCCCGTCTTTTGTCATCATGGTTAGCTGGCTGCGCCTGTGCATCCGCCCTGCTAGAAACAACGCCCCTTGTTGTCATATTTATTTTGTCAGCGAGGGTGTGGTTTATGGGCACGAGCAGTGCATATGTTCGCCTGTCTTAACTCATCTCCTTCCGCCTTCTTCAGACTGTGCGGCCTCCTGGCCGTGGTAGGCGATAAGGGATCAGCTGAGGCCGCCCAGTCTGGAGCAGGTGTAAGGACATGTGTAAGCGGCAAACCTATTTACTGCACAAGGCCACGAATCCCAGCCACGCAGTGTGATTTTTTGAAAACACACTGTGGGTCTGGGATTCATGTCCATCGCTAACCGCAACGGCCGACATGAAATGAGGTCAGAAGACAGGAAGCGCTCACAGCGCATGGCCAAGGGATCACAATAGCGCAGACTCCTGTACAGCAAATAACAACGCTCAGGAATCTGCGCCCAGTACCTAGGTGCAAATTTTGACACCTGTGCTGCGTCTCGTTAAAAAGACAAGTCACGCCTCCACAACTGTTTGACAGTATAATGGGCTAAATAGTGTACGTGTTTTAGTCAGCGTGTGCAAGGAGCAAAACAAATAGAGCAACCTTTTACTTGTGCAGCATTAATGCTGCACAAGGTGTGGCTCTTGTACCTTGCAACACCTGAGGGGGGGGTTAAAGGTAACCTTTGAAATTGGTTCAACTAGGCTTCGGCCTACACTCTGCTCCTCTACTCCTCCTGCTGACCCTGGGCTCAAACACCGCTAGTTTTTGCCCGGAAATGCTAGCTGCACAGAGAAAAACACCAGCCAATGTGTTAGTGGGGTTCAGCACCGCCAGCTGTTCCCCTGCTGTGTAGTCGGCAACGTGTCCAGCACAAGCCACGCTGGCACAACCGACCAAAAGCTGCCACCAGTGCAGGCTTCGGCCTACACTTTGCTCCTCTCCTCCTCCTGCTGACCCTGGGCTCAAACAACGCCAGTTTCTGCCCGGACATGCTAGCTGCACAGAGAAAAACACCAGCCAATGTGTTAGTGGGGTTCAGCACCGCCTGCTGTTCCCCCGCTGTGTAGCCGGCATCGTGTCCAGCACAAGCCACGCTGGCACAACCGACCAAAAGCTGCCACCAGTGCAGGCTTCGGCCTACACTTTGCTCCTCTCCTCCTCCTCCTGCTGACCCTGGGCTCTAACACCGCTAGTTTTTGCCCGGACATGCAATCTGCACAGAGAAAAACACCAGTCAATGTGTCAGTGGGGTTCAGCAACGCCAGCTGTTCCCCTGCTGTGTAGCTTGCAACGTGACCTGCAAATGCCACGCAGGCACATGAACTGAAATTGAAGGGAGCCTGCCCCCCACCCACAGGTGTTTCTATGTATATCAGCCACCTTGTACAGCAGTACTGCTGCATTTGTACGAGGTGGCTGACTTTTTCTCCTTGCCCACGTGGAACTCAACACGTACAAAATGTGTCTCATTAGAGACCATTACAATGTCCCTGAGGTGTGACTTTCCTTTGTAATGACACGCAGCACCACCCTTGTTAGCGCTGCCCGTCTTTTGACATCATTGGTTAGCTGGCTGCGCCTGTGCATCTCCCCTGCTCGAAACAACGGCCCTCGGTGTCTTATTTTTTTGGACAGCGAGGGTGTGATTGATGGGCATGTGCAGTGCATATGTTTGCCTGTGTTCACTCATCTCCTTCCACCTTCTTCAGACTGGGTGTCCTCATGGCCGCGGCAGGCGATAAGGGATCAGATGAGGCCGCCCAGTCTGAAGCAGGTGTAAGGACATGTGTGAGCGGCAAACATATTTAGTGCACCAGGGCACGAATCCCAGCACCGCAGTGTGATTTTTTAAAAACACACTGTGGGTCTGGGATTCATGTCCATCGCTAACCGCAACGGCCGACATGAAATGAGGTCAGAAGACAGGAAGCGCTCACAGCGCATGGCCAAGGGATCACAATAGCGCAGACTCCTGTACAGCAAATAACAACACTCAGGAATCTGCGCCCAGTACCTAGGTGCAAATTTTGACACCTGTGCTGCGTCTCGTTAAAAAGACAAGTCACGCCTCCACAACTGTTTGACAGTATAATGGGCTAAATAGTGTACGTGTTTTAGTCAGCGTGTGCAAGGAGCAAAACAAATAGAGCAACCTTTTACTTGTGCAGCATTAATGCTGCACAAGGTGTGGCTCTTGTACCTTGCAACACCTGAGGGGGGGGTTAAAGGTAACCTTTGAAATTGGTTCAACTAGGCTTCGGCCTACACTCTGCTCCTCTACTCCTCCTGCTGACCCTGGGCTCAAACACCGCTAGTTTTTGCCCGGAAATGCTAGCTGCACAGAGAAAAACACCAGCCAATGTGTTAGTGGGGTTCAGCACCGCCAGCTGTTCCCCTGCTGTGTAGTCGGCAACGTGTCCAGCACAAGCCACGCTGGCACAACCGACCAAAAGCTGCCACCAGTGCAGGCTTCGGCCTACACTTTGCTCCTCTCCTCCTCCTGCTGACCCTGGGCTCAAACAACGCCAGTTTCTGCCCGGACATGCTAGCTGCACAGAGAAAAACACCAGCCAATGTGTTAGTGGGGTTCAGCACCGCCTGCTGTTCCCCCGCTGTGTAGCCGGCATCGTGTCCAGCACAAGCCACGCTGGCACAACCGACCAAAAGCTGCCACCAGTGCAGGCTTCGGCCTACACTTTGCTCCTCTCCTCCTCCTGCTGACCCTGGGCTCAAACAACGCCAGTTTCTGCCCGGACATGCTAGCTGCACAGAGAAAAACACCAGCCAATGTGTTAGTGGGGTTCAGCAACGCCAGCTGTTCCCCTGCTGTGTAGCTTGCAACGTGACCTGCAAACGCCACGCAGGCACATGAACTGAAATTGAAGGGAGCCTGCCCCCCACCCACAGGTGTTTCTATGTATATCAGCCACCTTGTACAGCAGTACTGCTGCATTTGTACGAGGTGGCTGACTTTTTCTCCTTGCCCACGTGGAACTCAACACGTACAAAATGTGTCTCATTAGAGACCATTACAATGTCCCTGAGGTGTGACTTTCCTTTGTAATGACACGCAGCACCCCCATTGTTAGCGCTGCCCGTCTCCTGACATCATTGGTTGGCTGGCTGTGCCTGTGCGTCCCCCCTGCCCGACACAACGCCCCCCGTTGTCTCATATATTTTGACTGCGAGGGTGTGATTGATGGGCACGAGCAGTGCATATGTTCCCCTGTTTTCACTCCCCTCCTTCCGCCTTCTTCTGACTGTGCGGCCTCATGGCCGCGGCATGCGATAAGGGATCAGCTGAGGCCGCCCAGTCTGAAGCAGGTGTAAGGACATGTGTGAGCGGCGAACATATTTACTGCACAAGGCCACGAATCCCAGCACCGCAGTGTGACTTTAGGAAAAGCCACTGTGGGTCTGGGATTTATGGCCATCGTTAACCGCACCGGCCAACATGAAATGAGGTCATGAGACGGCCTGCACTAACAGGGTATTGCCAAGGGATAACACAAGAGCGCAGACTCCTGTACAGCAAATAACAACGCTCAGGAATCTGCGCCCAGTACCTAGGTGCAAATTTTGACACCTGTGCTGCGTCTCGTTAAAAAGACAAGTCACGCCTCCACAACTGTTTGACAGTATAATGGGCTAAATAGTGTACGTGTTTAATTCAGCGTGTGCAAGGAGCAAAATTAAATAGAGCAACCTTTGACTTGTGCATCATTAATGCTGTTCAAGGTGTGGCTCTTGTACCTTGCAACACCTGAGGGGGGGGTTAAAGGTAACCTTTGAAATTGGTTCAACTAGGCTTCGGCCTACACTCTGCTCCTCTACTCCTCCTGCTGACCCTGGGCTCAAACACCGCTAGTTTTTGCCCGGAAATGCTAGCTGCACAGAGAAAAACACCAGCCAATGTGTTAGTGGGGTTCAGCACCGCCAGCTGTTCCCCTGCTGTGTAGTCGGCAACGTGTCCAGCACAAGCCACGCTGGCACAACAGAACAAAAGCTGCCACCAGTGCAGGCTTCGGCCTACACTTTGCTCCTCTCCTCCTCCTGCTGACCCTGGGCTCAAACAACGCCAGTTTCTGCCCGGACATGCTAGCTGCACAGAGAAAAACACCAGTCAATGTGTCAGTGGGGTTCAGCAACGCCAGCTGTTCCCCTGCTGTGTAGCTTGCAACGTGACCTGCAAACGCCACGCAGGCACATGAACTGAAATTGAAGGGAGCCTGGCCACCACCCCCAGGTGTTTCTATGTATAACAGCCACCTTGTACAGCAGTACTGCTGCATTTGTACAAGGTGGCTGACGTTTTCTCCTTGCCCACGTGGAACTCAACACGTACAAAATGTGTCTCTTTGAGACCATTCCACTGTCCCTGAGGTGTGACTTTCCTTTCTAATGATACGCAGCACCCCCCTTGGTAGCGCTTCCCGTCTTCTGACATCATTGGTTGGCTACTTGCGCCTGTTCGTCCGCCCTGCCTGAATAAAATGCTCCTCGTTGTCTTAATTATTTTGACTGCGAGGGTGTGATTGATGGGCACGAGCAGTGCATATCTTCGCCTGTCTTAACTCATCTCCTTCCGCCTTCTTCAGACTGTGCAGCCTCATGGCCGCGGCATGCGAGAAGGGATCAGCAGAGGCCGCCCAGTCTGAAGCAGGTGTAAGGACGTGTGTGAGCGGCCAAAATATTTACTGCTCAAGGCCACGAATCCCAGCACCGCAGTGTGGCTTTATGAAAAGACACTGTGGGTCTGGGATTTATGGCCATCGTTAACCGCACCGGCCAACATGAAATGAGGTCATAAGATGGGCAGCGCTAACAGGGCATTGCCAAGGGATAACACAAGAGCGCAGACTCCTGTACAGCAAATAACAACGCTCAGGAAGCTGCGCCAAGCACCAAGGCGTTATTTTGGACACCTGTGCTGCGTCTCATCAAAAAACCAAGTCACGCATCCACTACAGTTTTACTGTAGAATGGGGTAAATTGTGTATGTCTTTCATTCAGCGTGTGCAAGTAGACAAATTAATAGAGCAACCTTTCACTTGTGCAGCATTAATACTGCACAAGGTGTGTCTCTTGTACTTTGTAACACCTGAGGGGGGGGTTAAAGGTTTCCTTTGAAATTGGTTCAACTAGGCTTCGGCCTACACTCTGCTCCTCTCCTCCTCCTCCTGCTTCAACACGGGCTCTAACATCGCAAGTTTTTGCCCGCAAGTGCTAGCTGCACAGATAAAAACACACGCCATTGTGTTAGTGGGGTTCAGCAACGCCAGCTGTTCCCCCAGTGTGTAGCCGGCAAAGTGTCCTGCAAACGCAACGCAGACACAAAGCTGCCTCCAGTGCAGGCTTCGGCCTACACTCATCTCCCCCTGCTTACCCTTTGCTCCAACACCGCTAGTTGGGGCTCTAGGAAGACAATCTTTAATAGGCAAGGCAACGCATCCGGGTTCCAGCACCGCCAGCTGGTTCTCGGCAGTGTTCTTGTCACAGGTACTCCCTCGTGCCAAGCCTGGTTTCAGCACCGTCAGCTGTTTCCGGGTTGTGTCAACTTCACTGAGACGCCTATGCTTGCCCCGTCGTGGGGCGGTCGAGTTAGCCAACTCCAGGGTGCCTCCAGTTTAGGAGCTTCCTATGTGGGCTGCGTGAACTGGTAGTCAAGGCTGGTTCTGTAGTGCCAGTAGGCCCAGCTCCCCCTGTAGGACTGTTGGGGTTCGGTAACTGCGGCTGCCTCGCGGCCTAGCTGTTCTCTCCTCTCCTGTGGGCCTTGGGGTCCACCACCTGGTTCCAGCACCGTCAGCTGGTTCCGGGCCGAGCCTTTGGCTAAGGTGCCTCCTCCTGGGTATCCGAGTTCCGCCAACGCCAGGCGGTCCTTGGTAGTGCTTTTAAGCGCGGGCACCTACAGCTTAGTAACCGGGTTCCAGCACCGTCAGCTGGTCCTCGGTCGTGCCATTGGCTCTTGCACACTGGGGCAACGCATCCGAGTTCCAGCACCGCCAGCTGGTTCTCGGCAGTGTTCTTGTCACAGGTACTCCCTCGTGCCAAGCCTGGTTTCAGCACCGTCAGCTGTTTCCGGGTTGTGTCAACTTCACTGAGACGCCTATGCTTGCCCCGTCGTGGGGCGGTCGAGTTAGCCAACTCCAGGGTGCCTCCAGTTTAGGAGCTTCCTATGTGGGCTGCGTGAACTGGTAGTCAAGGCTGGTTCTGTAGTGCCAGTAGGCCCAGCTCCCCCTGTAGGACTGTTGGGGTTCGGTAACTGCGGCTGCCTCGCGGCTTAGCTGTTCTCTCCTCTCCTGTGGGCCTTCGGGTCCACCACCTGGTTCCAGCACCGTCAGCTGGTTCCGGGCCGAGCCTTTGGCTAAGGTGCCTCCTCCTGGGTATCCGAGTTCCGCCAACGCCAGGCGGTCCTTGGTAGTGCTTTTAAGCGCGGGCACCTACAGCTTAGTAACCGGGTTCCAGCACCGTCAGCTGGTCCTCGGTCGTGCCATTGGCTCTTGCACACTGGGGCAACGCATCCGAGTTCCAGCACCGCCAGCTGGTTCTCGGCAGTGTTCTTGTCACAGGTACTCCCTCGTGCCAAGCCTGGTTTCAGCACCGTCAGCTGTTTCCGGGTTGTGTCAACTTCACTGAGACGCCTATGCTTGCCCCGTCGTGGGGCGGTCGAGTTAGCCAACTCCAGGGTGCCTCCAGTTTAGGAGCTTCCTATGTGGGCTGCGTGAACTGGTAGTCAAGGCTGGTTCTGTAGTGCCAGTAGGCCCAGCTCCCCCTGTAGGACTGTTGGGGTTCGGTAACTGCGGCTGCCTCGCGGCCTAGCTGTTCTCTCCTCTCCTGTGGGCCTTGGGGTCCACCACCTGGTTCCAGCACCGTCAGCTGGTTCCGGGCCGAGCCTTTGGCTAAGGTGCCTCCTCCTGGGTATCCGAGTTCCGCCAACGCCAGGCGGTCCTTGGTAGTGCTTTTAAGCGCGGGCACCTACAGCTTAGTAACCGGGTTCCAGCACCGTCAGCTGGTCCTCGGTCGTGCCATTGGCTCTTGCACACTGGGGCAACGCATCCGAGTTCCAGCACCGCCAGCTGGTTCTCGGCAGTGTTCTTGTCACAGGTACTCCCTCGTGCCAAGCCTGGTTTCAGCACCGTCAGCTGTTTCCGGGTTGTGTCAACTTCACTGAGACGCCTATGCTTGCCCCGTCGTGGGGCGGTCGAGTTAGCCAACTCCAGGGTGCCTCCAGTTTAGGAGCTTCCTATGTGGGCTGCGTGAACTGGTAGTCAAGGCTGGTTCTGTAGTGCCAGTAGGCCCAGCTCCCCCTGTAGGACTGTTGGGGTTCGGTAACTGCGGCTGCCTCGCGGCCTAGCTGTTCTCTCCTCTCCTGTGGGCCTTGGGGTCCACCACCTGGTTCCAGCACCGTCAGCTGGTTCCGGGCCGAGCCTTTGGCTAAGGTGCCTCCTCCTGGGTATCCGAGTTCCGCCAACGCCAGGCGGTCCTTGGTAGTGCTTTTAAGCGCGGGCACCTACAGCTTAGTAACCGGGTTCCAGCACCGTCAGCTGGTCCTCGGTCGTGCCATTGGCTCTTGCACACTGGGGCAACGCATCCGAGTTCCAGCACCGCCAGCTGGTTCTCGGCAGTGTTCTTGTCACAGGTACTCCCTCGTGCCAAGCCTGGTTTCAGCACCGTCAGCTGTTTCCGGGTTGTGTCAACTTCACTGAGACGCCTATGCTTGCCCCGTCGTGGGGCGGTCGAGTTAGCCAACTCCAGGGTGCCTCCAGTTTAGGAGCTTCCTATGTGGGCTGCGTGAACTGGTAGTCAAGGCTGGTTCTGTAGTGCCAGTAGGCCCAGCTCCCCCTGTAGGACTGTTGGGGTTCGGTAACTGCGGCTGCCTCGCGGCCTAGCTGTTCTCTCCTCTCCTGTGGGCCTTCGGGTCCACCACCTGGTTCCAGCACCGTCAGCTGGTTCCGGGCCGAGCCTTTGGCTAAGGTGCCTCCTCCTGGGTATCCGAGTTCCGCCAACGCCAGGCGGTCCTTGGTAGTGCTTTTAAGCGCGGGCACCTACAGCTTAGTAACCGGGTTCCAGCACCGTCAGCTGGTCCTCGGTCGTGCCATTGGCTCTTGCACACTGGGGCAACGCATCCGAGTTCCAGCACCGCCAGCTGGTTCTCGGCAGTGTTCTTGTCACAGGTACTCCCTCGTGCCAAGCCTGGTTTCAGCACCGTCAGCTGTTTCCGGGTTGTGTCAACTTCACTGAGACGCCTATGCTTGCCCCGTCGTGGGGCGGTCGAGTTAGCCAACTCCAGGGTGCCTCCAGTTTAGGAGCTTCCTATGTGGGCTGCGTGAACTGGTAGTCAAGGCTGGTTCTGTAGTGCCAGTAGGCCCAGCTCCCCCTGTAGGACTGTTGGGGTTCGGTAACTGCGGCTGCCTCGCGGCCTAGCTGTTCTCTCCTCTCCTGTGGGCCTTCGGGTCCACCACCTGGTTCCAGCACCGTCAGCTGGTTCCGGGCCGAGCCTTTGGCTAAGGTGCCTCCTCCTGGGTATCCGAGTTCCGCCAACGCCAGGCGGTCCTTGGTAGTGCTTTTAAGCGCGGGCACCTACAGCTTAGTAACCGGGTTCCAGCACCGTCAGCTGGTCCTCGGTCGTGCCATTGGCTCTTGCACACTGGGGCAACGCATCCGAGTTCCAGCACCGCCAGCTGGTTCTCGGCAGTGTTCTTGTCACAGGTACTCCCTCGTGCCAAGCCTGGTTTCAGCACCGTCAGCTGTTTCCGGGTTGTGTCAACTTCACTGAGACGCCTATGCTTGCCCCGTCGTGGGGCGGTCGAGTTAGCCAACTCCAGGGTGCCTCCAGTTTAGGAGCTTCCTATGTGGGCTGCGTGAACTGGTAGTCAAGGCTGGTTCTGTAGTGCCAGTAGGCCCAGCTCCCCCTGTAGGACTGTTGGGGTTCGGTAACTGCGGCTGCCTCGCGGCCTAGCTGTTCTCTCCTCTCCTGTGGGCCTTCGGGTCCACCACCTGGTTCCAGCACCGTCAGCTGGTTCCGGGCCGAGCCTTTGGCTAAGGTGCCTCCTCCTGGGTATCCGAGTTCCGCCAACGCCAGGCGGTCCTTGGTAGTGCTTTTAAGCGCGGGCACCTACAGCTTAGTAACCGGGTTCCAGCACCGTCAGCTGGTCCTCGGTCGTGCCATTGGCTCTTGCACACTGGGGCAACGCATCCGAGTTCCAGCACCGCCAGCTGGTTCTCGGCAGTGTTCTTGTCACAGGTACTCCCTCGTGCCAAGCCTGGTTTCAGCACCGTCAGCTGTTTCCGGGTTGTGTCAACTTCACTGAGACGCCTATGCTTGCCCCGTCGTGGGGCGGTCGAGTTAGCCAACTCCAGGGTGCCTCCAGTTTAGGAGCTTCCTATGTGGGCTGCGTGAACTGGTAGTCAAGGCTGGTTCTGTAGTGCCAGTAGGCCCAGCTCCCCCTGTAGGACTGTTGGGGTTCGGTAACTGCGGCTGCCTCGCGGCCTAGCTGTTCTCTCCTCTCCTGTGGGCCTTCGGGTCCACCACCTGGTTCCAGCACCGTCAGCTGGTTCCGGGCCGAGCCTTTGGCTAAGGTGCCTCCTCCTGGGTATCCGAGTTCCGCCAACGCCAGGCGGTCCTTGGTAGTGCTTTTAAGCGCGGGCACCTACAGCTTAGTAACCGGGTTCCAGCACCGTCAGCTGGTCCTCGGTCGTGCCATTGGCTCTTGCACACTGGGGCAACGCATCCGGGTTCCAGCACCGCCAGCTGGTTCTCGGCAGTGTTCTTGTCACAGGTACTCCCTCGTGCCAAGCCTGGTTTCAGCACCGTCAGCTGTTTCCGGGTTGTGTCAACTTCACTGAGACGCCTATGCTTGCCCCGTCGTGGGGCGGTCGAGTTAGCCAACTCCAGGGTGCCTCCAGTTTAGGAGCTTCCTATGTGGGCTGCGTGAACTGGTAGTCAAGGCTGGTTCTGTAGTGCCAGTAGGCCCAGCTCCCCCTGTAGGACTGTTGGGGTTCGGTAACTGCGGCTGCCTCGCGGCCTAGCTGTTCTCTCCTCTCCTGTGGGCCTTCGGGTCCACCACCTGGTTCCAGCACCGTCAGCTGGTTCTCGGCAGTGTCTTTTGCTCTTGTACCTTCTGCTCCCCATCCTGGTTCCAGTACCGTCAGCTGGTTCCGGGCAGAGCCTTTGGCTTAGGTGCCTCCTTCTGGGTATCCAAGTTCCACCAATGTCAGGTGGTCCTTGGTAGTGCTTTCAGGCACGGGTACCTCCTGCTTAGTAACCGGGTTCCAGTAACGTCAGCTGGTCCTTGGTAGTTCCATTGGCTCTTGGACATTCGGCTACCCATCCGGGTTCCAGTACCGTCAGCTGGTTCTCGGCAGTGTCTTTTGCTCTTGTACCTTCTGCTCCCCATCCTGGTTCCAGTAACGTCATCTGGTTCCGGGCAGAGCCTTTGGCTTAGGTGCCTCCTTCTGGGTATCCGAGTTCCGCCAACGTCAGGCGGTCCTTGGTAGTGCTTTTTAGCACGGGTACCTCCTGCTTAGTAACCGGGTTCCAGTAACGTCAGCTGGTCCTCGGTAGTTCCATAGGCTCTTGAACCTTCGGGTAGCCATCCGAGTTCCAGTTCCATCAGCTGGTTCTTGGCATTTTCTCAGCCTTCTTGTACCTTCTGCTACATTTCCAAGTTGAAGACCCTAACGTCGACAACCCGGAAGACCACCCCGATGACGACGACCCGGAAGACCACCCCGATGACGACGACGACGACGACGGCGGAGACGACGACGGCTGAGACGACGACGGCGGAGATGACGACACTGGAGACGAAGACCCTGGAGACGACAACATGGAAGACCGAGAAGCAGAAGAACAAGAGGCTGCAGAACAAAGAGCAGAAGAACATTAAGCATAAGACTTAATATCAGAGCAAAAGATATTATCTAAATTATATGCAGAAGAAGACTAAGCAGTGTATGGGGGTGAGTCCGTTCCTCCTCGTGGTGCCCCTGGATAAAGCCTGATGCTGCAGGCCAAACTGAACGCGGACAAATGTAACTTTTGTGACTGGCAGAACGGAAGGTGTAATCTTCCAACTTTTATAGATAACAACTACGGGAATGCCTGTCACAAATGAGAATATGATGAAGAAGTAGAATAGGAAGAATAATAACAGTGGAATAAAAAGAATATGTAGAATAGGAAGAATAATAATAGTTGAAGAAAATGAATATGAAGAATGTAATAAAAAAAAAAAATAGGTAGAAGATGAAGAAGAAGATGAATAAGGTGAAGAAGTTGATGTCAAGGATGCTGATGATGATGAAGATGAAAGTGTGGGAAAAGAAAAAAAAAAAAAAGAAAAAAAAGAAGGGGAAGGGCGTGGAATAGTGAAACATCAATATCTGACAAAATAAAAAAAATTTACATACTCAATATCTTTTTCAATCCGAACTTCTTTAAAAAAAAAAAAAAACATGCTATTCTATTTGATTGGACTAATCCTCATTGCCTTTAATGTCTCCGCCACCTCCCCCATACATCCTACATTATTCTTAGTTGTTTTCCTTCAGGTAGAATGAACCTACAAGGAAAGAAAGGGTTTATTTTAATTCCGATATTTTGGTCCCATTGACTTGCATTGGGATCGGGTATCGGTATCGGCGATATCCGATATTTTTTGAATATCGGCCGATCCAAACCGATACCGATACTTTCCGATATCGGAAGGTATCGCTCAACACTAGTCACCACTAGTCACTGAAGCTGCGGGCGCCACCAGCATCTCATCATTTCCCAGTCATTTACAGCCGGGGCGGTCGCATCTTAGCACCGTCCTGGTTGTAAACTGTCTATGCCACAGATATGGTTTATTGCGTGGGACATAATGGCGGACAGGTATGGTATCTTGTTGTTTTCTTTTGTGGTTATGATATTTAGGATAACGAGGGTGTTGCAGGGATTAGCATGATAATAAACATGTTAAACTGTATTTTGTGTTTTATTTTATTGTAAGAAATGTTCCTGGCTGTTTCTTAATTTCACAATTTGAGAAAAAGTAAATGGCGCACACTCAGTCTAAAAGGTTAGGTACAGACTGGACCTGGAATATATCCAGATAGCATATCCTAGCAAAGTAACAGCCGCACTCAATAGGTCTTTGAATTTTGAAAAAAAGTGTTTACATTTTATTCCTAATACACCTCTGAAAAAAAGTACAGGTCATCCACCACCTCTGACGGCGCTCCCCTGACACGGATTTTAGCCCCAGCTGGAACTTCCATTTCCTATATTTAATAATAATAATAATAATAATTTTTATTTATATAGCGCCAACATATTCCGCAGCGCTTTACAAATTATAGAGGGGACTTGTACAGACAATAAACATTACAGCATAACAGAAATACAGTTCAAAACAGATACCAGGAGGAGTGAGGGCCCTGCTCGCAAGCTTACAAACTATGTATATTTCTGCAACTTACTGCAACTTTGTCTACTGCACAAGCGAGGTTTGATAAAGACCCGGAACAAGGGTCAAAACATTACCTCTGTACTTTTTTTCGGTGGTGCATTATGAATAAAATGTAAACATTTTTTTTCAAAATTCAAAGACATATTGAGTGTGGCTGTTACTTTGCTAGGTTAATTTCACAACTTAACATCTATATTCTTATTAATGGATAGGTGTCTAAATGACGCACCTCCATTACTAAGCTGCCCTTCATATCATCTTACATGACAAAGGTGAGATTACCCCTCATTAACCTACTTGACACCGCTACAGGGCAAGTGGGAAGAGCGAGCCTAAGTGCTGGAAATGCCAAATCTTAGAGATGCTCCCTTTCTGGTGCCGGTGAGAGCTGATGTTTGTAGCAGGGGAGCAATAACCATGGTTCCATCTTAGGTGAATAATATCAGTCCACAGTTGTCTGCATACCCTTTGCTGGTTATTTAATGGAGGGGGACACAACTTAATTTTTTATTGGGGTGACCACATTTTACTAGCCAGTTAAGGCTAAATATACAGTGACCAGAGAAATGCCAGTCAAGACCGCTACTCAGACACAATTCAAAAGTTGAGGACCCGCCCCCCACTTTACCAGATCTAGGAGACACCAAGCAGCGGTCAAGCACCAGAGATACCAGAAGATAGCAGAGACTCTCACCTCAGTTAATGATCAGAGGATGTGAGTGAGCAGGGCCTTTGTTTTCAGCACAGATTCGCGGTACACGTTGTGGGCAGGGGGGAAACTGTAGATGAGACAAGACCTGGCTGATGCTAAAGCGGCCCATAAAGCATTATTAGACTTTGCCAGGGCCCAGAAATCCACAAGGGTGCCCTAGAGACTGTTCCCTCTAAATACAGCATTTACCCCCTTCCCGGTTGGACCAAAGTAGGACTGTAGAACCCGAACTGACCTTGAGGACATTTCTCTTGTAATGTAATAACCAAGGTATCTCTGTTCATATAATTGCCTGTTGCACCTGTAAATTATACTATGAATATTGCTCTTGTGCAATTTTTCCGTGATAATAATCTTTCCCGCATTTACCCCTGTTAAATTAACAAAGTAGAAATAGATTTTTGATCCTACCTGTTGTCTCCGCTCTTGCATTCAGATCACCTGAATTACAACAGCACAGTGTTAGGAGTCGAGTTTCCTCTGCTGCACAGGGGGAATCTCGATCCGTCTCCGCTGCGGTCTCCCATTCCCCTCCAGCCGCAGTGGAGTCTGCTCAGCAGGGACGTCGATCCCAGCGTCTCGCTCAGTCTGACTCTGTGAGAAGAGTTATTGCTGCTTCTCCAGCTTCTGCCTTTGAAGCCTATTCTGGTCAGCAGCGAGCGGACTTCTCTGGGACTAAGTCCTTATCTGCACATACTGAGCATGCCCAGGGCAAGATCTCCCGTTGGAGATCGAGGGTCATGTGCTCAGGCTCTGCGGCACATTCCATTGGTCCTCTTGGCAGGTCCTAGAAGGGCAAAAGTTCTGTAGCCATTTCCTGTGCTGCAGCTATATAAACTGCGCATGACCGCACGGCCATGCGCTAGTATTGTCTTACAATTGATATGTGTGTATGTGTGAGTGCAAGTCGTTCTTGGTTACCCCTTCCCTATTGAATGTCTGTTCGCGGAAGGTGTACGGCTGCTATCTAGCGCCCGACTTAGCCTACTACACTAAACACACATCACAGCGTCCTGTAGCTGTGCCTGCCAGTACGGCGCCGTGCGCCTGCCTTGCGCTTTCCATACCCAAGTCTGGGTGGTTAGTGGCGTCCGTTAGTGCGGCATCGCTCGCGCACTTGTGCGCTTATATTTCTGAAGGTTCTCTACACACCCAGTTGCGGTGTTGTGCCAGCAAGGGCCTAATCGGGCTTCAATCCCTTCTGGGGTTAAGTCCGCTGGCCACTTGCTCGCTCTCTAGTGCGGTATTGCGGTCCTGTGAATTAACAGGATCGCTTTCCTCACGCTGGGTGAGGTTTAACCCACGCGTGTTTACTTTAGCGTACCGCTATAGAGTCTGCAAATTGCTAGCAGCAGGTTCTCACCTGCACGGTGGACCCCGGACTGCGAACGCATCTTAGTCACCTGTCTTGGTGCGTTCCGCCAGTCCTAACATAATACTAGCGCCAGGGTCTGGCTAGTAAATGGCAGACGGTCAGCGTCTACAGCAGTACATCCAGCAGCTGGAGGGTAGGTTGGCGGCTCTCGAGCGCACAACCTCAGCTGTGGACGTTACTGCTGTCGCTGTTCAGGCTGCAAGTGCAGCTGCAGCCAGTTTGTCCGCTGCCACCCCTGCTCCGACCTTATCCCGTCTCCCGCTTCCAGA
Organism: Ranitomeya imitator; assembly: GCF_032444005.1. NCBI lineage: Eukaryota > Metazoa > Chordata > Amphibia > Anura > Dendrobatidae > Ranitomeya > Ranitomeya imitator. The sequence continues at coordinate 356,915,320 of NC_091282.1, forward strand.
CAAGTTTGCTGGTGACAGTAAGCCATGTCGGGGATTCGTGAGCCAGTGCTCCATACATCTCGAGCTGCTGGCTGCACGTTTTCCTACGGAACGGGCGAAAGTGGGATTCATTATATCTCTCTTGTCGGGCAGGGCGTTGGAGTGGGCAACGCCGCTTTGGGAACGTGGTGATCGTGTGGTGCAGAGTGCTCCTATCTTCCTGGACGCTCTGAGGCAGGTCTTTCTGGGACCTCGTGTCACCCACGATACCGCGCTCCAATTGTTGGCAATTACTCAGGCTTCGTCCATGGTCAGCCAGTTTGCCATCCTATTCCGGACTCTAGCTTCTGAGCTGGAATGGCCGGATAAAGTCCTTATTCCGGTGTTCTGGAAAGGACTGGCAGATCATGTGAAGGACGCCTTGGCCACCAGGGAGATTCCCGCCACACTGGAGGAGCTTATTACTATAGCTACCCGCATCGATCTCCGTTTTAACGAGCGGAGGTTGGAGCGGACCCAGTGTAGGCAGAGGTTTCGGCTGGCTCCCATCTTTGCCAAACCTCTAGAATCTCCTGTTATGGCGTCCGACTCCCATGAGGCCATGGAGGTTTCTCGAGCGGGATCTAGGTCTCAGACCGCTCGAGTACCTGTGCTATGTAAAAATTGCCAGCAACCGGGACATTTCGCTAATAAATGTCCACGGCGGTCGGGAAAACGATCGCGTCTAGTGTCCATTGGAGGAGGTTCACTGGACACCGCGGCATTTTCCTCAAAATTGTCCTTTAAAGGGACAATCCTGTTAGGCATATCCACTCTTACAGTAGAGCTTGGTGTGGATTCAGGAGCAGAGGGAAATTTTATGTCTTCTGCTTTTGCTCAGCGCCACGCAATACCTCTGGCTATGCTAGCCAAACCAGTAACCGTGAGAGTGGTGAATGGGTCGACACTTCCATTACAGATCACACATCAGACTGTCCCTTTCACGTTAGCCATGTCCCCATCCCACCAGGAGACTATTTCCCTTCTTGTCCTTCCCGAGGGAATGGATGAGATTCTGCTGGGAATGCCCTGGCTTCGTTTCCACTCCCCACATATTGAGTGGACCTCTGGGAGGATATTGGGTTGGAGTGAATCCTGTAAGGGCAGATGTGTGAAAGAGTGCGTTCAGGTTTCCACCACTGAGATACCCGCAGATCTCTCTACTCTCCCCAAACACTATTGGTCATGTTAGGGGTCGAGTTCCCGCTTCTGCACTGGGGGAATCTCGAGCCACTTCCGCTGCGGTCTCCCATTCTTGTCCAGCCGCAGTGGAGCCTGCTCAGCAAGGACGTCGGTCCCAGCGTCTTGCTCATTCTCACTCTGTTCAGAGAGTTAGTGCTGCTTCTCCAGTCTCTGCCATTAAAGTCAGTACTGGTCAGCAGCGAGCGGACTTCTCTGGGACTAAGTCCTTGTCTGCATGTACTGAGCATGCCCAGCGTAAGGTCTCCCGTTGGAGATCGAGGGTCATGTGCTCAGGCTCTGCAGCACATTCCATTGGTCCTCTTGGCAGGTCCTAGAAGGGCAAAAGTGCTGTGGCCACTTCCTGTGCTGCTCCTATATAAACTGCGCATGACCGCACGGCCATGCGCTAGTATTGTCTAACAATTGTTGATGTGTGTATGTTGTGAGTGCAAGTCGTCCTTTGAAATCCCTTCCCTATTGAATGTCTGTTCGCGGAAGGTGTATGGCTGCTACCTAGCGCCCGACTTAGCCTACAGCACTAGACACACATCTCAGCGTCCTGTAGCTGTGCCTGCCAGTACGGCGCCGTGCGCCTGCCTTGCGCTTTCCATACCCGAGTCTGGGTGGTTAGTGGCGTCCGTTAGTGCGGCATCGCTCGCACTCTTGAGCACTTATACTTCTTAAAGTTCTCTACACACCCAGTTGCGGTGTTACGCCAGCAAGGGTCTAATCGGGCTCCAATCCCTTCTGGGGTTAAGTCCGCTGACCACTTGCTCGCGCACTAGTGCGGTACTGCGGTCCTGTGGATTAACAGGATCGCTTTCTTCACGCTGGGTGAGGTTTAACCCACGCGTGTATCCTTTAGTGTACCGCCATATTGTCCGTCTTGCTAGCTGCAGGGTCTTTTACCTGCACGGTGGACCTCGGACTGCGAACGCACCTAGTTTCGTACCATCTATACATGGTGCGTTCCGCCAGTCCTTAACATAATACTAGCGCCAGGGTCTGGCTAGTATGGCGGACATTCAGCAATCTTTGCGGTATATCCAGCAGTTGGAGGGTAGGTTGAAGGTTCTCGAGAACTCAACCTCAGCTGTGGATGTTACCGCAGTTGCTGTAAAGGCTGCTGGCGTGGCGGCAGCAACCTTGTCCACTGCCACCCCTGTTCCGACATTATCCCGCCTCCCGTTGCCAGAAAAATTTTCTGGAGATTGCAAAACTTGTAGGGGATTCGTGAGTCAGTGCTCTATCCACCTCGAGCTCCTGGCTGCACGTTTTCCTACAGAGCGGGCTAAGGTGGGATTTATTGTCTCGCTGTTGTCGGACAGGGCGTTGGAGTGGGCTACGCCGCTGTGGGAGCGTGATGATCATGTGGTGCAGAGTGCTCCGTTGTTTCTGGGCACGCTGAAAAAGGTCTTTCTAGGACCTCAACTCACCCATGATACAGCGCTCCAACTACTGGCATTAACTCAGGGTGAGTCCTTGGTCAGCCATTTTTCCGTCCGATTCCGTACGTTAGCTTCCGAGCTGGAGTGGTCGGATAAAGCCCTTATCCCCATATTCTGGAGGGGCCTGGCTGACCATGTTAAGGACGCTCTGGCCACTAGGGAGATTCCTGCCACACTGGAGGAGTTAATATCTATTTCTACTCGTATAGACCTCCGTTTTAACGAGCGGAGGTTGGAACGAGCCCAGTGTAGGCAGAGGTTTCGGCTGGCTCCTACCTTCGCCAAACCTTTGAAATCTCCAGTCCAGACATCTGAGTCACATGAGACCTTGGAGGTGACACGAGCGGGATCCAAGTCTCAGTCCGCTCGTGCACATAAGGTTCGTCATGTTCGCCAGCAGTCAGGACGTCTTGCCTCCAAGAGTCCTCAGCGGTCGGGGAAACGTCAGCGTCTAGTGGCAGTTGGAGGAGGTACACTAGACACGGCGACGTTTGCCTCAAAGTTGTCCTTCAAGGGGACAATTACCATAGGCCCATCCACTCTCACGGTCGAGCTATGCTTGGACTCTGGGGCAGAGGGTAACTTTATGTCCTCCGCCTTTGCCCAGCGTCACGCAATACCCTTGGTGATGCTCGCTCAGCCAGTGACCGTTCGAGTGGTAAATGGGTCAACACTACCTTCGCAGATTACTCACCAAACCATTCCTTTCACCCTATCTGTGTCTCCATCACATCAGGAGATAATCTCCCTATTAGTCATTCCTGAGGGAATTGATGAGGTCCTGTTGGGGATGCCATGGCTTCGCTACCATTCTCCTCATATTGAGTGGTCCTCTGGGAGAATTTTGGGATGGAGTAAATCCTGTGAGGGTAGATGTCAGAGGGAGTGCGTTCAGGTTGCTTCTACACAGGTACCCGCAGATCTTTCCTCTCTCCCCAAGCACTATTGGTCCCATGCAGACGTGTTCTCCAAAAGAGCTGCGGAGACCCTTCCGCCTCACCGCCCCTATGACTGTCCTATTGACCTCTTGCCTGGTGCTGAGCCTCCCCGGGGTCGAGTCTACCCGTTATCTCTCCCGGAGACGGAGGCAATGTCCCAGTATATTCAGGAGAATCTGGCAAGAGGATTCATTAGGAAGTCAGTGTCACCGGCAGGGGCTGGGTTCTTCTTCGTACAGAAGAAGACTGGAGACTTACGTCCATGCATAGACTACAGGGGTCTTAACGCAATTACCGTTAAGAACAAGTACCCATTACCCCTGATATCTGAGCTCTTTGATAGGCTACGGGGAGCAAAGGTATTTACAAAGTTAGATCTGCGGGGTGCTTACAACCTGATTCGCATCCGTGAGGGGGATGAATGGAAGACGGCTTTTAACACCAGGGATGGGCACTATGAATATCTAGTGATGCCCTTTGGGCTCTGTAATGCCCCAGCCGTTTTCCAAGACTTTGTGAACGACATCTTTCGGGATATGCTCACCACCTCGGTCGTAGTCTATCTGGATGACATTCTCATCTACTCTCCAGATATAGACTCCCATCGGAGAGATGTTCGCAAAGTCTTCGACCTCTTACGGGCAAACTCCCTCTACGCTAAGTTGGAGAAGTGTGTGTTTGAGCAGGAGTCCTTGCCTTTCCTTGGATATATCATTTCTGCCCAGGGTTTGGCTATGGATCCTGCCAAGCTACAGGCTGTAATGGACTGGCAGGAACCCCATTCTCTTAAAGCGGTGCAGCGCTTTATGGGGTTCATTAATTATTATCGCCAGTTCATTCCACACTTCTCAACTTTGGTAGCTCCCTTGGTCGCCCTCACCAAGAAGGGAGCAAATCCCAAGTTGTGGTCAGAGGAGGTCTCCAAGGCCTTTCTCTCGATTAAGTCACACTTCGCTAGCGCTCCCATCCTACATCGCCCCGATGTAGATAAACCATTCATCTTGGAGGTGGATGCCTCATCCGTTGGTGCTGGAGCAGTCCTTTTCCAAAAGGATGCTCAAGGTCGGAAGCATCCTTGCTTCTTCTTCTCCAAGACCTTCACACCAGCGGAGAGGAATTATTCCATCGGGGACAGGGAGTTGCTAGCTATGAAGTTGGCTTTTTCAGAGTGGAGACACCTCTTGGAGGGAGCTCGCTTTCCCTTCCAAGTCTTCACTGACCACAAGAACTTGGTGTATATACAGACGGCCCAGCGGCTGAATTCTCGCCAGGCTAGATGGTCCCTGTTCTTCTCCCGGTTCCATTTTACTCTCCATTTTCTCTCCGGGGAGAAGAACGTTCGTGCCGATGCTCTCTCCCGCTCCGTAGTGTCATCTGAGGAGGAGGAGGAGGAGCCTCGGCTTATTGTCCCTTCTGAGAGCCTGAGAACTGTAGCTCCGGTTTCGCTAGAGTCTGTGCCCCCGGGCAAGACTTTCGTGCCAGCTAACTTGCGACCGGAGGTTCTCTCTTGGGCTCACTCCTCCAGAGTGGGGGGGCATTTTGGGACAAAGAGGACATCAGAGCTTTTGGCGAGAACATACTGGTGGCCGCATATGGCCCGAGATGTCAGGGACTACATTCAGGCGTGCGTTTCTTGCGCCCAGAATCGGTCTCCTCGGCAACGGCCTGCTGGGTTGCTTTACCCTCTACCGGTGGCAGACAGGCCCTGGGAGATGGTCGGAATGGACTTTGTGGTGGGTCTACCCAAGTCGCGTGGCTGCTCCATTATTTGGGTTGTCACTGACCATTTCTCTAAGATGGTGCATTTGGTGCCGCTTCCTCGGTTACCCTCAGCACGGGCCTTGGCGGTGTTGTTCGTTAAACACGTTTTCCGTTTGCATGGTATGCCTGATAAGATTGTCAGCGATCGGGGTCCCCAGTTCGCATCTCGGTTTTGGAGAGAGCTCTGCCGTTTACTCAGCATAGAGTTAAACCTCTCCTCTGCTTACCATCCCGAGACGAATGGGTTGGTGGAGAGAACCAACCAGACTCTGGTGACATATTTGCGACATTTCGTCTCTGCTAGGCAGGATGACTGGGCATCTTTGCTACCTTGGGCGGAATTTGCCCTGAACAACGCCGTAGCCGATTCCACTGGTCAAACTCCTTTTCTCCTTAATTACGGCCAGCACCCGCGTGTCCCTGTGCCCATGCCCGTGTCCTCCACCGATTCTAGGGTGGCAGACTGGGCGGTGGAGGCACGTGACATCTGGGACCGCACACAGGATGCTATCCGGGCCTCCAAGGAGAGAATGAGGGTTTCGGCTGATACACACCGGCGCCCCGCTCCGGTCTTTGCTCCCGGCGACTTAGTGTGGCTCTCCGCCCGTAACATCAGGCTGCGAGTTGAGTCCACTAAGTTTGCTCCTCGCTACATTGGCCCGTTTAAAGTTCTGGAACAGGTCAACCCTGTGGTTTACCGTTTGGCCATTCCTCCACGCCTTGGTATCACCGATACCTTTCACGTTTCCCTCTTAAAGCCCGTTCGCTTGTCTCGGTTTTCTGAGTCTTCTGCTGGGACATCGGGTTCATCCACGGATGAATTTGAGGTGAATGCTATTGTGGGAAGCAAGGTGGTACGTGGCAAAAAATTTTATTTGGTGGATTGGAAGGGTCATGGTCCAGAGGATAGAACCTGGGAGCCTGTGGAGCACATTCGGGCTCCGCAGCTCATTGCTGCCTTTGAACGTAGCGAGGCCCAAGGAGGGGGGGGCCCTAGGAGGGGGGGTAATGTTAGGGGTCGAGTTCCCGCTTCTGCACTGGGGGAATCTCGAGCCACTTCCGCTGCGGTCTCCCATTCTTGTCCAGCCGCAGTGGAGCCTGCTCAGCAAGGACGTCGGTCCCAGCGTCTTGCTCATTCTCACTCTGTTCAGAGAGTTAGTGCTGCTTCTCCAGTCTCTGCCATTAAAGTCAGTACTGGTCAGCAGCGAGCGGACTTCTCTGGGACTAAGTCCTTGTCTGCATGTACTGAGCATGCCCAGCGTAAGGTCTCCCGTTGGAGATCGAGGGTCATGTGCTCAGGCTCTGCAGCACATTCCATTGGTCCTCTTGGCAGGTCCTAGAAGGGCAAAAGTGCTGTGGCCACTTCCTGTGCTGCTCCTATATAAACTGCGCATGACCGCACGGCCATGCGCTAGTATTGTCTAACAATTGTTGATGTGTGTATGTTGTGAGTGCAAGTCGTCCTTTGAAATCCCTTCCCTATTGAATGTCTGTTCGCGGAAGGTGTATGGCTGCTACCTAGCGCCCGACTTAGCCTACAGCACTAGACACACATCTCAGCGTCCTGTAGCTGTGCCTGCCAGTACGGCGCCGTGCGCCTGCCTTGCGCTTTCCATACCCGAGTCTGGGTGGTTAGTGGCGTCCGTTAGTGCGGCATCGCTCGCACTCTTGAGCACTTATACTTCTTAAAGTTCTCTACACACCCAGTTGCGGTGTTACGCCAGCAAGGGTCTAATCGGGCTCCAATCCCTTCTGGGGTTAAGTCCGCTGACCACTTGCTCGCGCACTAGTGCGGTACTGCGGTCCTGTGGATTAACAGGATCGCTTTCTTCACGCTGGGTGAGGTTTAACCCACGCGTGTATCCTTTAGTGTACCGCCATATTGTCCGTCTTGCTAGCTGCAGGGTCTTTTACCTGCACGGTGGACCTCGGACTGCGAACGCACCTAGTTTCGTACCATCTATACATGGTGCGTTCCGCCAGTCCTTAACAGGTCTTATGCAGACGTCTTTTCCAAAAAAGCCGCGGAGACTCTTCCGCCTCACCGTCCCTATGACTGTCCTATAGATCTCTTGCCTGGAGCAGAACCTCCTCGGGGACGTGTCTATCCCCTCTCTCTCCCGGAAACGGAGGCTATGTCCCAATACATCCAGGAGAATTTGGCAAGAGGATTTATTAGGAAGTCAGTGTCACCAGCTGGGGCAGGGTTCTTCTTCGTACAGAAGAAGAATGGAGAGTTGCGTCCTTGCATAGACTACAGGGGTCTTAACGCCATCACCGTTAAAAATAAGTACCCGCTGCCCCTGATTTCTGAGCTTTTTGATAGGCTACGGGGAGCTAAGGTATTTACCAAATTAGACCTGCGGGGAGCTTATAACCTGATTCGCATTCGTGAGGGGGACGAATGGAAGACGGCGTTTAACACCAGAGATGGGCATTATGAGTATCTGGTGATGCCCTTCGGGCTCTGTAATGCCCCAGCCGTTTTCCAAGACTTTGTCAACGACATCTTCCGGGATATGCTTTCCACCTCGGTCGTAGTCTATCTGGATGATATTCTCATCTTCTCTCCAGATATTGACTCCCACCGGAGAGATGTTGGCAGAGTCTTCGACCTCTTACGGGCAAACTCTCTTTACGCAAAGTTGGAGAAGTGTGTGTTTGAGCAGGAGTCTTTACCTTTCTTGGGCTATATCATCTCTGCCCAAGGATTGGCTATGGATCCTGCCAAACTACAGGCTGTGATGGACTGGCAAGAACCCCATTCACTTAAAGCGGTGCAGCGCTTTATGGGGTTCATTAATTATTACCGCCAGTTCATTCCCCATTTCTCAACTTTGGTAGCTCCCTTGGTAGCCCTCACCAAGAAGGGAGCAAATCCCAAAGTGTGGTCTGAAGAGGTCTCCAGGGCCTTTTCTTCTACTAAGTCTCATTTTGCTAGCGCTCCCATCCTACATCGTCCCGATGTCGATAAGCCGTTTATAATGGAGGTGGATGCCTCTTCCGTTGGTGCTGGAGCAGTCCTCTTCCAGAAGGATGCTCAAGGTCGGAAGCATCCGTGCTTTTTCTTCTCCAAGACCTTCACACCAGCGGAGAGGAATTATTCCATCGGGGACAGGGAGTTGCTAGCGATGAAATTGGCTTTCTCTGAGTGGAGACATCTCTTGGAGGGGGCTCGTTTTCCCTTTCAAGTATTTACAGACCATAAAAATTTGCTATATTTGCAAACAGCTCAGAGGCTAAATTCTCGCCAGGCCAGATGGTCCTTATTCTTCTCCCGATTCCACTTCACCCTCCATTATGTCGCTGGGGAGAGGAACATTCGAGCTGATGCTCTTTCTCGCTCTGTTGTGTCATCTGAGGAGGAGGAAGGAGAGCCTCGGCTTATTGTTCCTTCTGAGAGCTTGAGAACCGTGGCTCCGGTGTCGCTTGAGTCTGTGCCTCCAGGCAAGACTTTTGTGCCCATAAATTTGCGACCGGAGGTTCTCTCTTGGGCTCATTCCTCCAGGGTGGGTGGACACTTTGGGACTAAAAGGACATCTGAGCTGCTGGCGAGGACGTACTGGTGGCCGCATATGCTGCGAGATGTCAGGGATTACGTTCTGGCGTGTGTCTCATGCGCCAAAAATAAGTCTCCTCGACAACGGCCGTCTGGGTTACTCTTTCCCTTGCCGGTGGCAGACAGGCCCTGGGAGATGGTCGGGATGGACTTTGTAGTGGGTTTGCCCAAGTCTCGCGGCTGTACCGTCATTTGGGTAATTACCGATCATTTCTCGAAAATGGTGCACTTGGTGCCGCTCCCACGGTTACCTTCTGCACGGGCCTTGGCAGCGTTGTTCATAAGACACATCTTCCGCCTACACGGCATGCCAGACAAAATTGTCAGTGACCGGGGTCCCCAGTTTGCGTCTCGGTTCTGGAGAGAGTTTTGTCGTCTTCTCAGCATTGAGTTAAATCTCTCTTCCGCATATCATCCCGAGACGAATGGGTTGGTAGAGAGGGCCAATCAGACTCTGGTCACATATCTGCGACATTTTGTTTCTGCCAGGCAGGATGACTGGGCATCTTTATTACCATGGGCAGAGTTCGCCCTTAATAACGCTGTAGCCGATTCCACCGGTCAGACTCCTTTCCTCCTTAATTACGGCCAGCATCCGCGGGTTCCTGTGCCTATGCCCGTGTCCTCTGCTGACTCCAGGGTGGCAGACTGGGCAGTGGAGGCACGGGACATTTGGGACCGCACTCAGGATGCCATTCGGGCCTCGAAGGAGAGAATGAGGTCCTCCGCCGATGCACATCGGCGCCCTGCCCCGGCCTTTGCTCCTGGCGACTTGGTGTGGCTCTCCGCCCGTAACATCAGGCTGCGAGTTGAGTCCACTAAGTTTGCTCCTCGCTACTTGGGCCCATTCAAGGTCCTCGAGCAGGTTAATCCCGTGGTCTACCGCCTGGCTCTTCCTCCACGCTTGGGTATCACCGACACCTTTCATGTGTCCCTCTTGAAACCCGTATACATGTCCCGGTTTTCCGAGTCATCTGCCGGGACATCGGGTTCGTCTACGGACGATTACGAGGTGAACGCTATTTTAGGGTGCAAGGTGGTACGCGGCAAAAAGTTTTATTTGGTGGATTGGAAGGGTTATGGTCCAGAGGACAGGTCTTGGGAGCCTGCTGAAAACATTCGGGCCCCACAGCTCATTGCTGCCTTCGAGCGTAGCGAGGCCCAAGGAGTGGGGGGCCCTAGGAGGGGGGGTAATGTTAGGAGTCGAGTTTCCTCTGCTGCACAGGGGGAATCTCGATCCGTCTCCGCTGCGGTCTCCCATTCCCCTCCAGCCGCAGTGGAGTCTGCTCAGCAGGGACGTCGATCCCAGCGTCTCGCTCAGTCTGACTCTGTGAGAAGAGTTATTGCTGCTTCTCCAGCTTCTGCCTTTGAAGCCTATTCTGGTCAGCAGCGAGCGGACTTCTCTGGGACTAAGTCCTTATCTGCACATACTGAGCATGCCCAGGGCAAGATCTCCCGTTGGAGATCGAGGGTCATGTGCTCAGGCTCTGCGGCACATTCCATTGGTCCTCTTGGCAGGTCCTAGAAGGGCAAAAGTTCTGTAGCCATTTCCTGTGCTGCAGCTATATAAACTGCGCATGACCGCACGGCCATGCGCTAGTATTGTCTTACAATTGATATGTGTGTATGTGTGAGTGCAAGTCGTTCTTGGTTACCCCTTCCCTATTGAATGTCTGTTCGCGGAAGGTGTACGGCTGCTATCTAGCGCCCGACTTAGCCTACTACACTAAACACACATCACAGCGTCCTGTAGCTGTGCCTGCCAGTACGGCGCCTTGCGCCTGCCTTGCGCTTTCCATACCCAAGTCTGGGTGGTTAGTGGCGTCCGTTAGTGCGGCATCGCTCGCGCACTTGTGCGCTTATATTTCTGAAGGTTCTCTACACACCCAGTTGCGGTGTTGTGCCAGCAAGGGCCTAATCGGGCTTCAATCCCTTCTGGGGTTAAGTCCGCTGGCCACTTGCTCGCTCTCTAGTGCGGTATTGCGGTCCTGTGAATTAACAGGATCGCTTTCCTCACGCTGGGTGAGGTTTAACCCACGCGTGTTTACTTTAGCGTACCGCTATAGAGTCTGCAAATTGCTAGCAGCAGGTTCTCACCTGCACGGTGGACCCCGGACTGCGAACGCATCTTAGTCACCTGTCTTGGTGCGTTCCGCCAGTCCTAACACACAGCATGAAGGTTTCATATAACCGCTTTTCTCATAATTCCTGAGTGGAATGGAGATGTTAAAGAAGCTTTGGCGAAACGGCATTATCGGGGTAGGAGTGCATACACTTAGGATTAGTCCGGGTTACTTTAGTAAGTAATTTAACTAGGGGAAACACCTCTCCCTCCTATACAGTGTTTCTTTCTCTCTACCTTGACACACAAGTCCTTATTATGACCATACATTGAGAAATGCATAAATGACTGTTATGTCCACAAGATCTATGTTACTGACCATTATTTATGTTTACAATATGCACTTTTTATAATTAACTTCTTTTGGACCCAACCATCAGTGTATTTTTATAAAGAGAATCAACTTACCGTACTTATGTTTTAGCCCCTTCAGATTAACTAGCATATCTGTTGTTAATGCATTTATCCCTTTAAACAAATCTCAGTGTCAGCGCATTTCCTTTTTTGTTTTCCATGCTTGAATTTTAAATTAATGTTTTTAATAATTTATCATTAAAATAACCTAAATTTGAATCCACAATAATAAAAAAAAAATTTTGCAATTTATCATCTTTTTCCTCAATTTAATGATCGAGGTTACATGTAAAAGTGTAAGGGGAAGGTATGAAGGAAAATTATAGGGGATAGAATGAAGTGTGAAATGACAGTGAGGGGGAAGTGTAAGGGGACAGTATGAGGAAGAGAAGTGTGAGGACACAGTATGGGTGAGTAAAGTGTGAGAGGACAATATGGGGGGATTTAAGAGGGCTGTATTAGGGAAAGTATAAGGGACCATATTGTAGAGAAGTGTGAGGGGGCAGTAAGAAGTAGACAGTTTGAGGAAAAAGTATGAAGGGACAGTGTAGGGGGATAGAAGTATGAGGGAACAATATGGGAAATAGTGTTAGGGGACAGTATGGGGAGAAAAATGTGAGTTATCACAGTATAAAGACTGAGTAATGTCAGGGCAGTATAAAATGTCGACAGCATAGGGGGACATTGTGAGGGTACAGTATGGTGTGGACAGTATTTAGAGGTGGGGAAGTGAGACAGGGCACATTATAAAGACAAGCTACTAAAGTGGGGGACACAATGTGAGGGGATAGTGTGAAGAGGGGTCCTGTATGGTTTTTAGTTAAGGGTTTGTCTTTTAATGGCCGCACTGTGTATGTGCACCTACAATTTGTATTTAAAACCTAAGATAAAAGCAAAAGAAATATATACCCAATACCACAGCCTTACATACTCTGAGTGCAAGAACCCAAAGTAACATTGAAAAAAATGAACTGGCGTTTAAGTTGATATATATGCAACATGTAGAAGCATGATTCACGCTGGCCATTAAACAGACAGTACCTAAGACGGAAACAAAATGAACATATATCCTGCTACAAGCAATTAAAAAACAATAGTGAATATAAATAACATTGGGTACTGACTAGTAAACACTTTTTGATCAAAAAGCATAAAAGCTATCCCACCAGTGCCAAGTTGTACTTAGTCGGGACGGTCCTAACCTCTAGTTTTAAAACCTTACCATGTGTGAAAAATTTCCTCAATGTGAATAAGAACCGAGCAATACTCAGGCCCAACTATTTACACCCATCAATGGAAAGCTATTAGTTATGAGTGAGCACTAAAATGCTCGGATACTTGTTACTCGAGTCGAGTAAATCAAAATGCTCAGGTGCTCAACCCAAGTAACAAGTATAATGGAAGTCACCTGGAAGCTCGAGCATTTTTCCGGCTGTTCTCCCTCCAGAGGTCTGGAGGGAGTCTAAAAATTGCTGAAAACTATAGAAACAGTTCTGAAATGGAATGGGAACAGTATGGGGAAAACCCCTGGAAGCATCTCTGAATCCCAGGTAGCTGCTGGGAGCAATGTTGTCAGAGTATTACACCACTTTTACCGACTGACAATAAAACATACAAAAACGCACTTAAAATGGATTTAACCGAAAAAAATGTTAAGAAACATTCAGGATAATTACTTGTTTATAAGGCAAAATAAATAAGAGAAACAAAAATGCTCCTCCACACAGTGGGCCATGCTTTTGCTGCATTTTTGCACATTTGCATAGCTTTCAATGGTGAAAAAAACATTCTACAGGAAAATTAATTTTATCATTTTAATACCTTATCTGGACATGTGATAGGTGAGACATGATCAGACTCATCCTGTTTAATTTATGAAAGAGGAACTCTGAAAGTCACACATTTTTTTTAATTTTCAGGGCCATCAGACTGCTATCACTATTTGTAGAGGGTCCTCAGGTGGCCCTTACTATTGTTAGAGGGACAGCAGGTGAACCTCACTATAATCAGAGGGCCATAAGGTGGCCCTCACTCTAATTTCAGAGGGCCAGCAGCCAGCCTTCACTAAGCATTTTTGGAGGGCTAGTAGCCAGTTATGCTTTGTATAGCCATATATTGCTACAGCAATATAATTTATCCATCGGAGGTGGGTAAATTTACTTTTTCATATTAATACTGTAAAGTTTGAAACTTGAAGGGCCAGCAAGCGGTCCTCACAATTTATAGAGGGCCAGCAGGTAACCTCCACTGGCGAGCGTCTTGTGGACAGATGAGACGAAGATAGAGTTTTTTGGTAAAGCACATTATTCTACCGTTTACTGTAAAGGAAATGAAGCCTACAAATAAAAGAACACAGTATTTATACAGTCAAATAAGGTGGAGGTTCAAAGATATTTTGGGGCTGCTTTGTTGCCTCTGGTCCTGAGTGCCTTGACTGTATGCAAGGCATCATGAAATGTAAACATTCCCAAAGGATTGTGGGTCACAATGTTGTGCCTGGGGTCAGAAATCTGGGTTTGCATCCTAAGTCATGGGTCTTCCAACAATGACCCCAAATATACTTAGAGAAGCACCCAGAAATAGATGGAAACAAGGCACTCGAGAGTTTAGAAGTGGTAATTCCAGCTCCAGTAGCATAAAGTCTCCCACCGCTACCTCTTACATGCAGATGCTAGAGAGAAACTGTGAAAGGACACATTAAATCAGTTAATTTTGCCTGCTTTGATGAATTTCTGAGTACAGATCATTGTAAAGAACATGAATCGGTCAATGAGTCCATGGAAAAAAGCAGCAACAAGGCTTAGGATTTATAAGGCAATACTCCATGACTAGATGCCTGTCATATGCTATACCTGCTGCAACACCTCACTACAGACAAATTGAAGTTAAGAGAGGTTTTATTGTAAAATATAGAAGGGATTTGAACCGGCCCTGAAAATATTTTTTGTTATACCTAGCAGCAATGAACTCTGGAGGAACACAAGTAACACGGCCAGCTTTGAAGAATTTCTGAGTACAGATCACCATGGAAAACATGAATCAGTCAATGAGTGCATGGAAAAAAGCAGCAGCAAGGTTTAGAATTTATAAGGCAATAATCCCTGACTAGATGCCTGTCATATAGTTCATATTGTCAGGTGCTAAGGGATGTGCAGTTCTACTAATAGTATGTGTGTGTGGATTACCTTTCATGGACATACTGTATATTGTGCATTTTACATGCTAGTTGATTGTTAGACTGCAGAGCCTGCTTTTTTGCATTACAATGTTGTGGCCATTTTTTTTACTTACTAATATACACTGAACCAGACCCATTAGCATTGTATTTACCATTCTTATGTTTGCTTCCTTTCTTTATATTATTTAGTGTTTTACTCCTTTATTACCTATTAGTACGGCAGTGCCATTTATTATTATTAACAATCATTTTTCTGTTTACGATGGTCCTATTCACATTCATTACACAAATTATTCTTTGCATGATTTCACATTTTCAGTTGATTTTAGCAGGTGTATATACTTATATTTCAAATATTATATTTTTTTATTATTTTACAATAATTTTGAGTTCAAATTCCCTCAATTGACATGTACCTTTACATTCTAATAAAAATGTGGAAAATAGAAAAATATATACAGTACATTTGTATTAATGCAGAGTTTTTGTTTTTGACCTAAACATCCAGGTAAACTTATTATACCATACTAAGAAACTAACTGTCTTGCTTTGTGACATTGCTAATTAATCCCACAACATATCTTTTCCCCCTGATGTTCATTAATATTTTCCTTGCAAACAATCAAAGGATAGAGAAACAAAATATCTAATTTGCTTAAGTTTTGAAACAACAGCATCTCCACTGGGGATCTCTGTCTTCTGTTCTAATTGGGAAACAAACGACAAGAGAATTAATTAATGTTCTAAGCAAACAGACTTTTGTATCGTTAACATAATTTATCATGAGAAATAACTGCATTGATACAATGACCATTGCTTATAGTGGAACCAATGAAAGAATGATGCACCATATTGATTGCATATTATTGATCAGAAGTACAAAGTGTGGTCTCATCAAAAGATAACTGATTGACACATCTGAAAGTATAGAAATCAAGATATTCAATCACAAAGTATTTGTTGTCATCATTGACTGCTTTTTAGAGATGAGTGAATATTTTCAAGAGGATTTGAATTCTGTTCAAATATGCCAAATATGACAAATATCCGCATTCACATATTTTGGCTGTCAATTTGCTAAATTAAATTGAAAGGAGCCACTTTATATTCAAATTAGTGCTCACCTCTTCACCATCCTCCTTCTGGTTGTTGGTCATCTTCTTATCACTGATGCCGGTCAAGGAATTCCTGGGTCTCTTCACAATAACTCAAGGTTTCCTTTGATTAGGTCGGAGATGTTTTGTACATGTGCACGCAAGTTCACAGTGCACATCATGATATCATGATGTCACAACTTTACATGCACTTGCACAAAAATAGCCTGGACCTCATCAGAGCTAAAAGTCATACAGCTGAAGAGTTGTGGACAGCTCTCCAGGCCAAGTTTGAGCAATGACTGTCTCCAATGAACCTGCATCCAGGGAAGGCCGATAATGGTGCGAACCTGGTCTCAGCCCTATGGCAAGTCAAGCTCACATGAGTGCTTCTTGTAGATTGTAAGCTTGCGAGCAGGGACCTCACTCCTAATGTCACTGTTTAAGTTGTCTTAACTCATACCGAATTTATTGTTTGTACATGTCCCCGCTTAATTGTAAAGTGCTGCGGAATATGTTGCCGCTATATAAATAAAAAATATTATTATTATTTGCATGGCTCATGTCCTCAACTTGATGGTACAACATTTTGTCTGGGACTATCCTGGCCTGGGTGAGCTGCTGCAGAAAGCATGAAAGCTGTGTGCTCACTTCCATCATTCACACCCCTCAGATTGACTTGCTTCAATACAAAGGTCTATGTCCTTGCCAGTTAACAGGTTGGTATGCGATGTGCATGGTGGAATTGCACTCTGCACATATTGCAGCGACTGTGGCAGCAGCAACGAGTACTGATGCAGTATGTCATGTCATATAGCCTGGCTCAACACAGTACGGACGTGGCGCATATGACGTTAATGGAGTGGGTACAGATTAAGGATCTCTTCACCCTTCTGCACAGTTTCAAATTGGCTACTAAGATGGTTAGCGCTGATGACGCTGTCATCAGCATCACTATTCTGGTCATCTATATGCTGGAAGGTGGTGGTCCCAGAGGAAGAGGAGGAAGCAAGGAGGATGCAGGAGGGATAACATTGTCTCAAAGTTCCAGACTGTCATCACACAGGCGGGTGTCAAGGAAGGGTGGATTACTGCAATCGAGGATGCTGGTGATAGCAGAGATAAACTGTTAGTGAAGGTGCAAGATGCAAGGAACAAATGGAGGAGGAAGAGTGATGGGCAAGCAACTGTCAGGAGATGAAGAGGATAATCATCCCCTCCCTGTTGTTCATGGTTGGCAGGAAGGGATGGAGGAAACAAGCATCAGTGTTACACAACCACCAACACAGCATGGGCTTGGACCTCATGGAAGAGCCCACCATATGAGTGCCTTCTTGCTGCACTATCTGCCACATGATCCCCTCATAGTTATGATTCAAAATAGTGCTGACTACTGGGTTGCCACTCTGTTAGATCCACGTTATAAGATCACATTTTCCCAGATGCTTCCCACCATGGAAAGGGGCCTGCGAATGCTGGAGTATGAAACACACACTTTTACACAACTTTACGAGAGCTTTTCCCCAAGACAGCAGTGAGGTGCACATAAATTGCAGCTCTAGACTTCCAACCTCCAGCACGTCAATTAGTCAACACCAAAACATTAGCAGCAACTGTAGTAGTGTAAGTGGAAAAAGCTATTTCGTTGAGTCCTTTGACATTTTTTTTAGACAAGCTCGTGCACCAGCATAACAGAGTCCAAGTCTGACACGTGGTGAATAGTGTTGAGCGATACCATCCGATACTTGAAAGTATCGGTATCGGATAGTATCGGCCGATACCCGAAAAATATCGGATATCGCCGATACCGATATCCGATACCAATACAAGTCAATGGGACATCAAGTATCGGAAGGTATTCTCATGGTTCCCAGGGTCTGAAGGAGAGGAAACTCTCCTTCAGGCCCTGGGATCCATAGGGATGTGTAAAATAAAGAATTAAAATAAAAAATATTGATATGCTCACCTCTCCGGCAGCCCCTGGACATCACGCTGGTAACTGGCTTCTTTGTTTAAAATGAGTGCCTTCAGGACCTGCGAATGACGTCGCGGGTTCTGATTGGTCGCGTGCCGGTCACATGGGCGGCACGCGACCAATCAGAACCCGCGACGTCATTCGCAGGTCCTGAATGCGCTCATTTTAAACAAAGAAGCCGGCCGGTTACCAGCGTGATGTCCAGGGGCCGCCAGAGAGGTGAGCATATCAATATTTTTTATTTTAATTCTTTATTTTACACATCCCTATTGATCCGATACCGATACCCGATACCACAAAAGTATCGGATCTCGGTATCGGAATTCCGATACCGCAAGTATCGGCCGATACCCGATACTTGCGGTATCGGAATGCTCAACACTAGTGGTGAATGAATGGAGAGGATGGTGCAGGAGTATCTAGAACTCAATATCAATACCATCAGAGAGGTTTTGGACCTTTTCACATTTTGGTCTTCAAAAATGGATGAGTATCCTGAGCTCTCCTCACATGCCTTGGAGATTTTATCATGCCTGGCAGCCAACGTTCTCTCAGAACGTGAGAGTATCTGTGTAAGGAGGGAGACCGGGCTGTCGGTACCTGCGTCATGCCAGATCCGGAACTGTCGAGGCTGCATTCACTGTTGCCGGTCAGAAAGAATGGGGGGACTGGACAGGTCCCTTGATCCAGATACAGGGGGCGTAGCTAAGCAGGGCAGTGTACAGGAAGCACAGGAAAGAAGTCTCAGTTTCCTGCCGGCAGCGAGAGGAGAGGGAAGGGTGCGGCACGCTCCGCAGTGTCAGAGGCAGTGTGCAGTTGAGCTGAACAGTCATGGTTGATCTCCATCTGCTGGGTTGGTTGTAGTGGAAGACATGTCAGTCCCTATTATACTGTTTCTACTCTCGTGAAATTTATGCCACTTTGGTGGTACCAGGCCCTAATTTTTAGAAATTTGAAGACTCCTGATTGGGTATACATCTGCTGGGTAGGCTGTAGTGGAAGACATGTCCATCCCTATGATACTATTTCTACTCTTGGGAAATTGATGCCACTTTAGTGGTGTCAGGCCCTAATTTTTAAAATGTGAACACTCCTGGTTGGGTGTCCAACTGTCTACTGTATATGCTGGGTTAGGGGTAGTGGAAGACCTGTCAGTCCCTATTATACTATTTCTACTGTGGTGAAATTGATGCTACTTTGTTGGTGTTTGCCACTACATTTTGGAAATATGAACACAACTGGTTGGGTATCCAACTGTCCATATGCTGGGTTGGGTGTAGTGGAGACCAGTCAGTCCCTATTATACTATTTGTACTGTGGTGAAATTGATGCCACTTAGGTTGGTGTCTGCCAATATTTTTGGGAAATGCGAGCGCTCCTGGTTGGGTCTCCTTCATGTGTGTTGCCTGTAGCAGTAGGATTCCGAAACCATCAGGCCTCCACTTCCTTGGATTCAACTACCCGTGTTACTACTATCCTTAGATTTTTCTGACAATAGTAGTCTACGAAACTGATATTTGTGCCACCTGAGTGTGGCTGAGCATGAAAGTAGGTTGAGCTGTTGTATTTGGTATCAGAGCTCCCAAGACAGCAGGCCTACACTGATCCCCACCCACCTCATTTTACTTTGACATTCAATTTGAAAGCTGTAAATGCTGGCCCAGACCCTGATACCTCATGCCTGGCTGATTGCCGCTGTGCCATGCTACAATTTGTACTGTGGGTGAAATGAGGCAACTTTCCTGGTATCTGCTCCTAATTTGATAAGTTTTGGCAGCTTTTCGGGCCATTTGAAGGTGTTGTGCATGCTTTTGCTTTTGCCTTCCATTGACTTGGCTATGTTTGGCGAATATTAGACGAATAAAACGGTGAATATTGCAAATTCGGTGATCGCAATCCGAACCGAACATTCAAATATTTGCTATTCTCTAATCTCTACCGCAGTATATTTAAACAAGTTGTCAAAATAAAAATTACTTTTTTCATTCTTTTTTTCATAAACAATGCCATATTTGTCAATTGGATATGTCTGAAATTCCAGCTTGTCCCTATGCAAGTGAATGGATCTGAACAGTCAGATACATCCCATAGACAGATATGATGTTTCTTTGTGATATAATCTTTAACGTTGCTACACTACCTAAAATATAGTGCATAAAAAAAATCAAATAAATAAATAAAAATGTTAATTGCTTCCTACATCAGACAGGCAAAAGAAAAGCCACTAAGTGTATGTGTTCATGACGTCATTTTCAGGGGGTCCAGTTTGAAATCCACTTAAAAAAGCACACAGATATGCTCAAAAGAATGAACATATGCCGTTCTAAGTAATAATGACTCCAAAGATGCCAAACAATGAAGATTCTGAATCCCTGTATGCGTTGCAAGACATGCAGCCGCGTGGTCTCGAACATATTTTGGGAGCGCTCCCAAAATACTCGGTTGGCATCCGAGCACGTTCTCTCATCACTATTCTCAATACTTTACAATACAATTTACTGGGAAAGCTAAAAAAAAGTCTTGAATTTCACTGGCTTTTTTTAAGCATTTTGCCAGCATTTTTGCTTGAAAAACAGTTTCATAATTGTTGAATGGAGTTATGCAAATTGTCTCTTCAGAGAGGAAGAGGACTCTAGAACTCTACTGCTACCTATTGGAAGTAGCAATCCTAGCAGTCAATTTCGACCCTTTAATGAGCATTGTCACATGACTTAGGATAAAAGCCAAACCAGAATCTCAATTTGCAGACACTGTGTTTCGGGGTACTGCCCCTCATCAGTGCAAAGTGGAAATCTGGTTTGGCTGATTGAGAGGCGTCTGACCAGGATCCAAGAAGTATCGTTTCTCCTTGTGGAGAAAGACATGTTAAGGATGTCGAAGTGAGGAGACTTAAAGCCACAATGCTACTCAGGGAAATATGCAAATTGTCTCTTCAGAGAGGAAGAGGACTAGAACTCTAGTGCCACCTATTGGAAGTAGCGATCCTAGCAGTCAATGTTGACCCTTTAATGAGCCTTGTCACATGACTTAGGAGTAAAAGCCAAACCAGAATCTCAATTTTCAGACACTGTGTTTCAGGGTACTGCCCCTTGTCAGTGCAAAGTGGAGATCAGGTTTGGCTGATTTTGCACTGACGAGGGGCAGTACCCCGAAACACAGTGTCTGCAAATTGAGATTCTGGTTTGGCTTTTATCCTAAGTCATGTGACAAGGCTCCTTAAAGGGTCGACATTGACTGTTAGGATTGCTACTTCCAATAGGTGGCACTAGAGTTCTAGTCCTCATCCTCTCTGAACAGACAATTAGCATATTTCCCAGAGGAGCATTGCAGCTTTAAGTCTCCTCACTTCGACATGCTTATCATGTCACTCTCCGCAAGGAGAAACAATACTTCTTGGATCCTGGTCAGACGCCTCTCAATCAGCCAAACCAGATCTCCACTTTGCATTGACGAGGGGCAGTACCCCGAAACACAGTGTCTGCAAATTGAGATTCTGGTTTGGCTTTTATCCTAAGTCTTGTGACAAGGCTCGTTAAAGGGTCGACACTGACTGTTTGGATTGCTACTTCCAATAGGTAGCACTAGAGTTCTAGTCCTCTTCCTCTTTGAAGAGACAATTTGCATATTTCCCAGAGGAGCATTGCGGCTTTAAGTCTCCTCACCTCAACATGCTTAACATGTCACTCTCGTCAAGGAGAAACGATACTTCCTGAATGGAGTCAGAAAAACATCCAGTAAAAAAATGCCCCCAAAACAAAGGAAAAATGCTAAAAAAATGCACTTGGCCAAAAATGGCAAAAAGAAGTTTGAGAAATGACAAAAAAAACTCTAAAAAAAAGCTTCAAGTAAAAAATGCCAGAGTTTATGTTTGCATCATCCCACTTCAAAAAGGCCATTGTGTGCACATGCCCTAATGGTGCATATAATCATGCCAATTTCAGCCCACAAATAAAATTAAAGGGAATCTGTCACCCCCTGGAAGATTTTGATCTATTACTAAGGGCATGCAGGTAATAGAATGGATAAACCAGTCTTACCTGTATGCCTCCTAGTAGAGTTGAGCGACCTTGACCTTTTTAGAGTCGAGCCGGGTTTTGCGAAACCCGACTATGTCCAAAGTCGGGTCGAGTGAAATCGGCCGATTATGACGTAAAGTCGGGATCGACCGAAACACGAAACCCAATGCAAGTCAATGGGGCAGCATAGTCGGCAGTGAGTGGGGGCCAGGAAAACACCTAGAGTGGCCATTTTAATGTCAAAACCATCCATTCTTCTTAATGAAGCTTGTCAAGCGTAATTTACCTTATAATAATTGGAAGGCATTTGAAATTGGGGGTCATTTGGCTAAAGTTGTGGGGGGTAGGGCTGGTTCAAGTAATTAGTGGGCCCAGGAAATCTGGACCACGTCACGGCAGTGGAGCAGGGAGAGGTAAGTATTTCAACTTTGCAAGTGCTGTGAACCTGAGCAAGCAGGGGGGGCCCACTCGTTGGCATTGGCACTGGCACAGGGCCCCTCAAAGTACAGCGGTGTGTTTGCACGGCGGGGGCGCCTCCCACCGGCAGCAACACTTTTGCGTACTATGAGAGGCCCTGTGCCAGTGACGTCGCCAACTAGTATTCCTCCCCCCACCTGATGAAGGAACCTGCACTTTCATCTGCACCTTCCTCTTTGTCCCCGTGTAAGGTGGTATGGTATGCGGGAAGAGCAACCTGACTTTCAGCAGGGTCACAATGTTGTTGTGTAGCGTGCACGGGGAATGTTGCGTTATGGGTCAATGTACCAGCAGACTCATCTATCACTGGCTGGGCAATGGGCACGATGAAGTGGAAACACAGATATAGGCCCAAAGAAGAAAGTGGGCTAAATGCAGTTCAAAATTGGTAACACAGGAATAACCAGGGGGCATTGCAGTGGAGGACAACTGGAATGAGAGGCTGACACAGAGAGTAGGGCCAAATCAGTAAGTAGTCGAAATGCAGTTCAAAATTGGCAACCGTAGTAAACAGGCGGCACAGCTTTGTTCAGTGGAGGAGAACAGCAAGGAGTGGCAGACACCGATAGTAGGCCCCAAACCAACTAGTACGCCAAATGCAGTTGTTCCATTTAACCACAATTTAATGAGAGCCTGAAGATAGAAGCTCAGGAAAGGCAACCTGGGGAACACCTTGGAGTGTAACACACCATCTCTCTCCACCCCATACCCATTTTGTATGGCCTAATGCAGTGTACTTTTCTACAACTACTAAACGAGAGTCGGAAGACCGAAGCAATGGCAAGGAAACCTGGGGAACACCTTAGAGTGTAACACACCCTCTCTCTACACCCCATACCCAATTTGAAGGCCTAATGCAGTGTAGTTTCCAAGAACTACTAAACGAGAGCCGGAAGATCGAAGCTCAGGAAAGGCAACCTGGGGAACACCTTGGAGTGTAACACACCCTCTCGCTACACCCCATACCCAATTTGAAGGCCTAATGCAGCGTAGTTTCCAACAACTACTAAACGAGAGCCGGAAGATCGAAGCTCAGGAAAGGCAACCTGGGGAACACCTTGGAGTGTAACAAACCCTCTCTCTACACCCCATACCCAATTTGTAGGCCTAATGCAGCGTAGTTTCCGACAACTACTAAACGAGAGCATGAAGATCGAAGCTCAGGAAAGGCAACCTGGGGAACACCTTGGAGTGTAACACACCCTCTCTCTACACCCCATACCCAATTTGTAGGCCTAATGCAGCGTAGTTTCCGACAACTACTAAACGAGAGCCGGAATATCGAAGCTCAGGAAAGGCAACCTGGGGAACACCTTGGAGTGTAACACACCCTCTCTCTACGCCCCATACCCAATTTGTAGGCCTAATGCAGCGTAGTTTCCGACAACTACTAAACGAGAGCCGGAATATCGAAGCTCAGGAAAGGCAACCTGGGGAACACCTTGGAGTGTAACACACCCTCTCTCTACACCCCATACCCAATTTGAAGGCCTAATGCAGTGTAGTTTCCAAGAACTACTAAACGAGAGCCGGAAGATCGAAGCTCAGGAAAGGCAACCTGGGGAACACCTTGGAGTGTAACACACCCTCTCGCTACACCCCATACCCAATTTGAAGGCCTAATGCAGCGTAGTTTCCAACAACTACTAAACGAGAGCCGGAAGATCGAAGCTCAGGAAAGGCAACCTGGGGAACACCTTGGAGTGGAACACACCATCTCTCTACACCCCATACCCAATTTGAAGGCCTAATGCAGAGTAGTTTCCAAGAACTACTAAACGAGAGCCGGAAGATCGAAGCTCAGGAAAGGCAACCTGGGGAACACCTTGGAGTGTAACACAACGTCTCTCTACACGACGGAAGGGCTGATTCTTAGGAAGGAAGGCTGTTGGAAATAAGCATTGCGCGTCCGAGGGTGATTATATTCTTATTAGGTATATACTCACCCTCGGACGCGCCCTGCTTCTTTATTTGGAATGAATGTTTATTTGCAATGTGGTGTTGACTTTCTCTATTATTTTGGTAATTAATGATTTTATTATTTTCATTATTTTGCATCTTCTCGGCAATAATATAAAGAAGACGCGACAGGACAACACTCGGTGGATGCCATATGTGTGTTTTCAATTTAAAAAAGCTTTCAGTTAACTACTTGCAGGAGAAAGTAATTGTAGCTGGTGGCCATTTTTAGTACTGTACCAGATTAGAGTTGTGTGTTTGTTTTTAATGTTAAAATGTCTGCATTTGATATCTCACCAGTATTTTCTTTTTTATAAGCAAAATACTTATTTTTATATTTTCTGATGTTGGTTCCAGGGGTACACGGCCAGCAGTGCCCTGGTCAGTGTAGTAGTAGTTGAAAGAATGGACCGCAGACAGGCATCGAAGGCCTAAAATAATAACACATGGCTGTAGGCAATTTTAAATTGGTTCCAGGGGTACACGGACAGCAGTGGTGTGGTCAGTGGAGGCCTAGTGGAAGGAGTGACCGCAGACAGGCATCGAAGGCCTAAAATAATAACACATGGCTGTAGGCAATTTTAAATTGGTTCCAGGGGTACACGGGCAGCAGTGACCTGGTCAGTGTAGTAGTAGTTGAAAGAATGGACCGCAGACAGGCATCGAAGGCCTAAAATAAAAAAATTGGGCTGGCTGTAGGCAATTTTAAATTGGTTCCAGGGGTACACGGGCAGCAGTGGTGTGGTCAGTGGAGGCCTAGTGGAAGGAGTGACCGCAGACAGGCATCGAAGGCCTAAAATAATAACACATGGCTGTAGGCAATTTTAAATTGGTTCCAGGGGTACACGGACAGCAGTGGTGTGGTCAGTGGAGGCCTAGTGGAAGGAGTGACCGCAGACAGGCATCGAAGGCCTAAAATAATAACACATGGCTGTAGGCAATTTTAAATTGGTTCCAGGGGTACACGGGCAGCAGTGACCTGGTCAGTGTAGTAGTAGTTGAAAGAATGGACCGCAGACAGGCATCGAAGGCCTAAAATAAAAAAATTGGGCTGGCTGTAGGCACTTTTAAATTGGTTCCAGGGGTACACGGGCAGCAGTGGTCTGGTCAGTGGAAGTCTAGTGGAAGGAGTGACCGCAGACAGGCTTCCAAGGCCTAACATAACAAACTTGGGCTGGCTGTAGGCACTTTTAAATTGGTTCCAGGGGTACACGGGCAGCAGTGGTCTGGTCAGTGGAAGTCTAGTGGAAGGAGTGACCGCAGACAGGCTTCGAAGGCCTAACATAACAAAATTGGGCTGGCTGTAGGCACTTTAAATTGGTTCCAGGGGTACATGGGCAGCAGTGTATGGTCAGTGGAAGTCTAGTGGAAGGAGTGACGGCAGACAGTCTTCGAAGGCCTAACATAACAAAATTGGGCTGACTGTAGGCACTTTTAAATTGGTTCCAGGGTAACACGGCCAGCAGTGGCCTGGTCAGTGTAGTAGTTGTAGAAAGAAGGGACCGCAGACAGGCTTCGAAGGCCTAACATAACAAAAATGTCAAAACAATGGTATTGTCAGTGCCAGGCATTGAAGGATGTCAGCGGCTAGACTACACATTGGTGAAGCTGTGAGAGATAATTTTGCTAGTGGTAGAGCACTGTTTGAGCTGGGGGGGGGAACTGTCTTGTGGCCGGCGGTACAGGCACAGGGCCCCTCATATTACAACGGTGTGTCTGACGTTGGGTGCGCACCACCACTGCCAGAGACACTTTATTGTACTATGAGGGACCCAGTGGCAGTGCCGTCGACCAAAAGCGGCCACACCCACCTCTTCAGACAAACAGCACTCTCAAGGGTCCAAGCGCAAAGTGGCGATAGCACGGCCCCGTGTGGGGAGTTTGGCCATTTCGTGAGGTGGAAACATGTCGTATGCTGGACAATCAGGTGAAGAAAATTACGAGATTGGAAAAGTCATTCAGAATAGTCCACAGGCAAGACCTTTTCATAGGAAAGCTAGGTGTCAGCCGGGCAGGGTGGGGCAAAAGATTTTGAAATCCAGTTGTGGTTCATTTTAATGAAGGTTAGATCATCTACATTTTGGGTAGCCAGACGAGTCCTTTTTTCTGTTAGTATTGAACCTGCAGCACTGAATACTCTTTCTGATAGGACACTAGCTGCCGGGCAAGCAAGCTCCTGCAATGCATATTCTGCCAATTCTGGCCAGGTGTCTAATTTGGATGCCCAGTAATCAAATGGGAATGACGGTTGAGGGAGAACGTCGATAAGGGATGAAAAATAGTTTGTAACCATACTGGACAAATGTTGTCTCCTGTCACTTTGAATTGATGCTGCAGTACCTGTCCTGTCTGCGGTCATAGAAAAATCACTCCACAACCTGGTCAGAAAACCCCTCTGTCCAACGCCACTTCTGATTTCTGCCCCTCTAACACCTCTGGTCTGCTGGCCCCTGGAGCTCGTGTGAGAACGATCACGGGCGCTGTGTGCAGGGAATGCCAGAAGCAAACGGTCAACAAGAGTTGATTGTTTTGTTGCTAATATTAGTTCCAAGTTCTCATGTGGCATAATATTTTGCAATTTGCCTTTATAGCGAGGATCAAGGAGGCAGGCCAACCAGTAATCGTCATCGTTCATCATTTTTGTAATGCGTGTGTCCCTTTTGAGGATACGCAAGGCATAATCCGCCATGTGGGCCAAAGTTCCCGTTGTCAAATCTGCGGTTGTGCTTGGTTGAGGGGCAGTTGCAGGCAAATCTACGTCACTTGTGTCCCTCAAAAAACCAGAACCCGGCCTTGCCACGCCACCAATTTCCCGTGCCCCCGGGAAAGCTTCCTCATTAAAAATATACTCATCCCCATCATCCTCCTCATCCTCCACCTCCTCTTCGCCCGGTACCTCGTCATGTACACTGCCCTGACCAGACAATCGCTGACTGTCATCAAGGCTTTCCTCTTCCTCTGGTGCAGACGCCTGATCCTTTATGTGCGTCAAACTTTGCATCAGCAGACGCATTAGGGGGATGCTCATGCTTATTATGGCGTTGTCTGCACTAACCAGCCGTGTGCATTCCTCAAAACACTGAAGGACTTGACACATGTCTTGAATCTTCGACCACTGCACACCTGACAACTCCATGTCTGCCATCCTACTGCCTGCCCGTGTATGTGTATCCTCCCACAAAAACATAACAGCCCGCCTCTGTTCGCACAGTCTCTGAAGCATGTGCAGTGTTGAGTTCCACCTTGTTGCAACGTCTATGATTAGGCGATGCTGGGGAAGGTTCAAAGAACGCTGATAGGTCTGCATACGGCTGGAGTGTACAGGCGAACGGCGGATATGTGCGCAAAGTCCACGCACTTTGAGGAGCAGGTCGGATAACCCCGGATAACTTTTCAGGAAGCACTGCACCACCAGGTTTAAGGTGTGAGCCAGGCAAGGAATGTGTTTCAGTTGGGAAAGGGAGATGGCAGCCATGAAATTCCTTCCGTTATCACTCACTACCTTGCCTGCCTCAAGATCTACAGTGCCCAGCCACGACTGCGTTTCTTGCTGCAAGAACTCGGACAGAACTTCCGCGGTGTGTCTATTGTCGCCCAAACACTTCATAGCCAATACAGCCTGCTGACGTATGCCAGTAGCTGCCCCATAATGGGAGACCTGGTGTGCAACAGTGGCAGGTGCGGATGGAGTGTTTGTGCGACTGCGGTCTGTGGACGAGCTCTTGCTTCTGCAGGAGGAGGAGGAGGAGGGGGTGCGAACGGCTACAGACAACTGTTTACTAGACCGTGGGCTAGGCAGAACTGTCCCAAACTTGCTGTCCCCTGTGGACCCTGAATCCACCACATTTACCCAGTGTGCCGTGATGGACACGTAACGTCCCTGGCCATGCCTACTGGTCCATGCATCTGTTGTCAGGTGCACCTTTGTGCTCACAGATTGCCTGAGTGCATGGACGATGCGCTCTTTAACATGCTGGTGGAGGGCTGGGATGGCTTTTCTGGAAAAAAAGTGTCGACTGGGTAGCTCGTAGCGTGGTACAGCGTAGTCCATCAGGTCTTTGAAAGCTTCGCTTTCAACTAACCGGTAGGGCATCATCTCTAACGAGATTAGTCTAGCTATGTGGGCGTTCAAACCCTGTGTACGCGGATGCGAGGCTAAGTATTTCCTTTTTCTAACCATAGTCTCATGTAGGGTGAGCTGGACTGGAGAGCTGGAGATCGTGGAACTAGCGGGGGTGCCGGTGGACATGGCAGACTGAGAGACGGTGGGAGATGGTATTGTTGCCGCCGGTGCCCTAGATGCAGTGTTTCCTACTACGAAACTGGTGATTCCCTGACCCTGACTGCTTTGGCCTGGCAAAGATACCTGCACAGATACAGCAGGTGGTGCGCTAAATGGTGGTCCTACACTGCCGGAAGGGATGTTGCGTTGATGACTAGCTTCATTGGCCGAGGGTGCAACAACCTTAAGGGACGTTTGGTAGTTAGTCCAAGCTTTCAAATGCATGGTGGTTAAATGTCTATGCATGCAACTAGTATTGAGACTTTTCAGATTCTGACCTCTGCTTAAGGAAGTAGAACATTTTTGACAGATGACTTTGCGCTGATCAATTGGATGTTGTTTAAAAAAATGCCAGACTGCACTCTTTCTAGCATCGGATACCTTTTCAGGCATTGCAGACTGAGCTTTAACCGGATGGCCACGCTGTCCTCCACCAGGTTTTGGCTTTGCCACGCGTTTTGGGCAAGATACGGGCCCGGCAGATGGAACCTGTGGCGATGTTGATGCCTGCTGCGGCCCCTCCTCCTCCTCTGCTTCAGAACTGCTGCCGCCTGCACCCTGTTCCCCCAATGGCTGCCAATCGGGGTCAAGAACTGGGTCATCTAATAACTCTTCTTGTACCTCCTGCGCAACTTCGTCTGTGTCACCGTGTCGTTCGGTGGTATAGCGTTCGTGATGGGGCAACATAGTCTCATCAGGGTCTGATTCTTGATCAGCACCCTGCGAGGGCAATGTTGTGGTCTGAGTCAAAGGACCAGCATAGTAGTCTGGCTGTGGCTGTGCGTCAGTGCACTCCATGTCAGATTCAATTTGTAATGGGCATGGACTGTTAACTGCTTCACTTTCTAAGCCAGGGACGGTATGTGTAAAGAGCTCCATGGAGTAACCCGTTGTGTCGCCTGCTGCATTCTTCTCTGTTGTTGTTTTTGCTGAAGAGGACAAGGAAGTGACTTGTCCCTGACCGTGAACATCCACTAACGACGCGCTGCTTTTACTTTTACCAGTTTCACGAGATGAGGCAAAAGAGCTAGAGGCTGAGTCAGCAAGATAAGCCAAAACTTGCTCTTGCTGCTCCGGCTTTAAAAGCGGTTTTCCTAATCCCAGAAAAGGGAGCGTTCGAGGCCTTGTGTAGCCGGACGACGAACCTGGCTCCACAGCTCCAGACTTAGGTGCAATATTTTTTCCCCCACGACCACCTGATGCTCCACCACTACCACTACCCTCATTACCAGCTGACAATGAACGCCCCCGGCCACGACCTCTTCCACTAGACTTCCTCATTGTTTTAAAAACGTAACCAAACTAACGTTATTTGTTGCAGTCACACAACTTACACGGTGAGCTATAACTTCAGTATGATTTAGCTACCCCTTTACAGGTTGGTGAGACCACAGCGAAAATCAGGCCCAATGTTACACACTCTTTTTTTGGTGGCTGCAAATTAGAGAGATGCCCCACACGCAGGACTGTCACTGAAGCACAAATGTTAATATTAATGTCACACTATTATTTTTTTTTTATTTTTATTTTTTTCAGGAACACTTTAGAAACCCCCCAAAAAAAAAAAAATAGATTTTTGCAGGGAGAATTTAGAAAACAAATGTAACAAACTATATGCTTTCTATGGGCCACTGAGTGAGAGATGACGCACACAGGAATCAGGAGTGGCACACAAGCCCAGAGGCCAATATTTTTCTACCAATGATTGATGGAGTTATTTTCTCTGGTAGATTTTGGAACCCAAATCAAGGAAAAAAAATGTAGGCTTTCTATGGACCACAATTGGAGAGAGAGAGAGAGAGAGATGGCACACCCAGGAGTCAAGACTGGCACACAAGCAGAAAGGCCAATATTAATCTCCCACTGTTTTTTTTTTTGTTTTTTTTTTTTTTGTTTTTTTTCAGGGAGACTTTAGAAAAAAAAATAATAAAAAAAATATGATTTTATCAGGAAGAATTTAGAAACCAAATAAAATAAAATGATTTTTTCAGGGAGAATTTATAAAACAAATAAAAACAAAAATAGGCGTTCTATGGCCCACTGACTGAGAGATGACGCACACAGGAGTCAGGAGTGGCACACAAACCCAGAGGCCAATATTTTTCTACCAATGATTGATGTAGTTATTTTCTCTGGTAGATTTTAGAACCCAAATCAAGGAAAAAAAATATAGGCTTTCTATGGACCACAATTGGAGAGAGAGAGAGAGAGAGAGAGAGAGAGAGAGAGAGAGAGAGAGAGAGATGGCACACCCAGGAGTCAAGACTGGCACACAAGCAGAAAGGCCAATATTAATCTCCCACTGTTTTTTTTGGTTGTTTTTTTTTTTTTTTTTTTTCAGGGAGACTTTAGAAAAAAAAATAATAAAAAAAATATGATTTTATCAGGAAGAATTTAGAAACCAAATAAAATAAAATGATTTTTTCAGGGAGAATTTATAAAACAAATAAAACCAAAAATAGGCGTTCTATGGCCCACTGACTGAGAGATGACGCACCCAGGAGTCAAGACTGGCACACAAGCAGAAAGGCCAATATTAATCTCCCACTGTTTTTTTTGGTTGTTTTTTTTTTTTTTTTTTCAGGGAGACTTTAGAAAAAAAAATAATAAAAAAAATATGATTTTATCAGGAAGAATTTAGAAACCAAATAAAATAAAATGATTTTTTCAGGGAGAATTTATAAAACAAATAAAACCAAAAATAGGCGTTCTATGGCCCACTGACTGAGAGATGACGCACCCAGGAGTCAAGACTGGCACACAAGCAGAAAGGCCAATATTAATCTCCCACTGTTTTTTTTGGTTGTTTTTTTTTTTTTTTTTTTCAGGGAGACTTTAGAAAAAAAAATAATAAAAAAAATATGATTTTATCAGGAAGAATTTAGAAACCAAATAAAATAAAATGATTTTTTCAGGGAGAATTTATAAAACAAATAAAACCAAAAATAGGCGTTCTATGGCCCACTGACTGAGAGATGACGCACCCAGGAGTCAAGACTGGCACACAAGCAGAAAGGCCAATATTAATCTCCCACTGTTTTTTTTTTTTTTTTTCAGGGAGACTTTAGAAAAAAAAATAATAAAAAAAATATGATTTTATCAGGAAGAATTTAGAAACCAAATAAAATAAAATGATTTTTTCAGGGAGAATTTAGAAAACAAATAAAACCAAAAATAGGCGTTCTATGGCCCACTGACTGAGAGATGACGCACACAGGAGTCAGGAGTGGCACACAAACCCAGAGGCCAATATTTTTCTACCAATGATTGATGTAGTTATTTTCTCTGGTAGATTTTAGAACCCAAATCAAGGAAAAAAAATATAGGCTTTCTATGGACCACAATTGGAGAGAGAGAGAGAGAGAGAGAGAGAGAGAGAGAGATGGCACACCCAGGAGTCAAGACTGGCACACAAGCAGAAAGGCCAATATTAATCTCCCACTGTTTTTTTGGTTGTTTTTTTTTTTTTTTTTTCAGGGAGACTTTAGAAATAAAAATAATAAAAAAAATATGATTTTATCAGGAAGAATTTAGAAACCAAATAAAATAAAATGATTTTTTCAGGGAGAATTTAGAAAACAAATAAAACCAAAAATATGCGTTCTATGGCCCACTGACTGAGAGAGAGAGAGAGATGGAACGCTTAGTACTGGCACACAAGCCCAAAGGGCAATATTAATCTCCCTTTTTTTTTCCAGGGAGAATTTCTGAAACCCAAAAAAAAAATAAAATAGGCTTTCTATGGCCCACTATTTGTGAGAGAGATGGGACGCTCAGGACTGGCACAGATGGCACGCTCAGGACTGGCACAGAAGCCCAGAGGCCAATATTAATCTCCCTTTTTTTCTGGGAGAATTTATAAAACCAAAAAAATATTTAAATAGGCTTTCTATGGCCCACTATTTGTGAGAGAGATGGCACGCTCAGGACTGGCACAGATGGCACGCTCACAACTGGCACACAAGCCCAGAGGCCAATATTAATCTCCCTTTTTTCAGGGAGAATTTCTAAAACCCAAAAAAAAAATAAAATAGGCTTTCTATGGCCCACTATTTGTGAGAGAGATGGGACGCTCAGGACTGGCACAGATGGCACGCTCAGGACTGGCACAGAAGCCCAGAGGCCAATATTAATCTCCCTTTTTTTCTGGGAGAATTTATAAAACCAAAAAAATATTTAAATAGGCTTTCTATGGCCCACTATTTGTGAGAGAGATGGCACGCTCAGGACTGGCACAGATGGCACGCTCACAACTGGCACACAAGCCCAGAGGCCATTATTAATCTCCCTTTTTTCAGGGAAAATTGATAAAACAAAAAAAAAAATTAAATAGGCTTTCTATGGCCCACTATTTGTGAGAGAGATGGCACGCTCAGGGCTGGCTGGCACAGATGGCACGCTCAGGACTGGCACACAAGCCCAGAGGCCAATATTAATCTCCCTTTTTTTCTGGGAGAATTTATAAAACCAAAAAAATATTTAAATAGGCTTTCTATGGCCCACTATTTGTGAGAGAGATGGCACGCTCAGGACTGGCACAGATGGCACGCTCACAACTGGCACACAAGCCCAGAGGCCAATATTAATCTCCCTTTTTTCAGGGAAAATTGATAAAACAAAAAAAAAAATTAAATAGGCTTTCTATGGCCCACTATTTGTGAGAGAGATGGCACGCTCAGGGCTGGCTGGCACAGATGGCACGCTCAGGACTGGCACACAAGCCCAGAGGCCAATATTAATCTCCCTTTTTTTCTGGGAGAATTTATAAAACCAAAAAAATATTTAAATAGGCTTTCTATGGCCCACTATTTGTGAGAGAGATGGCACGCTCAGGACTGGCACAGATGGCACGCTCACAACTGGCACACAAGCCCAGAGGCCAATATTAATCTCCCTTTTTTCAGGGAAAATTTATAAAACAAAAAAAAAAATTAAATAGGCTTTCTATGGCCCACTATTTGTGAGAGAGATGGCACGCTCAGGGCTGGCACAGATGGCACGCTCAGGACTGGCACACAAGCCCAGAGGCCAATATTAATCTCCCTTTTTTTCAGGGAGAATTTATAAAACCAAAAAAAAAAATAAATAGGCTTTCTATGGCCCACTATTTGTGAGAGAGATGGCACACTCAGGACTGGCACACAAGCCCAAAGGCCAATATTAATCTCCCACTGTATTTTTATCAGGGAGAATTTATACACCCCACAAAAAAAAATACAGAAAAATGAAAAGGCTTTCTATGGCCCACTATGTGAGAGAGATGGCACACACAGGGATGGCACTCTAGCAGAAATGCCAAATTGCCAATCTTAATCTCCCACCAAAAAAAAAAAAAAAAAAAAAAAAACAGGGAATGTCCTACAATTACTATCTCCCTGCCTGCAGTAATCTCAGCCAGGTATGGCAGGCAGCTACTATCTCCCTGCCTGCAGTAATCTCAGCCAGGTATGGCAGGCAGCAATAAGGAGTGGACTGATGCACAAATGAAATAAAAAGTGTGGACAAACAAAAAAGATAGCTGTGCAGAAAGGAAGGAACAAGAGGATTTGTGCTTTGAAAAAAGCAGTTGGTTTGCACAGCGGCGTACACACAGCAATGCAGCTATCAGGGAGCCTTCTAGGGCAGCCCAATGAGCTACAGCGCTGAGGGGAAAAAAAAAAAAAAAAAACTTCCACTGTCCCTGCACACCGAGGGTGGTGTTGGACAGTGCAAATCGCTGCAGCACAAGCGGTTTTGTGGTTAATGGACCCTGCCTAACGCTATCCCTGCTTCTGACAAAGCGGCAGCAACCTCTCCCTAAGCTCAGATCAGCAGCAGTAAGATGGCGGTCGGCGGGAACGCCTCTTTATAGCCCCTGTGACGTCGCAGACAGCAAGCCAATCACTGCAATGCCCTTCTCTAAGATGGTGGGGACCAGGACCTATGTCATCACGCTGCCCACACTCTGCGTTTACCTTCATTGGCTGAGAAATGGCGCTTTTCGCGTCATTGAAACGCGACTTTGGCGCGAAAGTCGCGTACCGCATGGCCGACCCCGCACAGGGGTCGGATCGGGTTTCATGAAACCCCGACTTAGCCAAAAGTCGGCGACTTTTGAAAATGTTCGACCCGTTTCGCTCAACCCTACCTCCTAGCTGCAGTGTAGATCTTGAGAAATTTGTTTATAATGTTATATGCTAATGATTTCTTCCAGGCTCTTGGGGCATGCGGTGCCTGGAAGAAATCACTTCCTCCTGACATTATTATAAAGGCACCCCCACTTCTGCGCATGTGCAGGCGAGTCTCTGCTACTGCGCAATGACTCACTGCACCTATGCAGAAAATCAATGAAGACACTGCACATAGAGGGGCGGACAGAGTTCGCATAACCGCTCGCATGCATAATGCAGGTGTGGGACTACAGCACCAAACAGGTCAGTGTGATGCTGATGGGAAGGGGGTGCCATTATAATGAAGTCAGGAGGCAGTGATTTCTTCCTTTCACCGCATGCCCCAGAACCTGGAAGAAATCATTTACAAATAATATAAATGAATTTCTCAAGATCTACGTCACAGCTATGAGGCATACAGGTAAGACTGGTTTAACCATCCTATTACCTGTATGCCCAAAGTAATAGCTCAAAACCGTCCAGGGGGTGACAGATTCACTTTAAGGCTTCTGTAGGTGCAGATGACCATGCATTCTCTCATCCAAGAGAATTGGGCCGATTATGCTAATTACTCTCTGATCATACTGTGGGCAGAGTTTGTTCAGCGTTGTTGATCAGACTGTGAATAGAGTGTGGTCAGAGTGTGATCATCTTCTCTCACATGAGGAGAAGATGGAAAAAAGCCTCCATTCTGTCAGTCTCTGGAAATCGAACTGCACTCAGGTGTCATCTGAATGCCGCCCGATGGATTTCATGGACTCATTGGCATGCATGGCTGAGTCTGTGCATAAATTCTTTCTTTGGACTTACTAGGTTCGTGGACTGGGTAGGACTGGGGTGTCTGGGGCCCACAGGGGGAATTGACCCTAGGAGCCCACCCTACAGCTATATGCAAATGTCTTCGCCGTTATCCCCGATATAGTAGAGCGTCGACTGTAAAACACAGGCAGCTGCTGCACATCTACTGTGCGCCACCAAAACTGGGATGTACAATTACGGTAGTTTGCATTAAAGCGTGCTTTGATGAAAGCAAGGTATCACCGATCCACAGGTTAGGTAGGTGATAACTCATTGATCGGTGGAGTCCGACCATTGAAAAGCGCACTGATCGGAAAAATGGGGAATCTTTATCCATGACAGGACACTTTTATCTCCATTTTAAAATGGAGCAGCAGATGGGATGTCTGACCGCAGCTCCATTCATCCTCTTTGGGGGCTTCAAGAAAAAGCCAAGTGCAGCCCCGTAAGCAGCTCCATAGTAATGGTGATAAGAGTTCACATTCTGCAGATCGGTGCAGGTCCCATCAGTCGGATCCTCCCCAATCCATAACTTATCACTTATCCTTTGGCCACGTTCACATGGTCAGTATTTGATCAGTATTTCTAAGTCAAAACCAGGAGTGGAACAATCAGAGGAAAAGTATTATAGAGACAAATCACCACTTCTGCATTTATCACCCACTCCTGGTTTTGGATTACAAATACTTAGACAAAATACTGACCAAATACTGAATGTGTGGACTAGGCCTTAGGATAGGTGATTACTTGTTTTCACCGTAGAATCACTGCAAGTGCATATTTACTATTATGTAATAGTCACAGGACAGAGAGGGGTGAAATGTCCAAGTTTTTAATCGCTATTGGAAAAATCAAGAATCTTCCCCTTATTGATATCAGAGAGAGCAAATGACTGTCATACACAACACAATCCACTATACCAAGACCAATAATACCACATACAAAGGAAAAAATACTGCCACATAATGACCAGACCACATATTACCACCACATATTGGCCGAGTAATATCATATGCAGGGGACAAATAGCACCACACTATGACCGGATCACAGATTATTACCACACAGTAACCAAATAAAGTCACATAAATGGAACAAATACTGCCAAACCATGACCAGACCACATATTACCACCACATGGTAATCAAATAATATCACATACAAAGGACAAATACCACCACATGATGACCAAACCACATATTACCACCACTTGGTAAACAAATAATTTCACATACAGGAGACAAATACCACCACACGATGACCAGACCACATTTTACCACCACATGGTAACCAAATAATATCATATACAGGGAACAAATACCATCACACTATGACCAGGCCACATAGTGACCAAATAATACCAAATACAGGAGACAAGTACTGCCACACCACGACCAGACCACATATTACCACCACATAGTGACTGAATAATACCACATACTATACATGTGGTTAATATAGTCACATGATGACCAGACCACAGTGACCGAATAATACCACATACAGGGGATTAATAGGGGATTAAGGCAGCCACATCATGACCAGACCACATATTACCATCACATAGTGACTGAATAATACCACATACTGTACATGTGGTTAATATAGTCACATCATGACCTGACCACAGTGACCGAATAATACCACATACAGGGGATTAATAGGGGATTAAGGCAGCCACATCATGACCAGACCACATAGTGACCAAATACTACCACATACAAGAGAAATACCACCAAATCATGACCAGATCACATATTACCACCACATAGTGAGAGTACTACAATACTGATCATTAATAATAACCACAATACTAATAACACTAACATTACCACCAGTGACATTGTTCACATGAGCTCTGTATGCAGTATAGTGTATAGTGTACAGGTAATACAGTGATCACTGGTGACATTATACACAGGAGCATGTATATAGTTACAGTGTACATGTAATACAGTGATCACCAGTGACATTATACACAGGAGCATGTATATTGTGACAGTGTACAGGTAATACAGTGATCACCAGTGACAGTATACACAGGAGATCTGTATATAGTTTCAGTGTACAGGTAATACAGTGATCACTGGTGACATTATACACAGGAGCTCTGCATATGATGTCAGTGTACAGGTAATACAGTGATCACCAGTGACATTATACACAGGAGCTCTGTATATAGTGTCAGTGTACAGGTAATGCAGTAATCATCAGTGACATTATACAAAGGAGCTCTGTGTATAGTGTACAGGTAATACAGTGATCACCAGTGACATTATACACAGGAGCTCTGTATATAGTGTCAGTGTACATATACAGTTAGGTCCATATATATTTGGACAGAGACAAAATTTTTCTAATTTTGGTTATAGACATTACCACAATGAATTTTAAACAAAACAATTCAGATGCAGTTGAAGTTCAGACTTTCAGCTTTCATTTGAGGGTATCCACATTAAAATTGGATGAAGGGTTTATGAGTTTCAGCTCCTTAACATGTGCCACCCTGTTTTTAAAGGGACCAAAAGTAATTGGACAGATTCAATAATATTAAATTAAATGTTCATTTTTAGTACTTGGGTTGAAAACCCTTTGTTGGCAATGACTGCCTGAAGTCTTGAACTCATGGACATCACCAGACGCTGTGTTTCCTCCTTTTTGATGCTCTGCCAGGCCTTCACTGCTGTGGTTTTCAGTTGCTGTTTGTTCATGAGCCTTTCTGTCTGAAGTTTAGTCTTTAACAAGTGAAATTCTGCTCAATTGGGTTGAG
This sequence comes from Ranitomeya imitator, assembly GCF_032444005.1. NCBI lineage: Eukaryota > Metazoa > Chordata > Amphibia > Anura > Dendrobatidae > Ranitomeya > Ranitomeya imitator. The sequence goes on from NC_091282.1 coordinate 356,953,400, forward strand.
ATCAGGTGACTGACTTGGCCATTCAAGAATATTCCACTGCTTTGCTTTAATAAACTCCTGGGTTGCTTTAGCTTTATGGTTTGGGTCATTGTCCATCTGTAGTATGAAATGACGACCAATCAGTTTGGCTGCATTTGGCTGGATCTGAGCACACAGTATGGCTCTGAATACCTCAGAATTCATTCGGCTGCTTCTGTCCTGCGTCACATCATTAATAAACACTAGTGACCCAGTGCCACTGGCAGCCATGCATGCCCAAGCCATCACACTGTCTTTTACAGATGATGTGCTATGCTTTCGATCATGAGCTGTACCACACCTTTGCCATACTTTTCTCTTTCCATCATTCTGGTAGAGGTTGATGTTGGTTTCATCTGTCCAAAGAATGTTTTTCCAGAACTGTGCTGGCTTTTTTAGATGGTTTTTTAGCAAAGTCCAGTCTAGCCATTTTATTCTTGATGCTTATGAGTGGCTTGCACCGTGCAGTGAACCCTCTGTATTTACTTTCATGCAGTCTTCTCTTTATGGTAGATTTGGATATTGATACGCCGACCTCCTGGAGAGTGTTGGTCACTTGGTTGGCTGTTGTGAAGTGGTTTCTCTACACCATGGAGATTATTCTGCCATCATCCACCACTGTTGTCTTCTGTGGGCGCCCAGGTCTTTTTGCATTGATGAGTTCACCAGAGCTTTCTTTCTTTCTCAGGATGTACCAAACTGTAGATTTTGCCACTCCTAATATTGCAGCAATTTCTCGGATGGGTTTTTTCTGTTTTCACAGCTTAAGGATGGCTTGTTTCACCTGCATAATGTTAGGGGTCGAGTTCCCGCTTCTGCACAGGGGGAATCTCGAGCCACCTCCGCTGCGGTCTCCCATTCTTGTCCAGCCGCAGTGGAGTCTGCTCAGCAAAGACGTCGGTCCCAGCGTCTTGCTCATTCTCACTCTGTTCTGAGAGTTACTGCTGCTTCTCCAGTCTCTGCCATTAAAGTCAGTGCTGGTCAGCAGCGAGCGGACTTCTCTGGGACTAAGTCCTTGTCTGCACGTACTGAGCATGTCCAGGGTAAGATCTCCCGTTGGAGATCGAGGGTCATGTGCTCAGGCTCTGCAGCACATTCCATTGGTCCTTTTGGCAGGTCTTGGAAGGGCAAAGGTACTGTAGCCACTTCCTGTGCTGCTGCTATATAAACTGCGCATGACCGCACGGCCATGCGCTAGTATTGTCTTACAATTGAATACGTGTGTTTGTTGTGAGTGCAAGTCGTTCATTAAATACCCCTACCCTATTGTATGATTGTTCGCGTATGGAGTATGGCTGCTATCTAGCGCCCGACTAATCACTCAACGTGTCACACACGTATCAGCGTCTATTGCTGTGACCGCCAGTGCGGCGCCACGCGCCAGTAGTGTGCTTCCTGACCCACGTCTGGGTGCTTAGTGGTGCCTGCCAGCACGGCACAGTTCGCACTTCGGTGCTCTAATTATAAGAGTTGCCTAACACACCCTGTTGCGGTGCTGTGTCAGCAAGTGGTCTAATTGGACTTCAATCCTGTGTCTTGGGGTTGTGTTCGCTGACTCCTTGCTTGCACTCTTTAGTGCGGTATTGTGGACCTGTGGTTTTACCGGGTTCGCTTCCACCGCCATATTACGCTGCCATTTACTAGCAGCAGGTTTTTACCTGCACGGTGGACCCCGGACTGCGAACGCATCTATTACATCTTTCTTGGTGCGTTCCGCCAGTCCTAACAGAATACTAGCGCCAGGGTCTGGCTAGTAAATGGCAGACGATCAGCGTTTACAGCGGTACATCCAGCAGCTGGAGGGAAGGTTGGCGGCTCTAGAGCGTTCAACCTCAGCTGTGGATGTCACTGCTGTCGCTGTTCAGGCTGCAAGTGTAGCCGCAGCCAGTTTGTCCGCTGCCACCTCTGCCCCGACTTTATCCCGTCTCCCGCTTCCTGACAAGTTTGCTGGTGACAGTAAACAATGTGGCGGATTCGTAAGCCAGTGCTCCATACACCTTGAGCTCCTGGCGCCGCGTTTCCCTACGGAACGGGCGAAAGTGGGATTTATTTTATCTCTCTTGTCGGGCAGGGCGTTGGAGTGGGCAACGCCACTTTGGGAGCGTGATGACCGTGTGGTACAGAGTGCTCCGCTCTTTCTGGACGCTCTGAAGCAGGTCTTTTTGGGACCCCGTATTACACACGATACCGCGCTCCAGTTATTGACAATCACTCAGGGTTCGTCCGTGGTCAGTCAGTTTGCCATCCAGTTCCGGACTCTAGCCTCGGAGTTAGAGTGGTCGGATAAAGTTCTAATTCCGGTGTTCTGGAGGGGACTGGCAGACCACGTGAAGGACGCCTTAGCCACCAGGGAGATACCCGCCACACTGGAGGAGCTTATTTCTCTATCTACCCGCATCGTCCTCCGTTTTCACGAACGAAGGTTAGAGCAGACCCAGTGTAGGCAGAGGTTTAAACTGGCTCCCACCTTCGCCAGACCTCTTGAATCTTCCGTTTTGGCGTCCGACTCCCATGAGCCCATGGAGGTTTCTCGAGCGGGACCTAAGTCTCAGGCCGCTCGAGTACCCATGGTTTGTAAAAATTGTCACCAACGAGGACATTACAATAATATATGTCCACGGCGGTCAGGAAAACGATCGCGTCTAGTAACCTTAGGGGGAGGTTCACTAGACACAGCGGCTTTTTCCTCCAAACTGTCCTTTAAAGGGACAATCCTGTTTGACTCATCCACTCTACCAGTCGAGCTTTGTGTGGATTCAGGAGCAGAGGGAAATTTCATGTCCTCTGCTTTTGCTCTGCGCCACGCTGTACCACTTGTTATGCTCGCCAAACCTGTAACTGTTAGAGTTGTGAATGGGTCGACACTTCCACAACAAATCACACACCAGACTGTTCCATTCTCGTTGTCCATGTCCCCTTCCCACCAGGAGATTATTTCCCTTCTAGTCCTACCCGAGGGAATGGATGAGATTTTACTGGGAATACCCTGGCTCCGTTACCACTCCCCACATATTGAGTGGTCCTCTGGGAGAATATTGGGTTGGAGTAAGTCTTGTATGGGCAGGTGTGTGAGTGAGTACAGGTCTCTACTACCGAGGTACCCGCAGACCTTTCATCTCTTCCAAGGTACTATTGGTGCTATGCAGATGTATTCTCTAAAAAGGCAGCAGAGACTCTACCGCCTCATCGCCCCTATGACTGTCCTATTGACCTCTTGCCTGGAGCTGAACCTCCTCGGGGAAGGGTATATCCCCTCTCTCTCCCTGAGACGGAGGCTATGTCTCAATACATCCAGGAGAATTTGGCAAGAGGATTCATTAGGAAGTCAGTGTCTCCTGCAGGGGCGGGATTCTTCTTCGTACAGAAGAAGAACGGGGAATTACGTCCTTGCATTGATTACAGGGGTCTCAATGCTATCACCATTAAAAATAAGTACCCGTTGCCCCTGATATCGGAGCTCTTTGACAGGCTAAGGGGAGCAAAGATATTCACCAAACTAGATCTGCGGGGTGCCTACAACTTAATTCGCATCCGTGAGGGGGACGAATGGAAAACGGCTTTCAATACCAGGGATGGGCACTATGAGTACCTGGTGATGCCCTTCGGGCTCTGTAATGCCCCAGCCGTTTTTTAGGACTTTGTCAACGATATCTTCCGGGATATGCTTTCCACCTCGGTTGTAGTCTATCTGGATGATATTCTCATCTTCTCTCCAGATATTGACTCCCACCGGAGAGATGTTGGCAGAGTCTTCGAACTCTTACGGGCGAATTCCTTATATGCAAAGTTGGAGAAGTGTGTGTTTGAACAGGAGTCCTTGCCTTTCCTGGGCTATATCATCTCGGCCCAGGGATTGGCTATGGATCCTGCCAAACTACAAGCAGTGATGGACTGGCAGGAACCCCATTCTCTTAAAGCGGTGCAGTTCATAAATTACTATCGCCAGTTCATTCCCCACTTCTCAACTTTGGTAGCTCCCTTGGTATCCCTCACCAAGAAGGGAGCGAATCCCAAATCGTGGTCCGAAGGGGTCTCCAAGGCCTTCTCTTCTATAAAGTCCCATTTTGCCAGTGCTCCTATCTTACATCGTCCCGATGTGGGTAAGCCATTCCTTTTGGAGGTGGATGCCTCATCCGTTGGTGCTGGAGCAGTCCTCTATCAAAAGGATGCTCAGGGTCGGAAGCACCCGTGCTTCTTTTTCTCAAAGACCTTCACACCAGCGGAGAGAAATTACTCCATCGGGGATAGAGAGTTGCTGGTAATGAAGTTGGCCTTTTCGGAGTGGAGACATCTCTTGGAGGGTGCTCGGTTCCCATTCCAAGTTTTCACGGATCACAAGAATTTGGTCTATTTACAAACAGCCCAGCGGCTGAATTCTCGTCAGGCCAGATGGTCCTTGTTTTTCTCCCGGTTCCACTTTACCCTACATTATCTCGCCGGGGAGAAGAACATTCGTGCTGACGCTCTCTCTCGCTCCTTCGTGTCAGCTGAGGAGGAGGAGGACTTGCCTCGACTCATTGTCCCTTCGGAGAGTCTGAGAACTGTAGCTCCGGTTTCGCTGGAGTCTGTGCCCCCGGGCAAGACTTTTGTTCCCATCAATTTGCGTCCGGAGGTTCTCGCTTGGGCTCATTCATCCAGAGTGGGTGGACACTTTTGGGGCAAAAAGGACATCTGAGCTACTGGCGAGGACGTACTGGTGGCCACATATGGTTCGTGACGTCGGAGACTACGTTCAGGCATGTGTCTCTTGTGCCAAGAATAAGTCTTCCCGACAACGGCCAGCTGGTTTGTTATACCCTCTGCCGGTGGCAGACAGGCCCTGGGAGATGGTCGGGATGGATTTTGTTGTGGGTCTGCCCAAGTCTCGTGGCTGTACCATTATTTGGGTAATCACCGACCATTTTTCTAAAATGGTGCATTTGGTGCCGCTTCCCCGGTTACCTTCTGCACGGGCCTTGGCAGCGTTGTTTGTCAAACACATCTTTCGTCTTCACGGTATGCCAGACAAAATTGTCAGTGACCGAGGTCCCCAGTTTGTGTCTCGGTTCTGGAGAGAGCTTTGTCGTCTTCTCAGTATCGAGTTGAATCTCTCTTCGGCTTATCATCCCGAGACGAATGGGTTGGTAGAGAGAGCCAACCAGACCTTGGTCACATATCTGCGACATTTTGTTTCGGCTAAGCAGGATCACTGGGCATCTTTGCTACCATGGGCGGAGTTTGCTCTTAACAATGCCGTCGCTGATTCCACTGGACAGACTCCATTCCTCCTTAACTATGGTCAGCATCCGCGGGTACCTGTGCCCATGCCCGTGTCTTCTGCCGATTCCAGGGTGGCAGACTGGGCTGTGGAGGCACGGGACATTTGGGATCGCACTCAGGATGCCATTCAGGCTTCCAAGGAGAGAATGAGGTCCTCCGCCGACGCACATCGGCGCCCCGCTCCAACCTTTGCTCCTGGCGACTTAGTGTGGCTCTCCGCTCGTAACATCAGGCTGCGAGTTGAGTCTACCAAGTTTGCACCTCGCTACTTAGGTCCTTTTAAGGTCCTCGAACAGGTTAATCCTGTGGTTTACCGTCTGGCCCTTCCTCCACGCCTAGGTATCACCGACACCTTTCACGTGTCCCTCCTTAAGCCCGTCTACATGTCCCGGTTTTCTGAGTCATCTACTGGGACGTCGGGTTCGTCTACGGATGATTACGAGGTGACCGCTATCTTGGGGTACAAGGTGGTTCGTGGCAAAAAAATTTATTTGGTGGATTGGAGGGGTTACGGTCCTGAGGATAGATCCTGGGAGCCTGCTGAGCACATTCAGGCTCCGCAGCTCATTGCTGCCTTCGAACGTAGCGAGGCCCAAGGAGGGGGGGGGCCCTAGGAGGGGGGGTAATGTTAGGGGTCGAGTTCCCGCTTCTGCACAGGGGGAATCTCGAGCCACCTCCGCTGCGGTCTCCCATTCTTATATTCACAATAATTGCTCTCAAAATCTGACATACATTCCTCCCAAATGGGAGGTACAGTACCCAATAGCACAATGTCTCACAGATGGTGTGAACAAAGCATGTATAAATCCACACTATGGTACCAGATAAAAAATAACAATTTTATTGAATCGTATAAAAGACATATATAAAACACATACAGTGGGGCAAAAAAGTATTTAGTCAGTCAGCAATAGTGCAAGTTCCACCACTTAAAAAGATGAGAGGCGTCTGTAATTTACATCATAGGTAGACCTCAACTATGGGAGACAAACTGAGAAAAAAAAAATCCAGAAAATCACATTGTCTGTTTTTTTATCATTTTTTTTGCATATTATGGTGGAAAATAAGTATTTGGTCAGAAACAAACAATCAAGTTTTCTGGCTCTCACAGACCTGTAACTTCTTCTTTAAGAGTCTCCTCTTTCCTCCACTCATTACCTGTAGTAATGGCACCTGTTTAAACTTGTTATCGGTATAAAAAGACACCTGTGCACACCCTCAAACAGTCTGACTCCAAACTCCACTATGGTGAAGACCAAAGAGCTGTCAAAGGACACCAGAAACAAAAGTGTAGCCCTGCACCAGGCTGGGAAGACTGAATCTGCAATAGCCAACCAGCTTGGAGTGAAGAAATCAACAGTGGGAGCAATAATTAGAAAATGGAAGACATACAAGACCACTGATAATCTCCCTCGATCTGGAGCTCCACGCAAAATCCCACCCCGTGGGGTCAGAATGATCACAAGAACGGTGAGCAAAAATCCCAGAACCACGCGGGATGACCTAGTGAATGAACTGCAGAGAGCTGGGACCAATGTAACAAGGTCTACCATAAGTAACACACTACGCCACCATGGACTCAGATCCTGCAGTGCCAGACGTGTCCCACTGCTTAAGCCAGTACATGTCCGGGCCCGTCTGAAGTTTGCTAGAGAGCATTTGGATGATCCAGAGGAGTTTTGGGAGAATGTCCTATGGTCTGATGAAACCAAACTGGAACTGTTTGGTAGAAACACAACTTGTCGTGTTTGGAGGAAAAAGAATACTGAGTTGCATCCATCAAACACCATACCTACTGTAAAGCATGGTGGTGGAAACATCATGCTTTGGGGCTGTTTCTCTGCAAAGGGGCCAGGACGAGTGATCCGGGTACATGAAAGAATGAATGGGGCCATGTATCGTGAGATTTTGAGTGCAAACCTCCTTCCATCAGCAAGGGCATTGAAGATGAAACGTGGCTGGGTCTTTCAACATGACAATGATCCGAAGCACACCGCCAGGGCAACGAAGGAGTGGCTTCGTAAGAAGCATTTCAAGGTCCTGGAGTGGCCTAGCCAGTCTCCAGATCTCAACCCTATAGAAAACCTTTGGAGGGAGTTGAAAGTCCGTGTTGCCAAGCGAAAAGCCAAAAACATCACTGCTCTAGATGAGATCTGCATGGAGGAATGGGCCAACATACCAACAACAGTGTGTGGCAACCTTGTGAAGACTTACAGAAAACGTTTGACCTCTGTCATTGCCAAAAAAGGATATATTACAAAGTATTGAGATGAAATTTTGTTTCTGACCAAATACTTATTTTCCACCAAAATATGCAAATAAAATGTTAAAAAAACATACAATGTGATTTTCGGGATTTTTTTTTCTCAGTTTGTCTCCCATAGTTGAGGTCTACCTATGATGTAAATTACAGACGCCTCTCATCTTTTTAAGTGGTGGAACTTGCACTATTGCTGACTGACTAAATATTTTTTTGCCCCACTGTAACTACAAATCAAGAATAGTGCAGTAAATCCACAAAAAGAGGGACATAAATGCCATAGGCAAATACACAACCCAAATGAATACTGTCACCTATAGTGGCCACTTAGTATATGTATGCCTGAATGTGAGGGGCTACCATTAACCTTACTATAACAAGGAAAGTATAGGCCATCCTAAAAGGAAAGTAGCCCAGGTATAGTAGCGTTCCCAAACAGAAGTGGCTATATCAAAAAAATAACAGCCTGTAAAGGTAAGTAAAGGTAAATTACCTGATGATATATGTGGGGTGAAATCCTCGGCGTCCCTCTGCCCCGACGCGCGTTTCGCGGTAGCTTCTTCTGGAGGCGTGTCAGGGCAGGGGGCTTGCCGGTATATATAGTAAATAATACTCCGTTCATTGGTCTATACTAACAAATTGCCTACGAACAGCTGGGGAGAACCGGATGTCTATATATCGCGCATGCGCCCAGTCGTGTACGGACACGGGAAACTAAGTGTGAAGAGGTGGCGTACGGACTTCCTACCCTCATAGATAGTTACCGCGCATGCGAAAACACCACAGGAGTGCCGCCCCACTAATTAGTATATGGCGCAGGCGCCCAGGCTACCGCACACATATACGGATACCGGAAGTGCTACAGCAGTGTACAGACTTCCTCCCTCTGTAGGTATATATCGCGCATGCGTTGAGATGACCCGTGTTGAGCAGCAAAAACATACCCCGATCTAAAATGTATGGCACCGGTTTTAAGGTCTCCGCACACCTGTACGGAAACCGGAAGTACTAAGGGGCCTGCGTTATAAAATATAGATGTTTAAACGTAATAGTACCCAATGTCTATGGGAATAGTGGCGCATGCACAATTGACAGCACCCAAATAAAAAAGGGAAGCCAGATCATGGTCACGGGGCCGGCAGTGCCGAGTTGTCCGATGTGCAACTCGTCACCACCAAACCCCCATAGTCCACCATCTGTCTATCCCACGGGCCTGCAAAAAGATCATGCGCTCCCCCCACCGACATGAAAGCACAAAAAGGGACGCCATAAAAAAGAAATGAAATAAATAAAAAATGAACGTGAAAACCAAATATATATATGTGGAAGTTGAAACGTAATGCATCATAAACCTTTTGCCAATAATACTGGGACGTCGGGTTCGTCTACGGATGATTACGAGGTGACCGCTATCTTGGGGTACAAGGTGGTTCGTGGCAAAAAATTTTATTTGGTGGATTGGAGGGGTTACGGTCCTGAGGATAGATCCTGGGAGCCTGCTGAGCACATTCAGGCTCCGCAGCTCATTGCTGCCTTCGAACGTAGCGAGGCCCAAGGAGGGGGGGGCCCTAGGAGGGGGGGTAATGTTAGGGGTCGAGTTCCCGCTTCTGCACAGGGGGAATCTCGAGCCACCTCCGCTGCGGTCTCCCATTCTTATATTCACAATAATTGCTCTCAAAATCTGACATACATTCCTCCCAAATGGGAGGTACAGTACCCAATAGCACAATGTCTCACAGATGGTGTGAACAAAGCATGTATAAATCCACACTATGGTACCAGATAAAAAATAACAATTTTATTGAATCGTATAAAAGACATATATAAAACACATAACTACAAATCAAGAATAGTGCAGTAAATCCACAAAAAGAGGGACATAAATGCCATAGGCAAATACACAACCCACATGAATACTGTCACCTATAGTGGCCACTTAGTATATGTATGCCTGAATGTGAGGGGCTACCATTAACCTTACTATAACAAGGAAAGTATAGGCCATCCTAAAAGGAAAGTAGCCCAGGTATAGTAGCGTTCCCAAACAGAAGTGGCTATATCAAAAAAATAACAGCCTGTAAAGGTAAGTAAAAGTAAATTACCTGATGATATATGTGGGGTGAAATCCTCGGCGTCCCTCTGCCCCGACGCGCGTTTCGCGGTAGCTTCTTCTGGAGGCGTGTCAGGGCAGGGGGCTTGCCGGTATATATAGTAAATAATACTCCGTTCATTGGTCTATACTAACAAATTGCCTACGAACAGCTGGGGAGAACCGGATGTCTATATATCGCGCATGCGCCCAGTCGTGTACGGACACGGGAAACTAAGTGTGAAGAGGTGGCGTACGGACTTCCTACCCTCATAGATAGTTACCGCGCATGCGAAAACACCACAGGAGTGCCGCCCCACTAATTAGTATATGGCGCAGGCGCCCAGGCTACCGCACACATATACGGATACCGGAAGTGCTACAGCAGTGTACAGACTTCCTCCCTCTATAGGTATATATCGCGCATGCGTTGAGATGACCCGTGTTGAGCAGCAAAAACATACCCCGATCTAAAATGTATGGCACCGGTTTTAAGGTCTCCGCACACCTGTACGGAAACCGGAAGTACTAAGGGGCCTGCGTTATAAAATATAGATGTTTAAACGTAATAGTACCCAATGTCTATGGGAATAGTGGCGCATGCACAATTGACAGCACCCAAATAAAAAAGGGAAGCCAGATCATGGTCACGGGGCCGGCAGTGCCGAGTTGTCCGATGTGCAACTCGTCACCACCAAACCCCCATAGTCCACCATCTGTCTATCCCACGGGCCTGCAAAAAGATCATGCGCTCCCCCCACCGACATGAAAGCACAAAAAGGGACGCCATAAAAAAGAAATGAAATAAATAAAAAATGAACATGAAAACCAAATATATATATGTGGAAGTTGAAACGTAATGCATCATAAACCTTTTGCCAATAATAAAACTACAACATGCTAAAATTGACATATAAATGGCAATGATAATGTGACTATCAGTGCTTACCAACATGTGTGATGATGCTGTGAACCTACAAAATGTAAAAGACTGCCTACTTGGGCAACCATACAGATACTGGTCTCCCATTCTTGTCCAGCCGCAGTGGAGTCTGCTCAGCAAAGACGTCGGTACCAGCGTCTTGCTCATTCTCACTCTGTTCTGAGAGTTACTGCTGCTTCTCCAGTCTCTGCCATTAAAGTCAGTGCTGGTCAGCAGCGAGCGGACTTCTCTGGGACTAAGTCCTTGTCTGCACGTACTGAGCATGTCCAGGGTAAGATCTCCCGTTGGAGATCGAGGGTCATGTGCTCAGGCTCTGCAGCACATTCCATTGGTCCTTTTGGCAGGTCTTGGAAGGGCAAAGGTACTGTAGCCACTTCCTGTGCTGCTGCTATATAAACTGCGCATGACCGCACGGCCATGCGCTAGTATTGTCTTACAATTGAATACGTGTGTTTGTTGTGAGTGCAAGTCGTTCATTAAATACCCCTACCCTATTGTATGACTGTTCGCGTATGGAGTATGGCTGCTATCTAGCGCCCGACTAATCACTCAACGTGTCACACACGTATCAGCGTCTATTGCTGTGACCGCCAGTGCGGCACCACGCGCCAGTAGTGCGCTTCCTGACCCACGTCTGGGTGCCTAGTGGTGCCTGCCAGCATGGCACAGTTCGCACTTCGGTGCTCTAATTATAAGAGTTGCCTAACACACCCTGTTGCGGTGTTGTGTCAGCAAGTGGTCTAATCGGACTTCAATCCTGTGTCTTGGGGTTGTGTTCGCTGACTCCTTGCTTGCACTCTTTAGTGCGGTATTGCGGACCTGTGGTTTTACCGGGTTCGCTTCCACCGCCATATTACGCTGCCATTTACTAGCAGCAGGTTTTTACCTGCACGGTGGACCCCGGACTGCGAACGCATCTATTACATCTTTCTTGGTGCATTCCGCCAGTCCTAACACATGGAGAGCTCCTTTGACCACATGTTTACTTCACAGCAAAACCTTCCAAATGCATGCACCACACCTCAAATCAACTCCAGGCCTTTTATCTGCTTAATTGAGAATGACATAACGAAGGGATTGCCCACACCTGTCCATGAAATAGCCTTGGAGTCAATTGTCCAATTACTTTTGGTCCCTTTAAAAACAGGGTGGCACATGTTAAGGAGCTGAAACTCTTAAACCCTTCATCCAATTTTAATGTGGGTACCCTCAAATGAAAGCTGAAAGTCTGAACTTCAACTGCATCTGAATTGTTTTGTTTAAAATACATTGTAGTAATGTCTATAACCAAAATTAGAAAAATGTTGTCTCTGTCCAAATATATATGGACCTAACTGTAATACAGTGATCACCAGTGACGTTATACAAAGGAGCTCTGTGTATAGTGTACAGGTAATACAGTGATCACCAGTGACATTATACACAGGAGCTCTGTATATAGTGTCAGTGTACAGATAATACAGTGATCACCAGTGACGTTATACAGAGGAGCTCTGTATACAGAGTATATAGTGTGAGTGTACAAGTAACACACTGACTCACTGGTGACGTCTGTAGTTGAAGTCTTTCATCTTCATCCAGTGCAGACCACGATCACTTTTCCAGCCAGGACTCGTCTCTGCAGAAAATAGCACAGTTATTTATAGCTGATCGCTCCCGGAGGACATTCCCCACTATTTTCCCTGACCTTTACACTATGTCAGATGAAGAAAAAAAAGACATAGTGCCACCCTGCACAGTAGCAGGACCCCCTTTTGTTCTCCCCCATGGAAGACAGAAACCTCAAAAGTAAAAGACATTACAGCACCCCTGATTGGCCCCTACAGTAATTATGTCCCCACTTGACAGCCTAAACCAATAATGTATGTTCCTCATTCTGACCTCCATACAGTAATTATGTCACCCTTTTTTTTTAATAAAGTGCCAGATCCTGGGCCCCTTTATTTAATGTCACCATCCTGGACCCCAATGTCCACTTTAATAAGGTCCTCATTCTAGGTCCTTATGTCTACTTTAATAATATCCCCTCCCTGGGCCTCTATGCCCGCCCCTATGGCCACTACCTTGCCCAATCACAGGGGGGATTCTCCTCACCTTCTTGCACTCCCCGGGGTCCTCTTGTGGCTTCAAATTTAGCGTGGTTGTTAAAATGGCTGCCAACTGCCACTGTGACAGGGCGCTCTGCTCTGTGACAGGCCGCGCACTGACGTCACAAAGCAGTAACATTGAAAGGCCACCGGCCTATCAAAGGCTGCGGGAGTCATTTAACATAACTGCTATGTGACGTCAATGCATGGCCTGTCACAGAGCACAGTGCCCTGTCATAGCTGCAGCCGGCATTCATCTTGATGTGCTTCTTTGCCAGGGTCGGCTCCATGTTTTCATGGAGCTCAGGAGAAAGAGAATCAGTGGGCCCCTTTAACACATGACACTATTCCTGATGCACAGATAAAAAATACAGGTATAGTACAATATATGAGCACAACATAGTGCTCCATACAGTATTATTGGCACCACATAGTCCTCCATACAGTATTATGGGCAACCTCATAGTCCTCTATAAAGCATTATGGGCAACCACATAGTCCTCTATACAGTGTTATGGGCACCTCATAGTCCGCCATACACTATTATAGGCAACCACATAGTCCTCCATACAGTATTATGGGCAACCACATAGTCTGCCATACAGTATTATGGGCAAACACATAGTCCTCCAAACAGTATTATGGGCCCCATATAATGCTCCTCCATACAGTATATCACGGGCCACATATAATGCTCCTCCATACAGTACATCACGGGCCACATATAATGCTCCTTCATACAGTACATCATGGGCTCCATGTAATGCTCCAACATACAATACATCATGGGCCCCATGTAATGCTCCTCCATACAGTACATCATGGGCCCCATGTAATTCTCCCCACACAGCATATCATGGGCCCCATATAATGCTCCTCCATACAGCAAATCATGGGCCCCTTGCTCCTCCATACAAAATTATAGGCCCCATTCTTCTCCATACACTATTATGGGCCCCATGCTCCTCCATACAGTGTTATGGGCCCCATATTCCTCCATACAGTATTATGAACCCCATGTAATGCTGCATACATAAAAAGATATCAAATACTCACCTCAGACATTCCCGCTGCACTCTGCATCTCTCCCGGCTCTGCAATGCTCAGGACAGAGAGGCTGAGCATGCAGTGATGAAGTCATAGCTCCCTCTGATTGAGACATTGTAGAGTCAGAGGGCACTGAAGATAGTACAGCTGCCAGGAACCAGGAAAGGTGAAAATTAGAGGGGGCCCCTGATGCCAGCGCTGGCACCGGGCTCCCCAACTCACGGACCCCATAGCGTGTGTCCCACCCCCCTTTTGCCCAGGGCCCACAGCGCATACCTGGGTTCACCGGTTGGTGCTGCCGGCCCTGGTCATTGCGGTGGGTCGGGACTGCGTGCACGCGCTCGCATGCACGCACCTCTGCCTCCTGCAGTTTTAAAGGGCCCGTGTACCTAAAAAAATTTTCTTTCTTCCTCCTCTCTGTGGCCCACTGGGCATTTCACCGGTGTCCCGGTGGGCCAGACCGACCCTGTACGCGGAATTAATCTGACATGTGCACAGTCCCATAGAATAGCATTAGTCTGAGAGTGATCCAATGTTTTCTCGGATCGCATAGGGACCGAAAATACGGTTTGGTGGATACTATTGACTTATAGTGGGATCTGTCGTAGTTCCAGTTCATGACAGAAATGCCAACAAACTATCCAAGCGGAATGTTAAATACAAATATCAATATAGCTAAACTAAATGTAAACAAAAATATTCTAAAGCTATCTAAATGAGGGACAAAAAATGGAAAATATGATGTGTACAGAAAAATGGAATATTATGTTTGTGCAACCTTCAATTACTCAAGAGGAAATTTGATGGTAGCTAATTTTTGACTCTGTACTCTAAAGTTTTGCAGATCATTTGCAGTGTACAAAAATACCATCATCATCTCCATTGCCACTAAAATTGCATCCTATTTGAGTCACTATTTTTCTGATAAAAGATCTAGAAATTAAATATTATAAATTGATCACGCAGTGTTTTCCCCAATAATGGTTCATTTGTTGAAGATTTTTTCAAGACATTTTTAATGTGATTTTGTTTATGAAAAGCACCACAATTCAGACAATATGTTTTGGTGTGTGTATTTTGCAATAGGCTTTGAGTTTGGCATTTTGGGAACAATGTACAAATTTTTCTGTAGGATCTGAAAAGCCTCAGTAAATCATATGTGCAAACTGTCACAAAAAAAATCCACCAAGAACAAATGAAAAAATTCTATCAAAAACATTTCAAATTCTGAGGTTTTTTTTTTTTAGAAGTGTTTAAAAATGTTTAAAAAAATGGCATATAAAGAATCTTTAATAATGCAATGGGCTGTTCCAATCTCAGTGATTCATGGCTGAGATGGGAATATCCTTCTCTATCCTTTAGACTGTGTGCCAAAGATGAGTTTTTAGTGAGTTTTTGATACTGCATATTTTTTTCTGTGTCAAAAACGTAGCATCTTATAGTTGTAGCAAAAGTGGATGAACTTCATCAGAAATCTCATGCCCACATTGCTTCTTTTTCACTCTGCACAAAATGGCCTGGGGTGCGTGTTTCAAATCCTCAACATATCAATTTCTGTTGCGGGTATGCTGAGCTTTATGTGGGCACACAGCTTTAGATTATGCTAAACCTTTCCATGACCCCCATTCACTTCTGTGAGGAAATCAGCATAGTGCAGCCTGCTCAGTTGCTTCCATAACCTTGATCAATTGTTGCTGGCACATGGAGACAGAATATATGGATGAAATAGGACTACCTCTTTAAAGACACATTTCTGTCATCTCCCATCGCTTCATTTCAAAAGCCAGACATTCTTTTGTATTTCAGGGTTCGCTCACACTACCGTATAACATGACCGGGTGCTCTCTGATGTTTTATTGGCTAGCACTCGGCCCAGCGTTTCCCTATGGGGCAGTGCAAATTACTTTTTCATGTGGATTTGTCATGAGAAAGCAATCATGGTATGCTGCAAGTGCCTCCAATATTTGTATCATGTGCACCCGTGCAAATCTATGGGTGGGTGTGACACACCGGACTGTACTTGGATAACATCTGAGCGCTGTCCGATGTACTCACGCAGACTCAATGGAGAAGATGAGGAAATTAAGTTCTCCATATTCTCCGTACCTGTGCTGCTATTCTCTCATGCAAGAGAATTGGATCACACTCAGGTGACACTCGGATAAAACTTTAATCTGCGTGTCATTAGCATAATCGCCCGATATATATATATATATATACATCAGTGTGAGAGGAACCTTAAAGAGGTTGTCCACTACTAGGACAAACCCTTCTCAATTTGAATGTTTCCCCCTCATTAAATTAGAAACACCTATACTCACCTCCCGTGCCTGCGCCGTTCCAGCGGTGTCAGCATTCACGTTGCCAGGACTCACGCGAGTTTGTTATGTCATATGAGCCCTGTGCCCTATCTGCACTGGCACCCCTCTCCCCTCCTTCGGACGTATAAGTAATCAGGAGGAAGTGAATGGCCAGCCGCAGCTCTCACTTCCGGTTGATTACTTATGTTAGGGTTGGCGGAACGCACCAAATATATAATTTATTAAATGGAATTGGTGCGTTCGCAACCCGGGATCCACCGTGCAGGAAAGCACCTGCTGCTAAATAATGGCGGCTCTATATGGCGGTATATACCAACTCTGTTAGCTTCACAGAGTAACCGCGAGAGGAAAGCTCTGTGCCCTGTTAGACTTTCACAGAGGCACAGGCCAACTACCCAGATGTGAGCAGTGAGTGGTCATGCATGCATACAAAACTCCTCGCCGGAGATGCCAGCATTCTAGGGGCTTATTTCAGCCGGGTCCCTGAACACATTCAAACACATGACCACATTGGCGCAAAGCATATAGCATAAGACGATACTAGCACATGGCCGTGCGGTCATGCGCAGTTTATATAGTTGCAGCACAGGAAGCTGCTACTGAAGTTTTTGCCCTTTCAGGACTTTCCAGAAGGACCAATGGAAAGTGCTGCAGTACCTGAGCATGTTTTGCCCTTTCAGGACCTTCCAGAAGGACCAATGGAATGTACTGCAGCACCTGAGCATGTGACCGAACATGTGGCCCTCGACCTCCAATGGGAGACCCTGCCCTGGGCATGCTCAGTGTGAGTAAACAAGGACTTAGTCCCAGAGAGGCTCGCTCACCGCAGATCAGTGCAGGGTACCATAGGAAAGCCAGAAAAGGCAGTAGTGACCCTATGCACCGAATCAGCCCCAGCAAGATGCTGGGAGCGATGTCTCCGCTGAGCAGAGCCCACTGCGGACGATACCGAATGGGAGACCGCAGCAGACACGGATCGAGATTCCCCCTGTGCAGCAGAGGAAACTCGACTCCTAACATTACCCCCCCTCTTAGGGCCCCCCTCCTTGAGCCTCACTACGCTCAAAAGCTGCGATAAGCAGCGGAGCCCGAATGTGCTCCACAGGCTCCCAGGTTCTATCCTCTGGGCCGTGACCCTTCTAGTCCACCAGATAAAATTTCTTGCCACGTACCACCTTGCACCCCATAATAGCATTCACCTCAAACTCATCCGTGGATGAACCCGATGTCCCAGCAGATGACTCAGAAAACCGGGACAAATGAACGGGCTTTTAGAGGGAAACGTGGAAAGTATCGGTGATACCAAGGCGTGGAGGAATAGCCAAACGGTAGACCACAGGGTTGACCTGTTCCAGAACCTTAAACGGGCCAATGAAGCGAGGAGCAAACTTAGTGGACTCAACTCGCAGCCTGATGTTACAGGCGGAGAGCCACACTAAGTCGCCAGGAGCAAAGACCGGAGCGGGGCGCCGGTGTGTATCAGCCGAAACCCTCATTCTCTCCTTGGAGGCCCGGATGGCATCCTGTGTGCGGTCCCAGATGTCACGTGCCTCCACCGCCCAGTCTGCCACCTTAGAATCGGTGGATGACATGGGCATGGGCACAGGGACACGCGGATGCTGGCCGTAATTAAGGAGAAAAGGAGTTTGACCAGTGGAATCGGCTACGGCGTTGTTCAGGGCAAATTCCGCCCAAGGTAGCAAAGATGCCCAGTCATCCTGCCTAGCAGAGACGAAATGTTGCAAATATGTCACCATGTCTGGTTGGTTCTCTCCACCAACCCATTCGTCTCGGGATGGTAAGCAGAGGAGAGGTTTAACTCTATGCTGAGTAAACGGCAGAGCTCTCTCCAAAACCGAGATGCGAACTGGGGACCCCGATCGCTGACAATCTTATCAGGCATACCATGCAAACGGAAAACGTGTTTAATGAACAACACCGCCAAGGCCCGTGCTGAGGGTAACCGAGGAAGCGGCACCAAATGCACCATCTTGGAGAAATGGTCGGTGACAACCCAAATAATGGAGCAGCCACGCGACTTGGGTAGACCCACCACAAAGTCCATCCCGACCATCTCCCAGGGCCTGTCTGCCACCGGTAGAGGGTAAAGCAACCCAGCAGGCCGTTGCCGAGGAGACCGATTCTGGGCGCAAGAAACGTACGCCTGAATATAGTCCTTGACATCTCGGGCCATATGCGGCCACCAGTATGTTCTCGCCAAAAGCTCAGATGTCCTCTTGGTCCCAAAATGCCCACCCACTCTGGAGGAGTGAGCCCAAAGAGAGAACCTCCGGTCGCAAGTTAGCTGGTACGAAAGTCTTGCCCGGGGGCACAGACTCTAGCGAAACCGGAGCTACAGTTCTCAGGCTCTCAGAAGGGACAATAAGCCGAGGCTCCTCCTCCTCCGATGACACCACGGAGCGGGAGAGAGCGTCAGCACGAACGTTCTTCTCCCCGGAGAGGAAATGGAGAGTAAAATGGAACCGGGAGAAGAACAGGGACCATCTAGCCTGGCGAGAATTCAGCCGCTGGACCGTTTGCAGATACACCAAGTTCTTGTGGTCAGTGAAGACTTGGAAGGGAAATCGAGCTCCCTCCAAGAAATGTCTCCACTCTGAAAAAGCCAACTTCATGGCCAGCAACTCCCTGTCCCCGATGGAATAATTCCTCTCCGCTGGTGTGAAGGTCTTGGAGAAGAAGAAGCAAGGATGCTTCCGACCTTGAGCATCCTTTTGGAAAAGGACTGCTCCAGCACCAACGGATGAGGCATCCACCTCCAAAATAAATGGCTTATCAACATCGGGGCGATGTAGGATGGGAGCGCTAGCGAAGTGTGACTTGATCGAGAGAAAGGCTTTGGAGACCTCCTCTGACCACAACTTGGGATTTGCTCCCTTCTTGGTGAGGGCAACCAAGGGAGCTACCAAAGTTGAGAAGTGTGGAATGAACTGGCGATAGTAATTAATGAACCCCATAAAGCGCTGCACCGCTTTAAGAGAATGGGGTTCCTGCCAGTCCATTACAGCCTGTAGCTTGGCAGGATCCATAGCCAAACCCTGGGCAGAGATGATATAACCAAGGAAAGGCAAGGACTCCTGCTCAAACACACACTTCTCCAACTTGGCGTAGAGGGAGTTTGCCCGTAAGAGGTCGAAGACTTTGCGAACATCTCTCCGATGGGAGTCAATATCTGGAGAGAAGATGAGAATATCATCCAGATAGACTACGACCGAGGTGGTGAGCATATCCCGGAAGATGTCGTTCACAAAGTCTTGGAAAACGGCTGGGGCATTACAGAGCCCGAAGGGCATCACCAGATATTCATAGTGCCCATCCCTGGTGTTAAAAGCCGTCTTCCATTCATCCCCCTCACGGATGCGAATCAGGTTGTAAGCACCCCGCAGATCTAACTTTGTAAATACCCTCGCTCCCCGTAGCCTATCAAACAGCTCAGATATCAGGGATAGTGGGTGCTTGTTCTTAACGGTGATGGCGTTAAGACCCCTGTAGTCTATGCATGGACGTAAGTCTCCAGTCTTCTTCTGTACGAAGAAGAACCCTGCCCCTGCCGGTGACACTGACTTCCTAATGAATCCTCTTGCCAGATTCTCCTGGATGTACTGGGACATTGCCTCCATCTCCGGGAGAGATAACGGATAGACTCGACCCCGGGGAGGCTCAGCACCAGGCAAGAGGTCAATAGGACAGTCATAGGGGCGGTGAGGCGGAAGGGTCTCCGCAGCTCTTTTGGAGAACACGTCTGCATAGGGCCAATAGTGCTTGGGGAGAGAGGAAAGATCTGTGGGTACCTGCGTAGTAGCAACCTGAACGCACTCCCTCAGACATCTACCCTCGCAAGATTTACTCCAACCCAAAATTCTCCCAGAGGACCACTCAATATGAGGAGAATGGTAGCGAAGCCATGGTATCCCCAACAGGACCTCATCAATTCCCTCAGGAATGACTAATAGGGAGATTATTGTTGTGAATTCTGTGGCCAAGCTCCCTCCTGTGGTCGTGAGTGGTACTGCGGCTGGTTCTGTCTATAAGCTTCCTTTGGTGGATGAGAGTGGTACTGCGGCTTCTGAATTTCCTTCCTCAGGTGATGAGGTTAAGTCGTTAGGTGCTGCTCTATTTAACTCCACCTGGTGCTTTGATCCTGGCCTCCAGTCAATGTTCTAGTATTGGTCTTGCTTCCTCCTGGATCGTTC
This sequence comes from Ranitomeya imitator, assembly GCF_032444005.1. NCBI lineage: Eukaryota > Metazoa > Chordata > Amphibia > Anura > Dendrobatidae > Ranitomeya > Ranitomeya imitator. The sequence continues at coordinate 356,973,635 of NC_091282.1, forward strand.
CTGTGGCCTCTCTATCCTGCATAAGCTAAGTTCTGCTTGTGTTATTTTTTGTTTGCTATATTTTCTGTCCAGCTTGCTATATTGGTTTTTTCTTGCTTGCTGGAAGCTCTGAGACGCAGAGGGAGCACCTCCATACCGTTAGTCGGTGCGGAGGGTCTTTTTGCCCCTCTGCGTGGTTGTTTGTAGGTTTTTGTGTTGACCGCAAAGCTATCTTTCCTATCCTCGGTCTATTCAGTAAGTCGGGCCTCACTTTGCTAAATCTATTTAATCTCTGTGTTTGTATTTCATCTTTACTCACAGTCATTATATGTGGGGGGCTGCCTTTTCCTTTGGGGAATTTCTCTGAGGCAAGGTAGGCTTATTTTTCTATCTTCAGGGCTAGTTAGTTTCTCAGGCTGTGCCGAGTTGCATAGGGAGCGTTAGGCGCAATCCACGGCTACCTCTAGTGTGGTGTGTTAGGATTAGGGATTGCGGTCAGCAGAGTTTCCACATCTCAGAGCTTGTCCTATGTTTTTGGTAAATGTCAGGTCACCTTGTGTGCTCTGAACTTCAAGGTCCATTGTGGTTCTGAATTACCTGTTCATAACAGTACTGGAGGCCCAAAGTACTAATGCTTCTCAATAGAGGGAAAAGAGAAGTTCTGAGACCATTTTTTTTCTTTGCACTGTGTTCTGTCTTTCTTTTCCCCTTTACATCAGGGTGGTTCAGAACACAGGTGTGGACATGGATATTCAGGGTCTGTCCTCTTTGATGGATAATCTCACTATAAGAGTACAGAACATTCAAGATTTAGTGGTTCAGAATCCTATGTTAGAACCTAAAATTCCTATTCCTGAGTTGTTTTCTGGAGATAGAGCTAAGTTTTTGAATTTTAAAAATAATTGTAAACTGTTTCTGGCTTTGAAACCCCGCTCCTCTGGTGACCCAGTTCAACAAGTTAAAATCATTATTTCTTTATTGTGTGGCGACCCTCAAGACTGGGTATTTTCCCTTGCGCCAGGAGATCCTGCATTATGTAATATTGATGCGTTTTTTCTGGCGCTCGGATTGCTGTACGATGAACCTAATTCAGTGGATCAGGCAGAGAAAAATTTGCTGGCTCTGTGTCAGGGTCAGGATGAGATAGAGATTTATTGTCAGAAGTTTAGAAAGTGGTCCGTGCTCACTCAATGGAATGAATGTGCGCTGGCAGCTATTTTCAGAAAGGGTCTCTATGAAGCCCTTAAGGATGTCATGGTGAGATTTCCTATGCCTGCTGGTCTGAATGAGTCTATGTCTTTGGCCATTCAGATCGGTCGACGCTTGCGCGAGCGTAAATCTGTGCACCATTTGGCGGTATTATCTGAGCATAAACCTGAGCCTATGCAGTGCGATAGGACTTTGACCAGAGCTAAAAGGCAAGAACACAGACGTCAGAATGGGCTGTGTTTCTACTGTGGTGATTCCACTCATGCTATCTCAGATTGTCCTAAGCGCACTAAGCGGTTCGCTAGGTCTGCCACCATTGGTACGGTACAGTCGAAATTTCTTTTGTCCGTTACTTTGATCTGCTCTTTGTCTTCCTATTCTGTCATGGCATTTGTGGATTCAGGCGCTGCCCTGAATTTGATGGACTTGGAGTATGCTAGGCGCTGTGGGTTTGTCTTGGAGCCCTTGCAGTGTCCTATTCCATTGAGAGGAATTGATGCTACGCCTTTGGCCAAGAATAAGCCTCAGTATTGGACCCAGCTGACCATATGCATGGCTCCTGCGCACCAGGAGGATATTCGCTCTCTGGTGCTGCATAATCTGCATGATGTGGTCGTGTTGGGGTTGCCATGGCTACAAGTCCATAATCCAGTATTAGATTGGAAATCTATGTCTGTGTCCAGCTGGGGTTGTCAGGGGGTACATGGTGATGTTCCATTTCTGTCTATCTCATCATCCACCCCTTCTGAGATCCCAGAGTTCTTGTCTGATTACCGGGATGTATTCGATGAGCCCAAGTCCAATGCCCTACCTCCGCATAGGGATTGTGATTGTGCTATCAATTTGATTCCTGGTACTATGTTTTCTAAGGGTCGACTGTTTAATTTATCTGTACCTGAGCACGCCGCTATGCGGAGTTACGTGAAGGAGTCTTTGGAGAAGGGTCATATTCGCCCGTCATCGTCGCCATTGGGAGCGGGTTTCTTTTTTGTGGCCAAGAAGGATGGTTCGCTGAGACCTTGTATTGATTACCGCCTTCTAAATAAAATTACGGTCAAATTTCAGTACCCCTTGCCGCTGCTGTCTGATTTGTTTGCTCGGATTAAGGGGGCTAGTTGGTTCACCAAGATAGATCTTCGTGGTGCGTATAATCTTGTGCGTATCAAACAGGGCGATGAATGGAAAACAGCATTTAATACGCCCGAAGGCCATTTTGAGTACCTGGTTATGCCATTCGGACTTTCTAATGCTCCATCAGTGTTTCAGTCCTTTATGCATGACATCTTCCGAGAGTAACTGGATAAATTCCTGATTGTATACTTGGATGATATTTTGGTCTTCTCGGATGATTGGGAGTCTCATGTGAAGCAGGTCAGAATGGTGTTCCAGGTCCTGCGTGCTAATTCTTTGTTTGTGAAGGGGTCAAAGTGTCTCTTTGGTGTTCAGAAGATTTCATTTTTGGGGTTCATTTTTTCTCCTTCTACTATCGAGATGGACCCTGTTAAAGTTCAGGCCATTTATGATTGGACTCAGCCAACATCTCTGAAGAGTCTGCAGAAGTTCCTGGGCTTTGCTAATTTTTATCGTCGCTTCATCGCTAATTTTTCTAGCATTGCTAAACCGTTGACTGATTTGACCAAGAAGGGTGCTGATGTGGTCAATTGGTCTTCTGCTGCTGTGGAAGCTTTTCAGGAGTTGAAGCCTCGTTTTTCTTCTGCCCCTGTGTTGTGCCAACCAGATGTTTCGCTTCCATTCCAGGTCGAGGTTGATGCTTTCGAAATTGGAGCAGGGGCTGTTTTGTCGCAGAGAAGTTCTGATTGCTCGGTGATGAAACCATGCGCCTTCTTTTCCAGGAAATTTTCGCCTGCTGAGCGAAATTATGATGTTGGCAATCGAGAGTTGCTAGCCATGAAGTGGGCATTCGAGGAGTGGCGTCATTGGCTTGAAGGAGCTAAGCATCGCGTGGTGGTCTTGACTGATCACAAAAACTTGACTTATCTCGAGTCTGCCAAACGGTTGAATCCTAGACAGGCTCGTTGGTCGCTGTTTTTCTCCCGTTTTGACTTTGTGGTTTCGTACCTTCCGGGCTCTAAAAATGTGAAGGCGGATGCCCTGTCTAGGAGTTTTGTGCCCGATTCTCCGGGTTTGTCTGAGCCGGCGGGTATTCTCAAAGAGGGGATAATTTTGTCTGCCATCTCCCCTGATTTGCGGCGGGTGCTGCAAAAATTTCAGGCTAATAGACCTGACCGTTGCCCAGCGGAGAAACTGTTTGTCCTTGATAGGTGGACGAATAAAGTTATCTCTGAGGTTCATTGTTCGGTGTTGGCTGGTCATCCTGGAATCTTTGGTACCAGAGATTTGGTGGCTAGATCCTTTTGGTGGCCGTCTCTGTCGCGGGATGTGCGTTCTTTTGTGCAGTCTTGTGGGATTTGTGCTCGGGCTAAGCCCTGCTGTTCTCGTGCCAGTGGGTTGCTTTTGCCCTTGCCGGTCCCGAAGAGGCCTTGGACACATATCTCTATGGATTTTATTTCGGATATCCCCGTCTCTCAAAGAATGTCGGTCATTTGGTTGGTTTGTGATCGCTTCTCTAAGATGGTCCATTTGGTGCCCTTGTCTACATTGCCTTCCTCCTCTGATTTGGTGCCATTGTTTTTTCAGCATGTGGTTCGTTTACATGGCATTCCAGAGAACATCGTTTCTGACAGAGGTTCCCAGTTTGTTTCGAGGTTTTGGCGAGCCTTTTGTGCTAGGATGGGCATTGATTTGTCTTTTTCCTCGGCTTTCCATCCTCAGACAAATGGCCAGACTGAACGAACCAATCAGACCTTGGAAACATATCTGAGATGTTTTGTTTCTGCTGATCAGGATGATTGGGTGTCCTTTTTGCCTTTGGCTGAGTTCGCCCTTAATAATCGGGCCAGCTCGGCTACTTTGGTTTCGCCGTTTTTCTGCAATTCTGGGTTCCACCCTTGTTTCTCTTCAGGGCAGGTTGAGTCTTCGGACTGTCCTGGTGTGGATACTTTGGTGGATAGGTTGCAGCAGATTTGGACTCAAGTAGTGGACAATTTGACTTTGTCCCAGGAGAAGGCTCAACGTTTCGCTAACCGCAGGCGCTGTGTGGGTCCCCGACTTCGTGTTGGGGATTTGGTTTGGTTGTCATCTCGTTATATTCCTATGAAGGTTTCCTCTCCTAAATTTAAGCCTCGTTTCATTGGTCCGTATAGGATTTCTGAGGTTCTTAATCCTGTGTCTTTTCGTTTGACTCTTCCGGCTTCTTTTTCCATCCATAACGTGTTCCATAGGTCATTGTTGCGGAGATACGTGGCACCTGTGGTTCCATCTATTGATCCTCCTGCTCCGGTTTTGGTTGAAGGGGAATTGGAGTATATTGTGGAGAAGATTTTGGATTCTCGTGTTTCGAGACGGAAACTCCAGTATCTGGTTAAGTGGAAGGGTTATGGTCAGGAAGATAATTCCTGGGTCTTTGCCTCTGATGTCCATGCTGCCGATCTGGTTTGTGCCTTTCATGTGGCTCATCCTGGTCGGCCTGGGGGCTCTGGTGAGGGTTCGGTGACCCCTCCTCAAGGGGGGTACTGTTGTGAATTCTGTGGCCAAGCTCCCTCCTGTGGTCGTGAGTGGTACTGCGGCTGGTTCTGTCTATAAGCTTCCTTTGGTGGATGAGAGTGGTACTGCGGCTTCTGAATTTCCTTCCTCAGGTGATGAGGTTAAGTCGTTAGGTGCTGCTCTATTTAACTCCACCTGGTGCTTTGATCCTGGCCTCCAGTCAATGTTCTAGTATTGGTCTTGCTTCCTCCTGGATCGTTCCTGTGGCCTCTCTATCCTGCATAAGCTAAGTTCTGCTTGTGTTATTTTTTGTTTGCTATATTTTCTGTCCAGCTTGCTATATTGGTTTTTTCTTGCTTGCTGGAAGCTCTGAGACGCAGAGGGAGCACCTCCGTACCGTTAGTCGGTGCGGAGGGTCTTTTTGCCCCTCTGCGTGGTTGTTTGTAGGTTTTTGTGTTGACCGCAAAGCTATCTTTCCTATCCTCGGTCTATTCAGTAAGTCGGGCCTCACTTTGCTAAATCTATTTCATCTCTGTGTTTGTATTTCATCTTTACTCACAGTCATTATATGTGGGGAGCTGCCTTTTCCTTTGGGGAATTTCTCTGAGGCAAGGTAGGCTTATTTTTCTATCTTCAGGGCTAGTTAGTTTCTCAGGCTGTGCCGAGTTGCATAGGGAGCGTTAGGCGCAATCCACGGCTACCTCTAGTGTGGTGTGTTAGGATTAGGGATTGCGGTCAGCAGAGTTTCCACGTCTCAGAGCTTGTCCTATGTTTTTGGTAAATGTCAGGTCACCTTGTGTGCTCTCAACTTCAAGGTCCATTGTGGTTCTGAATTACCTGTTCATAACAGATTATCTCCTGATGTGATGGAGACACAGATAGCGTGAAAGGAATGGTTTGGTGGGTAATCTGTGAAGGTAGTGTTGACCCATTTACCACTCGAACGGTTACCGGCTTGGCGAGCATCACCAAGGGTATTGCGTGACGCTGGGCAAAAGCGGAAGACATAAAGTTACCCTCTGCCCCAGAATCCACGCATAGCTCGACCATAAGAGTGGATGGGCCTATGGTAATTGTCCCCTTGAAGGACAACTTTGAGGCAAACGTCGCCGTGTCTAGTGTACCTCCTCCAACTGCCACTAAACGCTGACGTTTCCCCGACCGCTGAGGACCCTTGGAGGCAAGGTGTCCTGACTGCTGGCAAACATGACGGACCTTATGTGCACGGGCAGACTGAGACTTGGATCCCGCTCGTGTCACCTCTAAGGCCTCATGTGACTCGGATGCCTGGACTGGAGATTCCAAAGGTTTGGCGAAGGTGGGAGCCAGCCGAAACCTCTGCCTACACTGGGCTCGCTCCAACCTCCGCTCGTTAAAACGGAGGTCAATACGAGTAGATACGGCTATAAGCTCCTCCAGTGTGGTGGGAATCTCCCTAGTGGCCAAAGCGTCCTTCACATGGTCAGCCAGCCCCCTCCAAAATACGGGAATGAGGGTTTTATCTGGCCATTCCAACTCAGATGCTAATGTCCGGAAGTGAACAGCAAAATGGCTGACCATGGTTGAACCCTGAGTCAAAGCCAGCAGTTGGAGCGCTGTATCATGGGTGACTTGAGGTCCTAAAAAGACCTGTTTCAGAGTGTCCAGAAACCTAGGAACACTCCGCACCACATGATCGTTGCGCTCCCACAGCGGCGTAGCCCACTCCAACGCTCTGTCCGACAGGAGAGAGATTATGAATCCCACCTTTGCCCGCTCAGTAGGGAAACGTGCAGCCAGAAGCTCGAGGTGTATACCACATTGGCTCACGAAACCCCTACAGGACTTACTGTCCCCAGAGTATCTCTCAGGCAAAGGAAGGTGAGATAGGGTCGGAACAGAGGTGGCAGTGGGTAAAGCTGCTGCAGCCACGCTAGCAGCCTGAACAGCTATTGCGGTAACATCCACCGCCGAGGTTGCACGCTCAAGAAACGCCAACCGGCCCTCCAGCAGCTGGATGTACCCCTGCAATCGCTGTTCATCCGCCATTACTTAGCCAGATCCTGGCGCTAGTATACTGTTAGGGTTAGCGGAACGCACCAAATATATAATTTATTAAATGGAATTGGTGCGTTCGCAACCCGGGATCCACCGTGCAGGAAAGCACCTGCTGCTAAATAATGGCGGCTCTATATGGCGGTATATACCAACTCTGTTAGCTTCACAGAGTAACCGCGAGAGGAAAGCTCTGTGCCCTGTTAGACTTTCACAGAGGCACAGGCCAACTACCCAGATGTGAGCAGTGAGTGGTCATGCATGCATACAAAACTCCTCGCCGGAGATGCCAGCATTCTAGGGGCTTATTTCAGCCGGGTCCCTGAACACACTTAAACACAATCTCCTCGCCGGAGGTGCCAGCATTCTAGGGGCTTATTTCAGCCGGGTCCCTGAACACATTCAAACACATGACCACATTGGCGCAAAGCATATAGCATAAGACGATACTAGCGCATGGCCGTGCGGTCATGTGCAGTTTATATAGTTGCAGCACAGGAAGCTGCTACTGAAGTTTTTGCCCTTTCAGGACCTTCCAGAAGGACCAATGGAAAGTGCTGCAGTACCTGAGCATGTGACCGAACATGTGGCCCTTGACCTCCAATGGGAGACCCTGCCCTGGGCATGCTCAGTGACCCTATGCACCGAATCAGCTCCAGCGAGACGCTGGGAGCAACGTCTCCGCTGAGCAGAGCCCACTGCGGCCGATACCGAATGGGAGACCGCAGCAGACACGGATCGAGATTCCCCCTGTGTAGCAGAGGAAACTCGACTCCTAACAACTTATACGTTCAAGGGCGGGAAGAGTGATGCCAGTGCAGATAGGGCATAGAGCTCACATGACATAACAACCTCACGTGATCCATAACCTCAGCACTGACAAATCAAGACATAAACAAGCTTGCTGCAAATGTGCTTTATTTAGATGTGGCACCAAATGAGAGAAACAGATATTGCCCAATGCTCAACCTATATTATGTCGCTCCCAAGGACATTTGTAGTGTAAGAATACACAAATACATGTGCTATAAGAAATTTGTTCATTGCACAAGTAAAGAATGATTAAATCAAAATGACAGAAATGTAAAAAAGAACATTAAAAAGTTACATAAACATGGATTTAAAAATAAAAAATACAGTATTTTGGGGGTTTGGAAGGGGAAAGCTGCAGCACTTTCTTGGCCTCATGTTCTCACTTGGCCTTATACATTCTGTCCAAGTTTCAAGTTTTTTCTCAACAGCCATATGCTTATTTATACTGCTCTATGTCTCAGTGCCCCTTCTTAGCATCTTACACCCCTCCACATTACAGGGAGAATAGGTACTGCCTGGAAATCTGCCAGTACTTCCTTTCCCACACTTTCACAATGCTTTGCAGCATCCTCTGGAATATGCACAATACTTTTTCAATCCCCTTCATCATCCAGAGTTACAATCTGATGTAGCCATACCATATACAGTTAAATGCCATCTGACCAGATCTGTGCCAAGAGGCAGGCATACCGCCTGTGCAAATGTATCAGGGCCCATCAATCCAATGGATAATGGTTTCAGCTATACTGGCTTGAAGCAATCAGAGTTTACTGCTCTCTTTGCTGTTATTTCTCTTTTCCTATGACATAGTTAATTGGGAGAAGGATGCTCCTCCTGGCATCTGGCTCTGAATGCCTGGGTCCTCCTCTTGCTATCATACATTGCCCGGTAGATGCTTCCATGTGTTATTTGCTTTCTTTGTGAAGGTGGGCAAATTCAGGACCTGCAGCATGGAAGGCAAAACCATTATTAGAGTACACAGGGCCGGTTTTAGAGAAAGTGGGGCCCTAGGCAAAAGTTTAAAATGGAGCCAGGCCGCTAAACAAGCATGATCGACAATATTGAAGTTGTTAGACGCTTGTTTCCAGGCCTCTTTACACCAGCTGAAGAAGAATGATGGGTAAAGATAGTCCTCGATACAATATAATGCAGGTCCCGTATATTACATATAGTATAAGGCAACATCCCTCATACAGTAGAGTATAATGCAGCCCCCTCAGTGCCCTCCACAGAGTATATTGCAGCCCCCTCAGAGTATCATGCAGCCCCCACCACACAGTATAATACAGCCCCCCACACACAGTATAATTCAACCTCCACACAAACACAAACAAAGTATAATGCAGCTCCCCACTCAAAGTGTAATTCTTCCCCCCATAAACACACACAGTACAGTGCAGCACCCCCACACACTATAATGCAGCCCCCCCACACAGTATAATGCAGCCCCTTCAGAGGATAACTCAGCCCCCTCAGAGAATAACGAAGCCCCATATACACAGTATAATGCAGCCCCTTCAGAATATAAAACAGACCCCTTAGAGTATAATGCTGCCCCACACACAGTATAATGCAGCCCCCTCACACACACACAGTATAATGCAGCCCCCCACACACACATAGTATAATGCAGTATAATGCAGCTCCCACACACAGCCACTCACAAAGATGGTCACACACTGGACCTAATCTTCACCCACCTCTGCTCCCTATCTAACTTCTCTAACTCACCTCTTCCTCTTTCTGACCACAATATACTCACATTCTCTTCCCTCTCCTCTTCTTGTCTACATTCCCCACCCCACAAACTTGCACACTCTTGCAGAAATCTTAAACACCTTGATCTACACTCACTCTCTGAATCCCCCCTCCCTCTCACAGACCTAAGTTCCCTACACAATGCGGATGCCCTGCTTCTCTATATAACACCACAATAGCTGTAGCTTTGGAATCTCTTGCCCCTCTCACACATACCAAAGCTCGCAAAATCAACAGACAGCCCTGGCACACAAGCCTGACCAAAGAACTGAGGCGAGCTTCCAGGGCTGCTGAGCTGAGATGGAAAAGATCCCACTCCAACGAGCACTTCATTGCATTCAAACAGTCCCTCACTACTTTCAAGACCTCACTCGCCACAGCAAAACAAACCTACTTCTCATCTCTCATATCCTCCCTGTCTCACAACCCTAAACAGTTATTCAACACCTTCAATTTTCTCCTCCGTCCCCCAGCACCCCCTCCCTCCCCACTCATCTCAGCTGAAGACTTTGCCTCATTTTTCAAGCAGAAGATTGAGAACATCAGAGACACTTTTAGTTGACAACCCCCAAAGCCCTTCTTCCCAACTATCCAGCCCTCCACTTCCAAAACCAACTTCTCCGCCATTATAGAAGATCGACTCTCCACTCTACTCTCAAGATCGCATCTCACCACCTGTGCACTTGACCCGATCCCTTCCCACTTCATCCCAAACCTCGCTACAGTCTTCGTTCCAACCCTAACCCATCTCTTCAACCTATCACTAGCAACTGGTGTTTTCCCCTCAAGCTTTAAACATGCCTCAATCACACCTATCCTCAAAAATCCCTCTCTTGACCCATCCTCTGTATCGAGCTATCGCCCTATATCTCCCCTATGCCTCAAAACTACTGGAACAACACGTCCATCTTGAACTGTCCTCCCATCTATCTTTCTGCTCCCTCTTCGACCGCTTACAATCAGGCTTCCAGTCACACCACTCCACTGAAACTGCCCTAACTAAGGTCACCAATGACTTATTAACTGCCAAGAGCAAGCGACACTACTCTATCCTCCTCCTCCTGGACCTATCCTCTGATTTTGACAAAGTGGACCACTCCCTGTTGCTGCGGACCCTCTCATCCCTTGACATCCCAGACTTGGCTCTATCCTGGATCTCGTCATACCTAACTGACCGGACATTCAGCGTCTCCCACTCACACACCATCTCCTCACCTCACCCCCTATCTGTCGGAGTCCCGCAAGGTCCAGTTCTAAGGCCCCTGCTCTTCTCCATTTACACTTTTGGCCTGGAACAGCTCATAGAATCTCACGGTTTTCAGTATCATCTCTATGCTGACGACACACAGATCTACATTTCTGGACCAGATATCACCACCTTACTACCTACTAACCCGAATCCCTCAATGTTTATACGCTATTTCATCCTTCTTCTCTGCTAGATTTCTAAAACTTAACATGGACAAAACAGAATTCATCATCTTTCTCCCATCTCACGCGACCCCCCCAACTAACCTATCCATTACAGTAAATGGCTGCCCACTCTCCCCAGTCCCATAAGCTTGCTGTCTCGGGTAATCTTTGACACGGATATCTCCATCAAACCACATATCCAAGCCCTTTCCACTTCCTGCCGTCATCAACTCAAAAATATTTCACAGATCCATACATTCCTAAACCAAGAGTCTGTAAAAACCCTAGTCCATGCCCTCATCATCTCCCACCTTGACTACTGTAACCTCCTGCTCTGTGGCCGCCCCTCTAACACTCTCGCACCCCTCCAATCAATTCTAAACTCAGCTGCATGACTAATCTGCCTGTCCTCCCGCTATTCCCCAGCCTCTCCCCTCTGTCAATCCCTTCACTGGCTCCCCATTACCCAGATACTCCAGTACAAAAACCTAACCATGACATACAAAACCATCCACAACCTGTCTCCTTCATACATCTGTGACCTTGTCTCATGGTACTTTCCTGCACGCAACCTCCGATCCTCACAAGATCTCCTTCTCTACTCCCCTCTTATCTCCTCTTCCCACAATCGCATAGAAGATTTCTCTTGCGCATCCCCCCTACTCTAGAACTCTCTACCACAACATATCAGACTCTCACTTACCTGTTGTGAATTCTGTGGCAGAGCTCCCTTCTGTGGTCACAAGTGGTACTTCGGCTGATTCTCTCTGTAAGCTTCCGTTGGTGGAGGGAAGTGCTACTGTGGCTTCTGAGTTTCCTCCCTCAGGTGATGTGGTGAGGTCGTTAGGTGCTGCTCTACTTAACTCCACCTAGTGCTTTGATCCTGGCTTCCTGTCAATGTTCCAGTATTGGACTTGTTTTCCTCCTGGATCGTTCCTGTGGCCTGCTGCTCTGCATAGCTAAGTTTTCCTTTGCTATTTTGTTTGCTTTTCTTCTGTCCAGCTTATCTATTTGTTTGCTGGAAGCTCTGGGACGCAGAGGGTGTACCTCCGTGCCGTTAGTTCGGTACGGAGGGTCTTTTTGCCCCCTTTGCGTGGTTTTTAGGGTTTTGTGTTGACCGCAAAGTTACCTTTCCTATCCTCGCTCTGTTCAGTAAGTCGGGCCTCACTTTGCTAAATCTATTTCATCTCTACGTTTGTCTTTTCATCTTACTCACAGTCATTATATGTGGGGGGCTGCCTTTTCCTTTGGGGTATTTCTCTGAGGCAAGGTAGGCTTATTTTCTATCTTCAGGCTAGCTAGTTTCTCAGACTGTGCCGAGTTGCATAGGTAGTGTTAGGCGCAATCCACGGCTGCCTCTAGTGTTGTTGGATAGGATTAGGGATTGCGGTCAACAGAGTTCCCACGTCTCAGAGCTCGTTCTATGTTTTTGGATTATTGTCAGATCACTGTATGTGCTCTGACCTCTATGTTTACTGTGGTACTGAATTGCCTAATCATAACAGTACAGGAAGCCAAAGTACTAATGATTCTCAATAGAGGGAAAAAAGAAGTTCTGAGACCATTTTTTTTTCTCTGCACTGTGTTTTGCCTTTTTTTTCCCCTAGACATTTGGGTGGTTCAGGACACAGGTGTAGCAATGGACATTAGAAGTCTGTCTTCATGTGTGGATCAGCTCTCGGCAAGAGTACAAAAGATTCAAGACACTATTGATCAGAAATCTATGTTAGAACCAAGAATTCCTATTCCTGATTTGTCTTTTGGTGATAGAACTAAGTTTCTGAGTTTCAAAAATAATTGTAAACTATTTCTGGCCTTGAAACCTCGCTTCTCTGGTGATCCAGTTCAACAGGTTCTGATCATTATTTCTTTTTTGCGTGGCGACCCTCAGGACTGGGCATTTTCTCTTGCGCCAGGAGATCCTGCATTAAGTAATATCGATGCGCTTTTCCTGGCGCTCGGATTGCTGTACGATGAGCCTAATTCTTTAGATCAGGCAGAAAAAAATTTGCTGGCTCTTTGTCAGGGTCAGGATGAGATAGAGTTATATTGTCAGAAATTTAGAAAGTGGTCCGTGCTCACTCAATAGAATGAATCTGCGCTGGCAGCTATGTTCAAAAAGGGTCTCTCTGAAGCCCTTAAGGATGTCATGGTGGGATTTCCTATGCCTGCTGGTTTGAATGAGTCTATGTCTTTGGCCATTCAGATTGGTCGACGCTTGCGTGAGCGTAAATCTGTGCACCATTTGGCGGTATTACCTGAGCTTAAACCTGAGCCTATGCAGTGCGATAGGACTTTGACCAGAGTTGAACGGCAAGAACACAGACGTCTGAATGGGCTGTGTTTCTACTGTGGTGATTCCACTCATGCTATCTCTGATTGTCCTAAGCGCACTAAGCGGTTCGCTAGGTCTGCCACCATTGGTACAGTACAGTCAAAATTTCTTCTGTCCGTTACCTTGATCTGCTCTTTGTCATCGTATTCTGTCATGGCATTTGTGGATTCAGGCGCTGCCCTGAATTTGATGGACTTGGAGTATGCTAAGCATTGTGGGTTTTTCTTGGAGCCCTTGCAGTGTCCTATTCCATTGAGAGGAATTGATGCTACGCCTTTGGCCAAGAATAAGCCTCAGTACTGGACCCAGCTGACCATGTGCATGGCTCCTGCACATCAGGAGGTTATTCGCTTTCTGGTGTTGCATAATCTGCATGATGTGGTCGTGTTGGGGTTGCCATGGCTACAAGTCCATAATCCAGTATTAGATTGGAAATCCATGTCGGTGTCCAGCTGGGGTTGTCAGGGGGTACATGGTGATGTTCCATTTCTGTCAATTTCGTCATCCACCCCTTCTGAGGTTCCAGAGTTCTTGTCTGATTACCGGGATGTATTTGATGAGCCCAAGTCCGATGCCCTACCTCCGCATAGGGATTGTGATTGTGCTATCAATTTGATTCCTGGTAGTAAGTTCCCAAAAGGCCGATTGTTTAATTTATCTGTGCCTGAGCACGCCGCTATGCGCAGTTATGTGAAGGAGTCCCTGGAGAAGGGGCATATTCGCCCGTCATCGTCACCATTAGGAGCAGGGTTCTTTTTTATAGCCAAGAAGGATGGTTCGCTGAGACCTTGTATAGATTACCGCCTCCTAAATAAGATCACGGTTAAATTTCAGCACCCCTTGCCGTTGTTATCTGATTTGTTTGCTCGGATTAAGGGGGCTAGTTGGTTCACCAAGATAGATCTTCGTGGTGCGTATAATCTTGTGCGAATTAAGCGAGGCGATGAATGGAAAACTGCATTTAATACGCCCGAGGGTCATTTTGAGTATCTAGTAATGCCATTCGGACTTGCCAATGCTCCATCAGTGTTTCAGTCCTTTATGCATGACATCTTCCGAGAGTACCTGGATAAATTCCTGATTGTGTACTTGGATGACATTTTGATCTTCTCGGATGATTGGGAGTCTCATGTGAAGCAGGTCAGAATGGTTTTTCAGGTCCTGCGTGCTAATTCTTTGTTTGTGAAGGGATCAAAGTGTCTCTTTGGTGTGCAGAAGGTTTCATTTTTGGGGTTCATCTTTTCCCCTTCTACTATCGAGATGGATCCTGTTAAGGTCCAAGCCATCCATGATTGGACTCAGCCGACATCTCTGAAAAGTCTGCAAAAATTCCTGGGCTTTGCTAATTTTTATCGTCGCTTCATCTGCAATTTTTCTAGTATTGCTAAACCATTGACCGATTTGACCAAGAAGGGTGCTGATGTGGTCAATTGGTCTTCTGCTGCTGTGGAAGCTTTTCAAGAGTTGAAGCGTCATTTTTCTTCTGCCCCTGTGTTGTGTCAACCAGATGTTTCGCTTCCGTTCCAGGTCGAGGTTGATGCTTCTGAGATTGGAGCAGGGGCTGTTTTGTCGCAGAGAGGTTCTGATTGCTCAGTGATCAAACCGTGTGCCTTCTTTTCCAGGAAGTTTTCGCCTGCTGAGCGAAATTATGATGTGGGCAACCGAGAGTTGCTGGCCATGAAGTGGGCATTCGAGGAGTGGCATCATTGGCTTGAAGGAGCTAAGCATCGCGTGGTGGTCTTGACTGATCATAAGAACTTGACTTATCTCGAGTCCGCCAAGCGGTTGAATCCTAGACAAGCTCGTTGGTCGTTCTTTTTTGCCCGTTTTGACTTTGTGATTTCATACCTTCCGGGCTCTAAAAATATGAAGGCGGATGCTCTGTTTAGGAGTTTTGTGCCCGACTCTCCGGGTGTATCTGAGCCGGCGAGTATCCTCAAAGAGGGAGTAATTGTGTCTGCCATCTCCCCTGATTTGCGGCGAGTGCTGCAAAAATTTCAGGCTAATAAACCTGATCGTTGTCCAGCGGAGAAACTGTTTGTCCCTGATAGGTGGACGAATAAAGTTATCTCTGAGGTTCATTGTTCGGTGTTGGCTGGTCATCCTGGAATCTTTGGTACCAGAGAGTTAGTGGCTAGATCCTTTTGGTGGCCATCTCTGTCGCGGGATGTGCGTACTTTTGTGCAGTCCTGTGGGATTTGTGCTCGGGCTAAGCCCTGCTGTTCTCGTGCCAGTGGGTTGCTTTTGCCCTTGCCAGTCCCGAAGAGGCCTTGGACACATATCTCTATGGATTTTATTTCAGATCTTCCCGTTTCTCAAAAGATGTCAGTCATTTGGGTGCTCTGTGATCGCTTTTCTAAGATGGTCCATTTGGTACCCTTGTCTAAATTGCCTTCCTCCTCTGATTTGGTGCCATTGTTCTTCCAGCATGTGGTTCGTTTACATGGCATTCCAGAGAATATCGTTTCTGACAGAGGTTCCCAGTTTGTTTCGAGGTTTTGGCGAGCCTTTTGTGGTAGGATGGGCATTGACTTGTCTTTTTCCTCGGCTTTCCATCCTCAGACTAATGGCCAGACCGAACGAACCAATCAGACCTTGGAAACATATCTGAGATGTTTTGTTTCTGCTGATCAGGATGACTGGTGTCCTTTTTGCCTTTGGCTGAGTTCGCCCTTAATAATCGGGCTAGCTCGGCTACCTTGGTTTCGCCATTTTTCTGCAACTCTGGGTTCCATCCTCGTTTCTCGTCAGGACAGGTTGAGTCTTCGGACTGTCCTGGTGTGGATACTGTGGTGGACAGGTTGCAGCAGATTTGGACTCAGGTAGTGGACAATTTGACCTTGTCCCAGGAGAAGGCTCAACGTTTTGCTAATCGCAGACGCTGTGTGGGTCCCCGACTTCGTGTTGGGGATCTGGTTTGGTTATCTTCTCGTCATATTCCTATGAAGGTTTCCTCTCCTAAGTTTAAACCTCGTTTCATTGGTCCGTATAGGATTTCTGAGGTTCTTAATCCTGTGTCTTTTCGTCTGACCCTTCCAGATTCTTTTTCCATACATAACGTATTCCATAGGTCATTGTTGCGGAGATACGTGGCACCTATGGTTCCTTCTGTTGACCCTCCTGCCCCGGTTTTGGTGGAGGGGGAGTTGGAGTATATTGTGGAGAAGATTTTGGATTCTCGTGTTTCAAGACGGAAACTCCAGTATCTGGTTAAGTGGAAGGGTTATGCTCAGGAAGATAATTCCTGGGTCTTTGCCTCTGATGTCCATGCTCCCGATCTTGTTCGTGCCTTTCATGTGGCTCATCCTGGTCGGCCTGGGGGCTCTGGTGAGGGTTCGGTGACCCCTCCTCAAGGGGGGGGTACTGTTGTGAATTCTGTGGCAGAGCTCCCTCCTGTGGTCACAAGTGGTACTTCGGCTGATTCTCTCTGTAAGCTTCCCTTGGTGGAGGGAAGTGGTACTGCGGCTTCTGAGTTTCCTCCCTCAGGTGATGTGGTGAGGTCGTTAGGTGCTCCTCTACTTAACTCCACCTAGTGCTTTGATCCTGGCTTCCTGTCAATGATCCAGTATTGGACTTGAATTCCTCCTGGATCGTTCCTGTGGCCTGCTGCTCTGCATAGCTAAGTTTTCCTTTGCTATTTTGTTTGCTTTTCTTCTGTCCAGCTTATCTATTTGTTTGCTGGAAGCTCTGGGACGCAGAGGGTGTACCTCCGTGCCATTAGTTCGGTACGGAGGGTCTTTTTGCCCCCTTTGCGTGGTTTTTACGGTTTTGTGTTGACCGCAAAGTTACCTTTCCTATCCTCGCTCTGTTCAGTAAGTCGGGCCACACTTTGCTAAATCTATTTCATCTCTACGTTTGTCTTTTCATCTTACTCACAGTCATTATATGTGGGGGGCTGCCTTTTCCTTTGGGGTATTTCTCTGAGGCAAGGTAGGCTTATTTTCTATCTTCAGGCTAGCTAGTTTCTCAGGCTGTGCCGAGTTGCATAGGTAGCGTTAGGCGCAATCCACGGCTGCCTCTAGTGTTGTTGGATAGGATTAGGGATTGCGGTCAACAGAGTTCCCACGTCTCAGAGCTCGTTCTATGTTTTTGGATTATTGTCAGATCACTGTATGTGCTCTGACCTCTATGTTCACTGTGGTACTGAATTGCCTAATCATAACACTTACCATCGAAACCTTCAAAAAGAACCTAAAGACCCACCTCTTCCGACAAGCCTACGACCTGCAGTAACCACCAATCGACCAAACCACTGCACGACCAGCTCTATCCTCATCTACTGTATCCTCACCCATCTCTTGTAGATTGTGAGCCCTCGCGGGCAGGGTCCTCTCTCCTCCTATACCAGTTGTGACTTGTATTGTTCAAGATTATTGTAATTGTTTTTATTATGTATACCCCTCCTCACATGTAAAGCGCCATGAAATAAAAGGCGCTATAATAATAAATAATAATAATAAATAGTGCAGACCCACACACAGCATAGTGTAGCCCCCACATACACAGTATAGTGCAGCCCCCCCCCACACACAACATAGGGAAGTCCTCCACACACAGTATAGTGCAGACACGCACAGTATACTGCAGGCCACCACACTGACAGTTTAGTGCAGTGCCCCCCCTTACACAGTATAGTGCAGCAGACACACTTCATAATGCATATACACACATGCTAGAATGCATTCACACACACTGTAAAGTGCAGCAGACACACACAATGCTTACCTCACTTCCTCGTTCCCACCTGCTCTGGCTTCTGCACTCTGTAGAGCATTTCAGCTCCCTTGCTAGCAAATGCTGCATCAGAGGCAGATGGGGAGTGATGGGAGAGGGAGTGTCATGTGACGCTCTCTCCTCCATCACTGCTTTCAACTTGAATGCGGTGGAGGGGGCGGCACCGGGCCCCTCTTACTCCCCCCATAGCAGCCGTGTGGTTTTCCACTATTAGCATCACGCAACTGGCTGGGAGCCCCCGGAGGAGTGGCCCCTAATGTCAGCCCTGAGTGTACATACCTATACATTAAAAGCTTTGTTTTTAAAGCTGAAAAGAAAAGCCAGAGGATTTTTTTACATAAAATTACCAAAATGTCAATGACACCAAAGAATTAATGATCATATTTTTGAAAAAAGCCACAGATCAGTAAAAAAACACAGAGATATTTGGTATCCTTGTAATTATCTTGTACACAACATTAAACACATTATTTATGGTGATTGGCAAATGGTGCAAATAATTGGCACATTTTATAGAAAAAATATTCACTTTTATTGCTTTTGGAGAGCAATAGATGAAGGCCCTGTTTCATAATTTTTCTTTGTTTGTCTTGTGGTATTCGCTGACTTTTATTGTATCAAATTCAACAAAATTATGCATTTGGCGCAAATTCAAAAATTGTCTTTTTTCTTGTTAAATCATTTTTGTGACTTTTTGAGAAAAAAATTAAACTTTTTGTGAGTACAGAAAATCACTGCTGGTGGGCTGGAATATAATTTGGCCAAATTTTGCAGCTCTTTAACCCCTTTACCCCCAAGGGTGGTTTGCACGTTAATGACCGGGACAATTTTTACAATTCTGACCACTGTCCCTTTTTGAGGTTATAACTCTGGAATGCTTCAACGGATCCCAGTGATTCTGACAATGTTTTCTCGTGACATATTGTACTTCATGATAGTGGTAAAAATTCTTTGATAGTACCTGCGTTTATTTGTGAAAAAAAACGGAAACTTGGCGAAAATTATGAAAATTTCACAATTTTCCAACTTTGAATTTTTATGCAATTAAATCACAGAGATATGTCACACAAAATACTTAATAAGTAACATTTCCCACATGTCTACTTTACATCAGCACAATTTTGGAACCAAAATTTTTTTTGTTAGGGAGTTATAAGGGTTAAAAGTTGACCAGCAATTTCTCGTTTTTACAACACCATTTTTTTTTTAGGGACCACATCTCATTTGAAGTCATTTTGAGGGGTCTATTTGATAGAAAATACCCAAGTGTGACACCATTCTAAAAACTGCACCCCTCAAGGTGCTCAAAACCATATTCAAGAAGTTTATTAACCCTTCTGGTGCTTCACAGGAATTTTTGGAATGTTTAAATAAAAATGAACATTTAACTTTTTTTCACAAAAAATTTACTTCAGCTCCAATTTGTTTTATTTTACCAAGGGTAACAGGAGAAAATGGATGCCAAAAGTTGTTGTACAATTTGTCCTGAGTACACCGATACCCCATATGTGGGGGTAAACCACTGTTTGGGCACATGACAGAGCTCGGAAGCGAAGGAGCGCCATTTGACTTTTCAATGCAAAATTGACTGGAATCGAGATGGGACACCATGTTGCGTTTGGAGAGCCCCTGATGTGCCTAAACATTGAAACCCCCCACAAGTGACACCATTTTGAAAAGTAGACCCCCTAAGGAACTTATCTAGAGGTGTGGTGAGCACTTTGACCCACCAAGTACTTCACAGAAGTTTATAATGCAGAACTGTAAAAATAAAAAATCATATTTTTTCACAAAAATTATCTTTTCGCCCCCAATTTATTTTACCAAGGGTAAGAGAAGAAATTGGATCCCAAATGTTGTTCTCCAATTTGTCCTGAGTACGCTGATACCCCATATGTGGGGGTAAACCACTGTTTGGGCGCATGGGAGAGCTCGGAAGGGAAGGAGCGCCGTTTGACTTTTCAAAGCAAAATTGACAGGAATTGAGATGGGACGCCATGTTGCGTTTGGAGAGCCACTGATGTGCCTAAGCACTGAAACCCCCCACAAGTGACACCATTTTGGAAAATAGACCCCCTAAGGAACTTATCTAGATGTGTTTTGAGCGCTTTGACCCACCAAGGGCTTCACAGAAGTTTATAATGCAGAGCCGTAAAAATAAAACAAAAATTTTTTCACACAAAAATTATTTTTGTAGCCCCCAGTTTTGCATTTTCCCGAGGGTAACAGGAGAAATTGGACCCCAAAATTTGTTGTCCAATTTGTCCTGAGTGCAATGATACACCATATGTGGGGGGAACCACTGTTTGGGCGCATGGGAGGGCTCGGAAGGGAAGGAGCGCCATTTGGAATGCAGACTTAGATGGAATGGTCTGCAGGTGTCACATTGCGTTTGCAGAGCCCCTAATGTACCTAAACAGTAGAAACCCCTCACAAGTGACCCCATATTGGAAACTAGACCCCCCCAGGGAACTTATCTAGATGTGTTGTGAGAACTTTAAACCCCCAAGTGTTTCACTACAGTTTATAACGCACAGCCGTGAAAATAAAAAATCTTTTTTTTTTCCCACAAAAAATATTTTTTAGCCCCCAGTTTTGTATTTCCCCAAGGGTAACAGGAGAAATTGGACCACAAAAGTTGTTGTCCTATTTGTCCTGAGTACGCTAATACTGCATATGTTGGGGTAAACCCCTGTTTGGGCGCACGGGAGAGCTCGGAAGGGAAGAAGCACTGTTTTACTTTTTCAACGCAGAATTGGCTGGAATTGAGATCGGACGCCATGTCGCGTTTGGAGAGCCCCTGATGTGCCTAAACAGTGGAAACCCTCCAATTATAACTGAAACGCTAATCCAAACACACCCCTAACCCTAATCCCAAAAGTAACCCTAACCACACCCTGTTAGGGCTAGCGGAACGCACCAAATAATAAGACTGATAGTGTATGGTGCGTTCGCAGCCCGGGGTCCACCGTGCAGAGATGGAACCTGCTGCTAAGTAACGACGGACTATATGGCGGTACTCATAAGAATACACATGTGGGTTAAACCTCACCCAACGTGAAGGAAGCGATCCTGTTGCGTCACAGGATCGCGGTACCGCACATAGAAGGCGAGCAAGCAGTCAGCGAACTTAACCCCAACTAGGATTGAAGTCCGATTAGACCCTTGCTGGCACAACACCTCAACTGGGTGTGTAAAGGCAACACTTATAATTAGAGCACCGAAGTGCGAACTGTGCCGTGCTGGCAGGCACCACTAAGCACCCAGACGTGGGTCAGGAAGCGCACTACTGGCGCGTGGCGCCGCACTGGCGGTCACAGCAATAGACGCTGATACGTGTGTGACACGTTGAGTGATTTGTCGGGCGCTAGATAGCAGCCATACTCCATACGCGAACAGTCATACAATAGGGTAGAGGTATTTAATGAACGACTTGCACTCACAACAAACACACGTATTCAAATGTACACTAGCGCATGGCCGTGCGGTCATGCGCAGTTTATATAATTGCAGGACAGGAAGTAGCCACAGAAACTTTGCCCTTCCAAGACCTGCCAAGAGGACCAATGGAATGCGCTGCAGAGCCAGAGCACATGACCCTCGATCTCCAACGGGAGATCTTGCTCTGGGCATGCTCAGTGTGCGCAAACAAGGACTTAGTCCCAGGGAAGTCCGCTCGCCGCTGACCAGCACTGACTTTAATGGCAGGAGCTGAAGAAGCAGCAGTAACTCTCTGTACAGAGTGAGAGCGAGCAAGACACTGGGAGCGACGTCCCTGCTGAGCAGACTCCACTGCGGCTGGAGGAGAATGGGAGTCCGCAGCGGAGACGGATCGAGATTCCCCCTGTGCAGCAGAGGATACTCGACTCCTAACATTACCCTCCCTCCTAGGGCCCCCCCCTCCTTGGGCCTCGCTACGCTCGAAGGCAGCAATGAGCTGTGGGGCCCGAATGTTTTCAGCAGGCTCCCAAGACCTGTCCTCTGGACCATAACCCTTCCAATCTACCAAATAAAACTTTTTGCCGCGTACCACCTTGCATCCCAAAATAGCGTTCACCTCGTAATCGTCCGTAGACAAACCCGATGTCCCGGCAGATGACTCGGAAAACCGGGACATGTATACGGGTTTCAAGAGGGACACATGAAAGGTGTCGGTGATACCCAAGCGTGGAGGAAGAGCCAGGCGGTAGACCACAGGATTAACCTGTTCGAGAACCTTGAAGGGACCCAAGTAGCGAGGAGCAAACTTAGTGGACTCAACTCGCAGCCTGATGTTACGGGCGGAGAGCCACACCAAGTCACCAGGGGCAAAAGTCGGAGCGGGGCGCCGATGAACATCGGCGGAGGACCTCATTCTCTCCTTGGAGGCCCGAATGGCATCCTGCGTGCGATCCCAAATGTCCCGTGCCTCCACAGCCCAGTCTGCCACCCTGGGATCAGCAGAAGACACAGGCATGGGCACAGGAACACGCGGATGCTGGCCGTAATTTAAGAGGAATGGAGTCTGACCGGTGGAGTCGGCTACGGCATTGTTAAGTGCAAACTCTGCCCACGGTAGCAAGGATGCCCAGTCATCCTGTCTGGCAGAAACAAAATGTCGCAGATATGTGACCAAGGTCTGGTTGGCCCTTTCTACC
This sequence comes from Ranitomeya imitator, assembly GCF_032444005.1. Taxonomy (NCBI): domain Eukaryota; kingdom Metazoa; phylum Chordata; class Amphibia; order Anura; family Dendrobatidae; genus Ranitomeya; species Ranitomeya imitator. The sequence goes on from NC_091282.1 coordinate 356,996,111, forward strand.
AACCCATTCGTCTCGGGATGATATGCCGAAGAGAGATTTAACTCAATACTGAGTAGACGACATAGCTCCCTCCAGAATCGAGACGCAAACTGGGGACCCCGGTCACTAACAATTTTGTCTGGCATACCGTGTAAGCGAAAGATATGCTTGATAAACAAGACAGCCAACGCCCGTGCAGATGGTAGCCGTGGAAGAGGCACCAAATGCACCATTTTGGAAAAATGATCGGTGATCACCCAGATAATGGTGCAATTACGAGACTTGGGTAAGCCAACCACAAAGTCCATCCCGACCATCTCCCAGGGCCTGTCAGCCATGGGCAGAGGATACAGCAAACCAGCTGGCCGTTGCCGAGGAGTCTTGTTCCTGGCGCAAGAGACACACGCCCGAACGTACTCCACGACATCACGAGCCATATGCGGCCACCAGTATGTCCTCGCCAGTAACTCTGATGTCCTTTTAGTACCAAAATGTCCACCCACCCTGGACGAGTGCGCCCAAGAGAGAACCTCCGGTCGCAAACTAGATGGAACAAAAGTCTTGCCCGGGGGCACAGACTCCAGCGAAACCGGGGCCACGGTTCTCAAACTCTCGGTGGGGACAATAAGCCGAGGCTCCTCCTCCTCCTCCGCAGATGACACAACGGAGCGAGAGAGAGCGTCGGCCCGAATGTTCTTCTCCCCAGAAAGGAAATGGAGGGTGAAATGAAACCGGGAGAAGAACAAGGACCATCTGGCCTGGCGAGAATTCAACCGCTGAGCTGTCTGCAGATACACCAAATTTTTGTGATCTGTGAAGACTTGGAAGGGAAAACGTGCTCCCTCCAAGAGATGTCTCCACTCCGAGAAAGCCAACTTCATGGCTAGCAACTCCCTGTCACCGATGGAATAATTCCTCTCTGCTGGTGCGAAGGTCTTGGAGAAAAAGAAGCAAGGATGCTTCCGACCTTGAGCATCCTTTTGGAAGAGGACTGCTCCAGCACCAACAGAAGAGGCATCCACCTCCATGATAAATGGCTTATCAACATCGGGGCGATGAAGAATGGGAGCGCTAGCGAAGTGTGACTTTATAGAGATAAAGGCCTTGGAGACCTCCTCAGACCACAATTTGGGATTCGCCCCCTTCTTGGTGAGGGCAACCAAGGGAGCTACCAAAGTTGAGAAGTGCGGGATGAACTGGCGATAATAATTGATGAACCCCATAAAGCGCTGCACCGCTTTAAGAGAATGGGGTTCCTGCCAGTCCATCACAGCCTGTAGTTTGGCAGGATCCATAGCCAATCCCTGAGCTGAGATGATGTAGCCTAGGAAAGGTAAGGACTCCTGCTCAAACATACACTTCTCCAACTTGGCATAGAGGGAGTTTGCCCGTAGGAGGTCGAAGACTTTGCAAACATCTCTCCGTTGGGAGTCAATATCTGGAGAGTAGATGAGAATATCATCCAGATAGACTACGACCGAGGTGGAAAGCATATCCCGGAAGATATCGTTCACAAAGTCTTGGAAAACGGCTGGGGCATTACAGAGCCCGAAGGGCATCACCAGATATTCATAGTGCCCATCCCTGGTGTTAAAAGCCGTCTTCCATTCGTCCCCCTCACGGATGCAAATCAGGTTGTAAGCACCCCGCAGATCCAGTTTAGTAAATACCCTTGCTCCCCGAAGCCTATCGAATAGTTCAGATATTAAAGGCAAAGGGTATTTATTCTTAACGGTGATGGCGTTAAGACCCCTGTAATCTATGCATGGGCGCAATTCCCCACTCTTCTTCTGCACGAAGAAGAACCCTGCCCCAGCAGGTGACACTGACTTCCTGATGAACCCTCTTGCCAGATTTTCCTGGATGTACTGTGACATTGCCTCCGTCTCCGGGAGAGATAGCGGATAGACTCGACCCCGGGGAGGCTCAGCACCAGGCAAGAAGTCAATAGGACAGTCATAGGGGCGATGGGGCGGAAGGTTCTCCGCTGCCTTTTTGGAGAATATGTCTGCATAAGACCAATACTGCTTGGGGAGAGAGGAAAGATCTGCGGGTACCTCTGTTGTAGCAACCTGAACGCACTCCCTCTGACACCTACCCCCACAAGATTCACCCCATCCCAGAATTCTGCCTGAGGACCACTCGATATGAGGAGAGTGGTACCGTAGCCAAGGTATTCCCAACAGGACCTCATCAATTCCCTCGGGAATGACGAGCAGAGAAATAATCTCCTGATGAGATGGCGACATGGACAGAGTAAAAGGGATGGTCTGGTGAGTTATCTGTGAGGGCAGAGACGACCCATTCACCACTCGTACCGTTACAGGTTGAGCTAGCATAACCAGAGGTATTGCGTGGCGTTGGGCGAAGGCAGAAGACATAAAATTGCCCTCCGCCCCAGAATCCACGCAGAGCTCTACCGAGTGGGAGAATGAGCCAATAGTAATTGTCCCCTTAAAGGACAATTTAGAGGCAAACGTCGCCGTGTCTAGTGTACCTCCACCTACGACCACTAGACGCTGACGTTTCCTCGACCGCTGAGGACATCTGGTGGCTAAATGTCCAGACTGCTGGCAAACATGACAGACCCTGAGTGCACAAGCGGTCCGGGACTTAGATCCCGCTTGTGACACTTCCCTGGCCTCATGTGACTCAGGAACCAGGACCGGAGATTCCAGAGATTTGGCGAAAGTAGGAGCCAGCCGAAACCTCTGCCTACACTGGGCTCGCTCTAACCTCCGCTCGTTAAAACGGAGGTCAATTCGAGTGGAGACAGTTATTAGCTCCTCCAGTGTGGCAGGAATCTCCCTAGTGGCCAGAGCGTCCTTTACGTGGTCAGCCAAGCCCCTCCAAAATATGGGGATAAGGGCTTTATCCGACCATTCCAGCTCAGATGCTAAAGTGCGGAATTGGACGGCAAAATGACTGACCAAGGACTCTCCCTGAGTTAATGCCAGCAGTTTGAGCGCAGTGTCATGGGTGACTTGAGGTCCTAAAAAGACCTGTTTCAAAGTGCTCAAAAACAGGGGAGCACTCTGCACCACATGATCGCCACGCTCCCACAGCGGCGTAGCCCATTCCAACGCCCTGTCCGACAATAGAGACACAATAAATCCCACCTTAGCCCGCTCTGTGGGGAAACGTGCAGCCAGAAGCTCGAGATGAATAGAGCACTGACTCACAAATCCCCTACAAAATTTGCTATTACCAGAAAATTTTTCTGGCAGCGGGAGGCGAGAAAATGTCGGAACAGGGGTGGCAATGGACAAAGTTGCTGCAGCCACGCTGGCAGACTGTACAGCAACTGTGGTAACATCCACAGCTGAGGTTGCGCTCTCGAGAGCCGCCAACCTACCCTCCAGCTGCTGTATATACCGCAGGGATTGCTGTTTGTCCGTCATTACTAGCCAGACCCTGGCGCTAGTGTAATGTTAGGGCTAGCGGAACGCACCAAATAATAAGACTGATAGTGTATGGTGCGTTCGCAGCCCGGGGTCCACCGTGCAGAGATGGAACCTGCTGCTAAGTAACGACGGACTATATGGCGGTACTCATAAGAATACACATGTGGGTTAAACCTCACCCAACGTGAAGGAAGCGATCCTGTTGCGTCACAGGATCGCGGTACCGCACATAGAAGGCGAGCAAGCAGTCAGCGAACTTAACCCCAACTAGGATTGAAGTCCGATTAGACCCTTGCTGGCACAACACCTCAACTGGGTGTGTAAAGGCAACACTTATAATTAGAGCACCGAAGTGCGAACTGTGCCGTGCTGGCAGGCACCACTAAGCACCCAGACGTGGGTCAGGAAGCGCACTACTGGCGCGTGGCGCCGCACTGGCGGTCACAGCAATAGACGCTGATACGTGTGTGACACGTTGAGTGATTTGTCGGGCGCTAGATAGCAGCCATACTCCATACGCGAACAGTCATACAATAGGGTAGGGGTATTTAATGAACGACTTGCACTCACAACAAACACACGTATTCAAATGTACACTAGCGCATGGCCGTGCGGTCATGCGCAGTTTATATAATTGCAGGACAGGAAGTGGCCACAGAAACTTTGCCCTTCCAAGACCTGCCAAGAGGACCAATGGAATGCGCTGCAGAGCCAGAGCACATGACCCTCGATCTCCAACGGGAGATCTTGCTCTGGGCATGCTCAGTGTGCGCAAACAAGGACTTAGTCCCAGGGAAGTCCCCTCGCCGCTGACCAGCACTGACTTTAATGGCAGGAGCTGAAGAAGCAGCAGTAACTCTCTGTACAGAGTGAGAGCGAGCAAGACACTGGGAGCGACGTCCCTGCTGAGCAGACTCCACTGCGGCTGGAGGAGAATGGGAGACCGCAGCGGAGACGGATCGAGATTCCCCCTTTGCAGCAGAGGATACTCGACTCCTAACACACCCCTAACCCTAATCCCAACCCTATTCCCAACTGTAAATGTAATCTAAACCCTAACCGTAACTTTAGCCCCAACCCTAATCCTAACTTTAGCCCCAACCCTAACTGTAGCCCTAACCCTAACCATAGCCCTAATCCTAGCCCTAACCCCAGCCCTAACCCTAGCCCTAACCCTAGCCCTAGCCCTAACCCTAGCCCTAACCCTAGCCCTAACCCTAGCCCTAACCCTAGCCCTAACCCTAGCCCTAACCCTAACCCTACCCCTAATCCTAGCCCTAACCCTAGCCCTAACCCTAGCCCTGACTCTAACCCTATCCCTAGCCCTAACCCTATCCCTAATGGGAAAATGGAAATAAATACATTTTTTAAATTTTTCCCTAACTAAGGGGGTGATGAAGGGGGGTTTGTTTTACTTTTATAGCGGGTTTTTTAGCGGATTTTTATGATTGGCAGCCGTCACACACTGAAAGACGCTTTTTATTGCAAAAAATATTTTTTGCATTACCACATTTTGAGAGCTATAATTTTTCCATAGTTTGGTCCACAGAGTCATGTGAGGTCTTGTTTTTTGTGGGACGAGTTGACGTTTTTATTGGTAACATTTTCGGGCACATGACATTTTTTGATCGCTTTTTATTCCGATTTTTGTGAGGCAGAATGACCAAAAACCATCTATTCATGAATTTCTTTTGGGGGAGGCGTTTATACCGTTCCGCATTTGGTAAAATGGATGAACCAGTTTTATTCTTCGGGTCAGTATGATTACAGTGACACCTCATTTATATCTTTTTTTATGTTTTGGCGCTTTTATACGATAAAAACTATTTTATAGAAATAATTATTTTTGCATCGCTTTATTCTCAGGACTATAACTTTTTTATTTTTTTGCTGATGATGCTGTATGGCAGTTCGTTTTTTGCGGGACAAGATGACGCTTTCAGCGGTACCATGGTTATTTATATCTGTCTTTTTGATCGCGTGTTATTCCACTTTTTGTTCGGCAGTATGATAATAAAGCGTTGTTTTTTGCCTCGTTTTTATTTTTTTTTTTTTTACGGTGTTTACTGAAGGGGTTAACTAGTGGGCCAATTTTATAGGTCGGGCCGTTATGGATGCGGCGATACTAAATATGTGTACTTTTATTGTTTTTTTTTTATTTAGATAAAGTAATGTATTTATGGGAATAATATATATATTTTTTTTCATTATTTAGGAATATTTTTTTAAATTTTTTTTTTACACATTTGGAAAACTTTTTTTTAACTTTTTTACTTTGTCCCAGGGGGGACATCACAGATCGGTGATCTGACAGTTTGCACAGCACTCTGTCAGATCACCGATCTGACTTAGAGCAGTGCAGGCTTCAGAGTGTGAAGCCACCTCCCTCCTTGCAGGACTCGGATGCCGTGGCCATCTTGAATCCGGGTCTGGAGCAGGAAGGGAGGTAGGAGACCCTCGCAGCAACACGATCACATCGCGTTGATGCGGGGGTCTCAGGGAAGCCCGCAGGGAGCCCCCTCCCTGCGCAATGCTTCCCTGTACCGCCGGCACATCGCAATCATGTTTGATCGCGGTGTGCCGGGGGTTAATGTGCCGGGAGCGGTCCGTGACCGCTCCTGGCACATAGTGCCGGATGTCAGCTGCTGACACCCGGCCGCGATCGGCCGTGCTTCCCCGTGAGCGCGGCCGATCGCGTATGACGTACTATCCTGTCGGTGGTCATAGGGGCCTACCCCACCTCGATGGGATAGTACGTCTAATGTCAGAAAGGGGTTAAAAAGTCTAAAATGACAAATCGGGAATCGCTTGACAAAGATGAAAAAACAAATAAAAATAGAAGTGAGCACATATAAAACAAACTTAAAACAAAATACAAACTAATGAATTGGGTGCTAACAAAAAAAGGTGCAAAACACTGAAAATTAACACCTTCAGAGAAGATTGGGTAGTTGAACTGCAAGCAAAGAATTCACATATTGCGCTGCAAAAGCAAGAAATGTGAATATCTCTGCAATGAAGCTCAAAAATGTATTTATTTATTATATATGCATATATAGCACCATCATATTCCACAGCGCTTTACAGATATCACCATCAACATCATTGGGTTTACAATCCATGCAAAATTCTAGAAATTCATGCAAAAGTGGGAAGAACATAAAAACTCCTTGCAGATGTCGCCCTTTGAGGGATTTAAACCTAGGATCACAGCAAAATGGAAAAAAAAAGTCAGAATCAGGGCAACTCAGCGATTTCAATAGGGTAATTAACTAAATTCTTTTTGGCAAGTAATAATAATAATAATAATCTTTAATTTTATACAGAGCTAACATATTCCTCAGCGCTTTACAGTTTGCACACATTATCATTACTGTCACCGATGGGGCTCACAATCTAAAATCCCTATCAGTATGTATTTGGAATGAACGTCTTTAGAAGAAATGTAATAAAAAGCAATCAAAATACTCTATGTACCCCAAATTAATATCAGTAAAATGATCAGCTCACCATGCAAAAATCAAGCCATGGTATAGCTCAATAGAAGGAAAAAATAAATTGTTATTGTTTTGGGAAAATTGCAACACAATCCATACCACAATCTGTATTAAAAAAAAAAAATTTTTGCAATTGTCACACTGGCCACTGTGGCTTTTTTAGCCTTTAACTTCCTATTGTTTTAGGAAACAATACATGTACATAGCTACAATCGTCAGCTCTCAACCCTATCTTTTGTATTGAAATATTTAATGAATGTGAATAAGGGTCAGTGTGAAGGGAGGAGGAGCAGGGTCAGCTCTGACATTACCAATTATGGATGGTGAATCCTGTGTTATTAGTTTAATAACACAGTATAAGTATAAAAATTAGGGCAGAGCTAGCCTTTCTTCACAAAATAATAGAAACAATAGAAAAGGGGAAATTAATATCCCCATATAAATTACAAAGAATGACAACATGAAGTTTTCAATATTGTCATATGTCAATAATCCTTCCATAGAGAGTATGAATTTATTGCTGGTCAGCTCTGAGTTAACCCATTCAATGTTATAATTCAGAATGGCCAAACACAAAAAAAGTGCATGACATCTAAAAAAAGAAATCATTTGGTATCACCACATGCATAAATTAATAAAATATTAAAGTAATTATCCAACATAGTGAATGTGAAAAGGGGAAAAAAAACAATCAAAATGGCAGAATCGCTATTTCTCATGTCACCTCACCTCCAAAAGATCGTATGGATACTAAAATGGCATGCATAAAAGCTAAATCATAGCCCACAAAAAAAAACAAGCCCTTTCTACACATCTCAAACATCTCGATCCACCAAAAAATAAAAAAAAAGTGTTGGCTTTTATAATATGGCAACAGAAGCCAAAGGCGAGAAAGAAAATGGCTGTGCTTTAAAGTAATAAAACTCAAGTTTTCTCCTTCAGATACCAATTTTAATTTTTCCAAGACTAGTTTTGTTATTCATGATTCGACAGTATGTGTTTATTTAATATTATTATAACGATGACGACGATAATAATACTACTGAGCATAGAAACGCTCTTATTTTATCTCTTTCCTTGTGGGAATTTGGCATTTTTGTCTCTTGAGGTTTTGAAAAACAATAAAATACCCCAGGTAAATTCTGCTGTCTCTACTTTGCTGAGAGATCGCTTGCTTAAACATCTTAGGTGCCTTGTGTACATGTATTTTTATGACCACAACCAGGTGAAAGTAAGGTATTGGATCACAGTTAAACTAATACTGATTAATTTGTAATTTCTGCGTACAGTTTATACTTTCTGATTTTTTATTACAGTTACCTAAATGTGTAGAAATGTATACTTTCATCTTGTTATTCTTTTGTCAGTAAGAAAACTTATTAATGATGAGCAAGCGTACTCGGATAAGGATAAGGTGTTATCCGAGAATGCTCGTGTGCTAATAGAGTATCTTTGGCATGCTCGAATACTATGCTCGAATTCGCGCAGCGGCATGTCTTTTGGCTGTTTGTTAGGCAATCCCTACATGAGTTGAGGCTGATGAACAGCCTCCAGTCATGCAGCCACGGTGACTCGAACATAGTATTAGAGCACGCCAAAGATACTCTATTAGCACATGAGCGTGCTCGGAAAACACCTTATCCGAGCATATTCGTTCATCACTACCTATAATCAAACAAAATAACCATTACTGTCTATTCCTGTTATTATAGACCAAGGCTTATAATGGGGACCTTGAACTAAACAATGACCATTTAGAGTCTATAAACAAACTGATCTTAAACTCAAAAGAAAGATCTTAAATTTTGATTTAAACCTAAAATTTACTATAGTTCAAGGTTTGAGCCTTAAATTGTACACTTATTTATGCTATGTATTATCCTGTAGATAGAATTGGTAGCAACCTTTGTTTTAAACACATACAGTATACCTTTAAAGTCATATTATAATTTTGCAACCTACTTTAGACACCAACTCCTGGCCATGTGATAAATACATACTGACCCAGTTCTGATTCCAGTACTGTAACTGCAACATGTCTTGTATCTCTGTGTCCATCACATAGGGACAAAAGGAATGTAAACTGAAAAGGCTACTATTGAATGACTTGAAGCAAAGTTTTTAACAAAAAGTACCGTATTTTTCGCTTTGTAAGACGCTCCGGATTATAAGACGCACCCCAAATTTTGAGGAGAAAAATAGGAAAAAAACTTTTAAATAAATTGGTGGTGCTTGTTATAATCCATGCATCTTATTGCTTAACCGGGGGTTGTGGCTGCAGTGGATCAGGGTCCCAGGGTCACTGCTGGAGACAGGAGTGAAACGTTGCCGCAGACTGAGATGAGGGGGTGTGCAGGTGTCCTGTGCTGCAGGGGGACTCCGGTGCTACAGGGGTGTGTATGGTGCTGCAGGGGTGTCTCTGGTGCTGCAGGGGTGCCTCCGGTGCTGCAAGGGTGTCTCTGGTGCTGTGTGGGTGTCTCCAGTGCTGTGGGGGGCTCTGCCGTCATTTTGTGAAAGGCCAGAGCCTCCCAGCAGTTCCCCCATGCTTTCTTGTGCGGTGGACTTTGGGAAAATGGCTGCCGGGAGGCGGTGCATGCACAGATGGAGATCTTGGGACCAAGATCTCGAGAGATGAGATCTCAGCTCTGAAATCTCATCTCCCGAGATTCCGGTGGCCATTTTCCCAAAGTCCGTCACACAGGAAAGCCTAGACCAACTGCCGGGGGGCTCTGGCCTTTCACAAAATGTCGCCAGAGCCCCCCCCAGAGCACCGGAGACTTCAGCGTCACCCTGGGCGGCAGCGGACAGCAGCAGCAGCGGCAGACAACCGCAGCAGTGGTGGCGGACACCACCTCATCCCAGCCTATAACCGTAAGTGGTATATCCGCTTTGTAGGACGCACCCCCATTTCCCCCCCAAATTTGGGGGAAATAAAGTGCGTCATACAAAGCGAAAAATACGGTACATTAAAAAGTTATATACTTTTTAATTTTACATGAATAACTTTTAATACAGATACATTTTCTTTTAGACAACAACGTAGTATATATCTTGCTTTTAAACATTTGATATTTTTAAAAATGTATTCTTGATTTCAGCTACAAAATCCATTTAGAATTAAACAAACTTGAGTAATTCTGGCTTATTGAGTATTGAGTTTCTAGCTTAGCACTCACATTAAACCTGGCTCAATCAGTTCATTTACTGTGATGCAAAAAGCAGCAGGAAGACACAATAAGATTTGTTCCTGTGGCATAAGACAAGTGATATATCAACTCAAGAGATGTGTGTTTTTTTAGCTGGCAAACTTGGATACCATAGCTTGAACCTCTTGGATCGAGTGAGGAAAAGATATTACAGCAGAACTAGCTAATATATTGTTTGAGAAGTTGGTAGGGTTAGAAGATGTAATCCAGATATTGCTATCTACTGAATGTCAGTAATATATTGCAAAATGGTTGATGGAGTATTAATCATTTGGTCTTAACTTTTGTTTTCAAGGGACCAACCTGTTTGTTTCTAATTTACTTTGTAGGTGCAATTTATGATGATTATGCATTTCATGAATAATTCCAGCTTAATCTTACTCATCTGAATATCGCAAGAGTACACTATATAAAGCCTAGTAGAAAAAAGATGTTGTGAACATCATTCTTTGAATTCCCTACATTTTGCTTAAAATATCTTTATAGGAAACTATTTCTGGCAAATATAGTCATTTCCAAATTCTCATTAACAAACACATTGAATTAAATAATATATCACTTATTAATTCAGATTTTGATTTACCTTAATTGAATTATGGATATAGTTTTAGCAGCTTTTAACGTTATAACATACGAATACCATACATAATATTTTTTTAATAGCTAGACTTAATGCAACTCTACACCAAACTGTATCGAGATATTTAGAAATTTACTCATTACATTGTATATAAATGCACAAAGCAGAGTGTTCAACTTTACAATATAACATATATGCAGCATCTACATAATAACTAGTATTGGAACCAGAATCAAAAAAGTAAATGACAGCAAGCAATTATCTCTCAAAACCTACTGAACAGTATTAGTGAACAATATTCTGCCAGCTATCCAATGGCCAGAGAATAGTATTGAAGTCCTAAGTTTTAACCAAAATATCAGAGACTTTCGTGATGTCAATTACATAAATAGTTGGTCATATTCCCAACTTTTTCATCTAATAATCTGGCTGTAATGACAACAGAAATAGTAGAAGTGCTTTATCATCAGTTGAAAGTGTTTATTTAAAGGGTTCTCAAACAATACTCCCGCATTGGGAGAACAGGGCCGATGACATTTCATCTGCAGATGCCTGCCAGTACATGTCCTTGATAGACAGATGTCATGAACATGTCCATCTCAATGAATAGGAGAGGAACATGATATTTGCCCATCATGTATGTGTTGTGCCAGGCAACTGACGACACCACATCATCATAACAACTCACCTCCTAATATAAAGGTGAGTGAAACTGGAGAACCCGTTTAATTATTTAACTACACATTTTCCCAAATTTTTGTTTTGCTTGTATAGGTACTTTGGATGGTTTTTGCCTTTATGTTCCAATTGCAACATGCAATTTGTCAACCAAACCTATGTAAATGACTTTACACTGCTAGGCCTTTTAAACTCAGCAGAAGCCAACATTCCTGTTTTTGCTGTATTCCTTATTATATTTCTAGTGACGATCACTGGAAATGTCCTCATTGTGACTGTGGTGATAATGGACCAGTCCCTTCAAATACCCATGTACTTCTTCCTTTCCAATCTGTCTTTCCTGGAAATATGGTATACGATGACAATAGTACCAAAACTTTTAGCTAACCTGTTAATGAAGAATAATAATATTTCTTTTTCTGGATGCATGACCCAACTTTTTTTCTTTGTTACATTTGGGGCCACTGAGTGTTATTTGCTGTTAGTCATGGCTTATGATCGGTACATGGCCATCTGTAAACCTCTTTATTATTCTAGCCTGATGGACACCAGTACGTGTATACAACTGGTTGCTGGCTCCTGGATAACTGGTGTTCTCACAGGATTGATTCCTGCTCTCTTTATTTCCCATTTAGGCTTCTGTAACTCTCGACATGTAAATCACTTCTTCTGCGATATTCCACCTCTGTTGGAATTATCTTGTGGTGGTGACATCTACCTTGCAGAAATCTCCATTTTTATCCTATCTCTTACTGTATTGTTTTCCTGTTTATTGCTCACTTTGGTGTCCTATTTCTTTATTGTCATCAACATATTACAAATCAAGTCCAACAGTAGTCGGAGTAGAACATTTTCTACATGTGGGGCTCATCTTACAGTTGTACTGATATACTACGGTACTATGATATTTATGTATGTTCGCCCTCACTCCAGCTCTTCCTCAGACCTCAAGAAGTTTATTTCTGTTTTCTACACAGTTGTAACTCCAGGGCTAAATCCTATCATCTATAGTCTGAGAAACAAAGAGGTTAAAATGTCTGTGAAAAAGATTATGCAGAGAATTTTACCATCAGGCTTTAATAGACAAATGTTTTCACTCCAGAGAAATATAAGTAGTATTTTTTGAAACATATTAACGTGAGAATTATAATTAAATGCGCATGACCTGTTATGATATTTACACGAATCAATCATTTAAGAAATACATTTTTCATTTATGTAACACTGGGTAACATTTATGTCATTTTTGTTTAGTTGTATTATGTTGTATGTTTAATTTTTTCCATTCACAGTTTTTTAGTACTCATAAAGAATCTTCCATATTATATTTTGTTACTGATTAAATTGTGCACAGAATGGTAAAGAGGTTGTTCACTACTTTTTCATTGATGCCCTATCCCTAGGATAGGACATCAATGTCTGAACGGGAGAGATCCGACACCTGGCACCCCCGCCAATCAGCTGTTAACAGTGGCGGCGGCTGCCGCAGCCATTCGGGACTGTTTGCTTGCAGAGCTGGCCATCTACTTGTAGTGGCCGGGACTTGGTACTGCACATCCACCTGCTATTGAGTTGAATAGGAAGCAGATGTGCAGCAACAAGCCCCGGTCACTACAAGCAGATGGCCAGCACCGCAAGTAAGTACTTCTGGTTGGCTGCCGCCGCCACCGATAGGACCTGACCAGCGAGGGTGCAGGTTGTCGGCTCCCAGACGATCAGACATTGATGCCCTATGCTAAGGATAGGGCATCAATGTAAATGTAGTGAACATCCCCTTTAATCCGGTGTGGGAAGATGTTGAGTTTTTAAGAAAGTTAAGAGTTTAAATGATGATTGACAATTTTTTTCTCTTGCTGCTAGCATGACAGTCTTCTTGACCAAGGTCCACAGAACCGCACACTGAATCTAATTACTGACATATGTTACCAACAAGCACTATGGCAGCTGTCATCAGCTGGAGAAGATCATTTTTTTCCCTTATAAAATAAAGGAACCATATATTATTGTGATAAAGCTTTAAAGACAAATACAATTTTAGTTTGTGGTTTTGGTATAATTACATCTTTCCAGGGCATTTTATTAAAAGCTACAAATAGTTTGCCAAATTGGTTCTTTGGACCACAGATCAAAGGTACCATTTATTTTTTTATTAAACCTTTCAACAATGAGGTTGTCCAGAAAACATATTTCCACATACACTATTAGTAGAGATGAATGGATGTTTTGAAATTTGAGATGAGCATATCTTTTGAAATTTGAATTCAACAGCCTTGTTAAATTCACCCCCCCCCCACCAAAATTCATGTTTGACAAATTAATCCGCCTCAAATCTGAATATTACAAAGCCTCTAACTGTCCAGAAAAATGTGCTTAACACTCTGAGCTGTCCTGTGACTGTATTGAACCCTTTCTGAGCTCTTGAATGCAATTATAGACTCTAGGGTTTGCTCACATAATCATTTGAATGATGACGGATGCAATTGTAACTTACAACTAGCAAACGATGTCAGACAAGTATTTACATAAGATGAGATTCGTGAATCAAATGGTTGTATAGCTATCATAATATGGACCGTGTTGTGCTGTATTCACACAGACAGTGTACAGTAGGTGTGTTCAAAGTCCACATTTCTTAAGTGATACTATTTATTTTGATTAGATGAATTTAGTATTGTAGAAACATTTCTTTTGACACTGCATAAAGAAAATTATATTAATTTAAAATGTTCGATAATCAGTTTCACTATTTTAGATAATAAGAGGCATTTGCAATAATAACGATGAACGATATAACACGAATAAATACTTGTTCCAATGGTCCAACTGCTACTGAACAATTGCCCTGGAAAACCATCAATTAATCACTGAAAGCAATGCCTATTTACAATTTGAATTTCCAATCCTCCTTTCCTTGGTCTAGTTCAATTGTTGAACGAGTGAACAATCATCAAACATCAACATTACACAGTTTTCAAAAAATGAATGAGAATTTTTTTGCTCCCAAAAATTATTTCATGTGCGATGGTTGAGTGTTTTTGGATACATCAATCAGTCCCTCAATCCATTCACATTACACAATTACAACACCAGAGTTACCACAAAATAAGTGGTCAACTCAATGAAGCTCACCAATCAAAGAATCATTTCAAATATAACATTTATTTAAGAATATATAAAAAGGATCCAAATAGCCACATATAAAGAATATTAGAACACAAACGATAACCCCATATCAGAGGGGGACATCCACCCACAAGCCAACACACATGTATTAAATAAGACAATCTATAAATGTACTGGCAAAGAAAGCTATCTCATATGATAAACCCAGGCTAAAGCACCTTATTCACATAAGCATACTCTCACTGTGCCCGTCGGAGCTCTATTTACAATGAGTGCAAGAACCGCATCCTAATAATACTGAACCGATGGGAACCATTACGAGTGCCAAAGAATCGGCATAATGAAGGCCCAGGGTGATATACTTAACAGCCCGTATCTTACCAGGTAAGTGCCCGTATAGTGGATGTCCTCCTCCGGCGCCCCGACGCGCGTTTCGCCCTCAGCTTCTTCCTGGGTGTAGGTGCGGACAGGTAACCTGCAATTAGCTGTCCTGCCAGTCTCTGAAATAAGGCGTAGAGGTCCTTACTCCCTCGGTGTTCCAGCTACCTCAGAAGGAGGCAGCCTGAGCAGGGCTGATCCCCTTCGGGTATCCTCTCCTTTGCTTCGACTTCCTTCACACTCGCTGCAATACAATTCTGCCTTTCAATGTTTCTTTCTGGGAGATGCAGCTCTGAAGGCATGCACAGCTCCATTAACCTTCTGTCCCCCTCAGACCACTGTCTGAAACTCCCTCTGTTGGGAACTAACTAACTTTCCCTACAGACTACCAGTTATATATATGTGGGGAGTGACCTAATAAATAAGAGCAAAAGCTCCCCCTGGTGGCCTGGAGTGTGAAAGTGTTGCATGTTTGTGATAACATAGACCTTGAGAGTGTCACAAGACACAAGACCTTGATGAACATGTGCAAGTTGCTATTCTTTCTACATCCCATTTTTTATTCTAGTGAGTGCATTTTCTAGGATAAATATGAGGGAGAGAACATCGTTTAATCTACAATTGTACCCACTGACAAATTTTGTAGCCTTTTTGAAGAGTTTTGGCAGGCTACATGTGTTCTTCATCAGCTAGTTTGACTGCTATATGGTATAATCTATGCTCTATGCTTCTTTTACAGACGCTCCAACGTATGCAATTCCGGTGGGCTGCAGCATCGTAAATCAGTTGATGCTCTGTCAGACAGTTCTGTACTTGCAAAGCCAGGAAGGCATAATTCGCCATGTAAGAACAGTTAAAATGAGCAGACACTTTACTGGCCGTACTCAGCACCTTCTTCAAAAGGGTATCATTCTGAAATAAATGTCGTATATTTGAATTCAGGACATGTGCCATGCATGGAGCAACCATAAAACAGCCAGAATGTTACAGACATTGTTGCGAATGGAAATTTTCAGTTGCATTTGACAGGGAACCAGCAAGCATGAGATTTGCAACCTTTTACACAGCCACAGCTCATCCATTGTATGGCTTTTGTTCTCAAACTTTCAACTTGTAAAATCACTTAGCAGCGTTTTATTTTGCATGAGAGGAAAGAATGAGGGTAAAAAAAGAGGAGAAGCCAGCGCAGCCTAAGGTTAAGACGCAATACATAAAGTGCGAATGCACATATTAATTTCTAACTGTATTTTCAAAATGAGACATTTAGCAAACAATTGATCAATTCTTTGAGCCACCCGTAGTGTAGGACTGCCCCATTATGAGATTGCCGTGAGAGGCGGGGTGGCTCAAAGAATTGATCAATTGTTTGCTAAATGTCTCATTTTGCATTTGCACTTCATGTATTGCGTCTTAACCTTAGGCTGCGCTGGCTTCTCCCCTTTTTTTACCCTCATTCTTTCCTCTCATGCAAAATAAAACGCTGCTAAGTGATTTTACAGGTTGAAAGTTTGCTCCGAAAGAATGAGGGTGGTGTGTGGAATCAACACTGTGCTGTTGGGAATGGGGTCATATTAGTACCTACTGGCAGTGTAAACAGACATAACTCCCAGTTGCAGGGCTTCGCTACCTGTTCCAACCGTAGTGGTGCCTAGTTGCTGCTTAAAACATTCACCCAGTGGGTCATGAAATTCATGTATTGTCCCTGTCCATAGTTGCTGCTCCAGGTGTCTAAGGTGCAGTACACTATGAAACTCAAAGACTAGTTGAGAGAGCAGTCTACATTCTCATGCACATGAAGCACAGAGCAGACACCACTTTTGGCACGAAATAATGGTGGCTGGTTATCTTCTAGCAACAATTATCACATGCCATTATTTCTTAAAAGGCAACCGACTGCACAAGGTGGTATGGCAGTAACTGCACCACCAGCAAGTTAAGGTGAGAGATTAGATGGTAACAAGCAGGTGGCTGGAGATGTACACCAGTTTCTTCTACACACAATCAGGGATAGGTATCTGCCACGCAAAGGAGAAGGAGGAGGGGATGTACTCAGAGTATGACAAAAAGTAGTGGTAGATAATGATGATGTGATGATGGCACCAACCAGGTACTATTTGAGCATGCGGACTGCTGACAGAAAGATGAGTGTGAGGTGCAATGGTAGGAGGACAACTTGAGGCTTCTTCTGACTGCTGGCCGGCTTGCTTTTCCCAAATGAGCAGGTAATGTAATATCATGTGTTCATAAGGAGTTCTTAGCCAGTACGAGCTGGGACACCCATCTCATATTTTCCTCTTGCAGATCCTGCAAACTTCCAATAAAAATCTAGTGGCAACATGCAAAAGAATTCCAACATACAAGATACCTACATATATGACTCACCACCAGATGTTTCAGGTGTTGTTAAGACTACTCAACCAATAACACATGTGACATCACCTGCTCCAAAACTGACTTCAAAGCAAGCATTTTTGCCCCAGAAGATATTTTAGTCACACGTCACCTGTGCTGTATATCAACAAGGCCAACGCACTCCTCCAATGACATCACCTCCTTGGCACACCTGTTTTGTTCACCACAGAATCATCATCAATGATTTGTCTCACACTTGTATATGTGCGGGAAATGGCCTCAGCTCCTTCTTTCCCTAACCCTGGGCTGATTCCCACTTTGAGATTTGCACTGCCTCAGAATATTACTACAGTGATAGCTCACAAAGCCAGCAATATGATTTGGTATGCAAATCATGCTCTCCATCTCTTTCAATAAATCACCTGGAAGAATATTTTTTTTTATTAAGTATTTCCTTTAGCCCCCAGAGTGCTTTCATTTATGGAACTAAGAGAAAAAAGTAGAAATAGCTGCCATCAGACTCAGACTGCCCTACCATTCAATCACTGAATCCAACCATGGGTCTCATCTCACAACCGAGCTGCGCACATTTCCAAGCACCTGCACACTGCTGTACTTTACTCTGCCCTCAACAGGGCAGAGAAGTACATCTGCGTAGGAGTGCCAATGCTGGGGAGCGATGAAGAAGCAGGAGGGTGGCACCACAAGAAGATGTGAGGCACCAGACCGGGACCTGCGACACCCATCGGACCGGACTGCCCCCCCCCTCACCCCCAGGTGAGTATAATATAACTTATTTTTCTTCACTTGCAGGTTGGATCGGGCGCTTATCTACAGCACTATAGAATGCTGTAGATAAGCCCTGAAAGGCAATGGCCACACATTATAGCGTCAAATCTGCAGGTTCCCTTTAAGTGCTTCGTGACCTTGGACCTACTGAGTATGCCCAGGAGATTTTGCGCGCACAGTAGCTGTGAGTTCTCAATCGCCAAATGATGATTAGTTGATATAACTAGAGTTGAGCGACCTTGACCTTTTTAGAGTCGAGCCGGGTTTCGCGAAACCCGACTATCTCAAAAGTCGGGTCGAGTGAAATCGGCCGATTATGACGTAAAGTCGGGATCGACCGAAACACGAAACCCAATGCAAGTCAATGGGGCAGCATAGTCGGCAGTGAGTGGGGGCCAGGAAAACACCTAGAGTGCCCATTTTAATGTCAAAACCATCCATTCTTCTTAATGAAGCTTGTCAAGCGTAATTTACCTTATAATAATTGGAAGGCATTTGAAATTGGGGTTCATTTGGCTAAAGTTGTTGTGGGTAGGGCTGGTTCAAGTAATTAGTGGGCCCAGGAAATCTGGACCACGTCACGGCAGTGGAGCAGGGAGAGGTAAGTATTTCAACTTTGCAAGTGCTGTGAACCTGAGCAAGCAGGGGGGGCCCACTCGTTGGCATTGGCACTGGCACAGGGCCCCTCAAAGTACAGCGGTGTGTTTGCACGGCGGGGGCGCCTCCCACCGGCAGCAACACTTTTGCGTACTATGAGAGGCCCTGTGCCAGTGACGTCGCCAACTAGTATTCCTCCCCCCACCTGATGAAGGAACCTGCACTTTCATCTGCACCTTCCTGTTTGTCCCCGTGTAAGGTGGTATGGTATGCGGGAAGGGGGACCTGACTTTCAGCAGGGTCACAATCTTGCAGTGTAGCGTGCACGGGAAATGTTGCATTATGGGTCAATGTACCAGCAGACTCATCTATCACTGGCTGGGCAATGGGCAGGATGAGGAGGAAACACAGATATAGGCCCAAAGAATAAAGTGGGCTAAATGCAGTTCAAAATTGGTAACACAGGACTAATCAGGGGGCATTGCAGTGGAGGACAACTGGAATGAGAGGCTGACACAGAGAGTAGGCCCAAATCAGTAAGTAGTCGAAATGCAGTTCAAAATTGGCAACAGTAGTAAACAGGCGGCACAGCTTTGTTCAGTGGAGGAGAACAGCAAGGAGTGGCAGACACCGATAGTAGGCCCCAACCCAACTAGTAGGCCAAATGCAGTCTAACATTAACAGCTACTTAACGAGCGCCTGAAAACGGAATTTCAGGACAGGAAACCAGCAGAACAGCAAGGAGTGGCAGACACCGATAGTAGGCCCCAAACCAACTAGTACGCCAAATGCAGTTGTTCCGTTTAACCACAATTTAATGAGAGCCTGAAGATAGAAGTTCAGGAAAGGCAACCTGGAGAACACCTTGGAGTGGAACACACCATCTCTCTACACCCCATACCCAATTTGTAGGTCTAATGCAGCGTAGTTTCCAACAACTACTAAACGAGAGCATGATGATCGAAGCATTGGCGAGGAAACCTGGGGAACACCTTGGAGTGGAACACACCATCTCTCTACACCCTGTAATGACCAGAGGTCCGAATAAGATCCAGTGAGTCACAAACCAAGACCAAGGCAGAAATCTCCAACGGTATTTACTCAAAGGCAAAATAATCAAGGTAATATGGAGAATATTAAGGCAGATGCACCCCAAAGATACACTAATTCAGCAGCAGCTGAAATCACTGTGCCACTCCAAGGTCTCCTGAGAACTGTGTACTACAACAGACTAGTAAGAAATTTACCTAACAGGCAACTAAAAACAGGAACAAGTGTAAATTGAATGTAGTGTTATTAAGGGAGCCCCTGGAATGGCACATTGAGTATAACTTACACAACTCTAATATAAGATACACCTCTAAAGTAACAATTTAACACTCTGAGCAGAGATACCCGGGTATCTATAACTATGGTACCGTATCCTGAGATGGATTTCCTCTCAGGCAGGAATCCGCACAGGCTGCAGCCAGTTCATATTTTCAGCGCCAATAAGTTACAGCAAACTCCTCTTGTCTTGTCGGCCGATGCCGAGCCCAAACGCCGGGGACTTAGTTAGTGGTCTCACGATGTAGTCTCTGCTTCTGTAGCTCCTAGGAATGCTTCCACGACAATCCGTCCGTCTCTGTATCAGCAGTCTGTCCAGACTTGTTCCTCCACTCAATGCACAGGGAATCCACAGACTTCCAAATACGTACTGGGTTCTTAGCAAAGTCTCCGTCTTTACTTAGATAAAGGGTTAACTCCTCTCCAGGAAACGTTAGCAACACAAGTCTCTCACAGAGTTAAACAAAAGGTTAGCTCTTCTCCAGGGGAACGTTAGCCACAAAAAGTCTCTCACAGAGTTAAACAAAAGGTTAGCTCCTCTCCAGGAAATGTTAGCCACACAAGTCTCTCACAGAGTTAAACAAAAGGTTAGCTCTTCTCCAGGGGAACGTTAGCAACAAAAAGTCTCTCAAAAGCTTCTTTTCCTCCAAAAACACTTGCAGTAAATCCAGACAGTCTCTTTTTAAGATCTCACAGCAGCTTCTCCTTTTCTTCCCGCCTTTTCTCTCTCAGCTCTCACTTCTCACTTTCACTTTACACTCGAGACACTAGACCCCACCCCGCAGCACACATTGTCTCTGGGAGGTCTGTCCTCTGCTGCAACAGGCAAAAACCACAGGGTCCTAGTGCCCTCTCAGTGGGACTACAGTTCACCCTCTTACATGCCACCCCACTAGAGGTTGGCGTCCTCGACATACCTTCCCACTCAAATTTATCTTGAGCATATCGCTGAGGCGGTATTCCTGCCGTAGATCGTGTAGTTCTCCTGAGTCCTACATCAACAGGTGCGACCTTAGAGGGAGCTAGAGTCTCTTCCGTGGTCGTGTTAGTGGCCGTAAGTGGAGTTGTCTCCTCCTGCGGCTCGATGTCCTGTGATACAGCGTCAGGACCAAGCAGTTGACCTGATGCACTCTCCTCAACAACATCCTCCATATCCCCAACATTCTCATCACCCGAGGCCAGATCGGTCACAGGGGGCAAATAAGCAGGCGCAGGAGTAAACACACCATCAAACTCAAGATCATTCAGAGCTTCCGCCCCTTGGAACATGGCCTCTGGCTCTAGGGGAGTAGGCGCCGAATCTTCAAACCAGCACCGTTGTAACATGTTACGATGCAAATTACGGGTTGGCCCCCCTGTCCCCACCGGTTTGACCTCGTACACTGGAATCTCAGGGTTCACCTGTTTTTTTATCAGATACGGTATCGCCTCCCATCGGTCACTCAGCTTTCCTGACCGTCGTTTTGTCCTCACCAACACTCTGTCCCCCGGAGAGAACAGCTCTGTTTGTACAGGCCGCGTGTCCTTATGGACCACCTGTCGAAGGCGGTCGCCCACCACCTGATGCACCACCCTCAACCGCCGCCGATGCTCTCGTACCCACTCGGATGCAGTCCGAAGGGGGGCGGAGGAGGGATCTGGCATGTTCAAATCCTCAATGTCTCGGCCAGGTCTACCAAACATCAACATGTGTGGTGAGTAACCAGTAGTACTGTGCACCCTGTTATTGTAAGCCCACATCAATTCGGGGAGATACTCAGGCCAGCATGTCTGTTGCTGACTCTCTAAGGACCTCAACATTTGCAACAGGGTCCGATTAAAACGCTCACACGCCCCGTTACCCTGAGGGTGGTAAGGCGTTGTTCTCGACTGCTCGATACCATAGAGCTGGTGCAACTCTTTCATCAGCGTCCCCTGAAAGCAGGCCCCTTGATCTGAATGTATTCTCTGCGGACACCCGAACACTTGGAAGAAATGTCGGCACACTGCCTCAGCCGCCGACTTGGCCGTCTGATCTCTTGTCGGCACCGCTACAGCATACTTGGTAAAGTGATCTGTCATCACCAGGCAATAGGAGTACCCTGACGTAGAGTACCCTATCAACACGTAGTCAATCATGAGTAGCTCCAGTGGAGCTGAAGTCTTAATAGACTGTGTGGGAGCCCGCTGCTCAGGGCTTTTGTTGAGCCCACAAATTCGGCACTGCCGACATGCGTCGGCCACCATCCCTCCCAACTCAGGGCAGTAGAGGACTCGCTGCAACCACTGAAGTGTCTTTTCACTTCCAAAATGGGCCCCCTTCTCATGCGCCTCACGAGCGACCACCGGCCCCATCCCCACAGGAATTATCAGTTGGTACCGATGCTGCAGCTCCGATGGCAGGTACACCTTACGATACAAAAGACCTTGCTCCACACACAATTTATCCCATTGTCGAAGGAGTTTCATTCCTTCCATGGACAACTGAGCCTTGTCCTCTGCACTGGGCCAGGCCTTGTTTTGTACCCAACGGCGCACAAGTGCAATGTCCGGACACTCATCCTGGACTCTTGTCCAATCTGAGGGTGTTTTACCCAGTACACAGGGCATCCCGGTGGCCACCCCACTTGAGTGTACCACACTTTGGACGATAGGTATCTGCCCCAAAGCTGGAGTTTCAGTGTCCTCAAGTTGTTCGTCAACATCTTCCCCGGATGACCCAAGGGGCACCCTTGACAATGCATCTGCATTGCCGTTCTCTCGACCAGAGCGAAATTTAATGCGGTAATTGAACTTGGCCAGTCTGGCGACCCACCGCTGCTCCAACGCCCCCAGTTTTGCATTCTCTAAGTGAGCTAGCGGGTTGTTATCTGTCATGACTAGCACCTCAGCTCCTGTTAGATACTCGGCGAAGCGTTCTGTCATTGCCCACACCAGGGCCAGCAATTCCAGCCGGAATGAGCTGTAGTTAGCCGGATTTCGCTCGGAGTCTCTTAAAGATCTGCTGCCATAAGAAATCACTCGTTCTCGGCCGTCCTGCACCTGTGCTAGTACTGCCCCCAACCCATGAAGACTACCATCGGTATACAACAAAAAAGGGGTGTCAAACCGGGCGTAGGCCAGCAATGGGGCACTCGTTAGGGCGGTTTTCACTCCATCAAATGCCTTTTTCTGTAGGGGCCCCCATGGAATGGGGCGATTTCGAGGACCCAGCGCTGTCCCTCTCAAAAGTTCATTCAAGGGACTCACCACTTGTGAGAATTTAGGCACAAACCGCCGATAGTATCCTGCTAGGCCCAGGAAGGCCCGCACTTCTCGCAGGTCACAAGGAGGTGGCCACTCTTGTACTGCCTTAATCTTACTGGCTAAAGGTAGTACCCCGTCCGGGGTCACCAGATGCCCCAAATATTCAATCTGGTTTCGTAACAGTTGACATTTTTTTGGCTTTATTTTCAGGCCGTAGCTCTTGAGCCGCCGGAGAACTTGACGCAGCTTCTCCAGATGATCTTCAAATGAGGTTCCGAACACCACAATGTCGTCTAGATATATCAGGACTGATTCAAAATTTAGATCGCCCAAGCAATGTTCCATCAGGCGTTGGAAGGTTCCTGGGGCGGTAGCGAGGCCAAAGGGCATCCGGTTGAACTCAAAGAGCCCCATTGGCAAGACAAACGCCGTCTTGGCCCGATCTTTTTCAGCCATTGGGACCTGCCAGTACCCGCTTGCCAAATCCAACATTGAGAAATACTTGGCCCGACCCAGGGCCGACAGGGATTCTTCAATACGGGGTAAAGGATATGCGTCCCGTACGGTGTGGGCATTCAATTTCCGATAGTCCACACAAAATCGGAGTGTCCCATCCTTCTTGCGGACCAAGACTACAGGGGCCGCCCAGGGACTCCGGCTCTCTCGGATCACTTGGTTGTCCAGCATACTGGCCACCATGCTCTTCACCTCTTGATAGAGCGCCGGAGGAATTTGACGATATCTTTCTCTAATGGGTGGAGTATCCCCCGTTGGAATCTCATGCTCAATCGTCTGGGTACACCCAAAGTCCTCTCCATGTCGGGAAAATGTCTCTTGATGTTCCCACAAAACTCTCTCCAACCGCTCCAACTGCACGGGGGTCAGCTTCTCCCGATCCACTCCCATCTGCTCCATGATCACATGAACATTCCATTCCTCCGTAGGAGGTTCAGTCCGGCCTACCTCGACCGCGAATGTCCAGGATGACTGTTGGTCTGGTCGCAATTCGAACCCTGCATTTTCCGGCACCTTCTCTGCCGGCACGAACAGTTCAGCCAGTATGGTCCCAGCGGGAATTGCAACAGCTTCATCTAAAACATTGATGCATCGGACCGGCACTCGTCCATTCTTCACAATCGCCAAAGACCGGGCCACATGTACCTTGGCAAATGAGGAACCCTCTCGGGCGGGCTCAAGTAGCACTTCAAGCCCATTCAATCTCTGTGCAGCTCCCACAGGCAGCATTAAGAGTTCCTCTTGTCTGGGTCCCAGCAGGATCGGGGCCCTCGAAGTCACTCGGACCCGGCCCACCCGGCCACCTGGGACCGCACTTTTCAGCAAGTCGCAACTCAGCACTAGACGGTGTAGAATTCTCTGTGTGGGTCGGTGTCTTGTCGCACGGGCCCAGTATCGGGGTCCTTCACTGGCATACATCTGGTGATTCAAATCTCGCAGCACGTTCATTCCGAGCGTCACTTCCATCCCTCTTCTAGGGGGGTGATCCACCAGTACTACCCCTTTCTGCCCCAGCTCTTGACCAAACATTTTTAGTTGCATCCACACGATCCCTTTGACTGACAATTGACCATTATTTGCAGCGGTCAGTCGTATCACTCGGCCATCCTCTGGAATCACTAGTCGACTGAAGTATCTCTCATATACTTCTAGAGGCATTATAGTACATTCGGATCCCGTGTCAACTAAGCACCTCATCTTCCGCCCTTCAAACTCTGCTTCTATCACTGGACTACATGCAAACAAATCTTGTTCATTCCGTCGAGGGCTTTGTGTGGGTGGGGCCGCTGCTGCTTGCCCTCTCATGGCAGCGGCCGGAAGTTTAAAGCCGGCGACGGGGTTTCTGGGGCTGTAAGCACCCGGCAGTAACGCGAGATGTGTCCCTGGCGGCCACACTTCCAGCAGGTGATTGTTCCTCGTGGGCGAGGGCTTGACTCATTCTGATAGGACGACCTGGCCATTTGCGGGGTCACCGTTCCAGGGGGTGGGGCAGGAGGTTCCCGTGAGGGGGTAGAGGCGGGATCAACTGTCAGTTGAGACAATTTCAGCTTCAACTCCTTCACCTCAGCACGCAAAGCTTGTACCACGCTTACCAGCCCCTCTCCCCCCGACCCTGATGACACACCTTCCTCCAGCTGGGCACTGTTCACTGACCCCTCGGGAACATAGGCTGATTTCTCTTCCCTTTCCACTGCAGCTCGGTAAATCTGCCAGAAAGATAACTCTGGTGCAACCCGGGCCATTTCCAACAGCTTGTCCCGGAGAAGTCTATGGGCTAAACCGGTGATGAATTGGTCCCGGAGCAAGCGGTCTACCTCCCGGAACGCCCCCATGGCCCCCGGGTCTAGTCGCTGCATCTCATTCAACATCTCTTGTAAAATATTAGAGTACTGCATCAGGGACTCACACTCTCTCTGGGGACGATTAAAGAATAGGGACCGAAGCTGGGCCACACGCGCTCGGCCCCCCAAACTCCCCTCTAACAGTTCCAAAATCTTTTCTAATGTATCCCTCTCTGATTCTGGGCGCACCATCACCATACGCCTAATATCACCCTCCAGTGCATTTAATGCCAGCTCAGCGCGTAACGCGGGGGTCAAATTACACATGCGCAGAATACTCCGGATTCTCTCAGCCCAATCTTGCAACGCCATATTGCGCCCATCGTATTTCGGCATGTGCTGAAGTAAAGCTCCTACAGGCACATACCCTCCCGGAGTCGCAGCGGCTGCCAGGGGAACCCCAACCCCTGAGGAGGATGCGGATACAGCGGGGTCATTTCCACCCTCGCCTCCGTCCATGACAAACACTGGATCCTGCCGACTACGCCAAAAATGTAATGACCAGAGGTCCGAATAAGATCCAGTGAGTCACAAACCAAGACCAAGGCAGAAATCTCCAACGGTATTTACTCAAAGGCAAAATAATCAAGGTAATATGGAGAATATTAAGGCAGATGCACCCCAAAGATACACTAATTCAGCAGCAGCTGAAATCACTGTGCCACTCCAAGGTCTCCTGAGAACTGTGTACTACAACAGACTAGTAAGAAATTTACCTAACAGGCAACTAAAAACAGGAACAAGTGTAAATTGAATGTAGTGTTATTAAGGGAGCCCCTGGAATGGCACATTGAGTATAACTTACACAACTCTAATATAAGATACACCTCTAAAGTAACAATTTAACACTCTGAGCAGAGATACCCGGGTATCTATAACTATGGTACCGTATCCTGAGATGGATTTCCTCTCAGGCAGGAATCCGCACAGGCTGCAGCCAGTTCATATTTTCAGCGCCAATAAGTTACAGCAAACTCCTCTTGTCTTGTCGGCCGATGCCGAGCCCAAACGCCGGGGACTTAGTTAGTGGTCTCACGATGTAGTCTCTGCTTCTGTAGCTCCTAGGAATGCTTCCACGACAATCCGTCCGTCTCTGTATCAGCAGTCTGTCCAGACTTGTTCCTCCACTCAATGCACAGGGAATCCACAGACTTCCAAATACGTACTGGGTTCTTAGCAAAGTCTCCGTCTTTACTTAGATAAAGGGTTAACTCCTCTCCAGGAAACGTTAGCAACACAAGTCTCTCACAGAGTTAAACAAAAGGTTAGCTCTTCTCCAGGGGAACGTTAGCCACAAAAAGTCTCTCACAGAGTTAAACAAAAGGTTAGCTCCTCTCCAGGAAATGTTAGCCACACAAGTCTCTCACAGAGTTAAACAAAAGGTTAGCTCTTCTCCAGGGGAACGTTAGCAACAAAAAGTCTCTCAAAAGCTTCTTTTCCTCCAAAAACACTTGCAGTAAATCCAGACAGTCTCTTTTTAAGATCTCACAGCAGCTTCTCCTTTTCTTCCCGCCTTTTCTCTCTCAGCTCTCACTTCTCACTTTCACTTTACACTCGAGACACTAGACCCCACCCCGCAGCACACATTGTCTCTGGGAGGTCTGTCCTCTGCTGCAACAGGCAAAAACCACAGGGTCCTAGTGCCCTCTCAGTGGGACTACAGTTCACCCTCTTACAACCCCATACCCAATTTGTAGGCCTAATGCAGCGTAGTTTCCAACAACTACTAAACGAGAGCCGGAAGATCGAAGCTCAGGAAAGGCAACCTGGAGAACACCTTGGAGTGGAACACACCATCTCTCTACACCCCATACCCAATTTGTAGGCCTAATGCAGCGTAGTTTCCAACAAGTACTAAACGAGAGCCGGAAGATCGAAGCTCAGGAAAGGCAACCTGGAGAACACCTTGGAGTGGAACACACCATCTCTCTACACCCCATACCCAATTTGTAGGCCTAATGCAGCGTAGTTTCCAACAACTACTAAACGAGAGCCAGAAGATCGAAGCTCAGGAAAGGCAACCTGGGGAACACCTTGGAGTGTAACAAACCCTCTCTCTACACCACGGAAGGGCTGATTCTTAGGAAGGAAGGCTGTCGGAAAGAAGCAGGGCGCGTCCGAGGGTGATTATATTCTTATTAGGTATATACTCACCCTCGGACGCGCCCTGCTTCATTATTTGTAATGAATGTTTATTTGCAATGTGGTTTTGACTTACTCTATTTTTTTGGTAAATAATGATTTTATTATTTTCATTGTTTTGCATCTTCTTGGCAATAATATAAAGAAGACGCGACAGGACAACACTCGGTGGATGCCATATCTGTGTTTAAAATTGAAAAAACCTTTCAGTTAACTACTTGCAGGAGAAAGTTATTGTAGCTGGTGGCCATTTTTAGTACTGTACCAGATTTTTGTTGTATGTGTTTGTTTTTAATGTTAAAATGTCTGCATTTGATATCTCTCCAGTATTTTCTTTTTTATAAGCAAAATACTTA
Organism: Ranitomeya imitator; assembly: GCF_032444005.1. Classification (NCBI taxonomy): domain Eukaryota; kingdom Metazoa; phylum Chordata; class Amphibia; order Anura; family Dendrobatidae; genus Ranitomeya; species Ranitomeya imitator. Next base: position 357,024,100 of record NC_091282.1, read on the forward strand.
TTTTTATATTTTCTGATGTTGGTTCCAGGGGTACACGGGCAGCAGTGGTGTGGTCAGTGGAGGCCTAGTGGAAGGAGTGACCGCAGACAGGCATCGAAGGCCTAAAATAATAACACATGGCTGTAGGCAATTTTAAATTGGTTCCAGGGGTACACGGGCAGCAGTGGTGTGGTCAGTGGAGGCCTAGTGGAAGGAGTGACCGCAGACAGGCATCGAAGGCCTAAAATAATAACACATGGCTGTAGGCAATTTTAAATTGGTTCCAGGGGTACACGGGCAGCAGTGGTGTGGTCAGTGGAGGCCTAGTGGAAGGAGTGACCGCAGACAGGCATCGAAGGCCTAAAATAATAACACATGGCTGTAGGCAATTTTAAATTGGTTCCAGGGGTACACGGGCAGCAGTGGTGTGGTCAGTGGAGGCCTAGTGGAAGGAGTGACCGCAGACAGGCATCGAAGGCCTAAAATAATAACACATGGCTGTAGGCAATTTTAAATTGGTTCCAGGGGTACACGGGCAGCAGTGGTGTGGTCAGTGGAGGCCTAGTGGAAGGAGTGACCGCAGACAGGCATCGAAGGCCTAAAATAATAACACATGGCTGTAGGCAATTTTAAATTGGTTCCAGGGGTACACGGGCAGCAGTGGTGTGGTCAGTGGAGGCCTAGTGGAAGGAGTGACCGCAGACAGGCATCGAAGGCCTAAAATAATAACACATGGCTGTAGGCAATTTTAAATTGGTTCCAGGGGTACACGGGCAGCAGTGGTGTGGTCAGTGGAGGCCTAGTGGAAGGAGTGACCGCAGACAGGCATCGAAGGCCTAAAATAATAACACATGGCTGTAGGCAATTTGAAATTGGTTACAGGGGTACACGGGCAGCAGTGGTGTGGTCAGTGGAGGCCTAGTGGAAGGAGTGACCACAGACAGGCATCGAAGGCCTAACATAACAAAAATGTCAATACAATGGTATTGTCAGTGGCAGGCATTGAAGGATGTCAGCGCATAGACTAAACATTGGTGGAGCTGTGAGATAATTTTGCAAGTGGTAGAGCACTGTTTGAGCTGGGGGGGGGAACTGTCTTGTGGCCGGCGGTACAGGCCCAGGGCCCCTCATATTACAACGGTGTGTCTGACGTTGGGTGCGCACCACCACCGCCAGAGACACTTTATTGTACTAGGAGGGACCCAGTGGCAGTGCCGTCGACCAAAAGCGGGCACACCCACCTCTTCAGACAAACTGCACTCTCACGGGTGCTGTCGCCAAGTGTCGATACCACGGCCCCGTGTGGGGAGTTTGGCCATTTAGTGAGGTGTAAACATGTCGTATGCTGGACAATCAGGTGCAGAAAATTACGAGATTGGAAAAGGCATTCAGAATAGTCCACAGGCAAGACCTTTTCATAGGAACGCTAGGTGTCAGCCGGGCAAGGTGGGGCAAAAGATTTCGAAATCCAGTTGTGGTTCATTTTAATGAAGGTTAGATCATCTACATTTTGGGTAGCCAGACGAGTCCTTTTTTCTGTTAGTATTGAACCTGCAGCACTGAATACTCTTTCTGATAGGACACTAGCTGCCGGGCAAGCAAGCTCCTGCAATGCATATTCTGCCAATTCTGGCCAGGTGTCTAATTTTGATGACCAGTAATCAAATGGGAATGACGGTTGAGGGAGAACATCGATAAGGGATGAAAAATAGTTTGTAACCATACTGGACAAATGTTGTCTCCTGTCACTTTGAATTGATGCTGCAGTACCTGTCCTGTCTGCGGTCATAGCAAAATCACTCCACAACCTGGTCAGAAAACCCCTCTGGCCAACGCCACTTCTGATTTCTGCCCCTCTAACTCCTCTGGTCTGCTGGCCCCTGCAGCTCGTGTGAGAACGATCACGGGCGCTGTGTGCAGGGAATGCCAGAAGCAAACGGTCAACAAGAGTTGATTGTTTGGTTGCTAATATTAGTTCCAAGTTCTCATGTGGCATTATATTTTGCAATTTGCCTTTATAGCGAGGATCAAGGAGGCAGGCCAACCAGTAATCGTCATCATTCATCATTTTAGTTATGCGTGTGTCCCTTTTGAGGATACGTAAGGCATAATCCGCCATGTGGGCCAAAGTTCCAGTTCTCAAATCTGCGGTTGTGCTTGGTTGAGGTGCAGTTTCAGGCAAATCCACGTCACTTGTGTCCCTCCAAAAACCAGAACCCGGCCTTGCCGCGCCACCAATTTCCAGTGGCCCCGGAAAAGCTTCCTCATTAAAAATATAATCATCCCCATCATCCTCCTCGTCCTCCTCCTCCTCTTCGCCCGCTAACTCGTCCTGTACACTGCCCTGGCCAGACAATGGCTGACTGTCATCAAGGCTTTCCTCTTCCTCAGCTGCAGACGCCTGATCCTTTATGTGCGTCAAACTTTGCATCAGCAGACGCATTAGGGGGATGCTCATGCTTATTATGGCGTTGTCTGCACTAACCAGCCGTGTGCATTCCTCAAAACACTGAAGGACTTGACACATGTCTTGAATCTTCGACCACTGCACACCTGACAACTCCATGTCTGCCATCCTACTGCCTGCCCGTGTATATGTATCCTCCCACAAAAACATAACAGCCCGCCTCTGTTCGCACAGTCTCTGAAGCATGTGCAGTGTTGAGTTCCACCTTGTTCCAACGTCTATGATTAGGCGATGCTGGGGAAGGTTCAAAGAACGCTGATAGGTCTGCATACGGCTGGAGTGTACGGGCGAACGGTGGATATGTGAGCAAAGTCCACGCACTTTGAGGAGCAGGTCGGATAACCCCGGATAACTTTTCAGGAAGCACTGCACCACCAGGTTTAAGGTGTGAGCCAGGCAAGGAATGTGTTTCAGTTGGGAAAGGGAGATGGCAGCCATGAAATTCCTTCCGTTATCACTCACTACCTTGCCTGCCTCAAGATCTACAGTGCCCAGCCACGACTGCGTTTCTTTCTGCAAGAACTCGGACAGAACTTCCGCGGTGTGTCTGTTGTCGCCCAAACACTTCATAGCCAATACAGCCTGCTGACGTTTGCCAGTAGCTGCCCCATAATGGGAGACCTGGTGTGCAACAGTGGCAGCTGCGGATGGAGTGGTTGTGCGACTGCGGTCTGTGGACGAGCTCTCGCTTCTGCAGGAGGACGAAGAGGAGGAGGAGGGGGTGCGAATGGCTACAGCCAATTGTTTCCTAGACCGTGGGCTAGGCAGAACTGTCCCAAACTTGCTGTCCCCTGTGGACCCTGCATCCACCACATTTACCCAGTGTGCCGTGATGGACACGTAACGTCCCTGGCCATGCCTACTGGTCCATGCATCTGTTGTCAGGTGCACCTTTGTGCTCACAGATTGCCTGAGTGCATGGACGATGCGCTCTTTAACATGCTGGTGGAGGGCTGGGATGGCTTTTCTGGAAAAAAAGTGTCGACTGGGTAGCTCGTAGCGTGGTACAGCGTAGTCCATCAGGGCTTTGAAAGCTTCGCTTTCAACTAACCGGTAGGGCATCATCTCTAACGAGATTAGTCTAGCTATGTGTGCGTTCACACCCTGTGTACGCGGATGCGAGGCTAAGTACTTCCTTTTTCTAACCATAGTCTCATGTAGGGTGAGCTGGACTGGAGAGCTGGAGATCGTGGAACTAGCGGGGGTGCCGGTGGACATGGCAGACTGAGAGACGGTGGGAGATGGTATTGTTGCCGCCGGTGCCCTAGATGCAGTGTTTCCTACTACGAAACTGGTGATTCCCTGACCCTGACTGCTTTGGCCTGGCAAAGAAACCTGCACAGATACTGCAGGTGGTGCGGAAAATGGTGGCCCTACACTGCCGGAAGGGATGTTGCGTTGCTGACTAGCTTCATTGGCCGAGGGTGCTACAACCTTAAGGGACGTTTGGTAGTTAGTCCAGGCTTGCAAATGCATGGTGGTTAAATGTCTATGCATGCAACTTGTATTGAGACTTTTCAGATTCTGTCCTCTGCTTAAGGTAGTTGAACATTTTTGACAGATGACTTTGCGCTGATCAATTGGATGTTGTTTAAAAAAATGCCAGACTGCACTCTTTCTAGCATCGGATCCCTTTTCAGGCATTGCAGACTGAGCTTTAACCGGATGGCCACGCTGTCCTCCAACAGGTTTTGGCTTTGCCACGCGTTTTGGGCAAGATACGGGCCCGGCAGATGGAACCTGTTGCGATGTTGATGCCTGCTGCGGCCCCTCCTCCTCCGCTTCAGAACTGCTGCCGCCTGCACCCTGTTCCCCCAATGGCTGCCAATCGGGGTCAAGAACTGGGTCATCTATTACCTCTTCTTGTAGCTCGTGTGCAACTTCGTCTGTGTCACCGTGTCGGTCGGTGGTATAGCGTTCGTGATGGGGCAACATAGTCTCATCAGGGTCTGATTCTTGATCATTACCCTGCGAGGGCAATGTTGTGGTCTGAGTCAAAGGACCAGCATAGTAGTCTGGCTGTGGCTGTGCATCAGTGCACTCCATGTCAGATTCAACTTGTAATGGGCATGGACTGTTAACTGCTTCACTTTCTAAGCCAGGGACGGTATGTGTAAAGAGCTCCATGGAGTAACCCGTTGTGTCGCCTGCTGCATTCTTCTCTGTTGTTGTTTTTGCTGAAGTGGACAAGGAAGCGACTTGTCCCTGACCGTGAACATCCACTAACGACGCGCTGCTTTGACATTTACCAGTTTCACGAGAGGAGGCAAAAGAGCTAGAGGCTGAGTCAGCAAGATAAGCCAAAACTTGCTCTTGCTGCTCCGGCTTTAAAGCGGTTTTCTTACTCCCAGAAAAGGGAGCGTTCGAGGCCTTGTGTAGCCTGACGACGAACCTGGCTCCACAGCTCCAGACTTAGGTGCAATATTTTTTTTCCCACGACCAGCTGATGCTCCACCACTACCACTACCCTCATTAGCAGCTGACAATGAACGCCCCCGGCCACGACCTCTTCCACCATACTTCCTCATTGTTTTAAAAACGTAAACAAACTAACGGTATTTGTTGCTGTCACACAAATTACACGGTGAGCTATAACTTCAGTATGATTTAGCTACCCCTTTACAGGTGAGTGAGACCACAACGAAAATCAGGCACAATGTTACACACTCTGTTGTTGGTGGCAACAAATGAGAGAGATGCCACACACGCAGGACTGTCACTGAAGCACAAATGTAAATATTAATCTCCCACTGATTTGATTTTTTTTTTTTTTTCAGGGAGACTTTAGGAAAAAAAAATAATAGAATAAAATGATTTTTTCAGGAAGAATTTAGAAACCAAATAAAATAAAATGATTTTTTCAGGGAGAATTTAGAAAACAAATAAAACAAAAAAAGGCTTTCTATGGCCCACTGAGTGAGAGATGACGCACACAGGAGTCAGGAGTGGCACACAAGCCCAGAGGCCAATATTTATCTCCCACTGATTGATGTAGTGATTTTTTCAGGTAGATTTTGGAACCCAAATCAAGCTAAAAAAAATAATAGGCTTTCTATGGCCCACAATTGGAGAGAGAGAGAGAGATGGCACACCCAGGAGTCAAGACTGGCACACAAGCAGAAAGGGCAATATTAATCTCCCACTGATTTGTTTTTTTTGTTTTTTTTTCAGGGAGACTTTAGGAAAAAAAATAGAATAAAATGATTTTTTCAGGAAGAATTTAGAAACCAAATAAAATAAAATGATTTTTTCAGGGAGAATTTAGAAAACAAATAAAACAAAAAAAGGCTTTCTATGGCCCACTGAGTGAGAGATGACGCACACAGGAGTCAGGAGTGGCACACAAGCCCAGAGGCCAATATTTATCTCCCACTGATTGATGTAGTGATTTTTTCAGGTAGATTTTGGAACCCAAATCAAGCTAAAAAAATAATAGGCTTTCTATGGCCCACAATTGGAGAGAGAGAGAGAGAGATGGCACACCCAGGAGTCAAGACTGGCACACAAGCAGAAAGGGCAATATTAATCTCCCACTGATTTGTTTTTTTTTGTTTTTTTTCAGGGAGACTTTAGGAAAAAAAATAATAGAATAAAATGATTTTTTCAGGAAGAATTTAGAAACCAAATAAAATAAAATGATTTTTTCAGGGAGAATTTAGAAAACAAATAAAACAAAAAAAGGCTTTCTATGGCCCACTGAGTGAGAGATGACGCACACAGGAGTCAGGAGTGGCACACAAGCCCAGAGGCCAATATTTATCTCCCACTGATTGATGTAGTGATTTTTTCAGGTAGATTTTGGAACCCAAATCAAGTTAAAAAAATAATAGGCTTTCTATGGCCCACAATTGGAGAGAGAGAGAGAGAGATGGCACACCCAGGAGTCAAGACTGGCACACAAGCAGAAAGGGCAATATTAATCTCCCACTGATTTGTTTTTTTTTTGTTTTTTTTCAGGGAGACTTTAGGAAAAAAAATAATAGAATAAAATGATTTTTTCAGGAAGAATTTAGAAACCAAATAAAATAAAATGATTTTTTCAGGGAGAATTTAGAAAACAAATAAAACAAAAAAAGGCTTTCTATGGCCCACTGAGTGAGAGATGACGCACACAGGAGTCAGGAGTGGCACACAAGCCCAGAGGCCAATATTTATCTCCCACTGATTGATGTAGTGATTTTTTCAGGTAGATTTTGGAACCCAAATCAAGCTAAAAAAATAATAGGCTTTCTATGGCCCACAATTGGAGAGAGAGAGAGAGATGGCACACCAAGGAGTCAAGACTGGCACACAAGCAGAAAGGGCAATATTAATCTCCCACTGATTTGTTTTTTGTTTTTTTTTTCAGGGAGACTTTAGGAAAAAAAAAATAGAGTAAAATGATTTTTCAGGAAGAATTTAGAAACCAAATAAAATAAAATGATTTTTTCAGGGAGAATTTAGAAAACAAATAAAACAAAAAAAGGCTTTCTATGGCCCACTGAGTGAGAGATGACGCACACAGGAGTCAGGAGTGGCACACAAGCCCAGAGGCCAATATTTATCTCCCACTTTTTTTTTTTTGTTCCAGGGAAAATTTATAAACCCAATAAAAAAAATAATAAATAGGCTTTCTATGGCCCACTATCTGAGAGACAGAGAGAGATGGCACGCTTAGGACTGGCACACAAGCCCAAAGACCAATATTAATCTCCCTTTTTTTTTAAGGGAGAATTTATAAAACCAAAAAAAAAAAAATAAATAGGCTTTCTATGGCCCACTATTTGTGAGAGAGATGGCACGCTCAGGACTGGCACACAAGCCCAGAGGCCAATATTAATCTCCCACTTTTTTTTTTTTTTCCAGGGAAAATTTATAAACCCAATAAAAAAAAAAAAAATAAATAGGCTTTCTATGGCCCACTATCTGAGAGAGAGAGATGGCACGCTTAGGACTGGCACACAAGCCCAAAGGCCAATATTAATCTCCCACTGATTGATTTATTGATTTTTTCAGGTAGAATTTAGAACCCAAATAAAGCAAAAAAAAAAAAAAGGGCTTTCTATGGCCCACTGAGTGAGTGATGATGCACACAGGAGTCAGGAGTGGCACACAAGCCCTGAGGCCAATATTTTTCTCCCACTGATTGATGTAGTGATTTTTTCAGGTACATTTTAGAACCCAAATCAAGCAAAAAAATAAATAGGCTTTCTATGGCCCACTATTTGTGAGAGAGATGGCACGCTCAGGACTGGCACACAAGCCCAGAGGCCAATATTAATCTCCCACTTTTTTTTTTTGGGTTCCAGGGAAAATTTATAAACCCAATAAAAAAATAAATAAATAGGCTTTCTATGGCCCACTATCTGAGAGAGAGAGATGGCACGCTTAGGACTGGCACACAAGCCCAAAGGCCAATATTAATCTCCCACTGATTGATTTATTGATTTTTTCAGGTAGAATTTAGAACCCAAATAAAGCAAAAAAAAAAAAAAGGGCTTTCTATGGCCCACTGAGTGAGTGATGATGCACACAGGAGTCAGGAGTGGCACACAAGCCCTGAGGCCAATATTTTTCTCCCACTGATTGATGTAGTGATTTTTTCAGGTAGATTTTAGAACCAAAATCAAGCAAAAAAATAAATAGGCTTTCTATGGCCCACTGACTGAGAGATGGCACACACAGGAGTCAAGAGTGGCACACAAGCCCTGAGGCCAATATTTTTCTCCCACTGATTGATGTAGTGATTTTTTCAGGTAGATTTTATAACCCAAAACAAGCAAAAAAATAAATAGGCTTTCTATGGCCCACTGACTGAGAGATGGCACACACAGGAGTCAAGAGTGGCACACAAGCCCTGAGGCCAATATTTTTCTCCCACTGATTGATGTAGTGATTTTTTCAGGTAGATTTTATAACCCAAATCAAGCAAAAAAATAAATAGGCTTTCTATGGCCCACTGAGTGAGAGATGACACAGACAGGGATGGCACTCTAGCAGAAATGTCAATCTTAATCTCCCACAAAAAAAAAAAACAGGGAGTGTCCTTCAATTACTATCTCCCTGCAGTAATCTCAGCCAGGTATGGCAGGCAGCAATAAGGAGTGGACTGATGCACAAATTAAATAAAAAGTGTGTACAAACAAAAAAGATAGCTGTGCAGAAAGGAAGGAACAACAGGATTTGTGCTTTGAAAAAAGCAGTTGGTTTGCACAGCGGCGTACACACAGCAATGCAGCTATCAGGGAGCCTTCTAGGGCAGCCCAATGAGCTACAGCGCTGAGGGGGAAAAAAAAAAATGTAGCTTCCACTGTCCCTGCACACCGAAGGTGGTGTTGGGCAGTGGAAATCGCTACAGCACAAGCGGTTTGGTGGTTAATGGACCCTGCCTAACGCTATCCCTGCTTCTGACGAAGCGGCAGCAACCTCTCCCTAAGCTCAGATCAGCAGCAGTAACATGGCGGTCGGCGGGAACTCCCCTTTATAGCCCCTGTGACGCCGCAGACAGCAAGCCAATCACTGCAATGCCCTTCTCTAAGATGGTGGGGACCAGGACCTATGTCATCACGCTGCCCACACTCTGCGTTTACCTTCATTGGCTGAGAAATGGCGCTTTTCGCGTCATTGAAACGCGACTTTGGCGCGAAAGTCGCGTACCGCATGGCCGACCCCGCACAGGGGTCGGATCGGGTTTCATGAAACCCGACTTTGCCAAAAGTCGGCGACTTTTGAAAATGAACGACCCGTTTCGCTCAACCCTAGATATAACAGCTGACACCAGACTCTTATTGTCAGGAATGGTGCCCATACCACTCCCAGCAGTTTCAACCCTAAATGCTGTGATTGATCCATCTTTGTAAGCTTGCATAAAAGCACGGTCCGATAGTTATGTGTTCTTCTGAAAAGGACACCACTGAACAAAGGCCAGACGGAGTCCAGAGTAACTCTTCTGCCTCATTATAATGAATGGATTCATTGGGGGTTTAATCTGAATCACATCACTTGGAGATTTAGATGGAAACCCTAAAGTAAGTGCTCAGCGTACAGCTCCGGATACATATAATCCCTAATTTTATGTAAAATGTTCCTAGTAAAAGCTACAACTCAATCCACAAAAATATCCAGTCCTCTCTCACGTCCATCAACTGTCAATGGAAATATAGGGTGCTTCCACGTTACTGGTAGTGCAAAGGCTCCTGAAAAGCGCTATGGCTCCTTGCCCCCAAAAGAAATCCAGAGAATTCTGAACTCCCAAATCCAAATTTCCACTCCATTCTGAGACCCAGTGTGCTTAAACCACATTTGGCGTCCACATGTTTGGCATTTCTGTAGGGATGAGAGCATGTGCAATTTACGCGTGCATATCTCCAGAAGCACAAGCTGGGCATAACATACTGGGCACTACAATGGCAGTATGCAGATTGCTCAGTAACATCCAATGCTGCTTGTTCCTGTAAACCACCCATGGAGTCAAAATAGTCATTACACCTGTAGATAAATTCCCATAGGGGTATAATTTCCAAAATGGGGTCACTTGAGTGGAAATTTTGCTCTTCTAGCACTCAGGGGCTCTACATATGGAGTTAACAAACTATTCTAGGAAAATCTGAGCTCCCAAGGAAAAATAACGCTCTGCCACTCCTGAGTCTCGCTGTATGGCTAATCAGTACTGTACAGCCACATATGGAGTATTTCTACATTCAGCAGAAATTGTGGGACAAATTTTGCTGCTATTTTTACCAATTTCTAATTGTGAAAATGTAAACTCTGGAGCGAACACAAATTTTTTGTGGTAAAAATGTAATAATTTTTTTTCAGTGCCCAATGGTATAACATTTTGTTACATACCTGTGGTGTCAATAGGATCACTGCACCCCTAGAATAATATTTAAAGAGGTGTAGTTTTTTTTAAAATGAGGTCACTTATGTGGAGTTCTGCTGTTCTTGCACCTCAGGGGCTCTCCCAATGGGTAATGGCACCCACAAACCATAGCAGTAAAATCTACACTATAATATGGTGCTCCTTCCCTTCTGAGCTTTGCACTGTTCCTGAAAAGTATTTCCTGTTTACATGTAGGGTATTGGCGTACTCAGGAGTAATTTTAACAACAAAATGAGGTCCATTTTTTCCTACTAGCCCTTAGAAAAATTTAAAATGTGGGGCTAAAACAATATTTTAGTGGCAAAAATGCAATTATTCTTTCCTCACCTCCCAATGGTATAATATTCTGTAAGGCATATGTGGTGTCAATATGATCTCTGTACCCTTAGATGAATTCATAGGTGAGCTTAGTTTGTAAAATGAGGTCATATATGGGGGTTTCTTCTGTTATGGCATCTCAGGGGCTCTGCCAATGTGACATAACACTCTCAAACCATTCAAGCAAACTCTGAACTCCAGTATGGCGCTTATTCCCATCTGAGCTTTGCATTGTGCCTCAAAAGTATACCTCATATTGGGTATTTGTGTACTCAGGAAAAATTGCACAACAAATTTTGGGGTCCATTTCCTGAAAATGAAAAAATTGGGGGCTAAAACAACAGCTTTGTTGCAAAAATGTTTTTCATTTTCACAGATTAACGTTGTAAAATTCCGTGAAGCACTTGGGGGTTCAAGGTGCTCACCACACATTTAGATTAATTCCTTGTAGGGTTTATTTTCCAAAATGGTGTCACTTGTAGGGGTTTCTACTGTTTAGGCACACCAGGGGTTCTCCAAACACAATATGACACCCGCAGACAATTCCATCAAAGTCTGCTTTTCAAAATGTTACTTGTAGCTTTCTGAGCCCTGACGTTCACCCAAACAGTAGTTTTCTCCCAGATATGGGGTATCAGCATATTAATGAGAAATTGCACAACAATTTTTTTGTTCCATTTTCTCCTGTTACCCATGCAAAAATAAAGTTGAGTCCAAAATACATTTTTTGTGGAGAAAATGTGATTTCTTATTTTCCCAGCTCAATGTTTTAAATTTCTACGAAGCACCTGGGGGTTCAAGGAGATCAACACGCATCTAGATACATTCCTTTAGGGGTCTAGTTTCCAAAGTGGGATAACTTGTCGGAAGTTTCCACTGTTTAGGCACATTACATCATTAAGCACATCAGGGGCTTTCCAAATGCGACATGCATCCGCTAATGATTCCAGCCAATTTTTGCATTAAAAAAGGGAAATGGTGCTGCTTCCCTTCCAAGCCCTGCCGTGCTCCCAAACAGTAGTTTTCCCCCAAATATGGGGAATCAAGGTGTTCACCACACATAGATAAATTCATTGAGGGATCTAGTTTCCAAAATGGGGTCACTTGTGGGGGGTTCCACTGCTTAGGCATGTCAGGGGCTCTCCAAATGTGACATAGCATCCACTAATTATTCCAACCAATATTATGCTCTCAAAGTCAAATGGTGCTTCTTCCCTTTCATGTCTTGCCATGTGCCCAAACAGTAGTTTTCCCCACATATGGGGTATCAGTGTGCTCATGAGAAATTGCACAATTTTCGGGTCCATTTTCTCCTGTTGCCCTTGTAAAAATAAAGAAATTTGAGTCTAAAATAAAATTTTTGTGGAGAAAATGTGATTTCTTATTTTCAAGGCTCAACATTATAAATTTGTATGAAACACCTGGGGGGTTCAAGGAGCTCACCACACACCTAGATAAGTTTCTTGAGACGTCCATTTTCCAAAATGGGGTCACTTGTTGGGAGTTTCCAATATTTAGACATATCAGGGGCTCTCTAAATGGGACATGGTGTCTGCTTTCAATTCCAAACAATTTTGCATTCAAAAAAGTCAAACGATACTCCTTTCCTTCTGAGCCCTGCCATGCAACCAAGCAGTACTTTTCTCCCACAGATGAGATATCGATGTGCTCAGGAGAAATTGCACAAATTTTGGGGTTCCATGTTCTCCTTTTTCCCTTGTGAAAATAAAGAAATTTGGGTCTAAAATAAGTTAAATTAAAAATGCTTCCTTCCACATCCCCAAAACTCCTGTGAAGCACCTTAAGGGTTAATAAGCTTCTTGAATGTGGTTTTGAGTATCTTGATGGGTGCAATTTTTAGAAGGGTGTCAATATGGTGTATTTTCGGTCATACAAGCCTCTAAAAGTCACTTCAAATGTGAGGTGGTCCCTAACAAAATGGTTTTGTAAATTTTGTTGGAAAAATGAGAAATCACTGGTCAACTTTTAACCCTTCTAACTTCCTAACAAAAAAAAATTGTGCTGATCTAAAGTAGACATGTGGGAAAAGTTATTTATTAACTTTGTGTAACATAACGCTTTGGTTTAAATGGACACTGTCACCTGGATTTGGAGGGAACAATCTTCAGCCATGGAGGCGGGGTTTTGAGGTTTTTGATTCACCCTTTTCTTACCCGCTGGCTGCATGCTGGCTGCAATACTGGATTGAAGTTCATTCTCTGTCCTCCATAGTACACGCCTGCGCAAGGCAAGATTGCTTTGTGCAGGCGTGTACTACGGAGGACAGATAATGAACTTCAATCCAATATTGCAGCCAGCATGCAGCCAGCGGGTAAGGAAAGGATGAATCAAAAACCCCAAAACCCCGCCTCCATGGCTGAAGATTGTTCCCTCCAAATTCAGGCGACAGTGTCCCTTTAAGGTGTAAAAATTAAAAGTTTGAAAATTGCTTAATTTTCAAAATTTTCACAAAAATGATTACAAATTGATACAAATAGAATCTTGCCTGAAGAAGGTGCCCCTGTTCTCTGAAAGCTTGCAAACATATTATTTTCAGGTTAGCCAATAAAGGTATAACTCCAAGAATACTTTTGTCATCATTGGGCAGAAAAGTATTTACATCGATTTTTCTGGCTAGCACGGTATAACAATATAATTTGTTATTGTACGGGAGGTTAGTCTAACAGACCAGAATGATTACATCTCACACACTAAGAAACCTAAGCTATGGTGGAGCGTGTTTTTCCCTTTGAAAGTTTCTACAATTTAAAAACAAACATTGTGTGTCAAGTTCAATATGAAACATTAGGTGAAAGGTCCTCTTTAATTGTCTATAACTCCTAATGGACAATTGATCGAGCAGTGGTAAACACTTTTGGCCCTGTCAGTCTTGCAAGAAGGGAATGTCTCACCAGTCATAGTGCCAGCTATCACATATATATCACAAATAGTGTGCACAGTGCATTGAAAAATTGAGTGCCTTGAGTATTCATCATGACTCGTGAATTTGTCCACATTTTTCATTGAGTGCCTTGAGTATTCATGACTCGTGAATTTGTCCACATTTTTCATGTTATACCTGTAAGGAGGAAGACCAAGCTGCAAGTACATGTATTGAGCCAGGTCCAGAACTGCTGAGGTTTCCTGGGGGAAGGAATAGGGGACCGGACAGGCCCCATAACACAGGGAGTGGGGGCGTGTTTACAGAGAGAACCTGGCCAGAAGCTGAGGAAGAAAGTGCACGGAGCTGCAGAGAGGCCCCCGCCGTCAGCATGCGAGCAGCAGGGCAGGCAGCGCGCTCCGCACCCGAAACACTGGCGCTGCGACGGACTGCAGCAGACAGACCCGGTGGCTAGAGAGAGATCGGGTGCAGAACTGCCATCTGCGCCCCGATTCACCAGGGTATATCTGACGGGCCACATTGGGCTCAGACAGTGCCGGAGCCCATCACAGTAATAAAGAAAGAGCCGAGAGCCCTGTCCAGTTAAGCACCACACGGGAGCCTAAGAGCCAGGGCAGAGTTTAGGACTGTTTGCTGCTGCCCTCGTTGTCGGACCGTGGTCTGCAGGACCCAGCTGGAGAAGCAGCGCGCCAGTGGTTGTCAGTGCTTCAGTCATGGTGGGAACAGGCAGTGCGCAGCCTAGAGAGAAAAGTACAGCACGCCCCGTAGCCAACAGAGATCGAGGTGCTGTGTGCTTTGTGACCGTGAGTACAGCGCACATGCCGCAAAGAAAGAACCAATTACTGGACAGACTTTTGTAACCCACCTTAGCAGCATATACTTTCCTGCCCACGGGAGACCCTGATTGTGCTGCAGCCTTGTTTGCTCCAGCCGCATATGTTTATGGACTAGGGGCTCAGCGGAAGATACCGGACACCGACCACTGCCGCCAGATGACGGACCACCATTACCAGCAGGACCTTCTTGGAGAAGCACCGCGCCAGCTGTTGTTGGCAATACTGACTTTCATGCAGCATCTACAGTTGGTGAAACTTCTGACACGATAGCTGTACAAAGGAACTGCCGTTACTGAACCTACTGTTTTTCAAACCTACATATCCTTTTGCCATTGAACCGTTCACTCTGCCATTTAACTGTTTATTTCCCTGTTTAAACTGTTTGCCTCCTAGATTGGTAAGTAATTGATATAAAGAAGGGGGATGTCAAATACAAGATAGCCTATTCAATAGGATGCACACCGTATCAGTGCACCAAACATAAATATCCTGCGGTATTACATTGCCCTGGTAATACATACCCCGATGATATCAATTACTTAGCAATCTGTTTATCTATCCTATTGGGGCACCTTATTAACTATGCACAGCGCTTACTTTATTCTAAATATATTTGACATATGTACTCTTTTATGAAATGTGAGATGTGAGCATGTAGTGCATATTAGCCTTATTTATTTATATATGTAACTATTGTCTGGTCTCCTGTGTGTAGTATAATGATAATAGTATTATTTATTAATCTATTTGTTTACTGGTTAAATTGTCCCATACCCCTGTATGGTACCTTGCACTCTATTGCCACCTAGTGGTCTGTTCCCTTATTTTTAATATTGTGATTATTGTGTTATAATAAATTATATATTTTTTGAAGCATTTTTTTTGTCTGTGTATCATATTTAGGGTTGTTATCCTGCTGGAAGATGAACCTACTCCCCAATCTCAAGTTTTTTGCAGCCTCAAACAAGTTTTCCTCCAGGATTGCCCTGTATTTAGCTCTATCATTTTCCCATCAACTTTGACCAGCTTCCCTGTCCCTGTGGAAGATAAGATCCCCACAGCATGATCCGGCTACAATCATGTTTTATGTGGGGATATGTTTTCAGGGTGATGTGCTGTGTTTGTTTTCCTCCACACATAGCGTTTTGCATTCAGCCCAAAAAATTATCTTTTAGTTCCATCTGAACAGAGCACCTTCTTCCATATGATAGATTTGTCCCCTACATGGTTTTTTACAAACTTCAAATGGGACTTGCTATGGCTTGCTTTGGAAAATGTAATTTTTTCTTGCAACTCTTCCGTAAAGGCCAGAGTATACAACTAATAGTGTTATCAAAGAAACCACTGAGGCCTTCAGACAACAGTTGTAGTTACAGTGGGGCAAAAAAGTATTTAGTCAGTCAGCAATAGTGCAAGTTCCACCACTTAAAAAGATGAGAGGCGTCTGTAATTTACATCATATAGTCCGGTTCACTATGTATTGATTTAGGCCTTCGCCGGATTTTTTTGGAGAGTCTGAAAACTATACATTTTTGGAAAGGTTATAGTATAAGCAATACGAAAAACAATGTTTCCATTTGCCCCGAGTCCCACGTGACCGCCATATTGGATTTTACAAAATGGCTGACGTAAAACCAATTTTCGTTAATATCTCAGCTTATAAATAACATAAAAATAAAATTTGACAGCTAAACATACATTTTAGGGCTAAGAAATGCAATATTACTAGTTGCAGATGTGTTTTAGATATTTACTACAGCAGTTTTTTATAATTAATTAGTATTGACATAATAATACATAATGACAGGAATCACATGTTTTTTTTTTCTTTTATTACAGGAGTTGAACATGACAGACAAACCACAAGCTACTGAAGTCACTTGTGAAGGTGAGGCACCTATCAACTGGAAGCTATGTATGCTCTGTCAGTCTTCCAATGGCAATGAGAAGTTGGTGCAAAATCCTCGGATACAGTCTTACCAGCGCGTTTTGGACATAGTAGCAGAGAGGGCAAGTTTACAAGATGGCAACTATGTTGATATCCATCGACGGATTAGCAACAGGAAAGACACAATCGCTACACATCAGGCAGTCTACCATCGAAGTTGTTACACAAATGCAATTAACAACGACCAAATACAACGAGCCCGGGACCGTTATGCACATGCATTAGCTACTGGTAGCCACATTACCAAGAAACGAGGATTAAAAAGAGGACGTGCTGAAATGGACGAATCAGGTTCATTAACATCTGACTCTTCATCACCATTCACGAGGTCACATACATGGCCACTGGATAAGGAAAAATGTTTCTTTTGTCAGAACGATGAGAATGAGAAGCTTTATAATGTGAGGACAGTCAACACAGGGAAATCGTTGAAACAAGCTATTGAAACATCAGATAATTTAACACTGAAAACAAGACTGAACACATGCATTGCACCAGGGGATGCACATTCTATTGACGTCCGGTACCACAAAAGCTGTTGGACAAAGCATGTTTTTCATGGACAACGAGAACGTAGTACCAACAGAACAGACCACAAAGAACCCTTATTACAACGTGCAAGTCTGCTAGAGTTGATAAACCTAGTGGATATTCAAACACAGAACCAATCATATCTATCTATACAAGATATCGAAACCACTTATTTGAATATGCTTGGTATAGAAGGCGTGGAAAATCACAAACCTACATTCACTAGAAAGTGGCTCAAAGAAATTATAATGAATGCCTTGCCACATCTGAAATCCTGTCTTTCAAAAAACAGAAGGGAATCAGCAGTTCTTTATTCACCAGAAGCCTGTGAGGAAATCATGGTTAATTCTGCAATGGAATGTCGTAGTGATGATGCAGACAACATGCAGACAATCTACAAAGCAGCACAGTTAATTAGGAAAAGCATTGCTAATTTTACAACGGAAGTCAATGATAAAAACACCATAACGGTCACTAGTGACATAAACGACGTTCCAGCAGAATTATATTCCGCTATCCGTTGGATCATAACAGGGCCGATTGACAGCCTTGAAACTCAAAGAAGGACCAAAATTGTTGACCGAGCAGCACTCACTATGAGTCAGAACATCATGTATGAATTCAAATCAAAAGCTTTCGACTGAAAAAGAAGTGAGCAAAACTATGTTGTCAACTCTTGCTACCTTCGTATGTTTTGCTTACTCTCCAAAAGGCATTTTTATTAAGAATATTCCCGAACTGCGATGGCATCTATTTTGCAAGCATATGGCAGAAAGTGACAGGTTACCTCCTACACTCGGAGCTCTAAAACAACATGTCCTCAGAGTCCATATCCAAGCCAGAGTGTGGGGACAAGCTAACATTGCTTTGCAGGATTCTCAGCTGGATCCCGAGAAGAATGGCTATCACAAAGGGTTGGATGGACAGTTGAAACCAACCATGACAGATGTTCTTCCAGCTCCAAAAGCAATAATCGAGATGATTAGTTGTCAATGCAAACATGACTGTTCTTCTTCAAGGTGTTCGTGCCGAAAAAATAACTTATCCTGTACCGATCTTTGTCAGTGTGACAGCGAGTGTATGAATGACGAGGACACTCAGACCAAATATGAAACTGATGATGACAGTGATGGTGGCGATATGTAAAGACACTCTGGTTGTTCAAAAGTTAAAAACATTAACTCTCTGCTTTTCGAGTTCGAAAATTTGTTCAAATATAAACCGATACAATTTGTAGTCGTATATAGAGTATTTATTTGGATACCACTGCATTTCTTAGTACTCAAAATGTATGTTTAGCTGTCAAAATTTAAGTTTTACGTTACTTACAAGCTGAGATATTAACAAAAATCGATGTAAATCAGCCATTTTGTACAATCCAAGATGGCGGCCACTTAGGACTCGGGGCAAATGGAAACATTGTTTTTCTTATTGCTTATACCATAGCCTTTCCAAAAATGTACATATTTGAAACTCTCCAGAAAATTCCGGCGAAATTACATAGTGAACCGGGCTAATAGGTAGACCTCAACTATGGGAGACAAACTGAGAAAAAAAAATCCAGAAAATCACATTGTCTGTTTTTTTTATCATTTTTTTGCATATTATGGTGGAAAATAAGTATTTGGTCAGAAACAAACAATCAAGATTTCTGGCCCTCACAGACCTGTAACTTCTTCTTTAAGAGTCTCCTCTTTCCTCCACTCATTACCTGTAGTAATGGCACCTGTTTAAACTTGTTATCAGTATAAAAAGACACCTGTGCACACCCTCAAACAGTCTGACTCCAAACTCCACTATGGTGAAGACCAAAGAGCTGTCAAAGGACACCAGAAACAAAATTGTAACCCTGCACCAGGCTGGGAAGACTGAATCTGCAATAGCCAACCAGCTTGGAGTGAAGAAATCAACAGTGGGAGCAATAATTAGAAAATGGAAGACATACAAGACCACTGATAATCTCCCTCGATCTGGGGCTCCACGCAAAATCCCACCCCGTGGGGTCAGAATGATCACAAGAACGGTGAGCAAAAATCCCAGAAACACGCGGGGGGACCTAGTGAATGAACTGCAGAGAGCTGGGACCAATGTAACAAGGCCTACCATAAGTAACACACTACGCCACCATGGACTCAGATCCTGCAGTGCCAGACGTGTCCCACTGCTTAAGCCAGTACATGTTCGGGCCCATCTGAAGTTTGCTAGAGAGCATTTGGATGATCCAGAGGAGTTTTGGGAGAATGTCCTATGGTCTGATGAAACCAAACTGGAACTGTTTGGTAGAAACACAACTTGTCGTGTTTGGAGGAAAAAGAATACTGAGTTGCATCCATCAAACACCATACCTACTGTAAAGCATGGTGGTGGAAACATCATGCTTTGGGGCTGTTTCTCTGCAAAGGGGCCAGGACGACTGATCCGGGTACATGAAAGAATGAATGGGGCCATGTATCGTGAGATTTTGAGTGCAAACCTCCTTCCATCAGCAAGGGCATTGAAGATGAAACGTGGCTGGGTCTTTCAACATGACAATGATCCAAAGCACACCGCCAGGGCAACGAAGGAGTGGCTTCGTAAGAAGCATTTCAAGGTCCTGGATTGGCCTAGCCAGTCTCCAGATCTCAACCCTATAGAAAAACTTTGGAGGGAGTTGAAAGTCCGTGTTGCCAAGTGAAAAGCCAAAAACATCACTGCTCTAGAGGAGATCTGCATGGAGGAATGGGCCAACATACCAACAACAGTGTGTGGCAACCTTGTGAAGACTTACAGAAAACGTTTGACCTCTGTCATTGCCAACAAAGGATATATTACAAAGTATTGAGATGAAATTTTGTTTCTGACCAAATACTTATTTTCCACCATAATATGCAAATAAAATGTTAAAAAAACAGACAATGTGATTTTCTGGATTTTTTTCTCTCAGTTTGTCTACCATAGTTGAGGTCTACCTATGATGTAAATTACAGACGCCTCTCATCTTTTTAAGTGGTGGAACTTGCACTATTGCTGACTGACT
This sequence comes from Ranitomeya imitator, assembly GCF_032444005.1. Lineage (NCBI taxonomy): Eukaryota > Metazoa > Chordata > Amphibia > Anura > Dendrobatidae > Ranitomeya > Ranitomeya imitator. The sequence goes on from NC_091282.1 coordinate 357,043,958, forward strand.
AAATACTTTTTTGCCCCACTGTATAATGAAAATAAAGTACGCACAGTTGGGCTCAAATTACTGACTACTAGAAGCAAACGGTGTCATACTACAGAGGGCTGAATACATATGCTGGTCACTATTTTCTAATTTATATTTTTCCAATATTTAGAAAACCATGTATCATTTCATTTACACTTCATAAATACTTTGTGTTGGTATAACACATAAAATTCAAAGAAAATACATTTTACGCTTGTGGGTATAATGCAAATAAATCTGGAAAAGTATGAATAAGGCTCTGTATGCAAGATATTTGATGTTTTTGTGACATGCACTGTCATTTCAAGTGAGTTTTTAACCCCCTAACCCCAGAGGTATTTTCATTTTTGCGTTTTCATTTTTTGCTCCCCTTCTTCCCACAGCCATAACTTTTATATTTTTCTGTCAATATGGCCATGTTATGGCTTGTTTTTTGTAGGACGAGCTGTAGTTTTGACCAACACCATTGGTTTTACCATGTCCTGTACTAGAGAACTTGAAAAAAATTTCAAGTGCGGTGAAATTGCAAGAAAGTGCAATCCCACACTTGTTTTTGTTTGACTTTTTTGCTAGGCTCACTAAATGCTAAAACTGACCGGCCATTATGATTCTCCAGGTCATTATGAGTTCACAGACATCAAACATGTCTAGGTTCTTTTTTATCTAAGTGGTGAAAAAAATTCCGAACTTTGTTAAAAAAAAAATCGCCATTTTACGATACCCGTAGCGTCTCCATTTTTCATGATCTCATGTTGGGTGAAGGCTTATTTTTTGCGCACCAACCTGTTGTTTTTAATGATGCCATTTTGGTGCAGTTATGTTCTTTTGATCGCCCGTTATTGCATTTTAATGCAATGTCGCGGCGACCAAAAAAAGTAATTCTGGCATTTTAACTTTTTTCTAGCTACGCCGTTTAGCGATCAGGTTAATCCTTTTTTTTATTGGTAGATCGGACGATTCTGAACGCGGTGATACCGAGTATGTGTATGTTTGATTTTTTTAATTGTTTTATTTTGAATGGGGCGAAAGGGTGGTGTTTTGAACTTTTATTTTATTTTTTATCTTTTTTTTAGATTTTTAAAAACTTTTTTTTAACTTTTGGCATGGGAGACCAGAAGCTGCCATAGCCCGATCAGCTCTACTACATATAGGTGATGATCAGATCACTTATATGTAGCTGTACTCACTTGCTATGAGCGATGACTAGTGATGGGCGAGCACTAAAATGCTCGGGTGCTTGTTTTTCGGGTCGAGCAAATTGGAATGATCAGGTGCTTGACCCGAGCAACGAGCCCAATATAAGTCTATGGGAAATTCAAGCATTTTTGCGGCGGCACCCAAGGCAGACTGCAGAGGGACTAGAAATAGCGGAAATCGATGGGAACAGTGCTCAAATGACATTTTGAACAGCATGGCGAAGACCCCTGGAAGCATTTCTGACTCCCAGGTCACTGCTGTGAACAATGTTTTCAGAGTCTTACGCCACTTTTACAGACTCACAATAAAACATACAAAAACAAAATGGATTTTCCTGGGAAATATGTTAAGGAACATTCTTTCCAGGGTAATGACTTGTATATGAGGCAAAATAAATAACCCAAAACAAAAATGCTCCTCCACAACTTGGACTATGTTCACACGCAGCGTTTTTGATGCGTTTTTGAACTTTAGCATTCATTTCAACCAAGACAAATGCATTCACTGGGAAATGTCATTTTAACATTTTACAACCTTAGGCCGGCGTCACACACAGCGTATGAAAATACGGTCCGTATATTACGGCCGTAATACGCTGAAAAGTCCCGAAAATAGTGGCCCGTAGCTCCTCCGTAGGCAGGGTGTTTCAGCGTTTTTTGCGCATGGCATCCTCCGTATGTAATCCGTACTGCGTGTTTTTATCGCAGGCTTGCAAAACCGACATACGGCTATACAAGGGATCCATGTGTTAAAAAAAACAAAACATATATACTGTCTATATATATATATATATTTATATATATATATATATGTCAGTAGACACATATATGTATATATATTAATATTTCATCCAGCGCGATATAGCAGAAAGCCGGTAATTCAATTACCGGCTTTTGCTATCTCCTTCCTAAACCCGACATGATATGAGACCTGGTTTACATACAGTAAACCATCTCATATCACCTTTTTTTTTTGCATATTCCACACTACTAATGTTAGTAGTGTGTATATGCAAAATTTGGCCGTTCTATCTACTAAATTAAAGGGTTAAATGGTGGAAAAAATTGGCGTGGGCTCCCGCGCAATTTTCTCCGCCAGAGTAGTAAAGCCAGTGACTGAGGGCAGATATTAATAGCCTGGAGAGGGTCCACGGTTATTGGCCCCCCCTGGCTAAAAACACCTGCCCCCAGCCACCCCAGAAAAGGCACATCTGGAAGATGCGCCTATTCTGGCACTTGGTCACTCTCTTCCCATTCCCGTGTAGCGGTGGGATATGGGGTAATGAAGGGTTAATATCACCTTGCTATTGTAAGGTGACATTAAGCCAGATTAATAATGGAGAGGCGTCAATTATGACACCTATCCATTATTAATCCAATACTAGGAAAGGGTTAAAAAAATACACAAACACATTATTAAAATTATTTTAATAAAATAAAAACAAAGGTTGTTGTAATATTTTATTGAACGCCCATTCCAATCACTGAAGACCCTCGTTCTGTCTCAAAAAAAAAAAAAACAACAATATCCTTACCTTCCGCAGATCTGTAAAGTCCAACGATGTAAATCCATCTGAAGGGGTTAAAATATTTTGCAGCCACGAACTGTGCTAATGCATTGATGCTCGTGGCTGCAAAACCCCAGGGAATGAAGGTAAAGTAGGTCAATGACCTATATTTACCTGCATTTGCGGTGAGGCGCCCTCTGCTGGCTGTTCCTAGATCGTGGGAATTTTCCTAGAAAGCTCCCTGGCTCGAGTTCATATGAGGACAACCAGCAGAGGGCGGCCTCTTATGATCTCGAGCCAGGGAGCTTTCTAGGAAAGTTCCCACGATCTAGGAACAGCCAGCAGAGGGCGTCTCACCGCAAATGCAGGTAAATATAGCTCATTGACCTACTTTACCTTCATTCCCTGGGGTTTTGCAGCCACGAGCATCAATGCATTAGCACAGCTCGTGGCTGCAAAATATTTTAACCCCTTCAGATGGATTTACATCGTTGGACTATACAGATCTGTGGAAGGTAAGGATATTGTTGTTTTTTTTTTTTTAGAGACAGAACGAGGGTCTTCAGTGATTGGAATGGGTGTTCAATAAAATATTACAACAACCTTTGTTTTTATTTCATTAAAATAATTTTTAATATTGTGTTTGTGTATTTTTTTAACCCTTTAATTGTATTGGATTAATAATGGATAGGTGTCAGAATTGACGCCTCTCCATTATTAATTTGGCTTAATGTCACCTTACAATAGCAAGGTGCCATTAACCCTTCATTACCCCATATCCCACCGCTACACGGGAATGGGAAGAGAGTGGCCAAGTGCCAGAATAGGCGCATCTTACAGATGTGCCTTTTCTGGGGGGGCTGGGGGCAGGTGTTTTTAGCCAGGTGGGGGCCAATAACCATGGACCCTCTCCAGGCTATTAATATCTGCCCTCAGTCACTGGCTTTACTACTCTGGCGGAGAAAATTGCGCAGGAGCCCACGCCAATTTTTTCCGCCATTTAACCCTTTAATTTAGAAGATAGAACGGCCAAATTTTGCATAGACACACTACTGACATTAGTAGTGTGGAATATGCAAAAAAAAGGGGGATATGAGATGGTTTACTGTATGTAAACCAGGTCTCATATCATGTCGGGTTTAGGAAGGAGAAAGCAAAAGCCGGAAATTGAATTACCGGCTTTAAAGCTGTCTAGCGCTGGAAGAAATATTAATATTAATATATATATATGTGTCTCACTGACATATATATATATATATATATACCTATTCTATGTGTACACATTTATTCTACCTATTCTACTGGAAGCTGTCAGTGTGATTTTACTGTACACCGCAATGAATTACCGGCTTTTCTCGCTAACACCGCTGCGTATTTCTCGCAAGTCACACTGCTGGTCCGTGTGTGATCCGTATTTTTGGGGCTTCCATAGACTTTCATTGACGTTTTATTTGCGCAATACGGTGACAAACGCAGCATGCTGCGATTTTCTACGGCCGTAGAAAGCCGTATAATACTGATCAGTATAATACGGCAGGTAGGAGCAGGGGCATAGAGAATAATTGTGCCGTATGTTTTGCGAGTTTTACGAACGTAGTTTCTGCGCTCTTACGTCCGTAAAACTCGCAAGTGTGACGCCGGCCTTAGGCTACGTTCACATTAGTGTTATGCTAGTTTGCGTCGGGTTTGCGTCGGGCGACGCAGCGGTGACGCATGCGTCATGCGCCCCTATATTTAACATGGGGGACGCATGCGTTTTTGTTTGTTGCGTTGTGCGACGCATGCGTCTTTTTTGCCGCAAGCGTCGGACCAAGAAAACGCAACAAGTTGCATTTTTCTTGCGTCCAAATTTTTGCATTTTTGCGTGCGTTTTGGTGCGTTTTTGTGTGCGTTGTGCGTTGCGTCGCCGACGCAGCGGCGCACAACGCTAATGTGAACGTAACCTTATCTGGCCATGTGATGTGTGACACATCATCAGACACATCCTGTTTCATTTATGAAGGAGGGACTCTGAAAGTCACAAAGCCTATTTTTACAGGGCCATAAGGCGGCATTTACTATTCTTAAAGGGAGAGCAGTCGGCCATCACTATTCTTAGAGAGCCATCAGCCGGCAATGCTTTGTTGTTCCTGTTATTAAACAGTGGATCTCCTATTCTGTTATTGCGTATGCAGTGAGTGGCAGGGCTGTCCAAAATTTGGACGCACCCAAAATACTCCTTTGAAGAGACATCCAAGAGGACGTCCTGAAAACAATTTTCCCATTATTAGGAAGTGGGTCTCCCTTACTGTTTGCCTATGCAGTGAATGCAAGGGCTGCCAAAAATTTGGACCTACTCCAATGCCACTTGGAAGAGACGTAGAGGAGGGCCTCATGAAAAAAATGTTCCCGTTATTAGGAACTGGGGCTCCCATAGTATTTGCCTATGCAGTGAAGCAACGGCTGCCAAAAATTTGGACCTTCTCCAATGCCCCTTGGAAGAAGTCAGATGGCCTCCTGAAAACAATGTTCATATTATTAGGAAGGTGGTCTCCCATAGTGTTTTCCTATGCAGTGAATGCAAGGGCTGCCAAAAATTTGGAGACACTAATATGCCCCTTTGAAGAGATGCAGAGGAGAGCCTCATGATAAAATGTTCCCATTATTAGGAAGTGGGCCTCCCATAGTGTTTGCCTATGCAGTGAATGCAAGGGCTGCCAAAAATTTGGAGTCACCCCAATACTCCTTTGAAGAGACGTAGAGGAGGGCCTCATGAAAAAATTATCCCATTATTAGGAAGTGGGTCTCCCATAGTGTTTGCCTATGTATTGAATGCAAAGGCTGGCAAAAATATGGAGGCACACCAATGCCCCTTGGAAGAGATTTAGAGGTGGGCCTCATAAAAAATTTTCCCATTAGAAAGGAGAAGGTCTCCTAGACTTGTAATGCCCATGCACTAAGTGTATGGGCTGACAAACATTTACCCCTGGGGGTATGCATAAACATACTGTATACCAATTTTTTTACGGCATCATAAACACCCTTTAAAAAAATTATGTGGGTGTTGCATCACGGACCATGGTCACCCTGCTGATATGCTGGTGGAGGATTAGAATGAGGAGAAGAAGGAGAACAACAGCAAATAGCCCAAATCAGGAAGCATATACCCATGTGGGTGTGAAGAGGTGCATGGGAATAGAAAATGGATTTGAGTTTATGTTACCCTGCTATCATTCGGTGGTGTTGAGAAGTCTGGCCCAATCCAGCCCTTGTTCATTTTTATAAGAGTCAGCCTGTCAGCATTTTTAGTTGACAGGCAGATGTATTTATCAGTTATAATTTCACCAGCGGAACTAAAAACCCACTCTGACAAAACGCTATCAGCAGGGCAGGGCAGGACCTTCAAGGCATAGAGAGCCAGTTCATGCCACGTATCCAGCTTGGATACCCAATAATTTTAAGGCACAGAGGAATCATGGAAAACATTGGTACGGTCAGCAAGGTACTCCCTCAGCATCTTCCCAAATTTTGCACTCCTTGTGAGAGTACCTCGCGCCTCAGGGCCTGTGTGATAAGAGAGTCTGAGAAAACTCTCCCAGAACTTTGACAGTGTTCCCCTGCCTCTGCTGCATTGGAGTTGTGTCTTTCTCGCCTGTACTCCTTAGTTGTCCAACGAACTGTGACCTCTGCCGCCAGCGTTTTCAAATAGGATTTTTTTTAATAATTCCACAACAAGGGCCTTCTGGTACTGCCACATTTTAGTAGACTTGTCTGCCTCAGTAACAAGAGATAAAAAGTTTTCTTTGTAGCGTGAGTCTAGAAGTGTCACCAACCAAAATGACTGTCACCCAAAATTTTGAGAATGAGAGGGTCACGGGAAAGGCAGCATAACATAAACTCAGCCATGAGTGCCAGACTGCCAACAGGCAAGACTTCCTTGTCCTTGCCAAGAGGACGACTAACCTCCTCCTCCTCCCTGTACTCAGGCCATCCACGCTGAACAGATGGTATAACAGGTGTGCAGGTAGTACCATCTACAGCTCATAAAACTAGCTCCTATTCTTCCTCCTCCTCTTACTCATTGTCACCCAATCTATGTTGGGATGAGATGAGACTGGGCTGTGTGTAATCACCCTGTATGCAGCTGTGTGAAGTTGGCACCCCATGTTCTCAAAAGATGAATAAAAATACACCATTCGTTTGTGCTGCGTTTGTGCTGGTTTGTGCCCCAAAAATGAACGTTTGCGCCGCTTTGGTTCCAGAGATATTGCGCGTTATATTTTTATGAAGCTCCGCCCACTTTCCACCCCATGTTCTTAAATTTTAAAAATGAATACACCATTCGTTTGTGCTGCGTTTGTGCTGGTTTGTGCTGCAAAAATAAACGTTTGCACCGCTTTGGTTTCCGAGATATTGTGCGCTCAATTTGCTGAAACTCCGCCCACTTTCCACCCCATGTTCTTACATTTTAAAAATGAATACACCATTCATTTGTGCTGCGTTTGTGCTGGTTTGTGCTGCAAAAATAAACGTTTGCACCGCTTTGGTTTCCGAGATATTGTGCGCTCAATTTGCTGAAACTCCGCCCACTTTCCACCCCATGTTCTTAAATTTAAAAAATGAATACACCATTCGTTTGTGCTGGTTTGTGCCGCAAAAATCAATGTTTGTGTTGCTTTGGTTCCTGAGACATTGAGTGCTAGCTTTGCTAATGCCCCATTTTAGTTGCATCAAAAAACATAGTGGTCATCAGAGAAGTTAATTTAGCATTAAGGGATTACAGTAGCATACATGGTTTATTATGACATACACAGGGTTAATACTTCATACACCGTGACTGGTCAGTGATGGGAAGAGGTTATACCTGGCAGAGGAGGTAATGTCTGTATGTACATCTCTGCTACCTGAGTTGTAACTCCGCCTCCAGCGATGTCATAGTGATGTCATAAGCCAGGGGTCGGCATTCTGTGGGGGCTAATGTCTGTATATACATCTCTGCTACCTCCAGCGATGTCATAGTGATGTCATAAGCCAGGGGTCGGCATTCTGTGGGGGCTAATGTCTGTATATACATCTCTGCTACCTCCAGCGATGTCATAGTGATGTCATAAGCCAGGGGTCGGCATTCTGTGGGGGCTAATGTCTGTTTACATTTCATTATGCAGAGTCGAGGTTATTGCCTGAGCAGCATTAGTTGACACTCTCACCTATTGAGTGGGGATAGTTTCGGCTTCCACCATATTCGTGACACCAGACCATTCACCCTGGAGGGAACCGCAGACTAGTAAAGAGTTTGCACCATCACTGAGGAACAAGGTCAGGTTACTCCTGGATTTATAACCTCTACAGCTAAGCACGAGTGCCATTGGTTGTAGTCATTCATTTATTTTCACCCCAGTAGTAAGGCAGGGCGAGTTAATGGGTGGAGCCAATGGGCGGGGTCAAGGGGGCAGCAAAATTAGCTTTCACCTAGGGTGGCAAAAACCCTTGCACCAGCCCTGAAGCCCATTATACCTAGCAAACATTGTCCTTTCTGTCTCAGGTAAAGTCTTTAGTAGGTCTATTACAATATGGTTCATCTTCTCGCATAAGCCGTTTGTTTGTGGATGATAGGCCGTCGTCCGGATCTTTTGGCAACCATACATATTACAGAATTCTCTGAAGATCTCTGATTCAAAGGCTGTACCTTGGTCGGTGAGAACCTGTTCCGGATATCCATGGGGTCTACAAAAGTACATTTGGAACGCTTTGGCCGCTGTTTTTGCTGTCAGATCTTTTACGGGTACTACTACCAAGAAGCGTGAATAATGGTCCACGATGGTCAAGGCAGAGACATAGCCGGACCGGCTTGGTGTCAACTTCACGTGGTCTATGGCTACAAGTTCAAGTGGTTGTTTGGTGATTATGAGCTGCAGTGGTGCTCTTTGGTTCTTTTGATCGTTTCTTCTGAGGTTGCACGGGCCACAGTTTCTGCACCACTGTTCGATTGATTTTCTCATCCCGACCCAATAAAATCTTTCTCTTAGAAGTACTTCTAACTTTTTCCAACCGAAGTGACCAGCACCATTATGGTAAGCTTCGAGGACCATCTTCACATCTTGTTTAGGCACAATAATCTGCCAAACCAATTCATGTGTTTTCGGATTGGTGTATCTTCTACAGAGCTTCCCTTGATACAGGAACATTTTGCCTCTCTCTTTCCAGAGTTGATGCGTCTCTTCTGGGGCATCCTCATAGGGATATGCACTTTGCTCAGTCAGCAGTTCCTTCACCAACTTCACAGCCGGATTGCTGTCTTGGGTGTCAGCCCATCTATGGTGTGCTAACGGATTAAAATTCACCTCTTGTTGTTTCTGATAGGTACTTGACTGATGATGTTTTGCCTTGGGACGATGGAAGGCTGGTAGTTCAATTTCTTCAAGCTCCCCCGTTTCCTCTTCTACATCTCTCAAGTGTGGCATCCGGGATAGGGCATCGGCATTTCCATTCTTGCGACCTGCTCGATACTTGATTATGAAGTTGTAATTAGATAACCGGGCTATCCATCGCTGTTCTAACGCACCTAATTTGGCTGTGTCCAGGTGGGTCAACGGATTGTTGTCAGTATAGACAATAAATTCTGCAGCGGCCAGATAGTGTTTGAAACGTTCAGTCACAGCCCAAACTACTGGCAGTAGTTCCAATTTGAAGGAGCTGTAATTTTCTGAATTTCTTTCAGTAGGCCGGAGCTTTCTACTTGCAAAGGCGATGACTTTCTCCCGACCTTCTTGCTTTTGTGACAGCACCGCTCCTAGTCCCACATTACTGGCATCGGTGTAGAGGATGAAAGGTTGATGGTAATCTGGGTATGCCAGAACCTCTTCTCCAGTTAGTGCCTTCTTTAGTTGTTCAAAGGAGTCTTCCCTTTCGTCGTTCCACTGAAAAGGAGGGTTTCAGTTTGAAGGTTTCTTCGTCTGCCCTACCAAGGTGTCTTGCAAGGGTGCTGCCAACTTGGTAAATCCTCTTATAAATCTGCGATAGTAACCCACCAATCCCAGGAATTGTCTCACTTCTTTTGCGCTGGTAGGTCTTGGCCAATCCCTTATGGCGCTTATTTTCTCGGGATCTGGTGCTACTCCCTCCGAACTCACAATGTGTCCCAGGTACTGTACCTTTGGCTTGAGAAGGTGACATTTGGATGGCTTGACTTTCATGCCATACCTGGATAAGGCTTCGAACACTTCTGCCAGGTGTATTAAGTGTTGTTCGTAAGTCTTTGAGTAGACGATCACATCATCTAGGTACAGGAGGATGGTCTCGAAGTTCTTGTGTCCAAGGCAGCATTCCATCAGCCGCTGGAAGGTACCGGATGCGTTGCAGAGTCCGAACGGCATGCGATTAAATTCACATAGACCCAATGGTGTGGTGAATGCCATCTTTTCCTTATCTCTCTCAGCCACAGGGACTTGCCAACACCCGCTTGTTAAGTCTAAGGTGGAAAAATAATTAGCAGATTTCAAAGCAGTTAAGGACTCTTCTATCCTAGGCAAGGGGTAGGCGTCTTTATGGGTGATGTTATTAATCTTCCGGTAGTCTACACACATTCTCATGGTTCCGTCCTTTTTTTTGACAATCACTAGAGGGGCCGCCCAGGGGCTACAGCTGTCTCTTATTACCCCGGCCTGTTTCATCTCCCTCAGCATATCTTTTGCACACCGATAGTGAGCGGGCGGTATGGGTCTATATCTTTCTTTTATTGGGGGATGGTCACCGGTGGGGATTGTGTGTTCTACCCCTTCTATACGTCCGAAGTCCAATGGGTGTTTACTGAAGACTTGTTCATATTCCGTCACTAGCCTATACACCCCTTGTTTTTGATGGGTAGGTGTTGAATTTATGCCCACGTGTAGCTGTTGGCACCAATCCTCCAATTCTCCGTCTGAGCCGTTGCCTTCCACCTGACAGGTTGGTTCTAAGGGCTCAATGGTTGTGATGGCATTGTTGTCAACAGTATATAGCTTTGCCACTGTAGCATACCTTGGCAAAGTGACCTCTTCCTCTCCACAGTTCAAAAGTCGTACCGGCACTCGTCTCTGGTGTACCTCGACTACCCCTCGTGCTGTGAGTATAGTGGGCCTGCTGTCGGTGTACACTGGTTCTATTAAGGCTTGATAATCTCGTCCCTTAGTACCAATGGCTGCTCTACACCATACCAGCATTTCTGTTTTTGGTGGGATTACAATAGATGTCGGATCACTTACCCTAACACTGCCAATTTCTCCACCTGCAACTTCTACCTGTTGCCTTAACATCAATACTTTTATTTCCCTTCGGAGAACTCTCTGCTGGCAGGATTGGGCAGTTTCAGCAATTTGCTGTAAGACAGAAATAACTTCGGAAAAGCAGTTCTCTAACACATTCATTCCTATCAATACAGTGGGTTCACAGTTCCTCCAGTCAATATCAACAACAATTATACCCTGTTTCTTCAATTCTACTTTACCAATCTTTATGGTCATTTCCCTGAATCCTAGTTTCGGTACCAACTTACCATTACTGGCCCATATATCTAGTTCAACATCAGAGGGCCCTTTATCAATATCTGCATCAGCCCAGTACCTCTTATAAAGGATATACGGTATAGATGAAATCTGGGAACCTGTGTCCAGCAAAGCGTTGAGGGGAATTCCGTCCAGCACGATAGGGATAATGGGTCGTCCTCCGATGTACCTGTCGTGCCAGGGTGTTGGGCCTTGAAAGTTCATTCCTGCGAAGCGGCCCGCATTCCCAGGGGATTCCCGTTTAAATCACAATCTCGTGCAAAGTGGCCTGGCTGCTGGCAACGGCGGCAAATGGGCTGTCCATCTGGTTGGTGGCGGTCGCGGGGTCGTCCTCTCCATGTCGGGTATCTCCGGGGTCTCATCCATGGAACATCCTCTCTACAGTCTGCCAACTCCATCTTGTGTCCTCTCATCTCCTGCATGGTTTTAGCCATTGAAGCAACAACATCAGCTAAAGAGTCAAGCTTTTGTTGAAGAGACTCATTAGTACTGGGCCCCAGGGGCTTAGCAATGGCCCCAGACATAGCTGATGTCACTGGCACTCCCTGTTGTTGAGGTGCCTCTGCCATGGGTTGCGCAGGATCCTGATCCCGAGGTGCCTCTGCCAGCTGGAGACGTATAGCGCTCTCCTTTAATTGGGCAAATGTCAATTCAGGGTTCTTAAAAACAAGCATGCTCACATGCCCCCGGTGAGAAGGGGTGTAGAGTCCCTCAATAAATTGATCTCTTAGCAGTTTATCCGCTCCGGTGTTAAAAATGGGTTCAGCCAGTGTAAGTGATTTAAGGGCTTCCTGCAGGTTTAAGGCAAAGTCTCTCACGCCCTCATTAGCTTTTTGTTTGCAATTAAAGAATCGTATTTTAGCTTTGCTGCTGGCCGTGGTTTCAAATGTAGCTTTTAATCCAGCAAATATGCGTTCAACAGTGCCTTTTAGATCAGCTGCCCATGTGACTTCTCGCTTAGCATGGCCACTTAACTGCATCATCAGGAGACTAACACGCTGAACTTCACCCACGGGGAACATGTCAAAATGGGCCAGCATCTTTTCTCTGAAATCGTCAAGGGTATTAGGCTCACCTTCATACATTGGAAGCCACGGGCCACCCGGGGTATATGGCATCAGCACCGGCATGATGGGCGCCGCTCCTTGCACCGCTGCGCTACCGGACTCTCTATCGACACTCTGTCTTTCAGCTGCATTAGCATCGCCGGGTGCTGCGGCGTCTCCGTGCTGCGACATACTGTGCCCCCTTAGTTAATCCGGACCCTTCCGGTCCTCTGTCGGGATAGTGTAGATTCGTTCCGCTGCGCAGCAGGATTGGTTTTCCCCTTGCTCTGACGTCAGAGCGCTCAGCTTGGTGCCGCCCACAATGACACGCCCCCTGCTGCTCCCGCCCGCCACGGGTTCTGTAATGGCGGATTCTGAAGTTTTTCAGTCAGACTGGGGCTCAGGTAATGGCGTAGCTCAATTAACAGTTATGAGGTGATGGCGGCCATCTTTACTCCATTATAACCAATGGGGAAAAGTCACTTTCAATAGTTTTTAATGGGAAATGGAATTTTCTTTAATAAAGTCAATTTTCAAGATTTTTCATCCAAGTTTTCACAGTTTTGGGCTCCAATCACGGCACACAATACCCGGTATATGGGCTGGCTAAATCCTGTTCGTGACGCCAATTGTGACACCAAGGAGACCGGGGTACCCAGCACCGGACCAATGGGGTTTGTCTCTTGAGGGGGATGTCACGGGTGGCTTGACCCGGTGCTGTGGTCTCAGGCAATGCACAGTGTAAGGGGTATCATGAGGGAACAGGCACTTACTTGATCAGCAGCAGGTTCTCTCAGCGGTGATGATCCTGATCCTGGATAGATGGCTATTGTCCAAATGAAAGACTGAGACACTGAAACGTTTAACCAGTTTACTTCAACATAAAGGGATTTACAACCAGTCCTGTCACCGGAGTCTGTATGGGAACTCTGAGTTACTTTGACCCTGCTGGGGTCTTCGCCTCTTATTGTACGCAGTTTCTATGTGGCCCTGCTGCTGTATGTGAACTGGATGCCGGCCCAATCTGTCCCCTCCGGGTCCTGGTTCGATGGGCAACCCGAGTCCTTTTATCGGCTTACCCCCTCCGGGAGTACCACTGAACTCTGTATCTGTTGCTGCGTCCGGCCCTAGTGAAGCTGATATCACCTCACGTTTTCCGGTTGCTGTATTATATATAATGAATACAGCCACGGATCCGGTATCCGTCTTTGCGCCTATTCTGGGTAGTGGTTAATGCTACCCGGTTCTCACAATGTCCTTTTTCTCTGTCCCTCTTCTCCTCAGGCCGGTGATTTGGGCCTGGAAACCGTCATAGGGCTGTTAGAAATTCAGCTGTATGACCTCTCACTTTCAGCTCCTTAGCCCAACTGCCAGTTCTTCTCTCAGACCAGAATGGATCAAGGGGAGTCTCTGGAGCTCCCCCTTCTGGCCGGAGGTGGTAGTGCAGTTTTGCTATCTTAGTACTTGTATTTAGTGTCAGTAACTATTTTTGTGGCAAATACCCCTAGTGTTATGTTTGCTAATGACAGGTGTTATGAAGGCAATCCAGAAACACAGTGTGCTTAGCGATCAGAGCGCACACAGTGATCTGACAAATACCCAAAAATACAAGAACGAGCTCTGAGACGTGGAAACTCTGTAGACTGCACACCTGATCCTATCCTAAACACAACTAAAAGCGGCTGTGGATTGCGCCTAACAACTACCTAGGCAACTCGGCACAGCCTAAGAAACTAGCTAGCCTGAAGATAGAAAAATAGGCCTGACTTGCCCCAGAGAAATTCCCCAAAGGAAAAGGCAGCCCCCCACATATAATGACTGTGAGTAAGATGAAAAGACAAAACGTAGGGATGAAATAGATTCAGCAAAGTGGGGCCCGATATTCTAGGACAGAGCGTGGACAGTAAAGCGAACTTTGCAGTCTACCAAAAACCCTAAAGCAAAACCACGCAAAGGGGGCAAAAAAAAACCACCGTGCCGAACTAACGGCATGGCGGTACACCCTTTGCGTCTCAGAGCTTCCAGCAAAACAAAAGACAAGCTGGACAGAAAAAAAGCAACAAAAAAGCAAAAAACACTTAGCTATACAGAGCAGCAGGTCACAGGAACAATCAGGAGAAGCTCAGATCCAACACTGAAACATTGACAAGGAGCAAGGATAGCAGCATCAGGCGGAGTTAAGTAATGAAGCAGTTAACGAGCTCACCAGAACACCTGAGGGAGGAAGCTCAGAAGCTGCAGTACCACTTGTGACCACAGGAGTGAATTCAGCCACAGAATTCACAACACCCTAGGGGTGCCACAAAGGCAACAACCCCTCGTAGCACAAATGAATGACTGTCCAGATGTATGTTCACAGGTATTTCAGACAGTGTATACTGTGTTTCTGCACTTATTTCAATACAAAGTACTTGTCCAGTGGTGCAGCTGTGTGTGACCGAACCACTGCAAAGGAATTTCAATGAAGATGCATCCTGAATTTTCAAGCCATCTGGACACTCTTGAGGTGACTTTAATGGCTTTAGACATTTTGAAACATTTAGGTGTAGCCCATCTTCCAATGCTAGCTGAAGTTTACTAAGTCCATTAGTTTCTAAAATATGTATATTGATTGGCAGAAGAGGGATTGCTCTTGAATTAGCTATATTTCTATATGCAGTACACAGAAGAACACTGTGTTTTAATTATTACGCTTGGTACCTGTCTCATTGTCATTGAGATTATGTGTGCAACATTACATTCAGCATTGACCTGCCTCACACCTGACTTCAGCTGAACATATTCAAATATTCCAGACAGTATTTTAGCCCTCATTGTATAAACTTCCTTTCCAACTCCCTTTGTCACAATTGTCTGCACCAATTCAAAAATTTCAACGGTGTTCTCTTTATTGACATAATTGCAAAATAATCCACTGTCCCAGAATGCACAACAAAGACACTGGCAAAATGAATCAAATGCACAGGTATTAATGATACTTATAAGCTTTTTGTTTACTTGTATTGGTTTTTTAGCTAGATGGTTACCATTTTTCAAAATGCTCACCTTTTTTTTTCGGTTAAATTTTGTGTCCATGTGCAGCAACTCGGAACATGGGGTTAGGTAGGACAATCTCTTTTTTGGAGGAATACTGAGACCTTTCCAATTTTCAACAGGCTGCTCCTGCAAGCTACTTTCATCACCCAATTTTATGTGAACTTGTGAATCCTCCTCACAGTTGCTGTTTTTTTGCCCATTCTCTTGGCTCATATTTTCACTGCTTTCGGTTTTCTTTATGGTAACTGAGGAAAGTCTCATTTTGCCTTCCATAAATTCAAGGTGACGAATTACAAATCGGTCGGTTCTAATAGGGAGACATTCATGTTTAAAGAGTCCATTTTTTATGTTCTTAAATTCAGCCTCAACATTTGCAGAACTTGCTGTCATGTTCACACTTTTAAAGTGTGGAACCATTATGGCTGTCCAAAGTGGAAGGTAACATGCCATTCTTAAAAGATTTGGAACAAGTTCTGGAAGTAAATGTAAATTGTCTCGGTCACCATGATTTGCTGCAAGCATCTTACTCCTTTCACAAATTTCTGTTGCCCATATTTTCAGGTCTGTTTGGCATGGTTGAATTGGCTCATCCTCTTGTTCTTTCATCTCTACTCCATAGTCATCTTCAGTGACAGTGGGTAAAAAACGTCCCTCTGCAATCCGTCTCTTCAGTTGAACTTTGCTAGTCTCTGATAAAACTGGTGTGCCTCTGTCATCATTCCCTTCTGATTCACTAAAAGCAACAACTGAAATTGAATGAATGAGTTCTCTCGCATCATCAAGTGATGTAGACTGTAGAAGTTGTGCCATTGCTCTGAGATAGAATTCCCTTACTCTGTTTCCAGCTTGCCTCAGACATTCCCATCGGCTAATAAGCTTGATACAGTGCGCAACATCAATTCTAATAAAGCATGGTGGTAGTTTTGATGCAACATTCCTGGTCAACACTCCAAAACACTGATTTATATATGTCTTCAAGTCGGGGTAAGGAGTGAAAGCCTTAACTAGAGCTCCAAGCAAAGCGAGGGAGAAATCACAAACTGCTTCCTTTGGAACAGTAGCACCTGCTTGTTTCCATTCTGTCAGCCATTGTGCTATAGAATTAATAGTATGGCTCTCAGAAAGCATCTGCACTACTGGGATATCATCTCCACTCGAACACAAAACCCCTTGGTACAAAAAGATGTGTCCAGAAATGCCAACAGGTCTTTTTAGTTTTCTCACTACTGAACCTGTTGCATCAAAACTTACATAGGAACCCAAGTTCTTTGACTTTATTTGGTACACTTGCATCTGAGACGGGGTCCAGTAATGGCAAAAAAATTTATCTAGACCAATGTTGTGTATGCTTCCAGTCTGAGGAACACTGTATTTCAGGAGATGTAATGAAAGAATTGGGTCCTTGTGCATTAACTCTCTTTCGCCAATCTCTTGCTTGGCTTTTCTTAACGTTGCTAGATTTGGTAGATGGCTAGGCTCAGGGTCACCAACATCCATAACTTTATAAGCCTCAGCTGCTCGCCATACATGTGCTTGTTTTCGTCCTTCACAGAGTTCTTTTGACAACCTTTTTCTTAAATCTCCTGATAATTTACGTTTTGATTTTCCTGTGTGGAGACTGTCATCAATATTGCAGATCATACACTTAAGCACTACTGGCTTAGCAATCTCTGGTATTTCTTCAACTTTTATGGATAGTTGTGCATCACACTCTGTGCAGCACACTGTTATATCTATGTAGTTAGATACAACATTTGGATAAACCTTTGCCCTCCTGAATTTAACCCCTTAATCCCATATGACGTACTATCCCGTCCAGGTGACCTGGGACTTAATTCCCATGGACGGGATAGTACGTCATATGCGATCGGCCGCGCTCACGGGGGGAGCGCGGCCGATCGCGGCCGGGTGTCAGCTGCCTATCGCAGCTGACATCCGGCACTATGTGCCAGGAGCGGTAACGGACCGCTCCCGGCACATTAACCCCCGGCACACCGCGATCAAAGATGATCGCGGTGTGCCGGCGGTGCAGGGAAGCATCGCGCAGGGAGGGGGCTCCCTGCGGGCTTCCCTGAGACGATCGGTACACGGTGATGTGCTCACCGTGTACCGAGCGTCTTCTCCCTGCAGTCCCCGGATCCAAAATGGCCGCCGGGCTGCATCCGGGTCCTGCAGGGAGCACTTCCGGGTCAGGATCAGGCTGCAGCTGCAGCTCTAATCCTGCCCGGCTGTATGTCAGATCACCGATCTAACAGAGTGCTGTGCACACTGTCAGATCGGTGATCTGTGATGTCCCCCCCTGGGACAAAGTGAAAAAGTAAAAAAAAAAATTTCCACACTTGTAAAAAAAAATAAAAAAAAAATTCCTAAATAAAGCAGAAAAAAAAAAATATTATTCCCATAAATACATTTCTTTACATAAAAAAAAAACAAAAAAAACAATAAAAGTACACATATTTAGTATCGCCGCGTCCGTAACGACCCGACCTATAAAACTGGCCCACTAGTTAACCCCTTCAGTGAACACCGTAAGAAAAAAAAAAAAAAAACGAGCCAAAAAACAACGCTTTATTATCATAACGCTGAACAAAAAGTGGAATAACACGCGATCAAAAAGACGGATATAAATAACCATGGTACCTCTGAAAACGTCATCTTGTCCCGCAAAAAACGAGCCGCCATATAGCATCATAACCAAAAAAATAAAAAAGTTATAGTCCTGAGAATAAAGCGATGCCAAAATAATTATTTTTTCTATAAAATAGCTTTTATCGTATAAAAGCGCCAAAACATAAAAAAAATGATATAAATGAGGTATCGCTGTAATCGTACTGACCCAAAGAATAAAACTGCTTCATCAATTTTACCAAACGCGGAACGGTATAAACGCCTCCCCCAAAAGAAATTCATGAATAGCTGGTTTTTGGTCATTCTGCCTCACAAAAAATCGGAATAAAAAGCGATCAAAAACTGTCACATGTCCGAAAATGTAACCGATAAAAACGTCAACTCGTCCCGCAAAAAACAAGACCTCACATGACTCTGTGGACCAAAATATGGAAAAATTATAGGTCTCAAAATGTGGAGACGCAAAAACTTTTTTGCTATAAAAAGCGTCTTTTAGTGTGTGACGGCTGCCAATCATAAAAATCCGATATAAAAAACTCGCTATAAAAGTAAATCAAACCCCCCTTCATCACCCCCTTAGTTAGGCTAGGTTCACATTGCGTTAATGGGTTAACGCTAACGGACAGCGTTGCACGGCGAAAATGTCACAATTAACGCCGTGCAACGGGTCCGTTAGCACAACCATTGACAGCAATGTGATTTTCGGGTGTAGCGCATCGCTAGAGCGTGCCATTTTCGGCTCGCGCTAGCAAGGTGCCGTTCTTTTGTGGCGCGCCTCAGACGCTGCTTGCAGCGTCCGCGGCGCGCCCGAGGTCCGATCCCCGATCTTCCAGAGCGGGGACGTTAACGCGACCACTAAACACGACACCTAAAAAGACATTGCGTTAGCGCAATCCGCTAGTGCTAAACGGATTTCCCTAATGCAATGTGAACCTAGCCTTAGGGAAAAATAATAAAATTAAAAAAAATGTATTTATTTCCATTTTCCCATTAGGGTTAGGGTTAGGGCTAGGGTTAGGGCTAGGGTTAGGGTTAGGGTTTGTATTACATTTACGGTTGGGATTAGGGTTGGGATTAGAATTAGGGGTGTGTCAGGGTTAGGTGTGTGGTTAGGGTTACAGTTGGGATTAGGGTTAGGGGTGCGTTTGGATTAGGGTTTCAGTTATAATTGGGGGTTTCCACTGTTTAGACACATCAGGGGCTCTCCAAACGCGACATGGCGTCCGATCTCAATTCCAGCCAATTCTGCATTGAAAAAGTAAAACAGTGCTCCTTCACTTCCGAGCTCTCCCGTGCGCCCAAACAGGGGTTTACCCCAACATATGGGGTATCATCGTACTCGAGACAAATTGGACAACAACTTTTTGGGTCCAAGTTCTCTTGTTATCCTTGGGAAAATAAAAATTTGGGGGGCTAAAAATCATTTTTGTGGGAAAAAAAAGGATTTTTTATTTTCACGGCTCTGCGTTGTAAACTGTAGTGAAACACTTGGGGGTTCAAAGTTTTCACAACACATCTAGATAAGTTCCATGGGAGGTCTAGTTTCAATATGGGGTCACTCGTGGGTGGTTTCTACTGTTTGGGTACATCAGGGGCTCTGCAAATGCAACGTGACGCCTGCAGACCAATCCATCTAAGTCTGCATTCCAAATGGCGCTCCTTCCCTTCCGAGCTCTGCCATGCACCCAAACAGTGGTTCCCCCCCACATATGGGGTTTCAGCGTACTCAGGACAAATTGGACAACAACTTTTGGGGTCCAATTTATTATGTTACCCTTGTGAAAATACAAAACTGGGGGCTAAAAAATAATTTTTGCGAAAAAAAAAAAAAAATATTTTAACGGCTCTGCGTTATAAACTGTAGTGAAACATTTGGGGGTTCAAAGCTCTCAAAACACATCTAGATAAGTTCCTTATGGGGTCTAGTTTCCAAAATGGTGTCACTTGTGGGGGGTTTTAATGTTTAGGCACATCAGGGGCTCTCCAAACCAACATGGCGTCCCAACTTAATTCCAGTCAATTTTGCATTGAAAAGTCAAATGGCGCTCCTTCCCTTCCGAGCTCTGCTATGCACCCAAAAAGTGGTTTACCCCCACATATGGGGTATCGTCGCACTCAGGACAAATTGCACAACAACTTTTGTGGTCTAATTTCTTCTCTTACCCTTGGGAAAATAAAAAATTGGGGGCGAAAAGATCATTTTTGTGAAAAAATAAGATTTTTTATTTTTACGGCTCTGCATTATAAACTTCTGTGAAGCACTTGTTGGGTCAAAGTGCTCACCACACATCTAGATAAGTTCCTTAAGGGGTCTACTTTTCAAAATGGTGTCACTTGTGAGGGGTTCCAATGTTTAGGCACATCAGGGGCTCTCCAAACGCAACATGGCGTCCCATCTCAATTCCAGTCAATTTTGCATTGAAAAGTCAAATGGCGCTCCTTCCCTTCCGAGCTCTGCCATACGCCCAAACAATGGTTTACACCCATATATGGGGTATCAGCGTACTCAGGACAAATTGGCCAACAATTTTTGAGGTCCAATTTCTTCTCTTACTCTTGGGAAAATAAAAAATTGGGGGCGAAAAGATCATTTTTGTGAAAAAATATGATTTTTTATTTTTACGGCTCTGCATTATAAACTTCTGTGAAGCAATTGGTAGGTCAAAGTGGTCACCACACATCTAGATAAGTTCCTTAGGGTGTCTACTTTCCAAAATGGTGTCACTTGTGGGGGGGTTTCAATGTTTAGGCACATCAGTGGCTCTCCAAACGCAACATGGTGTCCCATCTCAATTCCTGTCAATTTTGCATTTAAAAGTCAAATGGCGCTCCTTCCCTTCCGAGCTCTGCCATGCGCCCAAACAGTGGTTTACTCCCACATATGGGCTATCAGCGTACTCAGTACAGATTGTACAACAATGTTTGGCATCCATTTTATCCTGTTACCCTTGGTAAAATAAAACAAATTGGAGCTGAAATAAATTTTGTGTGAAAAAAAGTTAAATATTCATTCTTATTTAAACATTCCAAAAATTCCTGTGAAACCCCTGAAGGGTTAATAAACTTCTTGAATGTGGTTTTGAGCACCTTGAGGGGTGCAGTTTTCAGAATGGTCTCACACTTGGGTATTTTCTATCATATAGACCCCTCAAAATGACATCAAATGAGATGTGGTCCCTAAAAAAAAATGGTGTTGTAAAAATGAGAAATTGCTGGTCAACTTTTAACCCTTATAACTCCCTAACAAAAAAAAATTTTGGTTCCAAAATTGTGCTGATGTAAAGTAGACATGTGGGAAATGTTACTTATTAAGTATTTTGCGTGAGATATCTCTGTGATTTAAGGGCATAAAAATTTAAAGTTGGAAAATTGCGAAACTTTCTAAATTTTCGCCAAATTTCCGTTTTTTTCACAAATAAATGCAAGTTATATCGAATAAATGTTACTACTAAAATGAAGTACAATATGTCACGAGAAAACAATGTCAGAATCGCCAAGATCCGTTGAAGCGTTCCAGAGTTATAACCTCATAAAGGGACAGTGGTCAGAATTGTAAAAATTGGCCCGGTCATTAACGTGCAAACCACCCTCGGGGCTTAAGGGGTTAAGTGTGCACGATGACTTGATATTTTTCCAGATCTCCTCATTCAATATGTGAGTCCATGTACCAGGTTTTAAGATTGTGTATTCTCTTTTATCAGCATACATAGATTTGTCATTGTAAATTACTTTTTCAGGCCAAATTTTGATCCAGCTCTGAAAAGAAAGACTGAACTCAAACTGAATGTCATAGCACTGAACTGATGAATGACTCTCTGTTCCTTCTGAGCTCTCACTGTTGGAAGGTTGTTTTGGGATATTTGTAACATCTTTGTACAGACCAAGGGCTTCCCATACATTGTGCCGATTTGTCTTTACAAACGTGTAAAGGTTTTTTGGTGAAATTTTGTTATTTAATTTTTGACACAAGTCTACCCATACCCCATACTTTTTCTGAGGGGAATGCTATTGCCTGTCCTGTAATAATTTTTTCATGTGAAGAACAGATGACATTTATAATGTCATCATAGTCACAGGCTGGCTTCCTGGGCATCTGATCAAAACAAAAAATGTTTTTCTTAGTTTTACATGCAGTGTATTATATGGAAAATAATTGATTACATAATTTTTAATAGTTAAGATACAGTGGTCCCTCAACATACAATGGTAATTAGTTCCAGGTGAATCATCGTATGTTAAAACCATACTGGAGCAGCAGGTGATGCTGCATTCAACAGAGTCCTTCATATGTTGAAATGATCGTATGTTGGGGCCATTGTATGTGTTGAGGGATCACTGTACTGAGATTAAATAATCCTATTCTTAGCACGCTCACTTCTCTCTACTTTTACAGATGAAAAGTGTATTGTGTATCTCTGCCTCTCCCATAGTAATAAATGGTGGGGGCGTGCCTGCCACAGCAAAGCCCTGTGGTTGGCAGTCACTCTGCACAGGGCGGTGATTGCTCCATGCAGGGGAGCACTGAGGGCCACTGCAGGAGATTGCAGGGGGTCCCAGTGGTCAGTACCAAACCCCCCCCCCCCCCGGGGGGTGGGATAGGGGATAAGTTTTGCAGCAGAGTACTCTTTTAATGGGTTAAAGCATTACTGTAATTACAAACAACTTGATGTGTTGGAGAACTACAACCCCCAGCATACCCGGACAGCCTTTGACTGTCCGGTCATGCTGGGAGTTGTAGTTTTGCAACACCTGCAGGCACCCTGCTTGGGAAACACTGTTGTAGACAGATAAAAGTACAACTCCATGATTGAACTAAAGTTTCTTTGCTCAGGTAATAGCTTTGCAGAAATCTACCAAGACAGTTTAGCACATTTTCAGTTCAAATAAGTAAGTACACTTGATTTACCCTGGGAGTCTCTCAGCTAGTAGTCAAATTGTTAGGCATACATTTGCTTAGGCCTTTCCCCAAGTTACAGTGTGTGGGGGAGGGGCATCACAAGCAGGAAATCGAAATGAAGTATGGGGTCTAGTAAGGAACAATTTATACATTTTTTTTTTTATTATAAAATTGCTATGGCTAGCCGGTGTTTTTCATTTCTTTTTATCTCCCTTTATCCATATATCAGTTACAGTGATTTGAGGCACAAACTCAGTGCGAGATTTCAAAAACCAAAGCAGCACAAACCAGCACAAATACAGCACCAATGAATGGTGTATTCATTTTTGCAGCACAAACCAGCACAAACGCAGCACAAACGAATGATGTATTTATTTTTAAAATTTAAGAACATGGGGTGGAAAGTGGGCAGAGTTTCAGCAAATTGAGCGCACAATATCTCAGAAACCAAAGCGGTGCAAACGTTTATTTTTGCAGCACAAATCAGCACAAACGCAGCACAAACGAATGGTGCATTCATTTTTAAAATTTAAGAACATGGGGTGGAAAGTGGGCGGAGTTTCAGCAAATTGAGCGCACAATATCTCGGAAACCAAAGCGGTGCAAACGTTTATTTTTGCAGCACAAACCAGCACAAACGCAGCACAAACGAATGGTGTATTCATTTTTAAAATTTAAGAACATGGGGTGGAAAGTGGGCGGAGTTTCAGCAAATTGAGCGCACAATATCTCGGAAACCAAAGCGGTGCAAACGTTTATTTTTGCAGCACAAACCAGCACAAACGCAGCACAAACGAATGGTGTATTCATTTTTAAAATTTAAGAACATGGGGTGGAAAGTGGGCGGAGCTTCATAAAAATATAACGCGCAATATCTCTGGAACCAAAGCGGCGCAAACGTTCATTTTTGCGGCACAAACCAGCACAAACGCAGCACAAATGAATGGTGTATTTTTATTCATCTTTTGAGAACATGGGGTGCCAACTTCACACAGCTAATGCTCCATTTCATTACGCTCAGCCTGCAATGCATCCTCTTTGATTGTGAGCAGAGAGCGTTTCAGAACACAGAGAAGCGGAATGGTTACGTTAATTATGGCGTCATCACCGCTCACCATCTTGGTGGAGTCCTGAAAGTTTTGGAGGATGGTACATATGTCTGACATCCATGTCCACTCCTGAGGTCTTATGTGTGGAGTCTGAACTGAATACCGATGGCCTTGTTAATGCTGGAAGTCAACAACTGCCCTCTTCTGCTCACAAATCCTTCCCAACATCTGCAGTGTAGATTTCCAACATGTGGGGTCATCACACACCAGTCGGTGAGCCGGAAGCTGTTTGTCACCTAAGAATATTAACTTCAGTACAGCCTGTTGCCGTTTGGCGAAGGCAGTACTGCAGTGCTTCCAGCTTGTGACTAATGTGGTCATTTTGGAGATGGAGGCTCAAGAGGAGGAGGAGGAGGAAGATGAGGTGCAGGAGCTGTAGACTGTGGTGGCAACACTGATTGACCTAGGGCCCAAAATCTTCGGTGTCAGGAGGACTTGTCATCCCAAGCTGACTGGATCCCTGCTTCCACTATGTTAACCCAGTGTGCCGTCAGTGAGATGTACTGTCCCTGCCCACAAGCACTTGTCCACGTGTCCGTGGTTAGGTGGACTTTCCCAGTAACTGCATTGTTGAGGGCATGGCTAATGTTGTGGGACACGTGCTTGAGGGAAGGCCGCTGCCATCAGGTTGTGGAAAGCTTCCGTTTTCACGAGCCTAAAAAACAACATTTCAAGTGCAAGCAGTCACGAAATGGGGGAATTTAGTAGTGTGGCCTGTGGGGCATTGGCTGCAACTTTGTGCTTGCATTCCAAGGACTGGGGTATGGACAACTGAATGCTGCACTGGAACAAGGACATGGACATTCTTGCTGATGGTGCTATTTGAGTGTGTGCAACGACAGGTGCAGGGCTGGAGTCATCTTCACATGCACCATGAAGAGGGGATTGGCTTGCATGCGCAACGGTGGAAGAACCAGTGGTGTCACCAGCAGACACTGTTCCTGGACCCTGGGGTTTGGCCCACAAAGTTGGGTGCTTTGCTGCCATGTGCCTAATCAGGCTTAGTCAGGCTGGTAGTTTGCTAGGTTTGCTGATGCTGGCCTGGCAGGTTGTGTAAAGGCCTTTTTGGGGTTATTGGCAGAGTCTTTAAAAAACAACCAGATTTGGGAAGACCTAACAGTTGTACTGGAAACTTCCATCATGTTGGTGTTACGAGGAACGGTTGTCTGCCTTCTGTCTGTGGCCACCACACTACTTCTTTCTGCCTGTTGGGGTGCTATGCCTCCCTCCCCGTGTGGAGCTGTTCTTGTTCTGCACGTCCTTCTGCCAGCTTGGGTCAGTTACTATATCATCCACCACCTCGTCTTCCACTTCCACACCCTAGTCCTCCTCCTGACTTTCTGGCAATTGTGTCTCATCATCGTCCACCTCTTGTGACACTTTCCCACTGTCGCCTTCGTGTGACCGTGGCTGCTTAAATATTTGTGCATCGCTACATGCAATCTCCTCTTGCCCCGCTTCAAGTAGGCCGGGCGAGAGGCCTGAATCTGTAAATGGAAAAGTGAACAGCTCTTCGGAGTGTTCAAGTGTGGGATCAGTTGTCTCCGGGAACTCGGCATGGTTTGAGGAAGGAGTATCAGGGTAAGGAATATGTGGTCCAGGCTCATGGCTACTGAGACTAGACCATGTGGAAGACAGGGTGGTGTTGGTGGTGGCAAAGTGACTGGAAGCATCATCCAGCCAACAACCTTTTGACACTGCTCTGGTGGTGTCCTGCGGTCCACTAGTAATTGGGACAGGAAGGTCGGGTGAGAAGATGTGGGTGTTTGCTGTGGCACAATTTCAGCTTGCCGACAACCTCGGCCTCAGCCTCAGCATGCACCATCACGTCCAGTTCCCTGTTGTGAATTCCGTTCTTGGGCTCCCTCTTGTGGTTTCAAGTGGTATGGCTGCTCCTTGGATTTAGCTGTCTTCAGCTGCTTCCACTGATTGTCTTTTCTGCTCGGCTATTTATGCCTGGTTCTTTCTTCAGCCAGTGCCACTTGTCAATTGTTCCTGGTTGGATTCACATCTCTTTGGATTTCCCTGTTATCCTGACCAGTTCAGCAAAGCTAAGTCCTTGCTTGCTCTTTTCTGTCCACAGGTTGTGGACTTATCCGTTCTGAGCTTGCTATGTTTGTCCAGCTTGTCAGTATGATTTAATTCTGTTTGTGGAAGCTCTGGGAAGCAGATTTACCCTCCACACCTTTAGTCAGGTGTGGAGATTTTTGTAATCTCTGCGTGGATTTTTGTAGTGTTTTATACTGACCGCACAGTATTCCATCCTGTCCTATCTATCTAGCTAGACTGGCCTCCTGTGCTCATCCTGGTTTCATTCTGTGTATGTCTTTTTCCCTCTCCTCTCACAGTCATTATTTGTGGGGGGCTAATCTATCCTTTGGGGATTTTCTCTGAGGCAAGATAGCTTTCCTGTTTCTATCTTTAGGGGTAGTTAGCTCTTAGGCTGTGACGAGGTGCCTAGGGAGAATTAGGAGCATCCCACAGCTACTTCTAGTGTTGTGTTGAGCTTAGGGACTGCGGTCAGTACAGATACCACTTTAGAGCTCGTTCCATGTTGCTCCTAAACCACCAGATCATAACAGTTCCCCTTTCCTTACCACGAACCTTGACCATTTTAAATGGAGGATAATATTTTCCACGTTCACTACAAATGGCTGAATTTGGAGTGAACTTATATGTGATCCGTGTGACGGACAAACCACAGTTTTGAATAGCTGGCCTGTAGGTAACTATTTTTACCAGCAAACTGGTGTCAATAGCTTCACTAACACACTGCAACAAAACTTAAATGGAGGCCAGAAATGGCAGAATTTTGAGTGCAATTATATGTGATCCATGTGAAAGACAAACCACAGTTTTAAATAGATGGATTTTTAGCGCTGTAATATGGAAACAATCTGACTGTATTCTGCAGTGCCAACAAGCAAATGGAGCAGAAAAACTGTGTTCTCTGGACTGCTTTTTAATCAAGTAATCAGGATTAAGGTACCAAAAAAATTATTCCTGGCCCTTGATACCTGGGGCTATATCTGTAATAGCAGCTGCAGCAGACAGAACTGGAATGGACTCTCTTACTATATGCACTGCAGTCTGCCACAAACACTGCCTGCCTGCCTAGCATGATATCTATGCAGCTTTATTAGTCCTGAGAAGGACTTAAGGTACGATCACACTCAGCGGCGCTGCAGCGATATAGACAACGAGCCGATCGCTGGAGCGTCGCTGTTTAGGTCGCTGTAGAGACGTCAAACACAGCAACTCCAGAACGATGCAGGAGCGATCCAGTGACATAACAGGGACTCACTTATCATTCTCGCTGGTTGTTAGCTCCATGTAAAACATTGCTGGCATCGTTGCTTTTGATGTCAAACATGACGATGCACGCCGACCTGATGACGAAATAAAGTTCTGGACTTCTAGCTCCGACCAGCGATGGCACAGCGGGATCCAGAACGCTGCTGCGTGTCAAACACAACGAGATCGCTATCCAGGATGCTGCAACGTCACGGATCGTTGCCGTTCTCGTTGCAATGTTGCTGAGTGTGAAGGTACCTTTAGTTCAGATGGATACGTGTATAATATATATCGTATACCCACACTAAGTAAGAACAAAGCAAATCTCTCCCTACCTCAGCAGCAACTCTCGCTACACTGCATGATTCTGTAGTAGACTGTGATGAGCATGGCGGCGCCAGGTCTGATATAGACCTAATGACGCTGTGCGGCCAGCCAATCACTATAATGTCACAACCAACATGGCTGCGGCATTACAGTGTGTGGCAGACAATCCGTGCATGTTCATTGGCTCTCTAAAGAGCTCCAAACATGCAGAGCTTTGACCTGAGCTCCTGCCAAGCAACCCCGGAAATACTCGGCGAGCTCCGAGCATCTCTAGCAGTGAGATGCTGGGGCGAGTACCAAGTAGTGGTGAGCATACTGGCTATTCACTAGCGCAGCTCACAGCAAGCTGGCAGTGGCAACCATAGAGGTCTCCAGGAGACCTCTGGTTGTCATGCTAACCCACCGATGACCCTCGATCACGTGACGGAGGACACCGGTGGGAGGATTTCCGGCGCGATTGCTGGAAGTGCATGTTAAATGCAGCTGTCAGCGTTTGACGGAGGTATTTAATGGGTTACTAGCCGCGGGTGGATCGCGATTCCATCTGTGGCTATTCCAGGCACTTGTGAGCAGTTCAAAACAGCTGACATGTCCCAGGAAAGATGTGGGCTCACCGCTGGAGCCCACATCAAAGGGAAAGTGTCCGACATCGGCGTACTATTACACCTGATGTCAGAAAGGGATTAAAATAACCTGTCTTCTATGTACACAAAGATTAACACTTTTTGGCCATTATATGACATGGCTTTTGGCATTAGTTTTCCCCTCTGCAAACCCCCATATTTTCAGTTATCCTTGAGCAAATCTCCAGGGTGGTACCTACTATGAAGTCTCACAATCACTGCACACATGAAAAAAGAGAGATCCCACTACCCTCTGACTTTGGAAAACTTTTTGATGCAACATCTGGAGGATTTCTATAGTAGTATTGAGCAATATAGTTTTTAATCCAGCACTGTATATTTAGTACTTATTAAAAAATGTATCACCAACTCTAGCTGCCAGTCTCTTTCTCTCTCTAGTCCTTCATTCCTCCTTTTCCTCTGCCTTCGCCTCTCCATGTACTTCTATGCCCAGAATGTAACCTAAGAAGTCTCTACCAGTAAACCAACAGTGAATGATCAGTTCAGAAAATTAATGGAGGAAAATAAGTGTTCGATAAGTGAAAAAAAAGTAATAAGTAAAAGTTTTTAAAAAGTTATATAACAACATTGCATATAGTCTCTTGTACTTTTGATTAATGCAACTACTATGTAGGAAAGAAGGCCAAGGGGATACCTTTGAAACCTTTACATTTGCTAAAAATAATGTTGGGGGATATTATAAGAAAGTAGGAACGTGCAAGAGAGCAAAATTTAATGAAGCAAGCAATAAGAGAAAAACGTTCCATCAGTTGTGGTTAAAATATCAATAATAAGTGACATTTGACAAGTCATGGATAAATATTTACCTATCCTAGATAAAAATATAATGGAAATAATGGAAGGGTCAACTAGATGAACTTGTGGTCTTCTTCTGGTGCTAACCTTTTATTCTTCTTATGAAGCTATATACTTCGGCATGGAATGTAAATGGTTTCATCAAAAGCTGTTTGATTCATTAAAATTCATTCAATTTATGTTTATAGTCACTAAATTAACAGTGTAGGTGAATAACATCAGGGAATTACACTAATTTGTCCTGGGTGTTTTAGAGACTCAGACAATTCCTTGAGGAACCTGAAACAGTATATAAAAATCAGTTTTTAGAGTTCAGAAGGTAATACCGGGGTGTGTATATATATACTCTGACAAATCATCTCAAATATCTGGAAAGAGAAAAATCTAAAAATAAGGTGAGGTGAAAGGAAATTCTTTTCTTAAATATCCCAGTGCCATTTTACTAGTATGCTCATAATCTTTTACAAAAACAATTCAGCTGACATTCGGAGAGACTAAAGGGTTGCTGAATTGGAGTGGTGGACAAAGGGGTTTTGGTGGTGACTCTACCTTGATCCATGATCCTCTCCAATTTGCATTATTCTTTGGACCTAACATTCCTCCATGATTGCAGAAAAGAAAATGGATGTCTGCCAATGCCATACATTGCAAGCAAAGAATTCAGCCAATATACAGAACTAACAAAATTATTTAAAAACTCGTTTGTCTGCGTTTAAACATTGTAGCCAAGTTGCCGGCGTAATAGACCTGAAACCACACTGTCATGTAGATCAGAGTAATTTTCAACTTGGTTGTAGCTGAAAGCAGCTGGATTGTTAACTGCTTTGTAGTTTTACATCCTAGCAGAAGGTTACTGCGCATCCATTAACAATCAAGCTGCTTTTACCTACCCTCAGTTTAAAAATATGAGAAACTGGATATCAATATGGCTTTGATCATACCATGAATCCATTCTCAAGCTGCGTTCATACATTCACTTTATCTTTAGTATAAAAAAAATACCATGTGTTTCAATCATTTAGCCCACTTTTACTACAAGTTTTAGTGGTGTGCTTTTTTATGCTTTCTTTTATTTTGTATATTTGTTTTTTTCTGGCATTTTTCTAATATTATAGAGTAGCTTTTCAGAGAAGTTTCTGAATAATATTCAAAATCAGAACATGCTACAAACCCTAAAAAAAGACTACCCAAACATTATACAACAGCTCTGCTCTTTTTTATTGCGCTTGACTTCGAAACAAAACATCTGACTGCAGCATTTTGCGCATCCAGTAGAAATACCATAAAAAATACGATGAAAAAATATGATGTATATCTAATGAAAGCCTAAAAGTTTTCCAATGTCAGATTGTTATACATTCACTGAATGTGTCTGATAAGTGAGGGAACAACTACCGGGACGCAACAAGGTTCCCTTATTTAAATCTATTTGACCTATAGATTTTAACATAGAGTGATCATTTAATAATTAATAATACGTAAACCATAAAAATCTATCTGTAAAAAAGCTATTTTAAGTACTCAGAGCCCTTGTGCAAAAGTAAAGTGTGGGCCTTTTGTTTCCAAATGATAATTTGAAGACATATCCTATCAATATGTCTTTAGTGCTTGGGAGGAAATGAGTACCTGAATTAAATCCACACAAATACAGGGAAAACATTCAAACTCCTTGCAAATGTTGTCCTTGATCAGACATGAAGCCAGTAACTCAGGCAATCTGTTTGGTGCTCCTGCTTCATTTTAAAGGGATTGCAAATATTTATCCTTGCATATTTTATATGATGTGTATGCATAAATTCTCATCTTCATTATTTTGTTTTATGGCCTAAAAAAAAAGAAATTTTCTAATGAGTAAGACTTTGTGGATTTCTGTGTTATATCCATAAAAGTGCGAGATTAATAGAGGGTCCAATCCAGAAACCTGCTGCAGGACAAAAATAGATACATGTATTATAGGGTGAAGAATAACATAAGATAAAGATTTATAATATCACTAATAAAACTGCATGGATGTCTTAGAAAAATCCCAGATTAAAATTACAAAATGTGACAATTATGAAAAATAGACAAGAATTCTTTGTGGCATCTAGCATTTTTGAGAAGAACGCCTGGAGAACCCACCTCAGAATCATACAAGAAAGTCCTACCAAAGCTTCTGCCAAATTTAGGAATGTCCTACTTTTACAGACTAGCAGAATAAAAGAGAATATCCTCCAGCGGTAGTAAAAAATATAAAAAATATATAGTTTAATAATCACATTAAAAACTGTAGTGGCAGACTAGTGTGCCAGTTTTCCTAAATGTTGTCCAGTATCATTTATTTTTTAGTTTTGAAAGAATAATACATACAGTACCAGTGAAAAGTGTTGACACACCTGTTCACGCAATGGTTTTCCTTGTTCTTATTGGAATGGGCACATTACAGATTCAGACTGCTGACAGCAAATAGAAACAAAAATAAGAAATAAATGATGGTATAACCCCCCCAATCACCCAACTTCAACCCAACTAAGATGGTTTGAGTGAGTTGGGGTGAGTTGGACCATAGCGTGAAGGTAAAGCAGCCAACCATTAACCAGCACCTCTGGGAACTCCTTCAAGATTGTTGGAAAGCACATATTTAACACGTGTTTAACACTATTGCATGTTTGTTTCACATATGTTTCTTTATTCCTTGCTCCAGGGCCGGACTGGCCATCGGGCACTTCTGGCAAATGCCAGAAGGGCTGGTGGCAGTAGTGGGCCGCTCGCCAGTGCCGACTCCCCCCCAGCGCTGCCGCATTCAACTATACCGGCGACTATGACACCGGTACAGTTGAATGCAATGATGGAGGAGAAAGCATCTGCTATCGCTCCCTCTCCCATCATTTCCCGCTCAGCCTCTGACACTGCCTGTGCGTGATAACGTCATATCACCGCGTACCTGCTGTGTGTCGAGCGGGCAGACTGCAGTTGCTGAGACCGGAGCCGGGAGCAGCATGGGGCAAGAGGAGAGGTGAGGAGAGTGTTTTTCTTTTTAAATATATCAATGAGTGATAACTAGGGTTGAGCGAAACGGGTCGGCCAGATTCAGAAGTCGCCGACTTTTGGCAAAGTCGGGTTTCATGAAACCCGACCCGACCCCTGTGTGGGGTTGACCATGAGGTCGGCGATCTTCTGATCTGGAATCGGAATTCCGATACCGAGTTCCGATATGTTTAAGATATCGGGAATCGGTATCGGAATTCATATTTAAGTGTAAAATAAAGAATAAAAATAAAAAAATATTGATATACTCACCCTCGGATGCGCCCTTGTTCTCACCGGCAGCCTTCCTTCCTAAAAATGAGCGCCTGAAGGGCCTTCGATGACGTCGCGGCTTGTGATTGGTCGCGTGAGCGGTCACATGGGCGTCACGCGACCAATCACAAGCCGCGACGTCATCTAAGGTCCTTCAGGCGCTAATTCTTAGGAAGGAAGCATCCGAGGGCGCGTCCGAGGGTGAGTATATTCCTAATAGGTATATACTCACCCTCGGACGCGCCCTGGTTCTAACCCGCAGCCTTCCTTCCTAAGAATCAGCGCCTGAAGGACCTTAGATGACGTCGCGGCTTGTGATTGGTCGCGTGACGCCCATGTGACCGCTCACGCGACCAATCACAAGCCGCGACGTCATCAAAGGTCCTTCAGGCGCTCATTCTTAGGAAGGAAGGCTGCCGGTGAGAACCAGGGAGCGTCCGAGGGTAAGTATATCAATATTTTATTTTTTGATTCTTTATTTTACACTTAAATATGGATCCCAGGGCCTGAAGGAGAGTTTCCTCTCCTTCAGACCCTGGGAACCATTAGAAACCCAATGCACTGCATTGGGTTTCGTGTTTCTGCCGACCCCGTCCCCGACTTTTCTATAGGATCGACCGATTTCACTCGACCCGACTTTTGAAAAAGTCGGGTTTCGTGAAACCCGACCCGATCCTATAAAAAGAAAAGTCGCTCAACCCTAGTGATAACTGGATTGTAGGGCTATTGGGGGGTTGGGGGGGGCTGTATTACATTCTATGGGGGCTGTGCTGTATTACATTCTATGGGGGGATTTATTACATTCTATTGGGGCTGGCTGCATTACATTCTATAGAGGCTGGCTGCATTACATTCTATGGGGGAGGGCTGTATTACATTCTATGGGGGAGGGCTGTATTACATTCTATGTGGGAGGGCTGTATTACATTCTATGGGGGTTGTGCTGTATTACATTCTATGGGGAGCTGTATTACATTCTATGGGGGAGGGCTGTACTACATTCTATGGGGAGGGCTGTTTTACATTCTATGGGGGAGGGCTGTATTACATTCTATGTGGGAGGACTGTATTACATTCTATGGGGGGGCTGTATTACATTCTATGGGGGGCTGTATTACATTCTATGGGGGCTACATTATATTCTAGGGGGGCTATATTATATTCTATGGGGAGGTGGGCTGTATTACATTCTATGGGGGCTGTAGTACATTCTATAGGGTGTTGTATTATATTCTATGGAGGGGCTACATTGTATTCTATGGGGGGCTGCATTATGCTCTATGAGGGGGCTATCATATATTATATATGCAGGGGCTGCACTATAATATATGAGGGGGCTGCATTATATTCTCTGGGGGGTTACATTATACTCAGGGGGCTACAATATATTCTGTGGGGTGGCTGCATTATACTCTGAGGTGGCATCATTATACTATATGTGGGCTGCATTATACTGTATTGAGGACTATGGGGAATACATTATACTATATAAAGAACTATGGGGTGCATTATACTATGGGAATTGAATTGTACTACATGGATGACAATGGTGGGGCATTATACTATATGGAGCACTATGAGGAATGTATTATACTATTTGGAGGACTGAGGAGTGTATTATACTATATGGAGGACTGTGGCAGTACATTATACTATATGGAGAACAGAGGAGTGTATTATACTATATGGAGGAATTGCAGTGTATTTTAATATATGGAGGACTATGAGGAGTGTATTATGCTATATGGAGGACTATGGGGAGTGTATTATACTATATGGAGGACTATGGGGAGTGTATTATACTATATGGAGGACTGAGGAGTGTATTATACTATATGGGGAACTGAGGAGTGTATTATACTATATGGAGGACTGAGGAGTGTATTATACTATATTGAGGATTGAGGTGCACATTATAATATATGGAGGACTATGGGGTGTATTATACTAAACAAGCAAAATGCTGCCTATTCATCGAGTTATTGGATTGTTTATGTGGGAACAGAAATCCTTGTTCTCAGCAGCACATCGCCGGTGTAAACTGTTGTGCTGCTGATAACATGATACTCTATGGGGACAGATTGATCTAATTGTGATTGTTCTGTTCCCTTCATTCTTTCTCAGTTGGTGTAAAGAGGCCGGGTGTAATGAATAGAAATGGAGGCACAGAAGTTGAAGTTCACATTCGTTTTTATTTAGGTTTAATGTGGAACCTCGGGACCACGGGACAGGGGGCCCCGAAGGGGGTGTGACTATGGGAGCCCCAGACACCTTTGGTAAGTCCCCTTGAACAGGGACAGAGTGGATAGCCTGGGGGACACGGATGCTACCTCCAGTTAGACTCTGAACTCGTGGCAGCTGTCCCAGCGGGACAATCGGACAAGCGGGGTTAGCGGGAGACGTGAAGCTAGCCAGGTAATACCCGGTGTACGGGTAGAGGATGGTTCCAATGGTACTGGTGTTGTCCAGAGATGATGATTGCAGATTGGCGGTACGAGATGGGATTGCGTAGATAGAATAGTCGTTGTCTAGGATAGCCGGGTAACTGGTAGCTGATGATCTGTGGAAACAGACAGTATAAGCGGAGTACTAGAGAAAGCACTTCAGAAACAGGAGCATATGCAGACAGGAACCGGAAGAAAGCAACAGTCCCTATGGTGAAGGAGCTAGAAATAGCAATGAATAACATGCTATTGGCCAGAAGCATATTTTAAAAATGTGCGCTGTTTCTTTAAGAGACCGGGAACGAGCGTGCACATGCCCTAAGCACTCTGCCCGAGAACCTGCTGGCAGCACGCCTGACAGCGTGGAGCCAGCACAGAGCGGGAGTCCCGAGGGGGACCCCGCAAAGGTACAGCAACCGGACCGGGTGTAACAGTATCCCCCTCTTTACGCCCCCTCTTTTTCAAGCCTGCGTAGAATCTTTTCAGAAGAAGAGGAGCCTGGATATTCTCTTTAGGCTCCCATGACCTCTCCTCAGGACCAAAGCCCCTCCAATCCACCAGATAATAGATCTTACCCCTTACTCTCTTAGTGGCCAAGATATTCTCTACTGTTGTGAATTCTGTTATCGAACTCCCTCCTGTGGTCATGAATGGTACTTCGGCGAGTTCTGTCCATGGACTCCCTCTGGTGGCTGTGAGTGGAACTGCTGCTTCTGAGGTTCCTTCCACAGGTGACGTAGTTTATTCTTTGGCTGGCTGCTCTATTTAACTCCACTCAGATCGTTACTCCATGCCAACTGTCAATGTTCTTGTGCTGGTTCAGTTCGCTCTTGGATCTTTCGGGTTACCTGTCTACTCCAGCAGAAGCTAAGTCCCTGCTAGTTAATTATTTGTTCATTGTTTTCTTGTCCAGCTTGCTATCATGATTTTGCCTTGCTAGCTGGAAGCTCTGGGATGCAGAGTGGCACCTCCGCACCGTGAGTCGGTGCGGAGGTCTTTTTGCACACTCTGCGTGGTCTTTTGTAGTTTTTTGTGCTGACCGCAAAGATACCTTTCCTATCCTCAGTCTGTTTAGTTAGTCTGGCCTCCCTTTGCTGAAACTTGTTTCATTCCTGTGTTTGTGACTTTCATCTTAACTCACAGTCAATATATGTGGGGGGCTGCCTTTTCCTTTGGGGAATTTCTCTGAGGCAAGGTAGGCTTTATTTTCTATCTCTAGGGCTAGTTAGCTCTTAGGCTGTGAAGAGGCGTCTAGGTAGAGTTAGGTACGCTCCACGGCTATTTCTAGTGTGTGTGATAGGATTAGGGGTTGCGGTCAGCAGAGCTCCCACTTCCCAGAGCTTGTTCTGTGTAAGTTTAACCATCAGGTCGTTCTGGGTGCTTCTAACCACCAGGTCCATAACACTCTACCTCAAAAACATCCTCCTCACTGACGGGATTCGGAGTGGAACCCCAGTATTTAAAGAAGGAGCTCAAAACTACTGGTTTGAGAAGGGAAACATGAAAAGAGTTAGGCACACGTAAAGAAAGAGGCAATTTCAATTTGTATGAAACTGCGTTAATTTGTTTCAAAACTTCAAATGGACCGATGAATTGGGGACCCAGTTTGTATGAAGGCATCTTCAGACGGATATACCTGGAAGAAAGCCACACCTTATCTCCAGGCCGAAAGATTGGAGCGTCCAGACGTCT
This sequence comes from Ranitomeya imitator, assembly GCF_032444005.1. NCBI lineage: Eukaryota > Metazoa > Chordata > Amphibia > Anura > Dendrobatidae > Ranitomeya > Ranitomeya imitator. Next base: position 357,080,393 of record NC_091282.1, read on the forward strand.
CTTGTCCGCATGCCTCTTCATACATTGTGAGGCATTCTCCAAGGTGACTTTTGTGTCACTCCATATCTTCGAGAATTCCCCAGTAAAGGTGTCAGCTGCAGGAACTCCTGAAGACCCAGAGATGGGAAGAGGAATTCCGGTTTGGAGTCCAAACACAATCTGAAAAGGAGATTTTCTGGAAGATTCACTTGCTTGATTATTGTATGAAAATTCTGCCCAAGGCAGCAACTTAGTCCAGTCATCATGATGCACATTGACGAAGTGATGCAGGAATCCCGTCAGAATTTGATTGGTCCTCTCTACTTGCCCATTGGATTGAGGATGGTATGCAGAAGAGAAGTCCAATTTCACTTGCACAGATTTACAAACTGCTCTCCAAAACTTGGAGGTGAACTGGACACCCCTGTCGGACACAATGTGGAGAGGAAATCCATAAAGACGGAAGATGTGCTGTATAAAATGGTTAGAGAGCTCAGAAGCAGACGGAAGACCAGGCAGTGGAACGAAATGAGCCATCTTCGAGAACCGATCCACCACTACCCAGATGACAGAACAGCCAGAGGAAACAGGAAGATCAGTAATGAAATCCATCGTAATGTGCTGCCAGGGAACAGACGGAACAGAAAGAGGTAATAACTGCCCGGAGGGCAGATGTTTAGCAGTCTTGTAGCGGGCACAAGAAGGACAGGCAGCAACATATTCCTGGATACCTTTGCCCATGGTGGGCCACCAGTAGTAACGAGAAATGAGTTGCAGAGTTTTCCTCTGACCGGCCAACTTAGAAGAGTGACCCCAGTGGAGAACTCGAATCTTGTCAGGAACTACTAGATATAGTTCAGAAGGTAATACCGGGGTGTGTATATATATACTCTGACAAATCATCTCAAATATCTGGAAAGAGAAAAATCTAAAAATAAGGTGAGGTGAAAGGAAATTCTTTTCTTAAATATCCCAGTGCCATTTTACTAGTATGCTCATAATCTTTTACAAAAACAATTCAGCTGACATTCGGAGAGACTAAAGGGTTGCTGAATTGGAGTGGTGGACAAAGGGGTTTTGGTGGTGACTCTACCTTGATCCATGATCCTCTCCAATTTGCATTATTCTTTGGACCTAACATTCCTCCATGATTGCAGAAAAGAAAATGGATGTCTGCCAATGCCATACATTGCAAGCAAAGAATTCAGCCAATATACAGAACTAACAAAATTATTTAAAAACTCGTTTGTCTGCGTTTAAACATTGTAGCCAAGTTGCCGGCGTAATAGACCTGAAACCACACTGTCATGTAGATCAGAGTAATTTTCAACTTGGTTGTAGCTGAAAGCAGCTGGATTGTTAACTGCTTTGTAGTTTTACATCCTAGCAGAAGGTTACTGCGCATCCATTAACAATCAAGCTGCTTTTACCTACCCTCAGTTTAAAAATATGAGAAACTGGATATCAATATGGCTTTGATCATACCATGAATCCATTCTCAAGCTGCGTTCATACATTCACTTTATCTTTAGTATAAAAAAAATACCATGTGTTTCAATCATTTAGCCCACTTTTACTACAAGTTTTAGTGGTGTGCTTTTTTATGCTTTCTTTTATTTTGTATATTTGTTTTTTTCTGGCATTTTTCTAATATTATAGAGTAGCTTTTCAGAGAAGTTTCTGAATAATATTCAAAATCAGAACATGCTACAAACCCTAAAAAAAGACTACCCAAACATTATACAACAGCTCTGCTCTTTTTTATTGCGCTTGACTTCGAAACAAAACATCTGACTGCAGCATTTTGCGCATCCAGTAGAAATACCATAAAAAATACGATGAAAAAATATGATGTATATCTAATGAAAGCCTAAAAGTTTTCCAATGTCAGATTGTTATACATTCACTGAATGTGTCTGATAAGTGAGGGAACAACTACCGGGACGCAACAAGGTTCCCTTATTTAAATCTATTTGACCCATAGATTTTAACATAGAGTGATCATTTAATAATTAATAATACGTAAACCATAAAAATCTATCTGTAAAAAAGCTATTTTAAGTACTCAGAGCCCTTGTGCAAAAATAAAGTGTGGGCCTTTTGTTTCCAAATGATAATTTGAAGACATATCCTATCAATATGTCTTTAGTGCTTGGGAGGAAATGAGTACCTGAATTAAATCCACACAAATACAGGGAAAACATTCAAACTCCTTGCAAATGTTGTCCTTGATCAGACATGAAGCCAGTAACTCAGGCAATCTGTTTGGTGCTCCTGCTTCATTTTAAAGGGATTGCAAATATTTATCCTTGCATATTTTATATGATGTGTATGCATAAATTCTCATCTTCATTATTTTGTTTTATGGCCTAAAAAAAAAGAAATTTTCTAATGAGTAAGACTTTGTGGATTTCTGTGTTATATCCATAAAAGTGCGAGATTAACCCTCCGTCACATACAATATTCGGACTAACGAGTTCACATACAATGTGCCTGTCAGGCGCCTGCTGGAAAAATACCTATAATATCTAATGTTTGCAATTTCAGTGCTCTAAAAGTGATCAGTGACCTTCATAGGGATGTAATAAAAGAGACTACACATAATCAGTTGCAAAAAAAAACATTTACTTAACATAAAACTAATAACTATGAAATACAAACTTTTCAAAACTCCCGCCAAATAGTCCCCAGTTCGACTCTCTCAAAAAAATGTACAAAGAAAATTTTTGAACACAAACTTAATTTTAAGGTACCTTAAGTATTATTAAAAACATATTCAATCAGAAGTAGATGCTGAGGTTTCCCCAGAAAAGTCACACTTGCAGAGCAAATAGCAAGAATTACACACCATTTTTGCATGTGTCAGGCAAATTGCTTTATGACATTTGAGACATTCATAATTTGAAAGCCTTCTGGTTCCGCTTTCCGTTTGGCAGGTGGTGCGTCTCCTTCTTTTGTGAGGTGGTGCAGATGGTGACTTTTCACCATCATCTTCTGGGCGGAACCTTTTGAGCTGAACTTGAAGGCGAGAGGGGATACCGATTGTTTTCACGCTTCTCCTGCGTAGCTCTCCAAGTACTAGTTCATGGGCCAATTTTTTCAGATACAATCATCTACGGAGTGGTTCAAGCTTGTTTTCAAGATAAATTACTTGTGAATTTATACCACCCAAATTCAACATAGCAAAAAATATGACCATTGGCCAGCGTTTGATGTTTCTGCTGACGTTGAAAGTGGAGCACATCTGATCTGCTGTATCCACACCCCCTTTGGTGGCATTGTAAAATGTAATTATCTCCGGTTTTTTTTCTGCCCCAGTCCCAGGATCGATGGCAGCATCATCATGAAGTGTTGATAGAAGAAGTACGATTTTTTTGGCATGTGGTACATAGGAAACTAAAGCCTTTCCATTATGGAATGCAAACATACTGCTGTACTGTTGTCTCTCTTTCACACTTACAAACTGTGGCAGCAATTCCCTTTTGTTTTTTCTTACAGTTCCCACATATGACAGCTTCTGAATTTTCAGATAATCAATCAGATCACAACTTGTAAACCAATTGTCAGCTGTAATATTGCGACCCGATCCAAATAAGGGTTCAGCCAGTCTTTTTACAACATCAATGGGTTTGTTGCTCACACAGTAAGGACCTTCTGGTTGTTTTCCTGCATAAACTTCCAGGTTGTAAGTGTAGGTCTTACTGGCATCAACAAGGGCATAAATTTTTATTCCATATTTGTTTGGCTTTGATGGAATATATTGACGAAAGGCACATCTACCACGAAAACCAGGGAGCATTTCGTCAATAGTGAGATTCTCTCCAGGGTAATAACTTTGTTTACAGTTTACAACAAATCTTTGAAATATATCACGAATTGGAGCAAGTCGGTCATGTGTTCTGCGTTCGGTTCGGGTAGTTCTGTCGTCAAACCGAAGGCAACGAATTAGAATCTTGAATCTGTTTATGGACATAACAAGGCTAAATTTTTCAACTCCATCCCCATCTTTACCCCAAAGTTCCTCCAAACTTTGTCTATTTGCCCTATAAGCTCCTGCAAGGTACAGTAATCCAAAAAAAGCACGCAGTTCTATTTCATCTGTGGGTTCTGTTGCAGATGTACTTGTCCTTTATAATGTCTATATATTGGTTGGTATATGTGACAATAGAGTCCAGAATGTCATCTGTAAATATACTGTTCCAGCATTCAACTGCAGTTTTTGCATTACGTGCAGTTCCTATTACTGCAGGAAGGTGAGTAATAATGTTTAAAGGTTCCCTACGTTTTTTCTGGAATGGCTTCTCGTTCCATTTAGTATTTTTATCTTTTCCAATATAATATGATCCAACTTCTTCATCCTCACCACTGTCACCATCTTGCTCTGTTTCAGAATCCAGGACACATTCTTCCACCTCATCATGAGAATCAATCTCACTTTCCTCTCCTAAATCCTCATTCAGTGTGAGGTCTCTATCATCTAACAGCATGTTTGTTACTTCCTCAACATCAAGTTGTTTGGATAAATTGTACATTTTCCTCTCCATTTCAGCAGATAATCTGAAGCAAGAGAAGGAATATGTTAGGGAACTACTGTATATGCCTGAGCAGCACACTTTCTTTTATAAAATCTCCCTTATTTCTATGAAATATCCTCACATTTTGTGCTATACATTCATAAAACAAGCTAAATAAACTATTGTGATGAATAAAAACATAAAATACCAACCTTACTGAATGTGACGTATTCACATACAATGAGCCTGAGAGATCTGTGCAGCTATATCCTCTCCCCTGAAGCTCTGAAATCCAACTGTGATATCAGGTTTCACAGACCTTCAAGAGACAGGAGACTACCTGGAGGGAGGGGGTTTCCTCACAATCTGGTGAGGAAGGAGAAATGAAAGTAAAAGAGAAGCGCCTGTCAGATCAGTTGTATGTGAGGGTCCAATCCAGAAACCTGCTGCAGGACAAAAATAGATACATGTATTATAGGGTGAAGAATAACATAAGATAAAGATTTATAATATCACTAATAAAACTGCATGGATGTCTTAGAAAAATCCCAGATTAAAATTACAAAATGTGACAATTATGAAAAATAGACAAGAATTCTTTGTGGCATCTAGCATTTTTGAGAAGAACGCCTGGAGAACCCACCTCAGAATCATACAAGAAAGTCCTACCAAAGCTTCTGCCAAATTTAGGAATGTCCTACTTTTACAGACTAGCAGAATAAAAGAGAATATCCTCCAGCGGTAGTAAAAAATATAAAAAATATATAGTTTAATAATCACATTAAAAACTGTAGTGGCAGACTAGTGTGCCAGTTTTCCTAAATGTTGTCCAGTATCATTTATTTTTTAGTTTTGAAAGAATAATACATACAGTACCAGTGAAAAGTGTTGACACACCTGTTCACGCAATGGTTTTCCTTGTTCTTATTGGAATGGGCACATTACAGATTCAGACTGCTGACAGCAAATAGAAACAAAAATAAGAAATAAATGATGGTATAACCCCCCCCAATCACCCAACTTCAACCCAACTAAGATGGTTTGAGTGAGTTGGGGTGAGTTGGACCATAGCGTGAAGGTAAAGCAGCCAACCATTAACCAGCACCTCTGGGAACTCCTTCAAGATTGTTGGAAAGCACATATTTAACACGTGTTTAACACTATTGCATGTTTGTTTCACATATGTTTCTTTATTCCTTGCTCCAGGGCCGGACTGGCCATCGGGCACTTCTGGCAAATGCCAGAAGGGCTGGTGGCAGTAGTGGGCCGCTCGCCAGTGCCGACTCCCCCCCAGCGCTGCCGCATTCAACTATACCGGCGACTATGACACCGGTACAGTTGAATGCAATGATGGAGGAGAAAGCATCTGCTATCGCTCCCTCTCCCATCATTTCCCGCTCAGCCTCTGACACTGCCTGTGCGTGATAACGTCATATCACCGCGTACCTGCTGTGTGTCGAGCGGGCAGACTGCAGTTGCTGAGACCAGAGCCGGGAGCAGCATGGGGCAAGAGGAGAGGTGAGGAGAGTGTTTTTCTTTTTAAATATATCAATGAGTGATAACTAGGGTTGAGCGAAACGGGTCGGCCAGATTCAGAAGTCGCCGACTTTTGGCAAAGTCGGGTTTCATGAAACCCGACCCGACCCCTGTGTGGGGTTGACCATGAGGTCGGCGATCTTCTGATCTGGAATCGGAATTCCGATACCGAGTTCCGATATGTTTAAGATATCGGGAATCGGTATCGGAATTCATATTTAAGTGTAAAATAAAGAATAAAAATAAAAAAATATTGATATACTCACCCTCGGATGCGCCCTGGTTCTCACCGGCAGCCTTCCTTCCTAAAAATGAGCGCCTGAAGGGCCTTCGATGACGTCGCGGCTTGTGATTGGTCGCGTGAGCGGTCACATGGGCGTCACGCGACCAATCACAAGCCGCGACGTCATCTAAGGTCCTTCAGGCGCTAATTCTTAGGAAGGAAGCATCCGAGGGCGCGTCCGAGGGTGAGTATATTCCTAATAGGTATATACTCACCCTCGGACGCGCCCTGGTTCTAACCCGCAGCCTTCCTTCCTAAGAATCAGCGCCTGAAGGACCTTAGATGACGTCGCGGCTTGTGATTGGTCGCGTGACGCCCATTTGACCGCTCACGCGACCAATCACAAGCCGCGACGTCATCAAAGGTCCTTCAGGCGCTCATTCTTAGGAAGGAAGGCTGCCGGTGAGAACCAGGGAGCGTCCGAGGGTAAGTATATCAATATTTTATTTTTTGATTCTTTATTTTACACTTAAATATGGATCCCAGGGCCTGAAGGAGAGTTTCCTCTCCTTCAGACCCTGGGAACCATTAGAAACCCAATGCACTGCATTGGGTTTCGTGTTTCTGCCGACCCCGTCCCCGACTTTTCTATAGGATCGACCGATTTCACTCGACCCGACTTTTGAAAAAGTCGGGTTTCGTGAAACCCGACCCGATCCTATAAAAAGAAAAGTCGCTCAATCCCTAGTGATAACTGGATTGTAGGGCTATTGGGGGGTTGGGGGGGGCTGTATTACATTCTATGGGGGCTGTGCTGTATTACATTCTATGGGGGGATTTATTACATTCTATTGGGGCTGGCTGCATTACATTCTATAGAGGCTGGCTGCATTACATTCTATGGGGGAGGGCTGTATTACATTCTATGGGGGAGGGCTGTATTACATTCTATGTGGGAGGGCTGTATTACATTCTATGGGGGTTGTGCTGTATTACATTCTATGGGGAGCTGTATTACATTCTATGGGGGAGGGCTGTACTACATTCTATGGGGAGGGCTGTTTTACATTCTATGGGGGAAGGCTGTATTACATTCTATGTGGGAGGACTGTATTACATTCTATGGGGGGGCTGTATTACATTCTATGGGGGGCTGTATTACATTCTATGGGGGCTACATTATATTCTAGGGGGGCTACATTATATTCTATGGGGAGGTGGGCTGTATTACATTCTATGGGGGCTGTAGTACATTCTATAGGGTGTTGTATTATATTCTATGGAGGGGCTACATTGTATTCTATGGGGGGCTGCATTATGCTCTATGAGGGGGCTATCATATATTATATATGCAGGGGCTGCACTATAATATATGAGGGGGCTGCATTATATTCTCTGGGGGGTTACATTATACTCAGGGGGCTACAATATATTCTGTGGGGTGGCTGCATTATACTCTGAGGTGGCATCATTATACTATATGTGGGCTGCATTATACTGTATTGAGGACTATGGGGAATACATTATACTATATAAAGAACTATGGGGTGCATTATACTATGGGAATTGAATTGTACTACATGGATGACAATGGTGGGGCATTATACTATATGGAGCACTATGAGGAATGTATTATACTATTTGGAGGACTGAGGAGTGTATTATACTATATGGAGGACTGTGGCAGTACATTATACTATATGGAGAACAGAGGAGTGTATTATACTATATGGAGGAATTGCAGTGTATTTTAATATATGGAGGACTATGAGGAGTGTATTATGCTATATGGAGGACTATGGGGAGTGTATTATACTATATGGAGGACTATGGGGAGTGTATTATACTATATGGAGGACTGAGGACTGTATTATACTATATGGGGAACTGAGGAGTGTATTATACTATATGGAGGACTGAGGAGTGTATTATACTATATTGAGGATTGAGGTGCACATTATAATATATGGAGGACTATGGGGTGTATTATACTAAACAAGCAAAATGCTGCCTATTCATCGAGTTATTGGATTGTTTATGTGGGAACAGAAATCCTTGTTCTCAGCAGCACATCGCCGGTGTAAACTGTTGTGCTGCTGATAACATGATACTCTATGGGGACAGATTGATCTAATTGTGATTGTTCTGTTCCCTTCATTCTTTCTCAGTTGGTGTAAAGAGGCCGGGTGTAATGAATAGAAATGGAGGCACAGAAGTTGAAGTTCACATTCGTTTTTATTTAGGTTTAATGTGGAACCTCGGGACCACGGGACAGGGGGCCCCGAAGGGGGTGTGACTATGGGAGCCCCAGACACCTTTGGTAAGTCCCCTTGAACAGGGACAGAGTGGATAGCCTGGGGGACACGGATGCTACCTCCAGTTAGACTCTGAACTCGTGGCAGCTGTCCCAGCGGGACAATCGGACAAGCGGGGTTAGCGGGAGACGTGAAGCTAGCCAGGTAATACCCGGTGTACGGGTAGAGGATGGTTCCAATGGTACTGGTGTTGCCAGAGATGATGATTGCAGATTGGCGGTACGAGATGGGATTGCGTAGATAGAATAGTCGTTGTCTAGGATAGCCGGGTAACTGGTAGCTGATGATCTGTGGAAACAGACAGTATAAGCGGATTACTAGAGAAAGCACTTCAGAAACAGGAGCATATGCAGACAGGAACCGGAAGAAAGCAACAGTCCCTATGGTGAAGGAGCTAGAAATAGCAATGAATAACATGCTATTGGCCAGAAGCATATTTTAAAAATGTGCGCTGTTTCTTTAAGAGACCGGGAACGAGCGTGCACATGCCCTAAGCACTCTGCCCGAGAACCTGCTGGCAGCACGCCTGACAGCGTGGAGCCAGCACAGAGCGGGAGTCCCGAGGGGGACCCCACAAAGGTACAGCAACCGGACCGGGTGTAACAGTATCCCCCTCTTTACGCCCCCTCTTTTTCAAGCCTGCGCAGAATCTTTTCAGAAGAAGAGGAGCCTGGATATTCTCTTTAGGCTCCCATGACCTCTCCTCAGGACCAAAGCCCCTCCAATCCACCAGATAATAGATCTTACCCCTTACTCTCTTAGTGGCCAAGATATTCTCTACTGTTGTGAATTTTGTTATCGAACTCCCTCCTGTGGTCATGAATGGTACTTCGGCGAGTTCTGTCCATGGACTCCCTCTGGTGGCTGTGAGTGGAACTGCTGCTTCTGAGGTTCCTTCCACAGGTGACGTAGTTTATTCTTTGGCTGGCTGCTCTATTTAACTCCACTCAGATCGTTACTCCATGCCAACTGTCAATGTTCTTGTGCTGGTTCAGTTCGCTCTTGGATCTTTCGGGTTACCTGTCTACTCCAGCAGAAGCTAAGTCCCTGCTAGTTAATTATTTGTTCATTGTTTTCTTGTCCAGCTTGCTATCATGATTTTGCCTTGCTAGCTGGAAGCTCTGGGATGCAGAGTGGCACCTCCGCACCGTGAGTCGGTGCGGAGGTCTTTTTGCACACTCTGCGTGGTCTTTTGTAGTTTTTTGTGCTGACCGCAAAGATACCTTTCCTATCCTCAGTCTGTTTAGTTAGTCTGGCCTCCCTTTGCTGAAACTTGTTTCATTCCTGTGTTTGTGACTTTCATCTTAACTCACAGTCAATATATGTGGGGGGCTGCCTTTTCCTTTGGGGAATTTCTCTGAGGCAAGGTAGGCTTTATTTTCTATCTCTAAGGCTAGTTAGCTCTTAGGCTGTGAAGAGGCGTCTAGGTAGAGTTAGGTACGCTCCACGGCTATTTCTAGTGTGTGTGATAGGATTAGGGGTTGCGGTCAGCAGAGCTCCCACTTCCCAGAGCTTGTTCTGTGTAAGTTTAACCATCAGGTCGTTCTGGGTGCTTCTAACCACCAGGTCCATAACACTCTACCTCAAAAACATCCTCCTCACTGACGGGATTCGGAGTGGAACCCCAGTATTTAAAGAAGGAGCTCAAAACTACTGGTTTGAGAAGGGAAACATGAAAAGAGTTAGGCACACGTAAAGAAAGAGGCAATTTCAATTTGTATGAAACTGCGTTAATTTGTTTCAAAACTTCAAATGGACCGATGAATTGGGGACCCAGTTTGTATGAAGGCATCTTCAGACGGATATACCTGGAAGAAAGCCACACCTTATCTCCAGGCCGAAAGATTGGAGCGTCCAGACGTCTCTTGTCCGCATGCCTCTTCATACATTGTGAGGCATTCTCCAAGGTGACTTTTGTGTCACTCCATATCTTCGAGAATTCCCCAGTAAAGGTGTCAGCTGCAGGAACTCCTGAAGACCCAGAGATGGGAAGAGGAATTCCGGTTTGGAGTCCAAACACAATCTGAAAAGGAGATTTTCCGGAAGATTCACTTGCTTGATTATTGTATGAAAATTCTGCCCAAGGCAGCAACTTAGTCCAGTCATCATGATGCACATTGACGAAGTGACGCAGGAATCCCGTCAGAATTTGATTGGTCCTCTCTACTTGCCCATTGGATTGAGGACGGTATGCAGAAGATAAGTCCAATTTCACTTGCACAGATTTACAAACTGCTCTCCAAAACTTGGAGGTGAACTGGACACCCCTGTCGGACACAATGTGGAGAGGAAATCCATAAAGACGGAAGATGTGCTGTATAAAATGGTTAGAGAGCTCAGAAGCAGACGGAAGACCAGGCAGTGGAACGAAATGAGCCATCTTCGAGAACCGATCCACCACTACCCAGATGACAGAACAGCCAGAGGAAACAGGAAGATCAGTAATGAAATCCATCGTAATGTGCTGCCAGGGAACAGACGGAACAGAAAGAGGTAATAACTGCCCGGAGGGCAGATGTTTAGCAGTCTTGTAGCGGGCACAAGAAGGACAGGCAGCAACATATTCCTGGATACCTTTGCCCATGGTGGGCCACCAGTAGTAACGAGAAATGAGTTGCAGAGTTTTCCTCTGACCGGCCAACTTAGAAGAGTGACCCCAGTGGAGAACTCGAATCTTGTCAGGACTAGATACAAGAGTCTTACCCGGAGGAGGGAGAGCAAGATTAACTGCAGCCACAGACACAAATTTAGACGGTTCAATGATGTGTTGCGGTTCTTCCTCGGAGTCGGGAGGCAGGAACGCTCTAGAGAGTGCATCAGCTTTAACGTTCTTATTAGCTGGACGAAAATGAAGAACAAAATTAAATCAAGCAAAAAATAAGGCCCAGCGAGCCTGGCGAGGGTTCAGTCTTTCAGAGGAATGAAGATAAGCGAGGTTTTTATGGTCAGTGAAGATGACAACCTGATGAACAGCTCCTTCAAGGAGATGCCGCCACTCCTGCAAGGCCAACTTGATTGCCAACAATTCACGATCTCCTACAGAATAATTTCTTTCTGAAGTGGAAAAAATCTTAGAGAAAAAACCACAAGTAACCATTCGACCAGTAGACAACTTCTGGGTGAGAACAGCTCCACCACCTATAGAAGAAGCGTCTACCTCAAGAAAAAATTGTTGATCAGAATGCGGACGATGGAGAACAGGTGTGGAAGAAAAGGCCTGTTTTAAAGAAACAAAAGCCTCCTCCGCCTCAGGAGTCTATTCCTTGGCGTTCATACCTTTCCAGGTCAAGGCCGAGATGGGAGCCACTCAGGTGGAAAAATGTGGAATAAACAAACGGTAATCGTTGGCGAACCCCAGGAAGCATTGTATGGCTTTTAGGCTGGATAGACGAGGCCATTTTAGGATAGTGGATACCTTCTCCGGGTCCATCTTTAAACCTGTGGATGAAACTATGTATCCAAGGAAAGGCAGAGAGGCTTGTTCAAAGAGACACTTTTCAAATGTAGCATAATGTCTGTTCTCCCTGAGTCTATGTAACACCAGACATACTTGTCTCCGGTGAGACGCTAAATCTGGAGAGAAGATCAGGATGTCATCCAGATAAACAACAACACACGAATAAAGTAGATCTCTAAAATTATCATTAACAAATTCCTGAAAAACTGCATGTGCATTGCTTAGGCCGATTGGCATTACCAGGTATTCGTAGTGTCCATCAAGGGTGTTAAAGGAGGTTTTCCACTCATCTCCCTCTTGAATGCATATTAGGTTGTAGGCTCCTCTAAGTTCCAATTTGGTGAAAATTTTAGAATCCCTAAGATGGTCAAACAACTCAGAAATTAGTGGCAACGGATACCTGTTCTTTACCGTAATCTGATTCAGCCCCCTGTAATCGATACAAGGCCGTAGAGAACCATCTTTTTTCTTCACGAAGAAGAATCCTGCTCCAGCTGGTGAGGATGACTTCTGGATAAATCCCCTAGCCAGATTCTCCTGGATGTACTCAGACATGGAGTGAGTCTCTGCTTGAGAAAGAGGATAAATTCACCCTCGAGGAGGAGATGTTCTGGGGAGCGAGCAGATCAATGGGGCAATCATACAACATGTGTGGAGGTAATTTCTCTGCCTCCTTTTTCCCAAAGACATCAGTGAAGGACCAGTAAGAAGGCAGTAGACCCGGCAGAGCAGTGGGCTGGACTGGAGGAAGAACAGGACGAATGGGAATGATACACCGATCCAAGCAGGAGTCTCCCCAGCACAGAACCTCTCCTGTCTTCCAATTTAATAGTATAGAAAGGTAGGAGACAAAAAAAGCGCAAATAGGGTCTTATCCCCAGGATAGTTTCTAATCAATTATAAGAGAACTGCTCACCTGGTGGTACACAGTAAAAGCGTGAAGTTGTCAGCTGCTGCAGATCCACAGGTCGGCGCGGCAACCTCTTAGAACCGTTATAATAGATGAATGTGGATAAAATCCGCGCTGCTGCAACAAATGATGGATCCAGATATAGTTATAAGATGTTCGGGTGGTTTATTCAACGCGTTTTGAAGCTAATGGCTTCTTCTTCAGGAAGTTTCCACAGAAAGATATGACACATGGTACTGTTGCCTCGCTTATATACATACAGAATTCAAATAACGGCGCCAAACAGTCTTCTGACATGTGACAGACAGTGTCAAAGTTCAAAGAAGCCGTATTACATAAAAATAAGTTATTTTCAACATGTACGTAAATCGTTGATATCATGATTACAATTGATGAACAATCTAATAAAATTTCACTCATTTTTCAGAGTCCAGGACGGAAAAAATAGAAAAAAATGGAAATGTTTGCGAACTGTCAGTACAAGAACTTGTTTGAGGGTATAAACAAATCCCAATCTGCTCCCTCCACTATCCATGTCGCTACGAGAGGAGTTATTCCTAGTAAATGAAATCGGCCATCACCCTTCTATGCATGATTCATGTAAATTTCTATTTGTTTATTAAATAATAATATACAGTCACCATGTGACACTTGGGCCTGTGTAACTTCAAATGCCAGGGCTGAATTTTAGTCCCAGTCCGGCCCTGCCTTGCTCCATGAAGAAACACATATGAAGACAAAGAATGTTCCTTTCTTCTCCATGTGTGTTCCTTTGTGGTTTTGCTGCCTTCAGTCTGAATCTACAATGTGTACAATTCAATTAGTACAAGGAAAACTATTGTATGAATAGGTATGTCCTAATTTTTGAGCATTACTGCATTGAAGATATATGCTTTTATTATATCTTTCATCTGTTTATTTGTAGAAATTACTAATTGTAATGGGAGGAGCAATAAATCAAACATTTGTGACAGAATTCATCATCTTGGGATTCCCCAGTCTGAAGAAGATCTACCCTTTTATGTTCTTGCTTTTTTTATTTATCTACATGTTCACAGTCACAGGAAACATTATCATTTTCATAACTGTACTAACAAACTATAAACTACAAATTCCTATGTTTTTCTTTCTCAACCATCTGTCTGCTATGGAAATATGGTATACATCAGTCATTGTACCTAAGATGTTGTCTACATTCGTGACAAGCAGTAGGGCCATACCTTTCAATAACTGCATGACTCAGTTATATCTATTTAGTTCCCTTGGAGCTTCTGAGTGTTTTCTACTAACTGCAATGGCATATGATCGATATCTAGCTATTTGTATTCCTCTACATTATTCTTCAAAAATGACAAACACAACCTCACACCAGTTGGCCTCGGGAGCTTGGATTGGTGGCTTCATTTCTCCGATTCTCCCAGTTACATTAATATCAAAGCTTGTTTTCTGTGGTCCTAATGAAGTTAACTATTTTTATTGTGATGCGCAACCTCTTCTCAAACTTTCTTGCAGCAGTACGCAGTTTACAGAAGCAGCCATTACTATGTTGGCTACTGGCCTCATATTTAGTTCCTTTCTGCTTACTGTTCTCTCCTACATATTTATTATTTCTACAATTTTACGGATTCCATCAGCCATTGGAAGGAAAAAGGCCTTTTCTACTTGTGCGTCCCACCTAACTGTTGTTATGATTTATTATGGTACAATAACAGCCATGTACATGCAACCAATGTCTAGATTCTCATTAGATATCAACAAAGTGTTGTCTTTACTATATACAGTTGTGACTCCCATGTTGAATCCCATTATCTACAGCTTAAGAAATAAAGATATGAAGGACTCTGTGAGAAAGTTAATCAAAAAAATAAATAAAGGAAAGAACATGGACTACTGAATGATCACTATTTTTTACTGTGATACAATTACAGCACCGTGAAAAAGTATTCATACCTCTGGAAATTTTCCACATTTTTTCATGTTACACTCACAACTTTAAATCTATTTTATTTCCATTTAATCTGATATACCAATACAGAATCACATGTATTTGTGAAGTATAGAAGAAATTAAATACGGTTTTTAAATATTTAAAAAATATAAATCTGAGAATTGTGACATGCGTTTGAATTCCGCCCCCAAGACATTACATTGTAGGACCACCTTTTGCTGCAATTACTGCTGCAAGTCTTTTGGGGTATGTCTCTACCAGCTTTGCACATCTAGAGGCTGACATTTTTCCCCATTCTTCTTTGCAAACTATCTCTAGCTCAGCGGGATTGCATAGAGAATATCTGTGAACAGTAATTTTCAAGTCTTGACTCAAATTCTAAATGGGACTTAGGTCTGGACTTTGACTGAGCTATTCAAAACATCAACATGCTTTGATCTAAACCATTCCATTGAAGCCTTGGCAGTATATTTAGAGTTGTTGCCCTACTGGAAGGTGAACCTCACCCCTGTCAAAAGTCTTTAGCAGCCTCTGAAAGATTTTCCTCCAGGATTGTCCTGTATATAGCTCTATTCATCTTCCAATCAACTCTGATGAGCTTCCCTGTCCCTGCTGAAGAAAACCATCCCCACAGCATGATTCTGCCTCCACCATGTTTAATGGCAGGGATGATGTTTTCAGGGTGATTTGAAGTGTTAGTTTTCCACCACACATAGTGTTTTGCATTTATCCCAAAAAGTTTCACTTTGGTCTGATCTAACCAGAGCAATTTCTTCCACATGCTAGCTACCTTCCATAAGGCTTTTTGAAACCTGCAAGCTGAACATCTTATGGCTTGCTGTGGATCTTTGCAGTTCTTCCAGAGTGACCATGGGCCTGCTTCTCTAATTAGTACTCTTCTTGCTTGGAATGCTAGTTTAGGTGGACGGTTATGTCTTGGTGGATTTGCAGTTGTGCCATAGTGCTTCCATTATTGGATGATAGATTTAACAGTGCTCCATGAGATATTCAGACTTTGGGATATTTTTATTTTTAGAATCTAACCATGCTTTACTCTTCCGCACAACTTTACGCCTGACCTGTCTGGTGTGTTCCTTGGTTTTCATGATGATGTTTGATTTGTAATGTTATCAAACAAAGCCTTCACAGAACAGCCGTAGTTAAAATGAGAATAAATTACACATTAGTGGACTCAATTTATTAATTATGTGACTTCTAGAGGCAATTGGTCACTCAGGATTTTATTTAGGGGTATCAGACGACAAGATGCTGAATGCAAATGCACATCACAATTTTCATTTATATTTTTAAAATAATTAAAAAAACATGTATCATTTCCTTTACACTTCACAAATACTTGCTTATCTTTGTTGATATATCATGTAAAATACCAATAAAATAAATGTAAGTTTGTGGGTGTAACGTGAAAAAATGTGGAAAAGTTCTCGTATGAATACTTTTTCAAAGCACTGTACACATGTAACACCCCAGGAAGCCGGCTGTTACAGTGGTGTCGCTTTCCTTTCAGGGAGGGTGATGCCATGCTGGAAGCTGTTACGAAACTGCAGCACAGAACTAGGAGAGAAGGGGGAAGCTGACCCTGCACTAAGACTAGGCTGAAACCCTACGATGGAGTGGGCGACCCATTCCTTGCGAATAGACCCACCGCCGATCCTAGTCTAAACTCAGCGAAGACCTATAGATAGGGGGGGAGGAGGTTCCTAAAAGATCTAAGGACTGGGTACCAAAAAACAGGTCACCTCCTAATAGGAAACACAGAGAAGGCTGCAGAAACAAACTGAAAACAGAAACCAAAGATAGCAGAACCAGAGATCCCAGAACTGCAAAATATCTAACACAGAAAGCTGTCTAAGCACCTAGCCAGAATTCTAGCGGATGAACACTGTTGTACAGCAAGGAATGGGAGGCGGGTGCTGGGTAATAAAGGGTGATACAATCACCTGACCAAGACAACCCAGCATCAGTGGAAAAAGACTAGCAGCCAGAAAACCACAACAAGACGGCGGATGGTCAACAAAACAGATTCTAACAGAAGCGAGGAGGATCTTTTTAACAGGTGGTACATACATGCAACATATTCTGACTCCAGGCCAGAATGGGGAGCTTTGAACCCGGTTTCAGGGGAGCTTCCCTAGATATATATTTTGACTTGGAGGAGGAGTCGGAGCAGACAGTAGGAGTGAGAGGGAGCTAGAGAGCTTGGGTCATGCAGCCATGTGGTGCTGCAGCTCCAGGCCAGAGAGGAGAAGCAGACAGCGTTGTATCTGTAACATACCAGAGGGAATAAGCACAGGAGAATCAAGGAGCTGGAAGAGAGCTGTGACTGAGCTCCTTTTATGCTGAAGCGCAGGAACCAGGCATCGGGAGCCCGAGGCTGTGTGGAACTGTATGTCCCATAGCAGAACCGAAGAGCAGAAGATTCTAGGTCATCTGTCCAGACCCACACCCGAAGGTACAGCAACATACAGAGCCCGGAGTCATCTGAGAGACACCTGTAAATAGGCTTGCGTTGCATACCATGCGGGTACTGTCTTAGGACAGGGAAAGAGAGGACCTTGTGTGGACTCGCCTTACAGAGCAAGAAGGAAGGCTTACGACCTCACCTGGTGAAGGGAATTCAACTCGCTTCCAGGCTGACCGGACCTTACCAACAACTGTTACCGGTACCCTGGACTGTGGCCGGGAATCACCAGTAAACAGGTAAAACGACTGCAACGTTGTGTCATCTGATTATTTCTGGCACCACACTATCTCTGCCAAATACACTGGGAGCCCTGGGGACCAAGCTTCACCTGTGGGAAGCCATACCATCCTTGCTGCAGTGCCATTACTCCACTACCGAGTACCCCTAGGCCCTAGAGGGCGCTCCACATACATATTGTACAAATACATACCGCACTGTAACCTAACAGAAACAATCGGAGCCAGGTAAGTAAGACAAAAATTACAAAAATATCTGTTTCTTTAAATCATTTTACATAGAATTCATAGACTATTAAAAAGAATAAAAATGCATCATGTGGTAAGAAAAAGGCAACATTACCAAAGAGAAGTTATCAAAACATGATTGTACATAAATAGTAAGTTAGTCAAAATAGGGTATTTAAAGAAACTATTAACACAGCAAAAAAGGGCAGCAGTATTTACCTGCCAAGGTCTCAGAACTAATGAACTATCAGGATGCAGCAAACCATGTAATAAAGATGGCGGCAACACAGGTGCAATATACTGATAAGACAAAAACTCACAGCCTACCAATTCCTGATGGGGTAATTGCTTCGTATTAAATTGCATAAATGTGGCCTGTATAGGGGGCTGGTCACACACAGGTAATGTACAGTGAAGGTGTAAGGAGGTGACAGAGACCGCATCTGCCTCCCCTCTCTCCTTCCTGTGTGGTCATTTATGTGTGTTGTACTGTAATGTTTTCTATGTGTATTAATGCATGTGCTGTGTTTACCTTGTTTTAATGTGTTACCATTGTACCATATAATACATATGTATGTTAGCTTAGGGATATGAAATAGTGATGAGCGAGTATACTCGTTGCTCGGGTTTTCCCGAGCACGCTCAGGTGGTCTCCGAGTATTTATGACTGCTCGGAGATTTCGTTTTCCTTGCTGCAGCTGGATAATGTACGGCTGCTAGATAGCTTGATTACATGTGGGGGTTGCCTGGTTGCTAGGGAATCCCCACATGTAATCAAGCTGTCTAGTAGCCGCAAATCATCCAGCTGCGGCAAGGAAAACGAAATCTCCGAGCAGTCATAAATACTTGGAGACCACCCAAGCGTGCTCTGGAAAACCTGAGCAACGAGTATACTCGCTCATCACTAATAGGAAATGGTTAACTGAGGGGGCTGGACTTACAGTCAATAGAACAGGAAGTTCCTACTTCCTGGTCAGAGCCCAGGCTGTTGTGAATTCTGTGGCTGAATTCACTCCTGTGGTCACAAGTGGTACTGCAGCTTCTGAGCTTCCTTCCTCAGGTGTTCTGGTGAGCTCGTTAACTGCTTCATTACTTAACTCCGCCTGATGCTGCTATCCTTGCTCCTTGTCAATGTTTCAGTGTTGGATCTGAGCTTCTCCTGATTGTTCCTGTGACCTGCTGCTCTGTATAGCTAAGTGCCTTTTGCTTTTTGTTGCTTTTTTTCTGTCCAGCTTGTCTTTTGTTTTGCTGGAAGCTCTGAGACGCAAAGGGTGTACCGCCGTGCCGTTAGTTCGGCACAGTGGGTTTTTTTTGCCCCCTTTGCGTGGTTTTGCTTTAGGGTTTTTTGTAGACTGCAAAGTTCGCTTTACTGTCCTCGCTCTGTCCTAGAATATCGGGCCCCACTTTGCTGAATCTATTTCATCCCTACGTTTTGTCTTTTCATCTTACTCACAGTCATTATATGTGGGGGGCTGCCTTTTCCTTTGGGGAATTTCTCTGGGGCAAGTCAGGCCTATTTTTCTATCTTCAGGCTAGCTAGTTTCTTAGGCTGTGCCGAGTTGCCTAGGTAGTTGTTAGGCGCAATCCACAGCCGCTTTTAGTTGTGTTTAGGATAGGATCAGGTGTGCAGTCTACAGAGTTTCCACGTCTCAGAGCTCGTTCTTGTATTTTTGGGTATTTGTCAGATCACTGTGCGCGCTCTGATCGCTAAGCACACTGTGTTTCTGGATTGCCTTCATAACACCTGTCATTAGCAAACATAACAGTACAAGGAGCCACACTAATGATTCTCAATAGAGGGAAAGAAAAAGTTCTGACATCATTTTTTTTTTTTTTTTTTTTTTTTTTCTGCTCTGTGTTCATTTTTTTTTTCCCCTAGACATTTGGGTGATTCTGGACACAGGTGTGGACATGGATATTCAGGGTCTGTGCTCTTCAATGGATAATCTCGTTATAAATGTACAAAAAATTCAAGATACTATTGATCAGAAATCTATGTTAGAACCAAGAATTCCTATTCCTGATTTGTTTTTTGGAGATAGAACTAAGTTTCTAAGTTTCAAAAATAATTGTAAGCTATTTCTGGCCTTGAAACCTCATTCTTCTGGTAATCCTATTCAACAGGTTTTGATTATTATTTCTTTTTTGCGCGGCGACCCTCAAGACTGGGCATTTTCTCTTGCGCCAGGAGACCCTGCATTGAGTAGTGTCGATGCGTTTTTCCTGGCGCTCGGATTGCTGTACGATGAGCCTAATTCAGTGGATCAGGCTGAGAAAAATTTGCTGGCTTTGTGCCAGGGTCAGGATGATATAGAAGTATATTGTCAGAAATTTAGGAAATGGTCAGTACTCACTCAGTGGAATGAATCTGCGCTGGCAGCTTTGTTCAGAAAGGGTCTCTCTGAGGCTCTTAAGGATGTCATGGTGGGATTTCCTATGCCTGCTGGTTTGAATGAGTCTTTGTCTTTGGCCATTCAGATCGGTCGACGCTTGCGCGAGCGTAAATCTGTGCACCATTTGGCGGTACTGCCTGAGGTTAAACCTGAGCCTATGCAGTGCGATAGGACTATGACTAGAGTTGAACGGCAGGAATACAGACGTCTGAATGGTCTGTGTTTCTACTGTGGTGATTCCACTCATGCTATTTCTGATTGTCCTAAGCGCACTAAGCGGTCCGCTAGGTCTGCCGTCATTGGTACTGTACAGTCCAAATTCCTTCTGTCCATTACCTTGATATGCTCTTTGTCGTTGTTTTCTGTCATGGCGTTTGTGGATTCGGGCGCTGCCCTGAATCTGATGGATTTGGATTATGCTAAACGTTGTGGGTTTTTCTTGGAGCCTTTGCGGTGTCCTATTCCATTGAGAGGAATTGATGCTACACCTTTGGCCAAGAATAAACCTCAATACTGGGCCCAGCTGACCATGTGCATGGCTCCTGCACATCAGGAAGTTATTCGCTTTCTGGTGTTGCATAATCTGCATGATGTGGTCGTGTTGGGGTTGCCATGGCTACAAACCCATAATCCAGTATTGGATTGGAATTCCATGTCGGTATCCAGCTGGGGTTGTCAGGGAGTACATGGTGATGTTCCATTTTTGTCAATTTCGTCATCCACCCCTTCTGAGGTCCCAGAGTTCTTATCTGATTATCAGGATGTATTTGAAGAGCCCAAGTCCGATGCTCTACCTCCGCATAGGGATTGTGATTGTGCTATCAATTTGATTCCTGGTAGTAAATTCCCTAAAGGTCGATTATTTAATTTATCCATGCCCGAACACGCCGCTATGCGCAGTTATGTGAAGGAATCCCTGGAGAAGGGACATATTCGCCCATCGTCATCACCACTGGGAGCAGGGTTCTTCTTTGTAGCCAAGAAGGATGGTTCGCTGAGACCGTGTATTGATTACCGCCTTCTTAATAAGATCACTGTTAAATTTCAGTATCCCTTGCCATTGTTATCTGACTTGTTTGCTCGGATTAAGGGGGCTAGTTGGTTCACTAAGATAGATCTTCGTGGTGCGTATAATCTGGTGAGAATCAGGCAAGGAGATGAATGGAAAACTGCATTCAATACGCCCGAGGGTCATTTTGAGTATCTAGTGATGCCGTTCGGACTTGCCAATGCTCCATCTGTGTTTCAGTCTTTTATGCATGACATCTTCCGTGAGTATCTGGATAAATTCCTGATTGTTTACTTGGATGACATTTTGATCTTCTCAGATGATTGGGAGTCTCATGTGAAGCAGGTCAGAATGGTTTTTCAGGTCCTGCGTGCTAACTCTTTGTTTGTGAAGGGATCAAAGTGTCTCTTCGGTGTGCAGAAAGTTTCATTTTTAGGGTTCATCTTTACCCCTTCTACTATCGAGATGGATCCAGTTAAGGTCCAAGCCATCCAGGATTGGATTCAGCCGACATCTCTGAAAAGTCTGCAAAAGTTCCTGGGCTTTGCTAATTTTTATCGTCGCTTCATCTGTAATTTTTCTAGCATTGCCAAACCATTGACTGATTTGACCAAGAAGGGTGCTGATTTGGTTAATTGGTCTTCTGCTGCTGTGGAAGCTTTTCAGGAGTTGAAGCGTCGTTTTTGTTCTGCCCCTGTGTTGTGTCAGCCAGATGTTTCTCTTCCGTTCCAGGTCGAGGTTGATGCTTCTGAGATTGGAGCAGGGGCGGTTTTGTCACAGAGAGGTTCTGATTGCTCAGTGATGAAACCATGTGCTTTCTTTTCCAGGAAGTTTTCGCCCGCTGAGCGTAATTATGATGTGGGCAATCGAGAGTTGCTGGCCATGAAGTGGGCATTCGAGGAGTGGCGTCATTGGCTTGAAGGAGCTAAGCATCGCGTGGTGGTATTGACTGATCATAAGAACTTGACTTATCTCGAGTCTGCCAAGCGCTTGAATCCTAGACAGGCCCGTTGGTCGTTATTTTTTGCCCGCTTCGACTTTGTGATTTCGTACCTTCCGGGCTCTAAAAATGTGAAGGCGGATGCTCTGTCTAGGAGTTTTGTGCCCGACTCTCCGGGTTTATCTGAGCCAGCGGGTATCCTCAAGGAAGGAGTCATTGTGTCTGCCATCTCCCCTGATTTGCGGCGGGTGCTGCAAAAATTTCAGGCGAATAAACCTGATCGTTGTCCAGCAGAGAAACTGTTCGTCCCTGATAGGTGGACTAATAAACTTATCTCTGAACTTCATTGTTCGGTGTTGGCTGGTCATCCTGGAATCTTTGGTACCAGAGAGTTAGTGGCTAGATCCTTCTGGTGGCCATCTCTGTCACGGGATGTACGTACTTTTGTGCAGTCCTGTGGGATTTGTGCTAGGGCTAAGCCCTGCTGTTCTCGTGCCAGTGGGTTGCTTTTGCCCTTGCCGGTCCCAAAGAGGCCTTGGACACATATTTCGATGGATTTCATTTCTGACCTTCCCGTTTCTCAAAAGATGTCAGTCATTTGGGTGGTCTGTGATCGCTTTTCTAAAATGGTCCATCTGGTGCCCTTGGCTAAATTGCCTTCCTCCTCTGATTTGGTACCTTTGTTCTTTCAGCATGTGGTTCGGTTGCATGGCATTCCTGAGAATATTGTTTCTGACAGAGGTTCCCAGTTTGTTTCAAGGTTTTGGCGAGCCTTTTGTGGTAGGATGGGCATTGACCTATCCTTTTCCTCGGCTTTCCATCCTCAGACTAATGGCCAGACCGAACGAACCAATCAGACCTTGGAAACATATCTGAGATGTTTTGTTTCTGCAGACCAGGATGATTGGGTGTCCTTTTTGCCGTTGGCTGAGTTCGCCCTTAATAATCGGGCCAGCTCGGCTACCTTGGTTTCTCCATTTTTTTGCAATTCTGGGTTCCATCCTCGTTTCTCTTCAGGACAGGTTGAGTCTTCGGACTGTCCTGGTGTGGACTCTGTGGTGGATAGGTTGCAGCAGATCTGGACTCAGGTAGTGGACAATTTGACCTTGTCCCAGGAGAAGGCTCAACGTTTCGCTAATCGCAGACGCCGTGTGGGTCCCCGACTTCGTGTTGGGGATCTGGTTTGGTTATCTTCTCGTCATATTCCTATGAAGGTTTCCTCTCCTAAATTTAAACCTCGTTTTATTGGTCCTTATAGGATTTCTGAGGTTCTCAATCCTGTGTCTTTTCGTTTGACCCTCCCAGACTCCTTTTCCATACATAATGTATTCCATAGGTCGTTGTTGCGGAGATACGTGGCACCTATGGTTCCATCTGTTGAGCCTCCTGCCCCGGTTTTGGTGGAGGGGGAATTGGAGTATATTGTGGAGAAGATTTTGGATTCTCGTGTTTCTAGACGGAAACTCCAGTATCTGGTTAAATGGAAGGGTTATGCTCAGGAAGATAATTCCTGGGTTTTTGCCTCTGATGTTCATGCTTCCGATCTTGTTCGTGCCTTTCATGCGGCTCATCCTGGTCGGCCTGGGGGCTCTGGTGAGGGTTCGGTGACCCCTCCTCAAGGGGGGGTACTGTTGTGAATTCTGTGGCTGAATTCACTCCTGTGGTCACAAGTGGTACTGCAGCTTCTGAGCTTCCTTCCTCAGGTGTTCTGGTGAGCTTGTTAACTGCTTCATTACTTAACTCCGCCTGATGCTGCTATCCTTGCTCCTTGTCAATGTTTCAGTGTTGGATCTGAGCTTCTCCTGATTGTTCCTGTGACCTGCTGCTCTGTATAGCTAAGTGCCTTTTGCTTTTTGTTGCTTTTTTTCTGTCCAGCTTGTCTTTTGTTTTGCTGGAAGCTCTGAGACGCAAAGGGTGTACCGCCGTGCCGTTAGTTCGGCACGGTGGTTTTTTTTTGCCCCCTTTGCGTGGTTTTGCTTTAGGGTTTTTTGTAGACTGCAAAGTTCGCTTTACTGTCCTCGCTCTGTCCTAGAATATCGGGCCCCACTTTGCTGAATCTATTTCATCCCTACGTTTTGTCTTTTCATCTTACTCACAGTCATTATATGTGGGGGGCTGCCTTTTCCTTTGGGGAATTTCTCTGGGGCAAGTCAGGCCTATTTTTCTATCTTCAGGCTAGCTAGTTTCTTAGGCTGTGCCGAGTTGCCTAGGTAGTTGTTAGGCGCAATCCACAGCCGCTTTTAGTTGTGTTTAGGATAGGATCAGGTGTGCAGTCTACAGAGTTTCCACGTCTCAGAGCTCGTTCTTGTATTTTTGGGTATTTGTCAGATCACTGTGTGCGCTCTGATCGCTAAGCACAGTGTTTCTGGATTGCCTTCATAACACCTGTCATTAGCAAACATAACACCAGGCAAGATGGCCTGAAGCAGGATGTGTGTCCCCATCTGGGGGCACAGGTGTGTCCCTGCTTGGGACAGAAGGAGCCCCCGTCTGGAGCATAAGTGGATCCCCGTCTGAGACATAAATGGATCCTCGTCTGGGACAGAAGGAGCCCCTGTCTGGGGCATAAGTGAATCACCATCAGAGACAGAAGGGACACCCGGCTGGGGGGAATACTGGCTACCAGGACTGTCAGGCACCAGGATGGAATGTGTGCCTCACGAGAGACTTTCAGCTCCGGAGAGCTTGCTGAGAGTAATGGACTTTGCTGCTGCAGCCGTTGCTGTGTCTGGAGACAGAATAGGAATCATTTATATCTTGTTTGTTTCTACACCTTTATTATTAAAATACAAATTGCCACTGCTGGGCCGTATACAGTGTTAAGCATGGTACCATGTAATATATATGTATGTTAGCTTAGGGATAGGAAATGGTTAACTGAGGGGGCTGGACTTACAGTCAATGGAGCAGGAAGCTCCTGCTTCCTGGACAGAGCCCAAGCAAGATGGCCTGAGGCAGGATGTATGTCCCCATCTGGGGGCCACGGTGTGTCCCTGCTTGGGACAGAAGGAGCCCCTGTCTGGAGCATAAGTGGATCCCCGTATGGGACAGAAGGAGCCCCCTTCTGGGGCATAAGTGGATCCCTGTCTGGGACAGAAGGGACTCCCGGCTGGGAGGAATACTGGCTACCAGGATGTCAGGCACCAGGATTGAATGTTTGCCTCACCAGAGACTTTCAGCTCCGGAGAGCTTATGAGAGTCATGAACTTTGCTGCTGCAGCCATTGAGGTTTCTAGAGACAGAATAGGAATCATTTATCTCTTGTTCATTTCTACACCCTTATTGTTAAAATACAAGTTGCCACTGCTGGGCCCTATACAGTGTGAAGCATGCAGGACTCAGCTGCATGAGGCAACCCACTGTGACCCTGTGGCTGGGACAGGAACTGTCTTTTCATGTGCAATGGGCTGGGATGCTCACTGACTGTGACCTAGTGGACTCGGCTATGACTACCACCCCGTGCCACCTTGTTACGTGTGGCTGACAGCCTATAAGTGATGAGTATACTATTAGATCAGGTAGGCGGCCCAGCACTATCTAAGTGCACGTCAAGTAGGTTGTAAGTGGTTGTCTCATCAATATTTTGCAGTTGTGTTTCCGCCATCTTTACTTTCCTACCATTGAAACCTTCAAAAAGAGCCTGAAGACCCACCTCTTCCGACAAGCCTATAACCTGCAGTAACCACCAATCGACCAGACCACTACATGACCAGCTCTACCCTTGCCTACTGTATTCTCACCCATCCCTTGTAGATTGTGAGCCTTCGCGGGCAGGGTCCTCTCTCCTCCTGTACCAGTTATGACTTGTATTGTTGAAGATTATTGTACTTGTTTTTATTATGTATACCCCTCCTTACATGTAAAGCGCCATGGAAAAATGGCGCAATAATAATAATAATATAGGTTTGCTGCATCCTGAAAGTGCATTAGTTCTCAGACCTGGTCAAGTAAGTATTGCTGCCATTTTTGCTGGGAAAATTCTTAAATTTTTGGAGGTTTTTATTTCTCTCTTTCTGGCTTTGCTTTTAATTTTAGTATTAAAAGTAAACAGCAAAATCAGAAAGTATACATATAACTAAAGTGTCTTCTTGTAAAAGGTAAAAATATATGTCTTTAATAATAATAATAATAATAATATTTATTTATATAGCGCCAACATATTCCGCAGCGCTTTACAGTTTAACAGTATCAAACACAACAGACATAAGTAATAACGTTAACAATACAATAAAGCAAAATAAGACGACCCTGCTCGTGAGAGCTTACAATCTACAATGAGGTGGGGGAGATACAAAGTACAGGTGTGTATTTACAATGATGTATTTACAATGATGGTCCAGCCATCTTCAGAGGGTGGGGGATAAATGTGAGTTTTGTCAGTGAGCTTTGTTTTAGTTAGCCTTTGATAAAGGCTCATCAAAATGTGTGTCTAGGTAGATGCCAACCCAAATGGAACACCAAATTCTCTCCTCTCCAATCTGTCCTGAATGCTGCAGCCAGGATAGTATTTCTGTCCAGCCGCTACACCAATGCCTCCACTCTATGCCAGCCAATGCACTGGTTACCCTTCCACTGTAGAGAACAATATAAACTCATCGCTCTTACCTACAAAGCTATCCACAGTTCTGCATCAACATACATCTCCTCCTTCACCTCTATCACTTTACACATGCTCTCCATTCTGCAACTAATCTACGACTAGCATCCTGCATAATTCGAACCTCCCACTTCCATCTCCAAGACTTCTCTCATGCTGTGCCAGTTTTATGGAATGCATTATACCCTGGAAGATACTTTTAATACCTAGCCCCCACATTTGTAAGCGTGCTTTAAAAACAAATCTCTTTGGAAGGCATACCACCTCCCTTCACTAATCTAACTCTGCATGCCACCCATTCTAATTTTTCCTCAAGATTCTGGTCCCTTATTCATCCGTCTCCACATCCACATGCACCCAACAGAACTTGGCAGCTGTACTTAGATATTGGCTGATGACCGGATCATGCAGCTTTATATCATAACTCCTATTATAATGATGGCTGGATCATACAATGCAAGCACCTTATCTTTTGTGTCTCCACTATTTCCTCATAGATTGTAAGCATAGCCCTCACTCCTACTGTAACTGTTGAACTATGTGTTACTTTATAATGTCTTTATTGTTTGTACAAGTCCCCCATAATTGTAAAATGCTGTGGAATATGTTTTTGTTATATACACAAAAAAAGTAGCACTCTGTCATGCTAAAGCCAAAAATATAGGCTTTTGACAGAGGTATCCACATTTACCAGGGAATTCAGACTTCAGCTAAGAGAGTTATTCACACTAGACATGTAGGGTCCCAGCAGCGTGTGGTTGCTGGGCATGCATGATATGGCCAAATTATGTGCTAAGCGTCTCAATTTTTTCTTATTATCCAAATCAGTATTGCTATTCATATTTCATACACGGTATTCCATGTCTACATGCTTTAGAACGAGAGAGTGCAACTTTTTTGTATATTGCATATGGAGGCGGCTGTTCCTGGTATGCACCTGTTCACATTAGCTTGGAAGTGCCGGTCAGTCTTGTTATTTGTATGTTTGTGCTACATTAGGCTACTTTCACACTAGCGTTTTCTGCAATCCATCACAATGCGTCGTTTTGCAGAAAAAACGCATCCTGCAAAAGTGCTTGCAGGATGCGTTTTTTCCCCATAGACTTGTATTGACGACGCATTTGCGACGGATTGCCACACGTCGCATCCGTCGAGCGACGGATGCGTCGTGCTTTTGCGGACCGTCGGGAGCAAAAAACGCTACATGTAACGTTTTTTGCTCCTGACGGACCGCTTTTTCCGACCGCGCATGCGCAGCCGGAAATCTGCCCCCACCTCTCCGCACCTTACAATGGGGCAGCGGATGCGCCGGAGAAATGCATCCGCTGCCTCTGTTGTGCAGTACGTTAAACGCTAGCGTCGGAATCGTTCCCCGACGCATTGCGACGGGGAGATTCCGATGCTAGTGTGAAAGTAGCCTTAATAAAATTATGTATATATTTTACACAGGGTAGTGCAAGCTGTGTATACATCTATATACACCCTGCTGTATACACACAGATACACGGGAGAACTGTCTCTGCTGAATGGAGCACCAAGCACCCGAAGCAGGCCATGCCAATCTGTTTTCAGTGCCAGGAACTCAGGGAGATTTTGACATGACATTATAGGAAGTCAAGAAATTATCTGCCAGAGATCATTTGACCAAGAGAGCAGCTCGGGTTACAGAAGAAATTGAGAAATCAAGATATTTAATAAAGTGCTTATCTATGGCAGTTAATAATGGAAATTTGTGTTACTGATACATGATATAACAAAGAATGTATGATTATTACTGATATTTAAAGGGGTGTTTTCAAGTTGCTAAATTACGTTATTTAGACAGCATGAAAATAAATGAGATTGAAATTGACTTGCTTTTTCTATATTTTGTCATTTTCTTAATGTGAGAGATTTTTCTGTCATATTGAACGGCTTATTTCCATGTACAGCTCATCTAGCGCCTGGCCCAGAGTGTGCAGTTCTCACATTCCAGATGAGGAGTTAACTCTTAACATACCAGTTCTTTGCCGTGGATTGATTCCTATACAGCAGTTAGCTGTTCACCTCCCTTCTCTCATCTTCTGAAGATATGCAAAGATATAAATCATCAGCCCAGCAGCTTTAAGACCAAGTCTACTAATCACACCTCTCAGCTATGGCTGTCTGGAGCCATGTGCTTGTTCAACTGTCTTGTTATCTCTCTATGTATATACAGGGTTAACAGTGTATCTTCAAAACAAGCCATAAATGTGTTGAAGCAGTACTTGTGCTGGGCTATATACAGTAGTTCTACTATCACTAGAACTGTCAGTCAAGGAGAGATGGCCCTGCTAAAACCGGCACATAAGGAAACTGTAAGGAGATTGCATTATATATTTTTACATTATGTTGTGCTCTGCTTCCCTCTAGAGACAATGTTTAGTATTACACTGATTTATAGTTTGTGGCAGCTTCCATTTACTCTGATTTCTACAAATTATATTTTTGGCTTTCACAAGACACTTTGGTTATATATTTACTTTCTGATTTTGTTTCTATTTTTGGCTACCTTACATACTATTTCTGTACAATCACATTATCATGCTTTAGTCCCTTTCGCCTCACCTTCCCAATAATGATATTTTTTAAACTTCGGTCTTACTTACCAGGTGCTGATTATTTCTTTTAGCTTATAGTTCTGTAATTAGGGAACGGTTTAGGTACCATGTACATCATATTCAGCACTACCCTGGTTTCCTGGCATTTGTACTATTGTGTGATCAATTATTTAATGCACTTTCACCGCTCTGTATATAAATACATGCAGTATATGGACAAAAGTATTACAACACATCTCTAAATCACTGATTTAAGGTTTTTCATTCAGTCCAATTACCACACGTGTATAGAACCAAGTCCTTCGCTATGCAGTCTGAATTTGCTAACATTTGTGAAAGAATATCTAGTCCTAAAGCGCACACTTAATTTGCTTGAGGTCCTGTACTAGGATGCTACCGCTGTAACAAGTCAGTTCGTGAATTTTTTTCCCTCCTAAATTTTATGTAATCAACTGTTAGTGGTATTATTGAAAACTGCAAGTGTTTAGGAACCACAGCAACTTAGCCAAGAAGCGGCAGATCACAAAGTTATATAGTAGGGTCTCTGAGTGCTGCGGTGCATAAAAATCACCAACTTTCTGCTGACTCAACAACTGCAAAGAAGAGATGGACGAACCGAACAGTAAAGTATGGCGTTAGTACTGAGCACCTACTGTTCGGGCATAGACACCGATTACGAATATCACCAAGAAGTCCATATTAATGTTCGGGTTCCCCCCCCCAGAACACTGCGTGTTTGTCACGCAGGCAAACACTTCTTCTGATCGGCGGTAAAATCATCAGGCAGCCGGGTTGATTTGGGACACCGCAGTTCAAATTCACCGTAGTGAAATTCTCCTGGTGAACTGCGGTGAACTCTCCTCTGCACCGTGAGACTTTTTCTCACTGTGCTAGTGGTGATCTCTTCGAGGTCACCGCAGTTCATTTGCCTGGCTGGGAACGCAGCCTCAGTGACCGTCAGTAACCTCGATGATGCCACCACTAGTCACTGATGCTGCACTTGCAGTAGCTTATTCTCCAGTGGTTCTCAGCCAGGACAGTCGCATCTTGGCACCGTCCAGGTTGAAAACTAATTATCCCATAGACATGGATTACGGCATGGGATAGAACGACAGACAGGTGAGGGATATTGTTTTTTATTTTTATTTTATCACAGGAGATGACAGATTCAATGGAATGGGCACCGACGAGAGTATGGTTTAATTTAGAATCATTAACCCCTTCACCCCGAAGCCTGTTTTCACCTTCATGACCAGGCCAATTTTTACAATTCTGACCACTGTCATTCTTTGAGGTCATAACTCTGGAATGCTTCAACGGATCCTGGTAACTCTGAGATAATTTTCTCGTGACATATTGTACTTTATTATAGTGGTAAAATTTCTTTGATATGACTTGCGTTTATTTGTGAAAAAAATGGAAATTTGGCGACAATTTTGAAAATTTCACAATGTTCAAAAGTTAAATTTTTATGTCCTTAAATCAGAGTCATATCACACAAAATAGTTAATAAATAACATTTCTCACATGTCTATATATCGGCACAATTTCTGAAACATAATTTTTTTTTTAGTTAGGAAGTTATAAGGCTTAAAAGTTGACCAGTGATTTCTCATTTTTACAACAAAATTTGCAAAACCATTTTTTTAGGGACCATTTCACACTTGAAGTGAGGGGCCTATATGACAGAAAATACCCACAAATGACACCATTCTAAAAACTGCACCCCTCAAGGTACTCAAAGCCACATGCTATGTGTCCACAGGGTGTATTGGCAGCGCTTTGGACGCAGTGGATAACCAGCTCCGCCCAAAGCCCTGCCCCCTTTTGTACACGCAGTGATTCCGCCTGTGTTCATAGAGCACATGTGGAATCACCGCATCCTATACATAGACTGTGCTATTTATCTTGCAGAGACTGAGCGTATCCGCAAGATAAATGGACATGATGCAGTCTACAAAGACGAGCCACATGTCCGGTTATACAGGTCTGCCACCTGCGTATTTGTAAGTGTAGTGAGCTGGCCGGCTGTGACTGTTCTATTATCATTGACATAGAATCTGTGACAGACACTGCCCCCGTGTGGCCAGAAGTTATACCTATGCCGAATGTGATTACAGAGAAACAAACTGTATTGGCATAACTTTCCCCTGTGATGTCATGTGAACAGGAAGGGGAGGGAAGAAGGGAGCCCGGGAAACTGGTGTGTGCAGAGAGAGGTCGGTGTGTGCTGGTGTCCTCCTGTAGAGGCGATATAGAAGATTGCCTGGATGACCGCTATCTCTTGGAAGCTGACATCCAGATTGTTCCCAGCTCCCACACTGCGGAGCACCCAACGGTGACATCTTCACAGACCCTGAAGCCCATGAACTGTAAGCGGTTCCTCTGTTGAGAGGCCGAACATTCCACCCTTACCTGTTGAACCCCAAGGACTACAGTCTGGACCTGAGGGAAGGAGTTTTGTTTAATCCCTGTTGTTTTTCTCTTCAGCTGGAGCGTCCCCCTGCAGTGACAGACAGGCCTGCGACGTGGGAAGATAACCTTTTGGAACAAAGGAACTGGTAACGTGTGGATAGGGAAAGTGAGGGACAGTTTGTTATTACACGTTATCTCTGTGAATAGACATATTTTGTCTATTATTGTGTTCCGCTGTGTTAAGGAAAATGTATAACAGTAAAGATACGGTTGTTAAAATGGAATCTGAGTGTGGAAGTTTTGCTGGGCCAGATCATGGATATACATGGGTGTTCTTGCCCTCGGTCACTTCATCTGGCGTAGTCGGCAGGATCTGTGCCCAGCAAGATTCCCACCCAGGCCCAGTGTACAGTCAGAAACCGCCGCCGGTGTCCATTGTATACCAGGTCAGGAAGTTTGGCGGGCGAAACTACCCCGTACCAGATTGGCCGGAACAAGTGCGGATACTGGGAGAAATGTATAATATTGACCCTAAGACCTTGGCAGAAATGGCGGTACTGACGCTAGAGGGGGAGGCATGGACGACAGTCAGACTGGAGACGGTCAGGGGACAGCGTACGTTGGAAGATTTGGTGCGGGTGCTGGAAAAGACCTATGGACCTACTACGTACCAGGGAACACTGCGATACCTGTTCTTCAGATGGACACAGCTTGAATGGGAAGACATCCCCCAATATGCAAATGCCCTTCAGGTACTCCTTGAACAAGTCTGTGCAAAAGGGGAACAACTGGCTACTATAGCTCCTCGTGACCTGGTACTGAGAGACCAATTCGTTATAGGGCTGAGAGACCAGTATCTTAACCGTATGCTACAGGACTTGATTCGGATGACGCCGACTCTCACCTTCGCTGAAGGCAAGCAGGAAGCCATAGAACGATCTAGGGGACCCGTCATGGATGTGGGGACTCAAAGTGCTGCGTGCAGATCCATATTAGACATTAAACAGCCCAACAGTGACACTGAGGAGCTGAAACAGATGGTAGCAGATTTACAGCAACAGGTGTCACAATTAACATTAGAACGACAGAGAGACCAGCGGATGCAACCTAGCCGTCCCGCAGGACCGTGTTGGTCATGTGGTGATCCTCGTCATAGGGCGAACCGTTGTCCTCAACGTACAAACCATCAGTTACCACGACGAACGGAATATCAGCTACATCCACGAGCAGAGCCGCCACGCCAGGTCTCACCACAATGGCCGCCATTAAACTAGACACCCCTGCAGCTGAGGTTCGAGCAGCAGGGGGGGATAGAGAATGGGGTGTAGAAAAACAGAGCCAGCAACGGAGTACTCTTGCCTCGAGTAGTCCTACACTTGAAGTTATTCTGGAGGGAGTTGCACTACAAGGATTGATGGACACTGGGTCGCAAGTGACCACGATCTCTGAACAGTTTTATGAAGAGTACCTCCAACCAAGAACTGCTTGTGATCCAGATACCACCATTAAGATAATTGCGGCTAATAACCTACCCATTCCAGTAACCGGAGTCGCCTGGATGGATACGAAGGCCTGCGGACAAGACCTAGGGAAACGAGGAATCGTCATATCAAGGAAGGCTTCGGCTCCGAGACCCCAGTAATAATCGGAATGAATATCTTGAAAGACCTGGATCTTATGCTGTTGACAAGAAAAGGGCCCAAGTACTGGCAGAAGGTTACGAAACATAAACCGACTCGTCTGGCGTTCCAGCGCGTAATCCGGACCGTTGGACTTCAACAGATGGCAAAGGAACAACTACCCCTAGCAGCCATTAAGGTGCCCCGCTGTACCCGGATTACTTTGCCCACTGAAAAAGAGACAGTCATTTCCCTGCCTCTTAACACCAACCGACAGCTTGAAGGAGTTGAAGTGTTAATCGAGCCGAGGGCTCCAAGTGGGGGTAAGCTAAACCCACTAGTCGCCCGCACCCTAGCCGTCGTGAGGAACGGAAGAGTCCCTGTCCGGCTGAACAACACCGCAGACGTAGGTGTAGCCCTTGAAGCTGGCACGCAACTTGCCAGAGTATATGCTCTACCCACAGAAGTGAACCCCATGGGGCCCTTACAATTCACCCCGTCTACAGAAGATGGCTGGACGGTAACTGTCTCAGCCATAAATGCTCAAGCACATGATGAAGACATTGGGCGAAAACTACTGGAAAAAGTGCAACTGGACCCATCCCAGTACACCAAACAGGAAGTGTCTCAAGTGGAGAGACTACTGCGAGAACACCAAGACTCCTTTGCAAAGCATGACACTGACTTCGGGTACACCATCAGTATCCAACACGAGATTCCCACGGGCGATACTGCCCCTATTCGCGAGAGGTACCGAGTCCGACAAATACCACCTCAACAATACCAGGAGGTGAAAAGCCTCTTAGAATCTATGTTACACGCTGGAGTGGTGCGGGAGAGCCAGAGCCCATGGGCTGCACCCGTGGTGATAGTCAAAAAGAAAGATGGATCCCTGAGATTTTGCGTAGACTACCGTCGGCTGAACGCTTGCACGATCCGGGATTCCTATCCACTCCCCCGGATCGAAGAGTCACTGACCGCCCTGAAGAAGGCCAAATATTTTTCTTCTCTAGACTTGGCCAGTGGATATTGGCAGGTCCCCATGAGTGAGAAGGACAGAGAAAAGACCGCCTTCATCCTTCCCATGGGTCTGTACGAGTTTGACCGGATGCCATTCGGCTTGAGTAACGCACCAGGGACATTTCAGAGACTGATGGAACGCTGTCTGGGAGATTTCAACTTCGAATTCACGCTGATATACCTTGATGACATTGTGGTATACTCCGCCACCTTTGAGGATCATCTTCACAAGCTTGGCAAAGTGCTCCAGCGCTTGAAGAGACACGGCTTGAAATTGAAGCCCAGCAAGTGCCGTCTATTCCAGCAGGAGATCGATTACCTGGGACACCGGATCTCGGCCGAAGGTGTCCAACCCTCTCCAGAGAAGATAGCAGCTGTCCGAGAGTGGCCACAACCAACTACCATCAAAGAAGTCCAGGCTTTCCTGGGGCTAGCGGGCTATTACCGCCGATTTGTCAAGGACTTTTCCCGGCTTGCGGAACCACTGCATGAGACTCTCCGAGGGACCGCGAACAGTCCCAGAGGACGACGCATCAGCTGGGGGCCCGACCAAGAAAAATCCTTCCGGGTGCTTCAAGCTGCTTTGACATCACCCCCGGGACAGTCCTACAGAGACCAATATGTGTGGCCTTTTCCGTAGCCGGGTCCTACAACCTCCACAGCCATCGCCGCCCTGGGGACAGTCGTTGACAGGGACTGCCAACCTTTAAGCGGGGGGGCGTGTAGTGAGCTGGCCGGCTGTGACTGTTCTATTATCATTGACATAGAATCTGTGACAGACACTGCCCCCGTGTGGCCAGAAGTTATACCTATGCCGAATGTGATTACAGAGAAACAAACTGTATTGGCAGAACTTCCCCCTGTGATGTCATGTGAACAGGAAGGGGAGGGAAGAAGGGAGCCCGGGAAACTGGTGTGTGCAGAGAGAGGTCGGTGTGTGCTGGCGTCCTCCTGTAGAGGCGATATAGAAGATTGCCTGGATGACCGCTATCTCTTAGAAGCTAACATCCAGATTGTTCCCAGCTCCCACACTGCGGAGCACCCAACGGTGACATCTTCACAGACCCTGGAGCCCATGAACTGTAAGCGGGTCCTCTGTTGAGAGGCCGAACATTCCACCCTTACCTGTTGAACCCCAAGGACTACAGTCTGGACCTGAGGGACGGAGTTTTGTTTAATCCCTGTTGTTTTTCTCTTCGGCTGGAGCGTCCCCCTGCAGTGACAGACAGGCCTGCGACGTGGGAAGATAACCTCTTGGAACAAAGGAACTGGTAACGTGTGGATAGGGAAAGTGAGGGACAGTTTGTTATTACACGTTATCTCTGTGAATAGACATATTTTGTACTGTCTATTATTGTGTTCCGCTGTGTTAAGGAAAATGTATAACAGTAAAGATACGGTTGTTAAAATACAATCTGAGTGTGGAAGTTTTGCTGGGCCAGATCATGGATATACATGGGCGTTCTTGCCCTCGGTCACTTCATAAGCATAGTGGAGATGGGATTTCATAAAATCCCCTCCACTATGCTGTAACATCTGGATGCTGCGGATAGGATGCTGCGGCTGCACGAAGCATCCAATCCGCAGCAAAAACTCAAGCAATACGCCCCGTGGAAACATACCCCAAGAAGTTTATTAACCCTTCAGGTGCTATACAAGAATTTATGGAATGTGGAAGGAAAAAATAAAGATTTATTTTTCTTTCACAAAAATTTTCCTTTAGACCTAATTTTTTTTACTTTTGCAAGTGGAACTAGAGAAAATGGACCATACATTTTCTTGTGCAATTTCTCCAGAGCATGCTGATGTACACACACTGTATGTGTGTGGAAAATCTACTGTTTTGGCACATGCAGAGCTTGGAAGGGAAGGAGCACCATTTTACTTTTTGAATGTAAAATATGCTGGAATAATTAGTGGTTGCCATGTTGAAGAAATGCCAAACATGTGGGCGCTAAATGTTGTTTAGGCACACTGTGGCTCAGAAGGGTTGGGGCATTTGGTTTAGGGAGCGGAGAGTTTGCGGAATTTCGTTTGACGAGTGAGGAGCCATTTTGCTTTTCCAGAGTCTTTGTGCTACCAGTAACGTGGAAGCCACCTATACTTGCGTTAACATTTGACAGATCTGATTGAGTACTTGCTTTTTGTGTGAATTGAGTGGAAGCTCTTATTGGGAACATTTTATATAATGTTTGGGATCACATTTATCTAACGCTCTACGCTGAGCAATTACTTTGGGTTTTCCATCTAAATCTCTGAGTGACGTGATTCAGATGAAACCCCCGATGGATCCATTCATTTTAATGAGGCAGCAGAGTTACTCTGGACTCCATCTGGCCTCTGTTCCATGGTGACCTTCTATTCAGAAGTGCACAAAACTGTGGCCGATGGCACTTTTATGCAATCCTAAAAAGACGGACACCACCGGATCACAGGTCAGACGTCCACAGTGCCTCCATCTGCCTGATTATAGGGAATTTTCCACAGGGGTTCTGTCTAAATCACATGTTTCAGAGACTTGCACAGAAACCCCCAGTGTAAGCACTCAGCGCAGAACGCAGGATAAGTGTGAGCCGAGCATTACTGTGATCTTTGGGAGGCAGAATGAAAAAATCAACAGCATGTGAAGAATTGGCTTCATTTAGTTTTTATGCCGTTCCTTGTGTGGTATAAGTGATTAGGCGACTTTATTCTTTGGGTCGGTGCGATTACAGCGATACCAGATTTATATTGGATATTTGTTTGGCTGCTGTCACACACTAAAAGATGCATTTTTATTGCGAAAACTAGTTTTTGAGAGCTATAATTTTTTTATATTTCGGCCGACAGTCATGTGAAGGCTTTTTTTTTGCTGGACGAGTTGACGTTTCTATTGGTACCAGTTTCGGGCACATGACATGTTTTGATCACTTTCTTTTCTGATTTTTGGGACACAGAATGAACAAAAACCAGCAATTCGGGAATTGCTTTTTGTTTGTTTTTTAACATCGTTCTGCACGTGGTAAAATTGGTAAGGCAGCATTATTCTTCGGATCAGTACGATTACAGAGATACTTCATTTATATTTTGTTATGTTTTGGCGCTTTTACACAATAAAAACTATTTTATAGAAAAAATTATTATTTTTGCATAGCTTTATTCTGAGAGCTATAAATTTTTTATTTTTCTGCTGATGGAGCTGTATTGCAGCTTGATTTTTGTGGGACAAGATGGTGTTTTCAGCCGTACCATTTTTATTTACATCTGTCTTTTTTATCGCATCTTATTGCACTTTTTTTTCGGTGGTATGATGATAAAGCATTGTTTTTTGCCTCGTTTTCCTTTTTTATACAGTGTTCACTGAAGGGGTAAAATAGTTGGACAGTTTTATAGAGTGGGTCGTTACGGATGCGGCGATAACAAATATGTGTACTTTTATTGTTTGTTTTTTTATTTACATAAATTAATGTATTTATTGGAAAAAAAATTTTTGTTTGTTTATTTAGGGATTTTTAAAAAAATATATTTACACTTTGTAATATTTATTTTTTTAACATTGTCCCAGTATGGGACATTACTAAATAATATCAGATTGCTGATCTGATACTCTGCACTGCAGAGAATCGGATCAGCGATCTGACAGGCAGGTAAGAAGACATGCCAGCTTCTGCTCTCAGCACAAGCCACCTTACCTGCAGGACCCCGAAAGACCCCATGGCTATCTTGGAGTTCTCCATGGAGACCATCAGGACAACGCAATCGCATTGCGTTGTTCTGATGGAAACGTGCAGTGAGGGGGCTCTATGCTGCTGTCACTGACAGTGGCATCAGAGGGGTTAAATGCCCTGGGCATTTCTGTGGGGTGTCAGCTGTCACTTACAGCTGAGACCCACACCCCATCGCTGCAGCGCTCATCATGAGGCCATGCGATCGGTGCACCCTACTAGTACTGCGGATTGCGCAAATGAACCTCCCACAGAGCAGTACTAGTACGGCACATGTCGCAAAGGGGTTAAAGGTGTCTTTTCATGCTTTCAATTAAAAGACTTTATTATGGCTGTGTGTTTATCTACAATATAACTATAGGATTAGTCCTGAATAGGTGTCTTATACATTACTAATCTGTGGGCTTGATGTCACCTGACAATACAAAGGTGACATCAACCCCACAAATATTACCTCACTTGCCACTGTTAGGGACTGGCGGAACGCACCAAGAATCAGATGTTATGGTATTAGGTGCGTTCGCAGTCCGAGGTCCACCGTGCAGGTAAAAGACCCTGCTGCTAGTAAGACGGACTATATGGCGGTACTAACATAGTAACATAGTAACATAGTTAGTAAGGCCGAAAAAAGACATTTGTCCATCCAGTTCAGCCTATATTCCATCATAATAAATCCCCAGATCTACGTCCTTCTACAGAGCCTAATTGTATGATACAATATTGTTCTGCTCCAGGAAGACATCCAGGCCTCTCTTGAACCCCTCGACTGAGTTCATAGTAACATAGTTAACTAAGTATACACACATGGGTTAACTTCACCCTGCGTGAAGGAAGCGATCCTGTTGCGTCACAGGACCGCAGTACCGCACATAAAGCGCGAGCAAGAAGTCAGCGGACTCAACCCCTACACAGGATTGAAGTCCGATTAGACACTTGCTGGCACAACACCGCAACTGGGTGTGTCAGAGGAACATAAATAATAATATTAAGGCACAAGAGTGCGTGCGGTGCCACACTGACGGACGCCACTAACCACCCAGGCTTGGGTCAGGAAAGCGCAAAACAAGCGCACAGCGCCGTACTGGCGGACACAGCAACTGGTAGCTGTAATGTGTGTTTCGTGCTGTTGGATAAGTCGGGCGCTAGAAAGCAAACATACACCTTCCGCGAACAGACATTCAATAGGGAGGGTTATTTAAAGAGCGACTTTCACTCACAACACACACACATATTTACAAGACAATACTAGCGCATGGCCGTGCGGTCATGCGCAGTTTATATAGCTGCAGCACAGGAAACAGCTACAGAAGTTTTGCCCTTTCAGGACCTGCCAAAAGGACCAATGGGATGTGCTGCAGTACCTGAGCATGTGGCCCTCGATCTCCAACGGGAGATCCTGCCCTGGGCATGCTCAGACAGCGAAAAGCAGGACTTAGATCCAGAAATGTCCACTCGCCACTGCCCAGCACTGGCTTCAATGGCAGAAGCAGGAAAAGCAGCAGTAACTCTTCGCACAGAGTCAGACTGAGCGAGACGCTGGGATCGACGTCCCTGCTGAGCAGACTCCACTGCGGCTGGAGAAGAATGGGAGACCGCAGCGGAGATGGATCGAGATTCCCCCTGTGCAGCGGAGGAAACTCGACTCCTAACATTACACCCCCCCTCCTAGGGCCCCCCCCTCCTTAGGCCTCGCTACGTTCGAAGGCAGCAATGAGCTGCGGGGCCCGAATGTGCTCAACAGGCTCCCAGGACCTGTCCTCTGGGCCATAACCCTTCCAGTCTACCAAATAAAAATTTTTGCCACGTACCACCTTGAACCCCAAAATAGCGTTCACCTCATAATCGTCCGTAGACGAACCCGATGTCCCAGCAGATGACTCGGAAAACCGGGACATATACACGGGTTTCAAGAGGGACACATGAAAGGTGTCGGTGATACCCAGGCGTGGCGGAAGGGCCAAACGGTAGACCACATGATTAACCTGCTCGAGGACCTTGAATGGGCCCAAGTAGCGAGGAGCAAATTTAGTGGACTCAACTCGCAGCCTGATGTTACGGTCGGAGAGCCACACTAAATCGCCAGGAGCAAAGGTCGGGGCAGGGCGCCGATGTGCATCGGCGGAGGACCTCATTCTCTCCTTCGAGGCCCGAATGGCATCCTGAGTGCGGTCCCAAATGTCCCGTGCCTCCACTGCCCAGTCTGCCACCCTGGAGTCAGCAGAGGACACGGGCATAGGCACAGGAACCCACGGATGCTGGCCGTAATTAAGGAGGAAAGGAGTCTGACCGGTGGAGTCGGCTACAGCGTTATTAAGGGCGAACTCTGCCCATGGTAATAAAGATGCCCAGTCATCCTGCCTGGCAGAAACAAAATGTCGTAGATATGTGACCAGAGTCTGATTGGCCCTCTCTACCAACCCATTCGTCTCGGGATGATATGCGGAAGAGAGATTTAACTCAATGCTGAGAAGACGCAGAGCTCTCTCCAGAACCGAGACGCAAACTGCGGACCCCGGTCACTGACAATTTTGTCTGGCATGCCGTGTAGGCGGAAGATGTGTCTTATGAACAACGCTGCCAAGGCCCGTGCAGAAGGTAACCGTGGGAGCGGCACCAAATGCACCATTTTCGAGAAATGATCGATGATGACCCAAATGATGGTACAGCCGCGAGACTTGGGCAAACCCACTACAAAGTCCATCCCGACCATCTCCCAGGGCCTGTCTGCCACCGGCAAGGGATAGAGTAACCCAGACGGCCGTTGTCGAGGAGACTTATTTTTGGCGCATGAGACACACGCCAGAATGTAATCTCTGACATCTCGGAGCATATGCGGCCACCAGTACGTCCTCGCCAGCAGCTCAGATGTCCTTTTTGTCCCAAAGTGTCCACCCACCCTGGAGGAATGAGCCCAAG
Source organism: Ranitomeya imitator (assembly GCF_032444005.1). Lineage (NCBI taxonomy): Eukaryota > Metazoa > Chordata > Amphibia > Anura > Dendrobatidae > Ranitomeya > Ranitomeya imitator. The sequence goes on from NC_091282.1 coordinate 357,121,416, forward strand.
AGAGAACCTCCGGTCGCAAATTTATGGGCACAAAAGTCTTGCCCGGAGGCACAGACTCAAGCGACACTTGGAGCCACGGTTCTCAAGCTCTCAGAAGGAACAATAAGCCGAGGCTCTCCTTCCTCCTCCTCAGATGACACAACATAGCGAGAAAGAGCATCAGCTCGGATATTCTTCTCCCCAGCGAGATAATGGAGGGTGAAGTGGAATCGGGAGAAGAATAAGGACCATCTGGCCTGGCGAGAATTTAGCCGCTAGGCTGTTTGCAAATAGAGCAAATTTTTGTGGTCTGTAAAAACTTGAAAGGGAAAACGAGCCCCCTCCAAGAGATGTCTCCACTCTGAGAAAGCCAATTTCATCGCTAGCAACTCCCTGTCCCCGATGGAATAATTCCTCTCCACTGGTGTGAAGGTCTTGGAGCAGAAGAAGCACGGATGCTTCCGACCTTGAGCATCCTTTTGGAAGAGGACTGCTCCAGCACCAACGGAAGAGGCATCCACCTCCATTATAAATGGCTTATCGACATCGGGACGATGTAGGATGGGAGCGCTAGCAAAATGAGACTTAGTAGAAGAAAAGGCCTTGGAGACCTCTTCAGACCACACTTTGGGATTTGCTCCCTTCTTGGTGAGGGCTACCAAGGGAGCTACCAAAGTTGAGAAATGGGGAATGAACTGGCGGTAATAATTAATGAACCCCATAAAGCGCTGCACCGCTTTAAGTGAATGGGGTTCTTGCCAGTCCATCACAGCGTGTAGTTTGGCAGGATCCATAGCCAATCCCTGGGCAGAGATGATATAGCCCAGGAAAGGTAAAGACTCCTGCTCAAACACACACTTCTCCAACTTTGCGTAAAGAGAGTTTGCCCGTAAGAGGTCGAAGACTCTGCCAACATCTCTCCGGTGGGAGTCAATATCTGGAGAGAAGATGAGAATATCATCCAGATAGACTACGACCGAGGTGGAAAGCATATCCCGGAAGATGTCGTTGACAAAGTCTTGGAAAACGGCTGGGGCATTACAGAGCCCGAAGGGCATCACCAGATACTCATAGTGCCCATCTCTGGTGTTAAACGCCGTCTTCCATTCGTCCCCCTCACGGATGCGAATCAGGTTATAAGCTCCCCGCAGGTCTAATTTGGTAAATACCTTAGCTCCCCGTAGCCTATCAAAAAGCTCAGAAATCAGGGGCAGCGGGTACTTATTCTTAACGGTGATGGCGTTAAGACCCCTGTAGTCTATGCAAGGACGCAACTCTCCATTCTTCTTCTGTACGAAGAAGAACCCTGCCCCTGCTGGTGACACTGACTTCCTAATAAACCCTCTTGCCAAATTCTCCTGGATGTACTGGGACATAGCCTCCGTTTCCGGGAGAGAGAGGGGATAGACACGTCCCCGAGGAGGTTCTGCTCCAGGCAAGAGATCTATAGGACAGTCATAGGGACGGTGAGGCGGAAGGGTCTCCGCGGCCTTTTTGGAGAAGACGTCTGCATAAGACCAATAGTATTTGGGGAGAGTAGAGAGATCTGCGGGCATCTCAGTGGTGGAAACCTGAACGCACTCTTTCACACATCTGCCCTTACAGGATTCACTCCAACCCAATATCCTCCCAGAGGTCCACTCAATATGTGGGGAGTGGAAACGGAGCCAGGGTATTCCCAGCAGAATCTCATCCACTCCCTCGGGAAGGACAAGAAGGGAAATAATCTCCTGGTGGGATGGGGACATGGCTAACATGAAAGGGACAGTCTGATGTGTGATCTGTAGCGGAAGTGTCGACCCATTCACCACTCTAACGGTTACTGGTTTGGCAAGCATAACCAGAGGTACTGCGTGGCGCAGAGCAAAAGCAGAAGACATAAAATTTCCTTCTGCTCCTGAATCCACACAAAGCTCTACTGTAAGAGTGGATGTGCCTAACAGGATTGTCCCTTTAAAGGACAATTTGGAGGAAAATGCCACTGTGTCCAGTGAACCTCCTCCAATGGTCACTAGACGCGATCGTTTTCCCGACCGCCGTGGACATTTATTAGCGTAATGTCCCGGTTGCTGGCAATTTTTACACACCACAGGTACTCGAGCGGTCTGAGACCTAGGTCCCGCTCGAGAAACCTCCATGGCCTCATGGGAGTCAGACGCCATAACAGGAGATTCTAGAGGTTTGGCAAAGGTGGGAGCCAGCCGAAACCTCTGCCTACACTGGGTCCGCTCCAACCTCCGCTCGTTAAAACGGAGATCGATGCGGGTAGCTATAGTAATAAGCTCCTCCAGTGTGGCGGGAATCTCCCTGGTGGCAAAGGCGTCCTTTACATGATCTGCCAGTCCTTTCCAGAACACCGGAATAAGGACTTTATCCGGCCATTCCAGCTCAGAAGCTAGAGTCCGGAATAGGATGGCGAACTGGCTGACCATGGACGAAGCCTGAGTAATTGCCAACAATTGGAGCGCGGTATCGTGGGTGACACGGGGTCCCAAAAAGACCTGCCTCAGAGCGTCCAGGAAGATAGGAGCACTCTGTACCACACGATCACCACGTTCCCAAAGCGGCGTTGCCCACTCCAACGCCCTGCCCGACAAAAGAGACAAGATGAATCCCACCCTCGCCCGTTCCGTAGGAAAACGTGCAGCCAGCAGCTCGAGATGTATGGAGCACTGGCTCACGAATCCCCGACAACGCTTACTGTCACCAGCAAACTTGTCTGGAAGCGGGAAACGGGATAAGGTCGGAGCAGGGGTGGCAGCGGACAAACTGGCTGCAACTGCACTTGCAGCCTGAACAGCGACAGCAGTAACGTCCACAGCTGAGGTTGCACGCTCTAGAGCCGCCAACCTACCCTCCAGCTGTTGGATGTACCGCTGTGAACGCTGATCGTCCGTCATTACTAGCCAGACCTTGGCGCTAGTATTCTGTTAGGGACTGGCGGAACGCACCAAGAATCAGATGTTATGGTATTAGGTGCGTTCGCAGTCCGAGGTCCACCGTGCAGGTAAAAGACCCTGCTGCTAGTAAGACGGACTATATGGCGGTACTAAGTATACACACATGGGTTAACTTCACCCTGCGTGAAGGAAGCGATCCTGTTGCGTCACAGGACCGCAGTACCGCACATAAAGCACGAGCAAGAAGTCAGCGGACTCAACCCCTACACAGGATTGAAGTCCGATTAGACACTTGCTGGCACAACACCACAACTGGGTGTGTCAGAGGAACATAAATAATAATATTAAGGCACAAGAGTGCGTGCGGTGCCGCTCTGACGGACGCCACTAACCACCCACGCTTGGGTCAGGAAAGCGCAGACCAAGCGCACAGCGCCGTACTGGCGGACACAGCAACTGGTAGCTGTAATGTGTGTTTCATGCTGTTGGATAAGTCGGGCGCTAGAAAGCAAACATACACCTTCCGCGAACAGACATTCAATAGGGAGGGTTATTTAAAGAGCGACTTTCACTCACAACACACACACATATTTACAAGACAATACTAGCGTATGGCCGTGCGGTCATGCGCAGTTTATATAGCTGCAGCACAGGAAACAGCTACAGAAGTTTTGCCCTTTCAGGACCTGCCAAAAGGACCAATGGGATGTGCTGCAGTACCTGAGCATGTGACCCTCGATCTCCAACGGGAGATCCTGCCCTGGGCATGCTCAGACAGAGAAAAGCAGGACTTACATCCAGAAACGTCCACTCGCCGCTGCCCAGCACTGGCTTCAATGGCAGAAGCAGGAAAAGCAGCAGTAACTCTTCGCACAGAGTCAGACTGAGCGAGACGCTGGGATCGACGTCCCTGCTGAGCAGACTCCACTGCGGCTGGAGAAGAATGGGAGACCGCAGCGGAGACGGATCGAGATTCCCCTGTGCAGCAGAGGAAACTCGACTCCTAACAGCCACCACTACAGGGTAAGTGAGAAGAGCTGGGCAAAGTGCCAAAATTGACGCATCTAATAAATGCGCCTTTTCTTGGCAGCTGCGGGTTGCTAATTTTAAGCTGGGGGGACCAATATCCATAGCCCTTTACGAGCCTGGGAATACCAGCCCCCATCTGTCTGATGTACAGTACAGACCAAAAGTTTGGACACACATTCTCGTTTAAAGATTTTTCTGTATTTTCATGACTATGAAAATTGTACATTCACACTGAAGGCATCAAAACTGTGAATTAACACATGTGAAATTATATACTTAACAAAAAAGTGTGAAAAAACTGAAAGTATGTCTTATATTCTAGGTTATTCAAAGTAGCCACCCTTTGCTTTGATGACTGCTTTGCTCACTCTTGGCATTCTCTTGATGAGCTTCAAGAGGTAGTCACCGGGAATGGTCTTCCAACAATCTTGAAGCAGTTCCCAGAAATGCTTAGCACTTGTTGGCCCTTTTGCCTTTACTCTGCGGTCCAGCTCACCCCAAACCATCTTAATTGGATACAGGTCTGGTGACTGTGGAGGCCAGGTCATCTGGCGTAGCATCCCATCACTCTCCTTCTTGGTCAAATAGCCCTTACACAGCCTGGAGGTGTGTTTGGGGGTCATTGTGCTGTTGAAAAATAAATGATGGTCCAACTAAATGCAAACCGGATGGAATAGCATGCCACTGCAAGATGCTGTGGTAGCCATGCTGGTTCAGTATGCCTTCACTTTTGAATAAATCCCCAACAGTGTCACCAGCAAAGCACCCCCACACCATCACACCTCCTCCTCCATGCTTCACTGTGGGAACCAAGTATGTAGAGTCCATCTGTTCACCTTTTCTGCATCGCACAAAAGTGGTTGGAACCAAAGATCTTAAATTTGGACTCATCAGACCAAAGCACAGATTTTCACTGGTCTAATATCCATTCCTTGTGTTCTTTAGCCCAAACAAGTCTCTTCTGCTTGTTGCCTGTCCTTAGCAGTGGTTTCCTAGCAGCTATTTTACCATGAAGGACTGCTGCACAAGTCTCCTCTTAACAGTTGTTGTAGAGATGTGTCTGCTGCTAGAACTCTGTGTGGCATTGACCTAGTCTCTAATCTGAGCTGCTGTTAACCTGCGATTTCTGAGGCTGGTGACTCAGATAAACGTATCCCCAGAAGCAGAGGTGACTCTTGGTCTTACTTTTCTGGGGTGGTCCTCATGTGAACCAGTTTTTTTGTAGCGCTTGATGGTTTTTGCCACTGCACTTGGGGACACTTTCAAAGTATTCCCAATTGTTCGGACTGACTGACCATCATTTCTTAATGTAATGATGGCCACTCGTTTTTCTTTACTTAGCTGCTTTTTTCTTGCCATAATACAAATTCTTACAGTCTATTCAGTATGACTATCAGCTGTGTATCCACCAGACTTCTGCACAACATAACTGATGGCCCTAACACCATTTATAAGGCAAAAAATCCCACTTATTAAACCTGACAGGGCACACCTGTGCAGTGAAAACCATTCCTGGTGACTACCTCTTGAAGTTCATCAAGAGAATGCCAAGATTGTGCAAAGCAGTCATCAAAGCTAAAGGTGGCTACTTTGAAGAACCTATAATATAAGACATAATTTCAGTTGTTTCACACTTTTTTGTTAAGTATATAATTTCACATGTGTTAATCCATAGTTTTGATGCCTTCAGTGTGAATGTACAATTTTCATAGTCATGAAAATACAGAAAAATCTGTAAATGAGAAGGTGTGTCCAAACTTTTGGTCTGTACTGTATATATACAGTGGGGCAAAAAAGTATTTAGTCGGTCAGCAATAGTGCAAGTTCCACCACTTAAAAAGATGAGAGGCGTCTGTAATTTACATCATAGGTAGACCTCAACTATGGGAGACAAACTGAGAAAAAAAAATCCAGAAAATCACATTGTCTGTTTTTTTAACATTTTATTTGCATATTATGGTGGAAAATAAGTATTTGGTCAGAAACAAACAATCAAGATTTCTGGCTCTCACAGACCTGTAACTTCTTCTTTAAGAGTCTCCTCTTTCCTCCACTCATTACCTGTAGTAATGGCACCTGTTTAAACTTGTTATCAGTATAAAAAGACACCCGTGCACACCCTCAAACAGTCTGACTCCAAACTCCACTATGGTGAAGACCAAAGAGCTGTCAAAGGACACCAGAAACAAAATTGTAGCCCTGCACCAGGCTGGGAAGACTGAATCTGCAATAGCCAACCAGCTTGGAGTGAAGAAATCAACAGTGGGAGCAATAATTAGAAAATGGAAGACATACAAGACCACTGATAATCTCCCTCGATCTGGGGCTCCACGCAAAATCCCACCCCGTGGGGTCAGAATGATCACAAGAACGGTGAGCAAAAATCCCAGAAGCACGCGGGGGGACCTAGTGAATGAACTGCAGAGAGCTGGGACCAATGTAACAAGGCCTACCATAAGTAACACACTACGCCACCATGGACTCAGATCCTGCAGTGCCAGACGTGTCCCACTGCTTAAGCCAGTACATGTCCGGGCCCGTCTGAAGTTTGCTAGAGAGCATTTGGATGATCCAGAGGAGTTTTGGGAGAATGTCCTATGGTCTGATGAAACCAAACTGGAACTGTTTGGTAGAAACACAACTTGTCGTGTTTGGAGGAAAAAGAATACTGAGTTGCATCCATCAAACACCATACCTACTGTAAAGCATGGTGGTGGAAACATCATGCTTTGGGGCTGTTTCTCTGCAAAGGGGCCAGGACGACTGATCCGGGTACATGAAAGAATGAATGGGGCCATGTATCGTGAGATTTTGAGTGCAAACCTCCTTCCATCAGCAAGGGCATTGAAGATGAAACGTGGCTGGGTCTTTCAACATGACATTGATCCAAAGCACACCGCCAGGGCAACGAAGGAGTGGCTTCGTAAGAAGCATTTCAAGGTCCTGGAGTGGCCTAGCCAGTCTCCAGATCTCAACCCTATAGAAAACCTTTGGAGGGAGTTGAAAGTCCGTGTTGCCAAGCGAAAAGCCAAAAACATCACTGCTCTAGAGGAGATCTGCATGGAGGAATGGGCCAACATACCAACAACAGTGTGTGGCAACCTTGTGAAGACTTACAGAAAACGTTTGACCTCTGTCATTGCCAACAAAGGATATATTACAAAGTATTGAGATGAAATTTTGTTTCTGACCAAATACTTATTTTCCACCATAATATGCAAATAAATTGTTAAAAAATCAGACAATGTGATTTTCTGGATTTTTTTTTCTCAGTTTGTCTCCCATAGTTGAGGTCTACCTATGATGTAAATTACAGACGCCTCTCATCTTTTTAAGTGGTGGAACTTGCACTATTGCTGACTGACTAAATACTTTTTTGCCCCACTGTATATTTTGATAAAACAAATCCTTTCTCAAGCAATGAATCAAGCAGTGCTACAGACTAGAGTTGAGCGACCTTGACCTTTTTAGAGTTGAGCCGGGTTTCGCGAAACCCGACTATCTCAAAAGTCGGGTCGAGTGAAATCGGCCGATTATGACGTAAAGTCGGGATCGACCGAAACACGAAACCCAATGCAAGTCAATGGGGCAGCATAGTCGGCAGTGAGTGGGGGCCAGGAAAACACCTAGAGTGCCCATTTTAATGTCAAAACCATCCATTCTTCTTAATGAAGCTTGTCAAGCGTAATTTACCTTATAATAATTGGAAGGCATTTGAAATTGGGGGTCATTTGGCTAAAGTTGTGGTGGGTAGGGCTGGTTCAAGTAATTAGTGGGCCCAGGAAATCTGGACCACGTCACGGCAGTGGAGCAGGGAGAGGTAAGTATTTCATCTTTGCAAGTGCTGTGAACCTGAGCAAGCAGGGGGGGCCCACTCGTTGGCATTGGCACTGGCACAGGGCCCCTCAAAGTACAGCGGTGTGTTTGCACGGCGGGGGCGCCTCCCACCGGCAGCAACACTTTTGCGTACTATGAGAGGCCCTGTGCCAGTGACGTCGCCAATTAGTATTCCTCCCCCCACCTGATGAAGGAACCTGCACTTTCATCTGCACCTTCCTCTTTGTCCCCGTGTAAGGTGGTATGGTATGCGGGAAGAGCAACCTGACTTTCAGCAGGGTCACAATGTTGTTGTGTAGCGTGCACGGGGAATGTTGCGTTATGGGTCAATGTACCAGCAGACTCATCTATCACTGGCTGGGCAATGGGCAGGATGAGGAGGAAACACAGATATAGGCCCAAAGAATAAAGTTGGCTAAATGCAGTTCAAAATTGGTAATACAGGAATAACCAGGGGGCATTGCAGTGGAGGACAACTGGAATGAGAGGCTGACACAGAGAGTAGGCCCAAATCAGTAAGTAGTCGAAATGCAGTTCAAAATTGGCAACCGTAGTAAACAGGCGGCACAGCTTTGTTCAGTGGAGGAGAACAGCAAGGAGTGGCAGACACCGATAGTAGGCCCCAACCCAACTAGTAGGCCAAATGCAGTCTAACATTAACAACTACTTAACGAGCGCCTGAAAACGGAATTTCAGGACAGGAAACCAGGAGAACAGCAAGGAGCGGCAGACACTGTTAGTAGGCCCCAAACCAACTAGTACGCCAAATGCAGTTGTTCCATTTAACCACAATTTAACGAGAGCCTGAAGATAGAAGCTCAGGAAAGGCAACCTGGAGAACACCTTGGAGTGGAACACACCATCTCTCTCCACCCCATACCCATTTTGTAGGCCTAATGCAGTGTAGTTTTCTACAACTACTAAACGAGAGTCGGAAGACCGAAGCAATGGCAAGGAAACCTGGGGAACACCTTGGAGTGTAACACACCATCTCTCTCCACCCCATACCCAATTTGTAGGCCTAATGCAGCCTACTTTCCGACAACTACTAAACGAGAGCATGAAGATCGAAGCTCAGGAAAGGCAACCTGGGGAACACCTTGGAGTGTAACACACCCTCTCTCTACACCACGGAAGGGCTGATTCTTAGGAAGGAAGGCTGTCGGAAAGAAGCAGGGCGCGTCCGAGGGTGATTATATTCTTATTAGGTATATACTCACCCTCGGACGCGCCCTGCTTCTTTATTTGTAATGAATGTTTATTTGCAATGTGGTTTTGACTTACTCTATTTTTTTGGTAAATAATGATTTTATTATTTTCATTGTTTTGCATCTTCTTGGCAATAATATAAAGAAGACGCGACAGGACAACACTCGGTGGATGCCATATCTGTGTTTTAAATTGAAAAAAACTTTCAGTTAACTACTTGCAGGAGAAAGTTATTGTAGCTGGTGGCCATTTTTAGTACTGTACCAGATTTTTGTTGTATGTGTTTGTTTTTAATGTTAAAATGTCTGCATTTGATATGTCTCCAGTATTTTCTTTTTTGTAAGCAAAATACTTATTTTTATATTTTCTGATGTTGGTTCAAGGGGTACACGGGCAGCAGTAGACAGGTCAGTGGAGGCCTAGTGGAAGGAGGGACCGCAGACAGGCTTCGAAGCCCTAACATAATAAATTGGGCTGGCTGTAGGCAATTTAAAATTGGTTCCAGGGGAACACGGGTGGCAGTAGACAGGTCAGTGAAGGCCTAGTGGAAGGAGGGACCGCAGACAGGCTTCGAAGCCCTAACATAATAAATTGGGCTGGCTGTAGGCAATTTAAAATTGGTTCCAGGGGAACACGGGCAGCAGTAGACAGGTCAGTGGAGGCCTAGTGGAAGGAGGGACCGCAGACAGGCTTCGAAGCCCTAACATAATAAATTGGGCTGGCTGTAGGCAATTTAAAATTGGTTCCAGGGGAACACGGGCAGCAGTAGACAGGTCAGTGGAGGCCTAGTGGAAGGAGGGACCGCAGACAGGCTTCGAAGCCGTAACATAATAAATTGGGCTGGCTGTAGGCATTTAAAATTGGTTCCAGGGAAACACGGGCAGCAGTAGACAGGTCAGTGGAGGCCTAGTGGAAGGAGGGACCGCAGACAAGTTTCGAAGCCCTAACATAATAAATTGGGCTGGCTGTAGGCAATTTAAAATTGGTTCCAGGGGAACACGGGCAGCAGTAGACAGGTCAGTGGAGGCCTAGTGGAAGGAGGGACCGCAGACAGGCTTCGAAGCCCTAACATAATAAATTGGGCTGGCTGTAGGCAATTTAAAATTGGTTCCAGGGGAACACGGGCAGCAGTAGACAGGTCAGTGGAGGCATAGTGGAAGGAGTGACCGCAGACAGGCTTCGAAGGCCTAACATAAGAAAAATGTCAATACAATGGTATTGACAGTGCCAGGCATTGAAGGATGTCAGCGCATAGACTAAACATTGGTGGAGCTGTGAGAGAAAATTTTGCAAGTCGTAGAGCACTGTTTGACCTGGGGGGGGGACTGTCTTGTGGCCGGCGGTACAGGCCCAGGGCCCCTCATATTACAACGGTGTGTCTGACGTTGGGTGCGCACCACCACCGCCAGACACTTTATTGTACTATGAGGGACCTAGTGGCAGTGCCGTCGACCAAAAGCGGGCACACCCACCTCTTCAGACAAACAGTACTCTCACGGGTGCTGGCGCCAAGTGGCGATACCACGGCCCCGTGTGGGGACTTTGGCCATTTAGGGAGGTGTTAACATGTCGGATGCTGGACAATCAGGTGCTGCAAATTACGAGATTGGAAAAGTCGTTCAGAATAGTCCACAGGCAAGACCTTTACATAGGAAAGCTAGGTGTCAGCCGGGCAAGGTGGGGCAAAAGATTTCGAAATCCAGTTGTGGTTCATTTTAATGAAGGTTAGATCATCTACATTTTGGGTAGCCAGACGAGTCCTTTTTTCTGTTAGTATTGAACCTGCAGCACTGAATACTCTTTCTGATAGGACACTAGCTGCCGGGCAAGCAAGCTCCTGCAATGCATATTCTGCCAATTCTGGCCAGGTGTCTAATTTTGATGCCCAGTAATCAAATGGGAATGACGGTTGAGGGAGAACGTCGATAAGGGATGAAAAATAGTTAGTAACCATACTGGACAAATGTTGTCTCCTCTCACTTTGAATTGATGCTGCAGTACCTGTCCTGTCTGCGGTCATAGCAAAATCACTCCACAACCTGGTCAGAAAACCCCTCTGGCCAACGCCACTTCTGATTTCTGCCCCTCTAACACCTCTGGTCTGCTGGCCCCTGCAGCTCGTGTTAGAACGATCACGGGCGCTATGTGCAGGGAATGCCTGAAGCAAACGGTCAACAAGAGTTGATTGTTTGGTTGCTAATATTAGTTCCAAGTTCTCATGTGGCATTATATTTTGCAATTTGCCTTTATAGCGAGGATCAAGGAGGCAGGCCAACCAGTAATCGTCATCGTTCATCATTTTTGTTATGCGTGTGTCCCTTTTGAGGATACGTAAGGCATAATCCGCCATGTGGCCCAAAGTTCCAGTTCTCAAATCTGTGGTTGTGCTTGGTTGAGGGGCAGTTTCAGGCAAATCCACGTCACTTGTGTCCCTCCAAAAACCAGAACCTGGCCTTGCCGCGCCAACAATTTCCACTGGCCCCGGAAAAGCTTCCTCATTAAAAATATAATCATCCCCATCATCCTCCTTGTCCTCCTCCTCCTGTTCGCCCGCTACCTCGTCCTGTACACTGCCCTGGCCAGACAATGGCTGACTGTCATCAAGGCTTTCCTCTTCCTCAGCTGCAGACGCCTGATCCTTTATGTGCGGCAAACTTTGCATCAGCAGACGCATTAGGGGGATGCTCATGCTTATTATGGCGTTGTCTGCACTAACCAGCCGTGTGCATTCCTCAAAACACTGAAGGACTTGACACGTCTTGAATCTTCGACCACTGCACACCTGACAACTCCATGTCTGCCATCCTACTGCCTGCCCGTGTATGTGTATCCTCCCACAAAAACATAACAGCCCGCCTCTGTTCACACAGTCTCTGAAGCATGTGCAGTGTTGAGTTCCACCTTGTTGCAACGTCTATGATTAGGCGATGCTGGGGAAGGTTCAAAGAACGCTGATAGGTCTGCATACGGCTGGAGTGTACGGGCGAACGGCGGATATGTGAGCAAAGTCCACGCACTTTGAGGAGCAGGTCGGATAACCCCGGATAACTTTTCAGGAAGCACTGCACCACCAGGTTTAAGGTGTGAGCCAGGCAAGGAATGTGTTTCAGTTGGGAAAGGGAGATGGCAGCCATGAAATTCCTTCCGTTATCACTCACTACCTTGCCTGCCTCAAGATCTACAGTGCCCAGCCACGACTGCGTTTCTTTCTGCAAGAACTCGGACAGAACTTCAGCGGTGTGTCTGTTGCCGCCCAAACACTTCATAGCCAATACAGCCTGCTGACGTTTGCCAGTAGCTGCCCCATAATGGGAGACCTGGTGTGCAACAGTGGCAGCTGCGGATGGAGTGGTTGTGCGACTGCGGTCTGTGGACGAGGTCTCGCTTCTGCAGGAGGACGAGGAGGAGGAGGAGGGGGTGCGAACGGCTACAGCCAACTGTTTCCTAGACCGTGGGCTAGGCAGAACTGTCCCAAACTTGCTGTCCCCTTTGGACCCTGCATCCACCACATTTACCCAGTGTGCCGTGATGGACACGTAACGTCCCTGGCCATGCCTACTGGTCCATGCATCTGTTGTCAGGTGCACCTTTGTGCTCACAGATTGCCTGAGTGCATGGACGATGCGCTCTTTAACATGCTGGTGTAGGGCTGGGATGGCTTTTCTGGAAAAAAAGTGTCGACTGGGTAGCTCGTAGCGTGGTGCAGCGTAGTCCATCATGGCTTTGAAAGCTTCGCTTTCAACTAACCGGTAGGGCATCATCTCTAATGAGATTAGTCTAGCTATGTGGGCGTTCAAACCCTGTGTACGCGGATGCGAGGCTAAGTACTTCCTTTTTCTAACCATAGTCTCATGTAGGGTGAGCTGGACTGGAGAGCTGGAGATCGTGGAACTAGCGGGGGTGCCGGTGGACATGGCAGACTGAGAGACGGTGGGAGATGGTATTGTTGCCGCCGGTGCCCTAGATGCAGTGTTTCCTACTACGAAACTGGTGATTCCCTGACCCTGACTGCTTTGGCCTGGCAAAGAAACCTGCACAGATACTGCAGGTGGTGCAGAAAATGGTGGCCCTACACTGCCGGAAGGGATGTTGCGTTGATGACTAGCTTCATTGGCCGAGGGTGCTACAACCTTAAGGGACGTTTGGTAGTTAGTCCAAGCTTGCAAATGCATGGTGGTTAAATGTCTATGCATGCAACTTGTATTGAGACTTTTCAGATTCTGCCCTCTGCTTAAGGTAGTTGAACATTTTTGACAGAAGACTTTGCGCTGATCAATTGGATGTTGTTTAAAAAAATGCCAGACTGCACTCTTTCTAGCATCGGATACCTTTTCAGGCATTGCAGACTGAGCTTTAACCGGATGGCCACGCTGTCCTCCAACAGGTTTTGACTTTGCCACGCGTTTTGGGCAAGATACGGGCCCGGCAGATGGAACCTGTTGCGATGTTGATGCCTGCTGCGGCCCCTCCTCCTCCGCTTCAGAACTGCTGCCGCCTGCACCCTGTTCCCCCAATGGCTGCCAATCGGGGTCAAGAACTGGGTCATCTATTACCTCTTCTTGTAGCTCGTGTGCAACTTCGTCTGTGTCACCGTGTCGGTCGGTGGTATAGCGTTCGTGATGGGGCAACATAGTCTCATCAGGGTCTGATTCTTGATCAGCACCCTGCGAGGGCAATGTTGTGGTCTGAGTCAAAGGACCAGCATAGTAGTCTGGCTGTGGCTGTGCATCAGTGCACTCCATGTCAGATTCAACTTGTAATGGGCATGGACTGTTAACTGCTTCACTTTCTAAGCCAGGGACGGTATGTGTAAAGAGCTCCATGGAGTAACCCGTTGTGTCGCCTGCTGCATTCTTCTCTGTTGTTGTTTTTGCTGAAGAGGACAAGGAAGCGACTTGTCCCTGACCGTGAACATCCACTAACGACGCGCTGCTTTTACTTTTACCAGTTTCACAAGAGGAGGCAAAAGAGCTAGAGGCTGAGTCAGCAAGATAAGCCAAAACTTGCTCTTGCTGCTCCGGCTTTAAAAGCGGTTTTCCTACTCCCAGAAAAGGGAGCGTTCGAGGCCTTGTGTAGCCAGACGACGAACCTGGCTCCACAGCTCCCGACTTAGGTGCAATATTTTTTTTCCCAAGACCACCTGATGCTCCACCACTACCACTACCCTCATTACCAGCTGACAATGAACGCCCCCGGCCACGACCTCTTCCACCAGACTTCCTCATTGTTTTAAAAACGTTACCAAACTAACGGTATTTGTTGCTGTCACACAACTTACACGGTGAGCTATAACTTCAGTATGATTTAGCTACCCCTTTACAGGTGGGTGAGACCACAACGAAAATCAGGCACAATGTTACACACTCTGTTGTTGGTGGCAACAAATGAGAGAGATGCCACACACGCAGGACTGTCACTGAGGCGCAAATGTAAATATTAATCTCCCACTGATTTGTTTGTTTTTTTTTAAAAGGGAGACTTTAGAAAAAAAAAAATAATAAAAAAAAATCATTTTTTAAGGAAGAATTTATAAACCAAATAAAATGAAATGATTGTTTCAGGGAGAATTTAGAAAACAAATTAAAAAAAAATAGGCTTTCTATGGCCCACTGAGTGAGAGAGGACGCACACAGGAGTCAGGAGTGGCACACAAGCCCAGAGGCCAATATTTATCTCCCACTGATTGATTTAGTGATTTTTTCAGGTAGATTTTGGAACCCAAATCAAGCAAAAAAATTAATAGGCTTTCTATGGCCCACAATCGGAGAGAGAGAGATGGCACACCCAGGAGTCAAGACTGGCACACAAGCAGAAAGGGCAATATTAATCTCCCACTGATTTGATTTTTTTTTTTTTTTCAGGGAGACTTTAGAAAAAAAAAATACAAAAAAATGAATTTTTCAGGAAGAATTTAGAAACAAAATAAAATAAAATGATTGTTTCAGGGAGAATTTAGAAAACAAATAAAAAAAAAATAGGCTTTGTAGGGCCCACTGAGTGAGAGAGGACGCACACAGGAGTCAGGAGTGGCACACAAGCCCAGAGGCCAATATTTATCTCCCACTGATTGATTTAGTGATTTTTTCAGGTAGATTTTGGAACCCAAATCAAGCAAAAAAATTAATAGGCTTTCTATGGCCCACAATTGGAGAGAGAAAGAGATATGGCACACCCAGGAGTCAAGACTGGCACACAAGCAGAAAGGGCAATATTAATCTCTCACTGATTTGATTTTTTTTTTTTTTCAGGGAGACTTTAGAAAAACAAAATACAAAAAAATGAATTTTTCAGGAAGAATTTAGAAACAAAATAAAATAAAATGATTGTTTCAGGGAGAATTTAGAAAACAAATAAAAAAAAAATAGGCTTTGTAGGGCCCACTGAGTGAGAGAGGATGCACACAGGAGTCAGGAGTGGCACACAAGCCCAGAGGCCAATATTTATCTCCCACTGATTGATTTAGTGATTTTTTCAGGTAGATTTTGGAACCCAAATCAAGCAAAAAAATTAATAGGCTTTCTATGGCCCACAATTGGAGAGAGATGGCACACCCAGGAGTCAAGACTGGCACACAAGCAGAAAGGGCAATATTAATCTCCCACTGATTTGATTTTTTTTTTTTTCAGGGAGACTTTAGGAAAAAAAAATAATAGAATAAAATGATTTTTTCAGGAAGAATTTAGAAACCAAATAAAATAAAATGATTTTTTCAGGGAGAATTTAGAAAACAAATAAAACAAAAAATAGGCTTTCTAGGGCCCACTGAGTGAGAGATGACGCACACAGGAGTCAGGAGTGGCACACAAGCCCAGAGGCCAATATTTATCTCCCACTGATTGATTTATTGATTTTTTCAGGTAGAATTTAGAACCCAAATCAACCCAAAAAATAAATAGGCTTTCTATGGCCCACTATTTGTGAGAGAGATGGCACGCTCAGGATTGGCACACAAGCCCAGAGGCCAATATTAATCTCCCACTTTTTTTTTTTTTTCCAGGGAAAATTTATAAACCCAATAAAAAAAATAATAAATAGGCTTTCTATGGCCCACTATCTGAGAGAGAGAGATGGCACGCTTAGGACTGGCACACAAGCCCAAAGGCCAATATTAATCTCCCACTGATTGATTTATTGATTTTTTCAGGTAGAATTTAGAACCCAAATCAAGCAAAAAAATTAATAGGCTTTCTATGGCCCACTGAGTGAGAGATGGCACACACAGGAGTAAGGAGTGGCACACAAGCCCTGAGGCCAATATTTTTCTCCCACTGATTGATGTAGTGATTTTTTCAGGTAGATTTTAGAACCCAAATCAAGCAAAAAAATAAATAGGCTTTCTATGGCCCACTGAGTGAGAGATGACACCGACAGGGATGGCACTCTAGCAGAAATGCCAATCTTAATCTCCCACAAAAAAAAAAAAAAAAAAAAAAGGAACTGTCCTTCAATTACTATCTCCCTGCAGTAATCTCAGCCAGGTATGGCAGGCAGCAATAAGGAGTGGACTGATGCACAAATTAAATAAAAAGTGTGGACAAACAAACAAGATAGCTGTGCAGAAAGGAAGGAACAAGAGGATTTGTGCTTTGAAAAAAGCAGTTGGTTTGCACAGCGGCGTACACACAGCAATGCAGCTATCAGGGAGCCTTCTAGGGCAGCCCAATGAGCTACAGTGCTGAGGAAAAAAAAAAAAATGTAGCTTCCACTGTCCCTGCACACCGAAGGTGGTGTTGGGCTGTGGAAATCGCTACAGCACAAGCGGTTTGGTGGTTAATGGACCCTGCCTAACGCTATCCCTGCTTCTGACGAAGCGGCAGCAACCTCTCCCTAAGCTCAGATCAGCAGCAGTAACATGGCGGTCGGCTGGAACGCCCCTTTATAGCCCCTGTGACGCCGCGGACAGCAAGCCAATCACTGCAATGCCCTTCTCTAAGATGGTGGGGACCAGGACCTATGTCATCACGCTGCCCACACTCTGCGTTTACCTTCATTGGCTGAGAAATGGCGCTTTTCGCGTCATTGAAACGCGACTTTGGCGCGAAAGTCGCGTACCGCATGGCCGACCCCGTACAGGGGTCGGATCGGGTTTCATGAAACCCGACTTTGCCAAAAGTCGGCGACTTTTGAAAATGAACAACCCGTTTCGCTCAACCCTACTACAGACATATATAGGGTGCACATGTCATTAATGAATTAATTAGCATAAAATTTCAAGCATGATTTGTGAAAACCTAATCACCATATTACATAGATTAAAGTACTTAGTGCAAATATACAAAATGTTTCATCAAATATCTTATACGTGCATAGTGATATATAGTGTACAAAGTTCTTAATATTGCAAATATCATTTAATTAAATAGTCGCAGGTGTTGCTCGCCAAAAAAAGACTTAAAACACACTCACATCTTCATTAAAAATACATGCTAGATCCTTGGCCAGCTCAGGAGTCTATTGCGCATGTCTGTGACAATATAACAACCTTCCCATAAATCCAAGTGTGTATGCACACGCGCAATGCGATGCTGAAGAAAAAAAGATCACCATATTGGGAAAGGTTCTGACTGCTGCGCATTTCCATAGTTTTTAAAGTATTTAAAATGTCATTATGGAACTGTTTTAAGGCGCAGAATAAACGCATTTCCCACATAGTGCATAAAAATTCACTTGTCATAAAATACCGCCATATACTGTGGCTTCTCATTATATCTCTGTCTTAAGGCACAGGATAAGTGCACTTTTCACACAGTTTATAAAAAAAATCACTTGCCATAAAATACCGCCATATACTGTGGCTTGTTATTATATCTCTGTTTTAAAGCGCAGGATAAGCGCATTTCTCACATAGTATACAAAAAAATCACTTGTCATAAAATACCGCCATATATTGTGGCACGATGCAGGTAATGTAATATAATAAATATAAGCACACATCATAAATATAGCATTAGAAAAAGAACAAGTTACCAAAGAAGAAACCCGAAAATTTATTTTACAGTTTCTAGAAATAGCATTGACCAAATATTATTTTCTGTTTGGTGATGACTATTACTTGAAATTGCGTGGAGTCGCCATGGGCGCCAATATAGCGCCCGCTTATGCAAATTTAGTTAAGAGTGTTCTTGAGGGGGATTTCGTCTATGTGTCCCACCACTTCAGCTATGTAGCTGCGTGGTGGAGATACATAGACGATATCTTCCTCACATGGACTGGAACCGAATTGAGGCTTATTGAATTTCATAAATTTATGAACACCATTGATGATACAATTAAGTTTACCTTGGTACATTCTAACAGCAATCTACAATTTTTAGATGTAGATATAAAAATTGAAGGTGATAGATTTGGCACACACAATTATATACCAAGGCAACTGATAAGAATAACCTGTTGTTGTTCCACAGTCATCATCCCAAAAAGATGCTGGAGGCTATTCCAATTGTTGAGAGTCAAAAGAATCGAGAATGACAGTGAATCACAGGAGAAATCAATGGAAAGCATGATTAGAAAATTCTCTAACAGAGGTTATCCCAGAAATCTATTGGAATGCCAGAAAAATAGAGCTGACCAAATTGAGAGAGAAAAATTACTATATAAAAAAACAGAGGTTAAGAGACTCAGTCAGATTTGTTACTGCATATTGTGAAGAAAGTCAAAAAATTGCTAATGTGATTCGTAAACATTGGGGTATGCTGAATAAGTGCTTACCTCATGTTGAGGAATTTAAACTACCCCCTATTTTTTCTTATAAAAAAAATCAGACAACAGGTACAAGTATAATGAGGTCTGACATTGGGTCTTTCAAAAAATCTGGCCAGATGACATTGACAGGTATTGATAGGAAAGGATGTTTCCCTTGCCTGTCATGTGTCAATTGCAGTCTGATGATCAAAGGCTCAAAATTCTCCCATCCGGGGGGGCGTGGCTGACAGCCGAACGAGCAGGACGTGTTCTCCCTGGGCTCCCTAGGCCGCAGAGCTAATTTGCCAGAATTAATCCCATATTAGCCCCATCCACCTATAAGAGAGGCATTACCAGTTTGCCCCTACACCCCAGAGGCACCATCGGGCCACAGCGTGTGGATTTCAGGCCCTAAGCCGCAGCACCTGCACTGGGCCCACAGCAAGGCCTAAAGCCTGAGGGACGCCGACTCGATCGCCAAGAAGAGCCCAAGCCAGCCTGCATCATACTGTGACGCCGATCCTGCCGCACCTGTGCTGGGGAGCCCACCCGCTGTGATCCCGGCTGCTGTGGTCCTGGCGCCGAGGGCGCAGCGGAGGAGGCCCCACGACCGCTGGTCTGCGCTGCAGGCTCTAGCCTGTACTCATCCACGCGCCGGTTGCCCCGGCGCTGCGGCGACATCACGCGGCCGGCCCGCCCGAACTGCCTCTTGTCCCGGAGTCCCCGGATCCCCCGGAGGCTCCTGCCGCCGCTGCGGTGAGTGGGGGCTCGGGGGTTCTGTCTCACCGGGGAGCGGCGCCTCAGATACGCCCGGTAGTGGGGGAATTCCGGCCCTGGACTCTGGTCCTCTGCTCCTGCTGCCAAGCGGGGCACTATCTGCTGTGCGGCCCCCCGTGCCCCCTGGATCTCTTTGCGGTGGTCCCGGAGGTCCCCCGCACAACTGAACCAAACTGATCTGAGGGGAGGGGGCTAGTGAGTGACCCCCCGCCCACCTGGGCTACCTGTGAGGGGGTCCCAACAGATATTAAGGCCCACTGCCTTCCCTGACTGGGCCCTGCAGAGCTGTCTGGGACCTGAGTCGAGGCGGTGGACCAGCTCCTGCTGAGGCTCCCCTGACTTGGGCTGGCTACTTACCATCATACCAACCCTCCCATCGCCAGTTGGTATTTATCTCTGACAATCCTCCGCCACGTCTCCACCCCAAATAGACTCAGCTTATAATATACCTTAAGACTTTTGGAATGCCTTAATGTGCCCCCCCCATATCCGCTAGGGGTCGCTCTGCAATATGCCCTCTTACTGACCCTCTTTCTTTAAACGGGATAAGAACCACGGAGCCCCTTTCCTACTCAACTCGCCCTCATGCCTAAAGCACGCAGAGCTAGCTCAAAACAACCCAGCAACAGATTTGCCACTTTAACAGATCTGGACGCCGATATGTCTTCTGGCCCCTTCTCCCAGTCAGAATCCCCTAACTCGTCGATACCTGAGGGTGCGGACTCTGAAATGATTCCAGCTTCAACAACCAAAACCCCTAATACCTCAACCTCAGATCAATCAGCCTTACTATCACAGTTTCAATCAATTTTACACTCTGAATTACTCAAAATGTCAGAAAAATTGACCAAGGATTTAACTAAGGAGATAAGAGAACTCGGTTCCCGTACCTCTGACCTGGAGGACAAAATGGACGCTACCCACACAACCCTTGCTACTCACGAAAAAGACATCGAGATGCTACACGACGAAATTCACACCCTTAACAACAGACTGGAGGATTTCAAAAATTGAGCCCGTAGGTGCAACATCAGAATCAGGGGCATACCCGAAACAATCACCGATCTCCAGTCCACTGCAACGGCTCTTTTTCAGGAACTAGTACCAGGAATCCCTATAGAGCGCCTAGAAATGGACCGAATCCATAGAGCCCTGAGCAAACGCAAACCGGAAGGTCCACCAAGGGATATCATCCTTAAATTACATTATTATAAAACCAAGGAACAGCTCTTACAGGCGGCAAGAAATTCATCACCGCTGGTATTCCAAGGCCATTCATACGAGCTGTTCTCCGACTTGGCCCCTACTACCATCGCCAAAAGACGTGCTATGAAACCATACCTGGAGGTTCTACACTCCAACAACATCAAGTACCGCTGGGGCTTCCCATTTAAACTGATCTTCTCTAATCTCGATATGGTCCACACAGTTCTCTCCCCTGAAGGAGCGAGCCGTTGCTTGTCTAAATTACAACTCATGGACCTCCCATCATCCCCCCCACCTTCTTCCTCGAGGCCTCAACCTGTGACCCTCCGTCCCAGACCACGTGATCCTCCTGCCCCCCCCATGATGTGCCAGATATCCACTAACTTTATTTCGTGCCTATACTACTCCATAGGCTTCTCTTTAAGACATCCTCATAGCGTAGTCCCAGATACAACACGCTAGCCTATACTTTATAATGTTCGTTCAATGGGACGAACAGTTCATATGTGTTTTTTTTTTCAGTTTATTGTTACAGGCGTTCTTGGAGTGTACAGCTCCACTATCTACCCTTCAGAAGCCGTTACAGCTTTCGCTTCAACCGAACTCCCGGACCGACAACGCCATTTGACTTGCTCTTCACTTCAGACAAGTGACTATGTTTATTACACGAGTTTATACAGTGTTTTTTTTTCTTTTTTTTTCCTTTTTTCTCTCTTTTCTCCTCTTTATAGAGTGTTAAGTTGTAGAATTCTGCCAGGCCTTTAAATGGGCAGCCAGGTTTCACATATTTCACTAGACCATATTAAGGCGTTAATTAACTATGTTTAATATAGTGGTTATTTTCTGGTCTCGCACTACGCCCTCTATTCCTAATTCCCCCGGCGCTATGGAAAGCCCACTCCTAACCTGCGAAATTGAATTTCCAGTTCAACTTAACCCACTATCTAGTTCACATTCCCGTTCTTCACGACATTTAAATATGCTTCATTGCGCCTCCTAGCAGACCCTCATGACCCCACAGTGTCCTTGTACACTGATGCATCGCACTATGTGCTTAGCCAACAACAGTCTCACCCCCTTCTCCCCAACGAGTTCTTCCTATCCTTTCTTAATGATAGTTATTTTTCAACCTACCCTCCCTTCCATCCCGACTACTCGCCCGAGTACACTCTACCAATTTGGTCCATCTAACAATAATTTCTCTAACTCGGTCAACGACCCAAAACTAACTGCCAACATAAGCAAGTTTAACAACCATCTATCATGCCATTAACGATCCTATCACACAATGTGAGGGGCCTAAATTCCCCCCACAAACGCACTAAGGCCTTCCGTTATTATAAATCCCAACAGCCAGACATGGTTTGCCTCCAAGAGACGCACTTCTCAACCAGCTCCTGCCCCAAATTTATGTCCACTTCTTATCCACTTTTCTACATGGCGAACGCCCCAAACAAAACCAAAGGCTTCGCGGTCTGTTTTAAAAAATCTGTCCCCTTCGTTTTTAAGTCGTCAGTGGCTGATAAGGAAGGACGCTATATCATGGTGACAGGCTCAATATCAGATGAACTGGTCACTTTTGTCTCCTATTACGCTCCCAACTCCCACCAAGCTGCCTTCTTTTCCCAGTTATTGGAATTAGTCTCGGAACATGCCCAAGGCATCACAATACTATGTGGAGACTCCAATTGCATACTTAAAGCAAGCCTCGATAAGCCCTCAAGCCCCCATTCCTCTAATCCCCCGCAGCCTTACCCTTCTGCGGATTCAACCGCTCTTAATAAGCTTCTCGCCCAACACCACTGGCTGGACTTATGGAGAGAGATCCAACCCTCCAATAAAGACTACACGTACTTCTCTGCACGCCACTTAGTGTACACTAGAATCAACCACATATTCGCTAACCCATCCTTCCTCCCAAACATCTCTAACATATCCATTCTTTCTACACCCTGGTCGGATCACTCCCCAAATCTTCTCACATGCTCGACGCTCCACCCACGGCCCCGTTCATTCAAATGGGCTCTGAATGACTCACTGCTCTCTTATCCCGATATTTCTCAAAGGTTGAAAAATCACATTGATGATTATTTCTCCTTGAATCAACATTCAGCTTCATCGCCAATCTCCCTTTGGGAAGCACATAAAGCAGTGCTTAGAGGTCTCTGCATTCAAGAGGCCTCCCGCAAGAAAAAAGACAGGAACGCGAAGATAGCTGAACTGGAGGGCAGGGTGTCAGCCTTAGAGTCTCAGATGAAGAACACTCCTTCACCAACTACGTATCGCGACTAGTGTTGAGCGATACCTTCCGATATCGGAAAGTATCAGTATCGGATAGGATCGGCCGATATTCAAAAAATATCGGATATCGCCGATACCCGATCCCAATGCAAGTCAATGGGACCAAAATATCGGAATTAAAATAAACCCTTTCTTGCCTTGTAGGTTCATTCTACATGAAGGAAAACAACTAAGAATAATGCCGGATGTATTTGGGGAGGTGGCGGAGACATTAAAGTCATAGAGGTTTATCCCAATCAAATAGAATAGCATGTTTTTTGGGTTTTTTTAAGACGTTCGGAGTGACAAAGATATTGACTATGTAAATTTTTTTTTTTATTTTGTCAGATATTGATGTTTCACTATTCCACGCCCTTCCCCTTCTTTTTTTTCTTTTTTTTTTTTTCTTTTCCCACACTTTCATCTTCATCATCATCAGCATCTTTGACATCAACTTCTTCTTCACCTTATTCGTCTTCTTCTTCATCCTTTACCTTTTTTTTTTTTTTTGATTACATTCTTCATATTCATTTTATTCAACTATTATTATTCTTCCTATTCTACATATTCTTTTTATTCCACTGTTATTATTCTTCCTATTCTACTTCTTCATCATATTCTCATTTGTGACAGGCATTCCCGTAGTTGTTATCTATAAAAGTTGGAAGATTACACCTTCCGTTCTGCCAGTCACAAAAGTTACATTTGTCCGCGTTCAGTTTGGCCTGCAGCATCAGGCTTTATCCAGGGGCACCACGAGGAGGAACGGACTCACCCCCATACACTGCTTAGTCTTCTTCTGCATATAATTTAGATAATATCTTTTGCTCTGATATTAAGTCTTATGCTTAATGTTCTTCTGCTCTTTGTTCTGCAGCCTCTTGTTCTTCTGCTTCTCGGTCTTCCATGTCGTCGTCTCCAGGGTCGTCATCTCCAGTGTCATCATCTCCGCCGTCGTCGTCTCCGCCGTCGTCGTCTCCGCCGTCGTTGTCTCCGCCGTCGTCGTCGTCATCGGGGTGGTCTTCCGGGTCGTCGTCGTCATTATCGGGGTGGTCTTCCGGGTCGTCGACTTTAGGGTCTTCAACTTGGAAATGTAGCAGAAGGTACAAGAAGGCTGAGAAAATGCCAAGAACCAGCTGATGGAACTGGAACTCGGATGGCTACCCGAAGGTTCAAGAGCCTATGGAACTACCGAGGACCAGCTGACGTTACTGGAACCCGGTTACTAAGCAGGAGGTACCCATGCTAAAAAGCACTACCAAGGACCGCCTGACGTTGGCGGAACTCGGATACCCAGAAGGAGGCACCTAAGCCAAAGGCTCTGCCCGGAACCAGCTGACGGTACTGGAACCAGGATGGGGAGCAGAAGGTACAAGAGCAAAAGACACTGCCGAGAACCAGCTGACGGTACTGGAACCCGGATGGGTAGCCGAAGGTCCAAGAGCCAATGGAACTACCGAGGACCAGCTGACGTTACTGGAACCCGGTTACTAAGCAGGAGGTACCCGTGCCTGAAAGCACTACCAAGGACCACCTGACGTTGGTGGAACTTGGATACCCAGAAGGAGGCACCTAAGCCAAAGGCTCTGCCCGGAACCAGCTGACGGTACTGGAACCAGGATGGGGAGCAGAAGGTACAAGAGCAAAAGACACTGCCGAGAACCAGCTGACGGTGCTGGAACCAGGTGGTGGACCTGAAGGCCCACAGGAGAGGAGAGAACAGCTAGGCCGCGAGGCAGCCGCAGTTACCGAACCCCAACAGTCCTACAGGGGGAGCTGGGCCTACTGGCACTACAGAACCAGCCTTGACTACCAGTTCACGCAGCCCACATAGGAAGCTCCTAAACTGGAGGCACCCTGGAGTTGGCTAACCCGACCGCACCACGACGGGGCAAGCATAGGCGTCTCAGTGAGCTTGACACAACCCGGAAACAGCTAACGGTGCTGAAACCAGGCTTGGCACGAGGGAGTACCTGTGTCAAAAACACTGCCGAGAACCAGCTGGCGTTGCTGGAACCCAGATGCGTTGCCCCAGTGTGCAAGAGCCAATGGCACGACCGAGGACCAGCTGACGGTGCTGGAACCCGGTTACTAAGCTGTAGGTGCCCGCGCTTAAAAGCACTACCAAGGACCGCCTGACGTTGGCGGAACTCGGATACCCAGGAGGAGGCACCTAAGCCAAAGGCTCGGCCTGGAACCAGCTGACGGTGCTGGAACCAGGAGGTGGACCCGAAGGCCCACAGGAGAGGAGAGAACAGCTAGGCCGCGAGGCAGCCGCAGTTACCAAACCCAACAGTCCTACAGGGGGAGCTGGGCCTACTGGCACTACAGAACCAGCCTTGACTACCAGTTCACGCAGCCCACATAGGAAGCTCCTATACTGGAGGCACCCTGGAGTTGGCTAACCCGACCGCACCACGACGGGGCAAGCATAGGCGTCTCAGTGAACTTGACACAACCCGGAAACAGCTGACGGTGCTGAAACCAGGCTTGGCACGAGGGAGTACCTGTGACAAGAACACTGCCGAGAACCAGCTGGCGGTGCTGGAACCCGGATGCGTTGCCCCAGTGTGCAAGAGCCAATGGCACCGAGGACCAGCTGACGGTGCTGGAACCCGGTTACTAAGCTGTAGGTGCCCGCGCTTAAAAGCACTACCAAGGACCGCCTGGCGTTGGCGGAACTCGGATACCCAGGAGGAGGCACCTAAGCCAAAGGCTCAGCCTGAAACCAGCTGACGGTGCTGGAACCAGGAGGTGGACCCGAAGGCCCACAGGAGAGGAGAGAACAGCTAGGCCGCGAGGCAGCCGCAGTTACCGAACCCCAACAGTCCTACAGGGGGAGCAGGGCCTACTGGCACTACAGAACCAGCCTTGACTACCAGTTCACGCAGCCCACATACGAAGCTCCTAAACTGGAGACACCCTGGAGTTGGCTAACCCGACCGCACCACGACGGGGCAAGCATAGGCGTCTCAGTGAGCTTGACACAACCCGGAAACAGCTAACGGTGCTGAAACCAGGCTTGGCACGAGGGAGTACCTGTGTCAAAAACACTGCCGAGAACCAGCTGGCGTTGCTGGAACCCAGGTGCGTTGCCCCAGTGTGCAAGAGCCAATGGCACGACCGAGGACCAGCTGACGGTGCTGGAACCCGGTTACTAAGCTGTAGGTGCCCGCGCTTAAAAGCACTACCAAGGACCGCCTGATGTTGGCGGAACTCGGATACCCAGGAGGAGGCACCTAAGCCAAAGCCTCGGCCTGGAACCAGCTGACGGTGCTGGAACCAGGAGGTGGACCCGAAGGCCCACAGGAGAGGAGAGAACAGCTAGGCCGCGAGGCAGCCGCAGTTACCGAACCCAACAGTCCTACAGGGGGAGCTGGGCCTACTGGCACTACAGAACCAGCCTTGACTACCAGTTCACGCAGCCCACATAGGAAGCTCCTAAACTGGAGGCACCCTGGAGTTGGCTAACCCGACCGCACCACGACGGGGCAAGCATAGGCGTCTCAGTGAACTTGACACAACCCGGAAACAGCTGATGGTGCTGAAACCAGGCTTGGCACGAGGGAGTACCTGTGACAAGAACACTGCCGAGAACCAGCTGGCGGAGCTGGAACCCAGATGCGTTGCCTATCAAAGATTGGCTTCCTACAGCCCCAACTAGCGATGTTGGAGCAAAGGGTAAGCAGGGGGAGCAGAGTGTAGGCCGAAGCCTGCACTGGAGTCAGCTTTGTGTGTGCATTGCGTTTGCAGGACACTTTGCCGGCTACACAGTGGGGGAACAGCAGGCGGTGCTGAACCCCACTAACACATTGGCTGGTGTTTTTCTCTGTGCAGCTAGCACTTCCGGGCAAAAACTAGCGTTGTTAGAGCCCAGGGTCAGCAGGAGGAGGAGAGGAGCAGAGTGTAGGCCGAAGCCTAGTTGAACCAATTTCAAAGGTAACCTTTAACCCCCCTCAGGTGTTGCAAGGTACAAGAGCCACACCTCGTGCAGCATTAATGCTGCTCAAGTAAAAGGTTGCTCTATTAATTTGTCTACTTGCACACGCTGAATGCAACACGTACACAATTTAGCCCATTCTACAGTCAAACTGTAGTTGAGGCGGGACTTGTATTTTTAAGGAGACGCAGCACAGGTGTCCCAAATAACGCCTTGGTGCTTGGCGCAGCTTCCTGAGCGTTGTTTATTGCTGTACAGGAGTCTGCGCTCTTGTGTTATCCCTTGGCAATGCCCTGTTAGCGATGCCCGTCTTATGACCTCATTTTATGTTGGCCGCTGCGGTTAACGATGGCAATAAATCCCAGACCCACAGTGCCTTTTCATAAAGTCACACTGCGGTGCTGGGATTCGTGGCCTTGAGCAGTAAATATTTTCGCCGCTCACACACGTCCTTACACCTGCTTCAGACTGGGCGGCCTCATCTGATCCCTTTTCGCATGCTGCGGCCATGAGGCCGCACAGTCTGAAGAAGGCGGAAGGAGATGAGTGACGACAGGCGAACATATGCACTGCTCGTGCCCATAAACCACACCCTCGCTGACAAAATAAATATGACAACGAGTGGCGTTGTTTCTAGCAGGGCGGATGCACAGGCGCAGCCAGCTAACCATGATGTCAAAAGACGGGAAACGCTACCAAGGGGGGTGCTGCGTATCATTAGAAAGGAAAGTCACACCTCAGGGACAGTGGAATGGTCTCAATGAGACACATTTTGTACGTGTTGAGTTCCACGTGGGCAAGTAGAAAAAGTCAGCCACCTTGTACAAATGCAGCAGTACTGCTGTACAAGGTGGCTATTATACATAGAAACACCTGGGGGTGGGGGGCAGGCTCCCTTCAATTTCAGTTCATGTGCCTGCGTGGCGTTTGCAGGTCACGTTGCAAGCTACACAGCAGGGGAACAGCTGGCGTTGCTGAACCCCACTGACACATTGACTGGTGTTTTTCTCTGTGCAGCTCGCATGTCCGGGCAAAAACTGGCGGTGTTAGAGCCCAGGGTCAGCAGGAGGAGGAGAGGAGCAAAGTGTAGGCCGAAGCCTACACTGGTGGCAGCTTTTGGTCAGTTGTGCCAGGGTGGCTTGTGCTGGACACGATGCAAGCTACACAGCAGGGGAACAGCTGGCGTTGCTGAACCCCACTGACACATTGACTGGTGTTTTTCTCTGTGCAGATCGCATTTCCGGGCAAAAACTAGCGTTGTTAGAGCCCAGGGTCAGCAGGAGGAGGAGAGGAGCAGAGTGTAGGCCGAAGCCTAGTTGAACCAATTTCAAAGTTAACCTTTAACCCCCCTCAGGTGTTGCAAGGTATAAGAGCCACACCTCGTGCAGCATTAATGCTGCACAAGTAAAAGGTTGCTCCCTTAATTTTGCTCCTTGCACACGCTGAATAAAACGCGTACACTATTTAGCCCATTATACTGTAAAACAGTAGTGGAGGCGTTACTTGTCTTTTTAAAGAAAAGCAGCACTGGTGTCGAAAATAACACCTTGGTGCATGGGCGCAGCTTCCTGAGCGATGTTATTTGCTGTACAGGAGTCTGCGCTCTTGTTATCCCTTGGCCATGCGCTGTGAGCGATGCCTGTCTTCTCACCTCATTTCATGTTGGCCGGTGCGGTTAGCGATGGACATGAAACCCAGACCCGCAGTGTCTTTTAATAAAGTCACACTGCAGAGCTGGGATTCGTGACCTTGCGCAGTAAATTTTGTCGCCTGTCCCTCATGTCCTTACACCTGCATCAGACTGGGCGGCCTCATCTGATCCCTTCTCGCATGCCGCGGCCATGAGGCCGCACATTCTGAAGAAGGCGGAAGGAGATGAGTAAAGACAGGCGAATATATCCACTGCTCGTGGCCATCAATCACACCCTCGCAGTCAAAATAAGTAAGACAACGAGGAGCGTGGTTTCAGGCAGGGCGGACGCACAGCCACAGCCAGCCAAGCAAAGATGTCAGAAGACGGGCAGCGCTAACAAGGGGGGTGCTGCGTGTCATTAAAAAGGAAAGTCACACCTCAGGGACATTGTAATGGTCTGTAATGAGACACATTTTGTACGTGTTTAATTAAACGTGGGCAAGTAGACAAAGTCAGCCACCTTGTACAAATGCAGCAGTACTGCTGTACAAGGTGGCTGTTATACATAGAAACACCTTGGGGTGGGTGGCAGGGTCCCTTTAATTTCAGTTCATGTGCCTGCGTGGCGTTTGCAGGTCACGTTGCCGGCTACACAGCAGGGGAACAGCTGGCGTTGATGAACCCCACTAACACATTGGCTGGTGTTTTTCTCTGTGCAGCTAGCACTTCCGGGCAAAAACTAGCTGTGTTAGAGCCCAGGGTCAGCAGGAGGAGGAGATGAGCAGAGTGTAGGCCGAGGCCTGCACTGGTGGCAGCTTTTGGTCATTTGTGCCAGCGTGGCTTGTGCTGGACACGATGGTGGCTACACAGCAGGGGAACAACTGGCGTTGCTGAACCCCACTGACACATTGACTGGTGTTTTTCTCTGTGCAGCTCGCATGTCCGGGCAAAAACTGGCGGTGTTAGAGCCCAGGGTCAGCAGGAGGAGGAGAGGAGCAGAGTGTAGGCCGAAGCCTAGTTGAACCAATTTCAAAGGTTACCTTTAACCCCCCTCAGGTGTTGCAAGGTACAAGAGCCACATCTTGTGCAGCATTAATGCTGCACAAGTAAAAGGTTGCTCTATTTAATTTGCTCCTTGCACACGCTGAATAAAACATGTACACTATTTAGCCCATTATACTGTCAAACAGTAGTGGAGGCGTGACTTGTCTTTTGAAGGAGATGCAGCACAGGTGTCAAAATTTACACCTAGGTGCTGGGCGCAGCTTCCTGAGCGTTGTTATTTGCTGTACAGGAGTCTGCGCTATTGTGATCCCTTGGCCATGTGCTGTGAGCGCTTCCTGTCTTCTGACCTCATTTCATGTCGGCCGTTGCGGTTAGCGATGGACATGAATCCCAGACCCACAGTGTGTTTTCATAAAATCACACTGCGTGGCTGGGATTCGTGGCCTTGTGCAGTAAATATGTTTGACGCTCACACATGTCCTTACACCTGCTTCAGACTGGGCGGCCTCATCTGATCCCTTATCGCCTGCCGCGGCCATGAGGACACCCAGTCTGAAGAAGGCGGAAGGAGATGAGTGAACACAGGCAAACATATGCACTGCACATGCCCATCAATCACACCCTCGCTGTCCAAAAAAATAAGACACCGAGGGGCGTTGTTTCGAGCAGGGCAGACGCACAGGCGCAGCCAGCTAACCAATGATGTCAAAAGACGGGCAGCGCTAACAAGGGTGGTGCTGCGTATCATTAGAAAGGAAAGTCACACCTCAGGGACAGTGGAATGGTCTCAATGAGACACATTTAGTACGTGTTTAATTAAACGTGGGCAAGGAGAAAAAGTCATCCACCTTGTACAAATGCAGCAGTACTGCTGTACAAGGTGGCTGTTATACATAGAAACACCTGGGGGTGGGGGGCAGGCTCCCATCAATTTCAGTTCATGTGCCTGCGTGGCGTTTGCAGGTCACGTTGCAAGCTACACAGCAGGGGAACAGCTGGCGTTGCTGAACCCCACTGACACATTGACTGGTGTTTTTCTCTGTGCAGCTCGCATGTCCGGGCAAAAACTGGCGGTGTTAGAGCCCAGGGTCAGCAGGAGGAGGAGAGGAGCAGAGTGTAGGCCGAAGCCTGCACTGGTGGCAGCTTTTGTTCTGTTGTGCCAGCGTGGCTTGTGCTGGACACGATGCAAGCTACACAGCAGGGGAAAAGCTGGCGTTGCTGAACCCCACTGACACATTGACTGGTGTTTTTCTCTGTGCAGATCGCATGTCCGGGCAAAAACTGGCGGTGTTAGAGCCCAGGGTCAGCAGGAGGAGGAGAGGAGCAGAGTGTAGGCCGAAGCCTGCACTGGTGGCAGCTTTTGTTCTGTTGTGCCAGCGTGGCTTGTGCTGGACACGTTGCCGGCTACACAGCAGGGGAACAGCTGGCGTTGCTGAACCCCACTAACACATTGGCTGGTGTTTTTTCTGTGTAGACAACACTTCCAGGTGGCAACTGACAGTGTTGAAACCCAGGGAATCAAAGAGGAGCAGAGTGTAGGCCGAAGCCTGCAGTGGAGCAGGTTGAAAGGGAACCTTTAACCCCCCCCCCCCCCCCAGGCATTTGTTGCTGAAAGAGCCATCTTGTACAGCAGTAATACTGCACATGGAAAATGGTGGCTCCGAAAATTATGCTCCTTGCAAACGCTGAAGTACACACTCATATAATGTGTCCCCTCACACCGTCAAACCATCCCGGAAGTGGGACTTTCCTTTGTAATGTGACACAGCACAGCCGTCATTCCAACCCCCTTGGTGCCGGGCGCCACCTCCTCAACATTGTTTGGTTCTGTCACGGAGCCCGCGCTGTAATGTTATCCATTGGCCATGCACAGTTAGCGGTGCCCGTCTTCTGACATCATGTAGGTGTCAGGCTGGCAGTGCCTGTGCGTCCAAGCTGCCCGAGATCCAACCTTGCAGTGTAATCTAATGTAGTCCCACTGCGGGCCAGGGATCCATGGGCAGTGCATATCATCGCCTCTCACTCACCTCCTTCCTGCTTCTTCAGACTGTGCGGCGTCACGGCCGTGGCATGCTATTAGGGATCAGCTGACGCCGCCTAGTCTGAAGAAGCGTGAAGAAGGGGAGTGAGAGGCTAGTATATGCACTGCGCATGGCCATGGATACCAGGCCCACTGTGGGATCACATTAGACGACACTGCGAGGTGTGATTTCGGGCAGCGTGGACGCACAGGCACAGGCGCAGCCAGGACGACAACAAATGATGTCAGAGGACGGGCAGCGCAAACTGTGCATGGCCAAGGGATAACATAACAGCGCAGGGTCCATGACGGAATCAAACAACGCTAAGGAGGCAGCGCACGGTGCCAAGGGGGTAGCAATGACGGCTGTGCTGCGTCACATTACAAAGGAAAGTCCCACCTCCGGGACGGTTGGACGGTGTGAGGGGACACATTACATGAGTGTGTAGTTCAGCGTTTGCAAGGAGCATAATTTCAAGAGCGACCTTTCCCTTGTGCAGTATTAGTGCTGCACATGGTGGCTCTTTCAGTAACAAACGCCTAGGGGGGGGGGGGACAGGTCCCCTTACATTTTAGTTGTGCCAGCGTGGCGGTCGCATGACACGTTGCCGGATACACAGCTGGGGATCAGCTGACGTTACTGAACCCCAATAACAGAGGAGCGACTGTTGACTGTGCACACAGCACTTCCAGGCACCAACTGGCGGTGTTAGAGCCCAGGGACAGCAGGAGGAGCAGATTGGAGGTATTGCCGCATACACAGCTGGGGATCAGCTGACGTTACTGAACCCCAATAACAGAGGAGCGACTGTTGACTGTGCACACAGCACTTCCAGGCACCAACTGGCGGTGTTAGAGCCCAGGGACAGCAGGAGGAGCAGAGGAACAGAGTGTAGGCCGAAGCCTGATTGGGGCAAGTTGAAAGGGAACCTTTAACCCCCCCCCCCCAAGACGTTTGTAGCTGAAAGAGCCATCTTGTGCAGCACTAAGGATGCAAAAGGAAAAGGTGGTTCTTTTAATTATGCTCCTTGCAAACACCGAAGTAAACACTAAAAATGTGTCCCCTTATACCGTTAAACCGTCCCGGAGGTGCGAATTTCCTTCGTAATGGGACACAGCACAGCTGTCATTCCTATCCCCTTGGTGCCGTGCGCTGCCTCCTCAGCGTTGTTTTAAGCTGTCACGGAGCCTGCGCTGTTCTGTTAGCCCTTGGCCATGCCCAATTAGTGCTGCCTGTCTTCTGACATAATTTGGTGTCAGGCTGTTAGTGCCTGTGCGTCCACGCTGCTCCAGATCCCACCTCGCAGTCTCGTCTAACGTAATCCCACTGCGGGCCTTGGAACCATGGGCATGCACAGTGCATATCCTCGACTCTCACTCCCCTCCTTCCCTCTTCTTCAGACTGTGTGGTGTCACGGCCGTGGCATGCTATTAGGGATCAGCTGACGGCGCACAGTCTAAAGAAGGCGGAGGGAAATGAGCGAGAGCCCGAGGGGAAGATATGCACTGCGCATGCCCATGGATCCCAGGCCCGCAGTGTGACTTAATCAGAAGACACTGCGAGGCGGGATCTCGGGCAGCGCGGCCGCACAGGCGCAGCCAGCCTGACACCAAATTATGTCAGAAGACAGGCAGCGCAAATAGGGCATGCCCAAGGGATAACAGAACAGCGCAGGCTCCGTGACAGCTTAAAACAACGCTGAGGAGGCAGCGCATGGCACCAAGGGGGTAGGAATGACGGCTGTGCTGCGTCACATTACGAAGGAAAGTCCCAGCTTCGGGACAGTATAACGGTATCAGTGAACACATTTTATAAGTGTTAAGTTCTGCGTGTGCAAGGAGCTAAAAAAAAAGAGCTGCCTTTTCCTTGTGCAGCATTACTGCTGCACAAGATGGCTCTTTCAGTAACAAACGACGGGGGGGGGGGGGACAGGTTCCCTTACATTTAGGTTGTTGTGCCAGCGTGGCGGTCGCAGGACACATTGCCGGCTACACAGCTGGGGATCAGCTGACGTTACTGAAACCCAATAACACTGGGTCGTATGTTTTTACTGTGCAGCCTGCACTTCTGAGCCGCAACTGGCGGTGTTGGAGCCCAGGAATAGCAGTTCAGGTGGTAGAAGGATGAACACAGCAGGAGACCTGGATGACACCCAATTACTTAATCAGGCAGAGGAGTGGCAAATTCCTGCGAGATCCAGGCCTGGTTCATTTTCAGGAAAGTAAGCCGGTCAACGTTATCGGAGGATAGTCGCATGCGACGGTCTGTTAGTACACCACCTGCGGCACTAAAGACACGTTCCGATAAGACACTAGCCGCAGGGCAAGCCAGCACCTCCAATGCATACTGGCTTAGCTCTGGCCACGTATCCAGCTTTGAGACCCAAAACTTGAACGGGGAAGAGCCGTCTGGGAGTACAGTAAGAGGGCAAGCCATGTAGTCTGTCACCATCTGACGGAACCGTTGCCTCCTGCTGACTGGAGCCGCCGGTGATGGTGTAGACATTTGGGGCGGGCACACAAAAGTGTGCCAGAGTTGTGCCATACTGGGCTTGCCTTGGGCAGAGGCATTGCTTCTGCTCCCTCTTTGGGCAGAGCCTCCCCCACTGCCTCGACGCACTGAGCTGCTTTGTAAAGCACTAGCAGCACTCCTCTCAGTTGGACAGGAGAAGATGATGGAATTCACCAGTGTGTCGTGGTACTCCCGCAATTTACGCTCCCGGGTCAACGCAGGGATGAGGTTTTGGACGTTGTCCCGGTAGCGAGGATCGAGGAGGGTGAACACCCAATAATCAGGCATGTTGAGAATGTGGTCGATGCGGCGGTCGTTTCTCAGGCACTGCAGCATGAAATCCACCATGTGCTGCAGAGTGCCAACTGGCCCAGAAACGCTGTCCCCTGCTTGAGACATGATCTCTGCCCGCTCGTCATCACCCCACCCTCGCTGTACACACTGACCACTGGACAATTGTGTCACTCCCTCCTCTGGATGGAGTTCTTCCTCCTCCATTGACTCCTCCTCATCCTCCTCACAAATTGGCCCCTGCGTACCCCTTTGTGAGGAACCACGTGGCGCTGACTCTCCAGAAGCTGATGGAAAAGGTGACTCCTCATCCTCCACCTCTTCCACAACATCATCCCTTAACCCTTGCAAAGTTTGCTGAAGCAGGCAGATAAGGGGGACAGTCATGCTGACTAGTGCATCATCTGCACTTGCCATCCGCGTGGAATAATTAAAAAGGACGCAAAACCTGGCAGACGTCCTTCATAGTGGCCCACTCTGTGGTTGTGAAGTCTGATCGGCGCTGACTGCGACTTCTTTGCGCCTGATGCAGCTGGTACTCCATAACTGCTTGCTGCTGCTCACACAACCGCTCCAACATATGTAACGTGGAATTCCACCGGGTAGGTAGGTCACATATGATGCGGTGTTCCGGAAGGCAGAATCGGCGCTGCAGAGCAGCAATGCGGGATCTGGCCAAGCTGGAACGCCGCAAGTGAGCACACTCTAGGCGGACCTTGTGCAGCAGGGCATCAAGATCCGGATAGTCCCTCAGAAAACTCTGCACAACCAAATTGAGCACATGTGCCAGACATGGGATGTGAGTGAGGTTGCCAAGGGCCAAAGCTGCCACCAGATTTCGGCCATTGTCACACACTACCATGCCTGGCTGGAGATTCGCTGGCAGTAACCACACATCGCTCTACTGCTTGATGGCATTCCAGAGCTCCTGAGCTGTGTGGCTTCGATGCCCCAATGAAACTAGTTTCAAGACGGCCTGCTGACGTTTGGCCACGGCTGTGCTCATGTCGGTCATAGGTAAACGTTCACAGGTCCATGTGGAGGTGGACTGTGACGGATCCTGCAGAGAGGAATCTGAGGAACTGGTGTAAGAGGAGGAGTCGATGCGTACAGACTGGATTCCTGCAATCCTTGGAGTGGGCAGGACACGTCCTGCGCCACTCGCACGATCTGTACCTGGCTCAACAACATTAACCCAATGGGCAGTGAGGGAAACATATCGCCCCTGTCCATGCTGACTGGTCCACGCATCGGTGGTGAGGTGGACCTTGCTACTGACGGCGTTCAGTAGCGCATGTTTTATGTTTGCCTCAACATGCCTGTGCAGGGCAGGGACAGCCTGCCTGCTGAAGTAAAAGCGGCTGGGCACCTTGTACTGTGGGACTGCCAATGCCATCAAGTCACGGAAGCTGTCAGTCTCCACCAGCCTGAACGAGAGCATTTCCAGGGACAACAGTTTGGCAATGCCTGCATTCAGAGCCTGTGCTCGGGGGTGGTTGGCCGAGAATGCCCGCCTTTTCTCCCATGCCTGTACTACCGATGGCTGTAGAGTAGACTGGGAGTGTGAGGATGACTGGGAAGGTGGTGCTGTGGGTGGAATTACACAAGGTCTCTGGACAACAGTGCCAGAGGTTCTTCCATGGCGATCCTGGGAGGAAGCCAAACCAGCTGTGCGTGAGCTGGAGGAAGAGGCAACACGAGCTGAAGAGGTGGTAGCTGCCGCTGTTGGTTGGCCTACATCTTCAGTCTGTTTCTGTAACTCCACCGCGTGCCTGGTCCGCACATGTTTCCACATATTTGTGGTATTGAGGTTGCTGACATTTTTCCCTCTTTTTACTTTCTGATGACACAGCTTGCATTTGACAAAACAAATGTCATCTGCAACTGTGTCAAAAAAGGACCAGGCACTGCAAGTCTTGGGAGCGCCCTTTTTGGCTTTGGAAAGAGACAGGCTCCTAACGGGTGCCAAAGTGGAGGCTACAGGCTCCGCAGTCTTCCCCCTCCCTCTCCCTCTTTGGCCCGTAAGGGGAAGCTCTTCCTCAGAGCTGCTCCCACCACCTTCCTGTTCCTCACGCCACGATGGGTCAAGGACCTCATCATCTCCACTACCCTCTGCCACCAACTGCTCCTCCTGGGTAGTCTCGGCAGCACAGTACGCATCAGAAAGCGGCACCTGAGTTTCATCATCAGATGCGTACTGCGCTGTGGTCACCGGAGGCACTGGCCCACCTGCCTCTTCAGAGTCAGAGAGAAAAAGCTGTTGGGCATCACTGCACAGTGCCTCTTCTTCCATTTCTCCAATGCTGCTTGGCTGGCCCCCTGTTTCCAAGCCAAGAGATTCAGAGAACAGAAGTAGAGACGGCTCCTGTCCTGGGCTCTCTGACTGCCTGGCCAATTTGGCAGGTGGTGAAGAGACAGATGGCTGCTCTCCAGTGCTCTGTGCCTGAGAGGATGTGGCACTAACTGAAGTCGATGCCGAGGCGTTAGCTGCCATCCACCCGACAACGGCTTCAATTTGGTCTTCACGCAGCAGCGGTGCACGGCGCTCTCCGACAAAGCTGCGCATGAAGGACTGTTCCCTGCTGAAACTGAGTGACGACGAGTCACCGGCGCCCGCAGCAGGCACAGAATCACCACGTCCTCTCCCTGCTCCTCTCCCTGCTCCGCGCCCACGCCCACGTGCCTTACTCCCTGCCCTCTTCATCTTGGTTGACAGATAAAGATAAGCAGAAAAGTACTAAGGCCTTAGTGTGCTTATTCCTGAAATGCTCCTCCTAACAGGTGTAAGAAACACTAATGTTGTAAAGTGTGGACTAAACTTTATTATTTTTCAAATGTGGCCTACACAAGTGTTAAGTTGTGTTTGGTGAACTTTACTTTTTTTTTTGTGCAGATCGGGCTACAGAGCTAGTTTAAATCACACGGAGACCGTGCAGACAGCCGTAAACGGCGCTGCAAGGCCAAAAAACCCTCCTCTAGGTTATCCTATGTAGTGTTTTTCCACTATTTAGCTGGAGACGGGTGGAAAGACACTAATAGGATTTTTTTTTTTAAATTTTAAACAGGCTGCACTATTTGAAAAAAAGGAAATTGTTTTTCAAGGTATGAGGCAGTAACGCACCCTGAGCTGAATCCAACCGGCTATAGCTGCACACAGACTACAGGGCGAGCTGCGCTCACACAGAGACCGTGCAGACAGCCGTAAACGGCGCTGCAAGGCCCAATAAACCCCCTCTAGGTTATCCTATGTAGTGTTTTTCCACTATTTAGCTGGAGACGGGTGGAAAAACACTAATAGGAATTTTTTTTTTTTAATTTTAAACAGGCTGCACCATTTGAAAAAAAGGAAAATTTTTCTCAAGGTATGAGCCAGTAACGAACCCTGAGCTGAATCCAACCGGCTATGGCTGCACACAGACTACAGAGCGAGCTGGGCTCACACGGAGACCGTGCAGACAGCCGTAAACGGCGCTGCAAGGCCCAAAAACCCCCCTCTAGGTTATCCTATGTAGTGTTTTTCCACAATTTAGCTGGAGACGGGTGGAAAAACACTAATAGGAAATTTGAGAAAAAATGTGCAGCAGGCTGCACTATGAGCAAAAAAGGACAACTGTGTGAGGCAGTGTGAACCCCCCCTGAGCTGAATACAACCTGGTATATGGCTGCACACAGACTACAGAGTGAGCTGCACACACACACACACAGAGACCTTGCAGAACGCTGTTAAAACAGCGCTGCAAGGCAAGAGCAAGGTGAACAGTGAAGAACACACAGCGTTTTGCTAAATTAGCCTTTGGAAAGGAAAATAAAGCAATTAGCTAGCTCAACTGGCCCTCAGTTAGAACACAGCGTCCTGTCCCTAACTGAAATCACAGCAGAGTGAGCGCAAAATGGCGGCAGCGTTTTTTTATAGTGCTGAGTGACATCATTTCAGCAGCCAATCACAGCCTTGCCAGTACTTACATGCCCACCATGCTAAACAGGATGTGCCCACACTTCCAATCATTCCTCATTGGCTGCTGCGTTCAGTTTGAATTCTGGGAACTTCCGATTCCGGTATCCGATACGCGGGAAGTATCAGAATTCGGTATCGGAATTCCGATACCGCAAATATCGGCCGATACCCGATACTTGCGGTATCGGAATGCTCAACACTAATCGCGACCTTCTCCATGCTCGTACTGAATTAGATCTTAGTCTCACTGAGATCGCAGACCGGGCCATACGATGGTCACAGCAACGCTTCTACGCTCTCAACAACAAAAATAACTCTAATTTAGCTCGACGCTTAAAATGCCTACCCTTACCTAGGCCCCCTATTTGAATACACACACCTGCTGGTTTCACATCTAATCCACAACAAATTTCCCACTTTTTCCAACAAAAACTTAGGCAGCTGTACAAGGCCCCAATTACCTCGAACTCCGAAACGATAGAGAAATTTTTAGACTATTCCCCTTCCGGCCCTTAGCTCCGATTTGATTGAACTCCTCAACCAAGCCGTAACTCCAAGTGAAATCGAACTAGCCATTCAACACTTGAAAACCAATAAAACACCTGGCCCCGATGGTTTTACGGCCCTCTACTACAAAAAATATGCTCCAATTCTGATCCCCCACCTCACTAATTACGTTAACTCTTTGAGAGAAGGCAACAAGCCAGGTGCAGCTTCTCTAATTGCTGCAATTATCTATAATACCTAAACCCAACACAGACCACCTACTCTGGTCTAATAATAGACCAATATCCCTTTAGGTACCCTAATCCATAAAGATCAAGTGGGTTTTGTCCCTCGGAGACAAGCTTCAGACAATATACGGAGGGTCTCCCATCTGTTGCACCTCTGCAAACACCGTGACATACCAAATATGCTACTGTCATTAGACTTCAAGAAAGCCTTTGACTCTATCTCATGGCCATATTTGTTTGCGGTGCTGCGGAGTTTCCCGACCACTTTCTCTCTTGGATTCACGCTCTCTATAGCTCCCCATCAGCCTACGTACGTTATAATGGCTTTTCTTCCACATATTTCCCTATTAGTAGGGGGACCAGGCAGGGATGCCCCCTTTCACCCCTGTTGTTTCTTTTGGCACTTGAACCTTTAGCTATTCATATGCGCCTTAATTCTGAAATTCAGGGAGTGGAAGTGGCGTCAGTTTCTCACAAACTTCTTTTATTTGCTGACGACATGCTATTACTTTTGTCATCCCCTAAGACATCTTTGCCGGCTCTCTTATATACCCTAGAAAGCTTTGAAACTATATCCAGCCTCCACTTAAACACCAGCAAATCCTACGCTATGAACATATCCCTTTCGCGACCTACTGTATCACTACTTCAGCACAACTTTCCGTTCCAATGGGTCACTGACCACTTGGACTATTTGGGGATTAAACTAACAGCTAACCTAGACTCCCTTTATGCGGCTAATTATCCTCCTATGCTTCGGAAACTTCGCCTTCTGCTCCAATCATGGGAGAAACTGCATCTCTCTTGGTTGGGCCGAGTACGTGCGCTAAAAATGACAATCCTCCCCAAATTGCTCTATCTATTTCGCGTTCTGCCTATACCCATTCCCTCACACTTCCTTAAAATGGCCCAAAGATCTATAGACACCTTTGTAAGGAGGGGAGGCATCCCGAGGGTTAACAAGGCTACTTTATACCGCCATCGCCTAAAGGGGGGTTTGGGAGTCCCCAACCTCTTGAAATATTACAGCTCAGCCCAATTAGGCCAATTGACTTTATACCATGCTTATAACGAACCCCCATTATGGCTATCCTTGGAAGCATTCGAAATGCAACCCAGTACTCTAGACACAGTACTATGGATCCTCCCAACTCAACGAAAACATATCTCGAACCCCATTATAAAGCATTCTCTTACAATCTGGGACACTTTAAAATATTCCTCACAACTGATCTCACCCTTTTTACCCCTCGCTCCCATTTGAGGTAATACCCTATTCCCCCCAGGCGTGGGAGCTATCAAAAGCTTTTATAGATGGGTCGAAGCGGGCATAACCAGGGTTCACCAGCTGTTCAATATTGACGGAATAATCCCATTTTCAGCCCTACAGGAAAAGTACCACTTCCCCCCCGGAGAAATCTTCCGTTACCTACAATTAAAAAACTTTGTCAACTCCTTATTAAAAAATTCTACCCCTCCTTACTCCATGACCCCTTTTGAACACAAGTGTCGCCAAAACCCACATGCCTCGTGAACTATTTCTCTCCTCTACTCATACATTAATGCCCCTTCCCATAGGCATTGTTTGAAATATACCGTTCGTTGGGAGTCGGACATCGGATCTACCCTGACAGATTCGGAATGGTCCCAAATTTGGTCCTCTTCTACTGGAGGAATATTAAATACACTCATGCTAGAAACCAACTAAAAAGTGTTAACCCGATGGTATCTGACCCCCGCTAGAGTACCTAAAGCAGTGGCTAACCACTCCCCAAATTGCTTCAGAGGTTGCAATTCAACAGGAGACATGTTCCATATATGGTGGCTTTGCCCGATTGTCAGAAGGTTCTGGATTAGGATATACCATTTGTTTTTTTCCATAGCGAACATTAACCTTAAAAAACCCATGGGAGGCGCTACTTAACAAACGCATCCCCAACATCCCTAATCATACCCTATCCCTTATCTCATTTATATTT
This sequence comes from Ranitomeya imitator, assembly GCF_032444005.1. Taxonomy (NCBI): domain Eukaryota; kingdom Metazoa; phylum Chordata; class Amphibia; order Anura; family Dendrobatidae; genus Ranitomeya; species Ranitomeya imitator. The sequence goes on from NC_091282.1 coordinate 357,162,383, forward strand.
TTGGCAGCGAAACAAACCATTGCTTTGGCATGGAAAAAACCAAACTTAGACTTTTCCGCGGTCAAAATACGCCTCACCTGGTACATGATCAACGAGAAATTGTCGGCTATACTAATGGACAAAGTTGGCAAATTCGAGAAAATATGGCTCCCTTGGGCGGAATACACCAATCATACCCCTTTTGCCACACCGGTACTGTACCCAACCAACTACATTCAGTCGGATTCAGAATAACCTACCATACTCTTCAGACGTTATACACCTCTTCACTCGGGCTCCCCTCCCCCACTCCCCCTTTCCCTTACTTTGGTTAGGTTGTATGATTGCATGTTAGTTAACCACATGCACTATTGTTCAGATTGTATGTAAAGACTTATCCTGATTTTTCTTGATTATCTTGATTATCTCTTATATGTAAACCGAAAACTTTCAATAAAAATTTATTGTTTAAAAAAAAAAAAAAAAATTCTCCCATCCAATCACTACTGAGGAATTCCATATCAAACATTATCTAACGTGTGACTCCGACCATGTAATTTACCTGTTGCAGTGTCCTTGTTCCTTATGGTATGTCGGTGAGACTACATGTGATTTCAAAACTAGAATTAATCAGCACCGACATACCATAAGGAAGAAGAGAATGGATTTGCCAGTCTCAAAACATTTCACTGAAAAATCCCATAAGGAAAAACAATTACGGTTTTGTATTATTGATACTATACCAATGATGAGGAGAGGGGGAGATCGTGTTCGATTGCTAAAGAAAAAAGAACTTGAATGGATAACAAAATTGAATACTTTGAGGCCACATGGCCTCAATGTTTATTTCAAGCCTAGTTTGATCACATAATGATGTATAAATATTTCTATAACCTCATCAAATTGACAGTTTGGGATCATGTTATGTAACTAATTTGATTAATCTGTTTTCTCTCTTTTTAATATTTCAGGCTTTGCAGGCCATGGGACAGCCGCATTCACATCTTCATTATTTTCTGTTTCGCTATATTGAAAGGGGGTTTTTTGTACTTTTTTTGTTTTTTTGAATTATGGCACTTGTTTGTAATCCGTAGCCCGGGATATCATAACTCTATTATGTTTTTCTGTTTATTCTGATTAAAAAATTCCTTTTGGACTGAGGAGGAATAGTCTTTGGAACTTGCATTATTGTGGTTTAAAATATTAATTGGTAAACGGTGAATGTAATAATTTCTTGTTACTGACACCGGTACATTAAACATAACTTCTATATAGGTATATATATGTTACAAAGCATGTTTAAATAAATGCACCATCATTGCATATCAATTGTTTAATGGCAAGGAATATTTTGTGCAAAAATGGGCTTTTGGTCGTGATGTGCCACCTTTGTGGTAGGTGGGTGGGTGGATTTACTCTCCCTTTCATTTTCACCTTCCATATTTGGGTGTGGGATGCCCCACTTGACTGATGGGGTTACCCCACACCTTGTGACACGGATGGACTTATGTCCTGACCTCCTAATTTATATGCCATATTCCTTGGTAACTTGTTCTTTTACTAACGCTATATTTATGATGTGTGCTTATATTTATTATTTTACATTACCTGCATCGTGCCACAATATGTGGCAGTATTTTATGACAAGTGATTTTTTTGTATACTATGTGAGAAATGCATTTATTCTGCCCTTTACAACAGAGATATAATGACAAGCCACAGTATATGGCGGTATTTTATGACAAGTGATTTTTTTATACACTGTGTGAGAAGTGCACTTATCCTGTGTTAGGACTAGCGGAACGCACCAAATAATTAGAAAGATAGAATAAGGTGCGCTCGCAGCCCGGGGTCCACCGTGCAGAGATGGAACCTGCTGCTAAGTAATGACAGACTATATGGTGGTACAATATGGATTCACACACGGGTTAACTTCACCCAGTATGAAGAAAGCGAACCCTGTTGCATCACAGGGCCCCGGTACTATAAAAAGAGCGCAAGAAAGGAGTCACAGAACTCTATCCCTAGACTCGGGATTAGATTACAACTAGACCTCTTGCACTCGACACCGCAACTGGGGTGTCTGCGTAACCAAAATAATAATTTAGATGCATGGGAGTGCGTACATTGCCGCTCTGGAGGACGCCACTAACCACCCAGGCTTGGGTAAGGAAAGCGCTGTGAAAGCGCACGGCGCCGCACTGGCGGTCACATCAAATTGACGCTGTTTTGTGTGTCACGTGCTGAGAGCTAAGTCGGGCGCTAGATAGCAATCATCCACCTTACGCAAGCAGTCATACACAAGGGAGGGGATAATTAATGAGCGACTTTCACATGTCAACACACACACGTTTACAAGTGTACACTAGCGCCTGGCCGAGTGGCCATGCGAACCTTTTATAGCCGCAGTGCTACAAGACCTTCCAGATGAACCATCGTACTTAAAGTTGGAAGGAGAAGATGATTTGTTACCTAACAACGAGAACTATAGACAGGCAGTGGGGGCACTTCCATACATATCAAGTATGAGTTAAACGAATATCGCAGCTACAATTGGAATTCTCTGCAGATATCTGGAAAAACCCCACCAAAAATACCGGAATACTTTTAAGAGAGTTTTTCGATATTTCCAAGAGACTCAAAACATAAATTTAAGGATATCTGCAAAATCAAAAACTCACAGGCTATATGGATGCAGATGTGGCGCCCCTGAGGTTTGGTCGCCACAGAGGTACTGCACCTCATCCAGAGTTGTGGGACTCCGCTCTTGGGTAAGGAGGGGCACTAACCGGGACTCCACACCAGCATCCAACACCACAACACTCCAGTCAGGGCATCTGGGTGTACCCTAAGGGAGGATGGCCTCATCCCAGTCTGGAGAGGGTAACTAGGTAGTAGGTGTGGGTGGAGCCGGTAGTTAGAGGAGGAGCTAATTAGGAGGGAAAGTAGTCAGTCAGTGAAGAGGAAGAGACTAAGTGAGACGTGGAGAAAGGAGCTCCCTGTCAGAGAGAGCAAGAGAAAGGAGAAACTACAGAAAGAAGAGAAAAAGGGGTCCTAGGGGCACGGGTAGTGAGCAATCCACCCATGGGGCCCGCATCCACGCTGATCATCGCCAGGTGGAAGGACCAGGTTGCAGTGGAGAATCGGCCCCCAAGACTATTGGAGGACTACAAGACTCAGCTAGCCAGCCGGCGGCTGCAGCATCTGCATGTGCTGCAGCCACATCCAACACATTTGCTGAAAAGGCAGCCACATAGGATCCAGGGGACTAACAGAGAGTGTCGCCTGACAAGATCTGAGGCTGCTGGATTCGGACACTGTGTGTGAAGGCGCAGGGCAGAAGGGTGAGAGCCAGCACAGCGAGACCGTCTGGAAAGGAACATAGAAAGGGGTTCTGGAAGGTGCACCCAATTTACTTGAGAGTTGGCTGGACCTCAGACCCGGAAGACACAGCACCCCAAATGGGGACTACAACTAAGAACTGTGAGCAAATGTGTGGAAACTGCACCCTGCTGTGTCCTCTGAATTATTACTGCGTCACCTGCCCTGCACTAAAACCACCATCATCACCTTTAACACCATCACTGCCCTGGGGTGTAGCTCTACCTGTGGAGAGCTGTAACAACACTGCTGCATCACCATCAGCCCCAGCGGTCTCTTCAAGCAGCGTCGGCTAACATCTCCTATTTGCCGAATACCACAGGTGGCATCACGAACAATTACCCTTTTCCCATTAACTTTATTTCCCTTTTCATCATCACTCTTTTATTGGATGCCCAGGGCCATGGACTGGGTCACCGCCGCCATGACCACCCCTGTAATAACCGTCCGACCCAGTTCCGAGTACCCCACAGCCCTAGCGGGAGCTCCACAGAATGAGCTTGTGACTTAACGGATTGTAACTCGATGAGTGGCTATATGTTCAGGACCCCTTCTGATGAAGCTTGATGTAAAACGTGCATCAAGGGGCTGTCACGGGTTACCGCAACAGGGAGGAGACAGAAGGCCGCAGCGTCTGATTCTATTCCTTCACTGAAAAGAAGCACTTCACCTTCTTTTTAAATTGTGTTAATTTCTTTTGGCAGAACAGGGGTTAATCGGTCATGTTGGGAGCTCTGGGAGTCAGAACGCTCAGCTGAGCCCGGTTAGCCACTCCTATCACCTATATAATCTGGGCCCTGACTGAAACACATAGTCAGAGCTAGCTTATGCTACATGGCTTGGTGGAGATTTGTTTTATTGGTTATATGAGAAGGAGTTTTGGAGGAGTTATCTGTGACTGTTGCGTGGGTTTGTAAGTGTGATAATTCCCTTCCCTGCTCTTACTTTGGTTTTTCCCCATCCTCTTCTCCCCAGTGCATTCCTTTGTTATATGTGAGTGAATATTTGTAAGCCTGGTATTTTCAGTAGCCCGTGGTTCGTGTTGCCTTATTCATCGGGTTGGTGAGCTGCGGTGCACGGCAGTTCCCCTCTTCCCTGGGTGGGGGAAGGGAACAGATGGAGGGCTGATTCAGGAGAAAAGGCAAGGGTGGAGGCCCTGGCATCTTCTCCTTCAGTAGTATCACAGGGAATAGGGCGAGCTAGGGTGCCCCCTTGTCTTAAGGACAGGAAAGTAGCCCCTGGTCCCGGGTTACCTGACAGCTGTGTCATGAGAGGGGCACTGGATGAGATATTACGATATTGGGTTGCCTGTCTAAGATTTGTTTGCTTTGTACCAGGTCATAGATGAATAAGTTGACTGACCAGCATATTACAGCATTAAGCACATTAAGCACTTTAGACAAATATACAGGGTGGGTCACTTACTTTGTGTCACATGGTTATCATTTGATTCCTATTAGGCTACAAGCTCTCAATTTGATATGCCTAATTACCTGTTTTTTCAGACCATATTGCACTATAGCACCTTTATCCGTCTGTTTCTAGCCACTTTGGCTTGCTTCATAAAGCCTTTAGTGCCTGCTTTAATGACCCCTGTACATTATCATCTGTACTGTGCTTTATAGACCCATGTACGTTATCTTCTGTACTGCACTAGATGTTTCATGGTGACCACCACCACAGATGATGTCCTGGGTTTCATGTGCTGATTCCCCAACATTGCATGCACATGTATGATTAGCATTGATCCATCTCAAACACTAGGTGGCACATGTATACCTTGTTTCTTTAGGAATCTGTGCATTAAGAATAATTCTTATTCACTAGACATCTTTCTGTAAGCCTGTACTATATGGCCAATTTATTTTGATCATTTATATACAGTTGTGTGAAAAACTGTTTGCTGCCTTCCTGATTTCCTAGTCTTTTGTATGTTTGTCACACTTAAATGTTTCAGATCACCAAACAAATGTAAATATTAGACAAAGATAACACAAGTAAATCACTTTTCACACAGGGCCCTGTAGGTTTGGATTTCTTTTTCACTTAATTATAAAGACCTTCATTCAAAAACTGCATTTTGTGGTCACTTGTGTTATCTTTGTCTAATATTTAAATTTGTTTGGTGATCTGAAACATTTCAGTGTGACAAACATGCAAAAGACTAGGAAATCAGGAAGGGGGGAAATACTTTCATACACAGGGCCGTATTTGCCACTAGGCACTTGAGGGCACGTGCTAGGGCGCCAGGAAGTGGGGGGGACAGTACCTGAATAAGTTTTTTTTGTTTTTTTTCCACCTGTGTCCCTACGTCATCTAGTGTCTGTCTGTGCAGAGCGGCTCGATGCGGGAGACTGGCAGGGAAGAGGCAAGACAGTTGACAGAACTGGAGCAGGGTAGGGGAGGAGGCAAGAAGCTGCAGCCTGAAGAATAGGAAGATGAGGAGAAGGAGCATCAGCGGCACCGGAGAAGCAGGATGCACGGAGGCAGAGCTAAGCACCCCTGGGCTGTGAGCAGCCAGAAGACGCTGTGCTCGGCACGGCCAGCTCTGTTTGCAGTGCTGGGATCACCAGTGTCCGGCATTGCGTCTCCTCCCGGGACCAGCTGAGCCTTGCTTCTTCCTGATACCTCTGGCTATTTCCTGGGGGGATGATGGAGCACACATATCCTTCCTACAGAGGCCGGAGTCCGGTGTGAGAGGAGATGTGGGTATTGGGGGCATGGAATGCCAGCACTGTGGGGTGGTCGGTACTGGAGGAAATTAGTGCCCGCTATGTGACTGCTGCATGGACCGGGGCAGGGTGTGGGCAGCGGGTACTAGCAGCTATACCTGGTCCTGTGGTGGAAGCTGGCAGCCAGGCTGGGTGCATAGTTTGCACGCGGCGGGCTACCATTCCAGTTGTGGTATATGAGCACTGGTGGATGTGCCACTTTCCATCTGTCCCAGCTGGTAGGGTGCACTGGCAGTGGCAGGCACTGTGTACTGGGAAGTGTTTGCAATGGACTGGTTGAGTACAGAGATATATACTGACTTGTACCTTGGTTACAATGGACTGCTAGTGTTTATTGGTTCTTATGGACTAGTACAGTATGCCAGGCAGTATCCAAAGGTTATAGTGGACTGGTACTGTATGCCAGGCATTATCCAAAGGTTATAGTGGACTGGTATTGTATGCCAGGAATTATCCAAAGGTTATAGTGGACTGGTACAGTATCCAAGGCAGGATCCAATGGTTCTTATGGACTGGTACAGTATGCCAGGCAGGATCCAATGGTTATAGTGGACTGGTACCGTATGCCAGGCATTATCCAATGGTCATAGTCTACTGGTGCAGTATGGTGCAGTATGCCAGGCAGTATCCAATAGTTATAATTGACTGGTACAGTATACCAGGCAATATCCAATAGTACTTTTTTCGCTGGACTGGTATCATTACACTGCTTCTCTCCTGGACACCTGTTTTTGCATGTGTCACTTGTCAAGGGAGCAGAACATGCAGAACTCTCATGAAAAACGTGTGGTTTGTAATCAGATTTCTTAAAAGGTCCAAAATGCAAATTCTCAAATGTCTTGTCAGTGTAGTGCATTAATTTGAATCACCACTAATTTTTAGGAAAAAAGGGCTACAAGGCTCGTGTCAAAAACAGCAAGTGCCACACATGTCCGCAAGTCTCATGAATGAGGCCGAACACAGTGCTGCCTTAAGACAGTGATCCGTTACACGGCAGATGCGGAAAAACTGCCAAATCTGCTGCAAATGGCAAAAATCGCTGATGTGAAAGTAGCCTAAGTCACTGCCGACAGGGTCTGCAATAGCCATACTCACCAGAGGGGGAAGCAGCACAAAAAGTGCCTACGGCAGCATAAACTCTAAATACGGCCCTTTTCACACAACTGTATTTATTTAGCGATCAGGATTTTAAAGCCTCATTTATGGGATGTTACTTCTCATCCAATTTACTGTTCTTTCATGGTTCATAATCCTCGACTATGAGTGTTTTTTAATTTTGTTTTAAATATTGTTCTGTGAAATTCAATAAAAATATTACTCTTGTATTCAAAACATTTGGGGGGTCTAGTTTTCTTTCTCTTTTTTTTTAGATTGCTTGATTTAAAGAGTACCTGTCGCTTTAATCTTTATTTCATAAGTCAATATTACACATAAAAATAAGCAACTTTGATAAATGAATAAATATATATGTATACAGTGGGTACAGAAGGTATTCAGACCCCTTAAAATTTTTCCACTCTTTGTTTCTTTGTAGCCATTTGGTAAATTCAAAAAAGTTTTTTTTTCACGTTAATGTACACTCTGCACCTCATCTTGATGGGAAAAAAACAGAAATGTAGGATTTTTTGCAAATTTGTTTAGAAAAAGAAAAACTGAAATATCACATGGTCATAAGTATTCAGACCCTTTGCTCAGACACTCATATACTATAGGGCTCGTTGAACAAGTATTAGTGCTCCATTACTGCTCAGTTCAGTACAGAGCTTAAGTATAGTCATGTGCATAAGCCATAAAGAGCTATCCTCATAATTAAAGATGTCCACCGGTCCTGAAAATGAAGCTCTGAAATGCCCTGTCTGAATTCAGCAGTAGCAAGACATGCGCACCACCCCTCCATTCATGTTCTATGGGACTTCCGGAAATTGCCAAGTAGAGTGCTTTGATTCTTCTGGCTGTCCCATAGAGAAAGAATAATGAATGGAGCAGTGGTAGGCATATCCAGTCAATGCTACATTCAGACAAGACATTTCAGAGCTCCATTGTTTAGTTCTGTGGGGATCCCAGCAGTATGACCTCCATCGATAGACACACTGGTGAACAATTTTGAATAAAAATTTTGTTGAGTTTTATTTTTCTGCTCATATAGGCTATAGGCATGCTGATTTCAAAACTACAATTAGTTTTCTTCACATCAGTTTTTTTTCTCTACAGCTTATCCTAATGTAATTACTCTAGGCTGGAACGAGGATAGCACTAATGTTCTTTTATTGGCCGCCCTCGAATGGGGAGGAGTGGAGGACAACCTTGGCGATTTGTTATTTACCTAGGCTGTTCAGTTACATGTGAGATAGTGTGGGAGAGGTTGTGTGCCGCTCTATATAGTGAAATGTATTCTGAAAGTCTGTATACCAGAGGTTAACAGAATTTTTTTTATTTACATATTTTCTTTCTTTCAGATCATGACTATCTCTGCTATTTCTCGACGTAAGTGCCTAGCCAGCTCTGATTCATTTTGTTATATCTGTGGTGGTTTCACCCCCAAACCCCCCCCCCCCAGTCAAAGGATGAACATCAGCCCATTCGTCAAGCAAGCTTAGTTTCCATATTTCAAAGTAAAACTTGGTCATCAAGATAAGTTTTGGTTACCTCAAGACTTGCAAGGAGTGTGCCAGGATTTAAAAAAGATGAAGGGAACACGTGATAAGATGCCATTAGGTTTTCCTATGGTTTGGCGAAAGATTGCCTTGTGCAGGCGTGTACTATGGAGGACAGAGAATGAACTTCAATCCAATATTGCAGCCAGCATGCAGCCAGCGGGTAAGGAAAGGGTGAAACAAAGACCCGAAAACTCCGCCCACATGACCCAAAACCAGTCCCGCCAAATTCAGGTGACAGAGTCCCTTTAAGGTGTAGAGCAAAGTGACAGCAATGATGAAGATTTTGAAATTAAGGATGTCTCATCTTTGCAAGGGTTTTGACCAGCATGAGTTAAACGATTTGGCATGAGATTTGGTACTATAAAATAAGGATTCAGAACTCCTAGCATCAAGACTTTAAGAGAAAAACATGTTTGAAAAAGGAGCAAAGGTATCCTACCCCAGAGAAAGTGGTAGTGGCTGTTTGTAGGGTTGAGCGAAACGGGTCGTTCATTTTCAAAAGTCGCCGACTTTTGGCAAAGTCGGGTTTCATGAAACCCGATCCGACCCCTGTGCGGGGTCGGCCATGCGGTACGCGACTTTCGCGCCAAAGTCGCGTTTCAATGACGCGAAAAGCGCCATTTCTCAGCCAATGAAGGTAAACGCAGAGTGTGGGCAGCGTGATGACATAGGTCCTGGTCCCCACCATCTTAGAGAAGGGCATTGCAGTGATTGGCTTGCTGTCTGCGGCGTCACAGGGGCTATAAAGGGGCGTTCCCGCCGACCGCCATGTTACTGCTGCTGATCTGAGCTTAGGGAGAGGTTGCTGCCGCTTTGTCAGAAGCAGGGATAGCGTTAGGCAGGGTCCATTAACCACCAAACCGCTTGTGCTGTAGCGATTTCCACTGCCCAACACCACCTTCGGTGTGCAGGGACAGTGGAAGCTACATTTTTTTTTTTTCCCTCAGCGCTGTAGCTCATTGGGCTGCCCTAGAAGGCTCCCTGATAGCTGCATTGCTGTGTGTACGCCGCTGTGCAAACCAACTGCTTTTTTCAAAGCACAAATCCTCTTGTTCCTTCCTTTCTGCACAGCTATCTTTTTGGTTTGTCCACACTTTTTATTTAATTTGTGCATCAGTCCACTCCTTATTGCTGCCTGCCATACCTGGCTGAGATTACTGCAGGGAGATAGTAATTGTTGGACACTCCCTGTTTTTTTTTTTTTTTTTGTGGGAGATTAAGATTGACATTTCTGCTAGAGTGCAATCCCTGTGTGTGCCATCTCTCACTCAGTGGGCCATAGAAAGCCTATTTATTTTTTTGCTTGATTTGGGTTCTAAAATCTACCTGAAAAAATCACTACATCAATCAGTGGGAGAAAAATATTGGCCTCAGGGCTTGTGTGCCACTCCTGACTCCTGTGTGCATCATCACTCACTCAGTGGGCCATAGAAAGCCTTTTTTTTTTTTTTGCTTTATTTGGGTTCTAAATTCTACCTGAAAAAATCAATAAATCAATCAGTGGGAGATTAATATTGGCCTTTGGGCTTGTGTGCCAGTCCTAAGCGTGCCATCTCTCTCTCTCAGATAGTGGGCCATAGAAAGCCTATTTATTATTTTTTTTATTGGGTTTATAAATTTTCCCTGGAACAAAAAAAAAAAAGTGGGAGATTAATATTGGCCTCTGGGCTTGTGTGCCAGTCCTGAGCGTGCCATCTCTCTCACAAATAGTGGGCCATAGAAAGCCTATTTATTTTTTTTTTTTTGGTTTTATAAATTCTCCCTGAAAAAAAAAAGGGAGATTAATATTGGCCTTTGGGCTTGTGTGCCAGTCCTAAGCGTGCCATCTCTCTCTCTCAGATAGTGGGCCATAGAAAGCCTATTTATTATTTTTTTTATTGGGTTTATAAATTTTCCCTGAAAAAAAATAAAAAGTGGGAGATTAATATTGGCCTCTGAGCGTGTGTGCCAGTCCTGAGCGTGCCATCTCTCTCACAAATAGTGGGCCATAGAAAGCCTATTTATTTTTTTGGTTGATTTGGGTTCTAAATTCTACCTGAAAAAATCAATAAATCAATCAGTGGGAGATAAATATTGGCCTCTGGGCTTGTGTGCCACTCCTGACTCCTGTGTGCGTCATCTCTCACTCTGTGGGCCATAGAAAGCCTTTTTTTGTTTTATTTGTTTTCTAAATTCTCCCTGAAAAAATCATTTTATTTTATTTGGTTTCTAAATTCTTCCTGAAAAAAATCATTTTATTCTATTATTTTTTTTTCCTAAAGTCTCCCTGAAAAAAAAAAAATCAAATCAGTGGGAGATTAATATTGCCCTTTCTGCTTGTGTGCCAGTCTTGACTCCTGGGTGTGCCATCTCTCTCTCTCTCTCCAATTGTTGGCCATAGAAAGCCTATTATTTTTTTAGCTTGATTTGGGTTCCAAAATCTACCTGAAAAAATCACTACATCAATCAGTGGGAGATAAATATTGGCCTCTGGGCTTGTGTGCCACTCCTGACTCCTGTGTGCGTCATCTCTCACTCAGTGGGCCATAGAAAGCCTTTTTTTGTTTTATTTGTTTTCTAAATTCTCCCTGAAAAAATCATTTTATTTTATTTGGTTTCTAAATTCTTCCTGAAAAAATCATTTTATTCTATTATTTTTTTTTCCTAAAGTCTCCCTGAAAAAAAAAAAATCAAATCAGTGGGAGATTAATATTGCCCTTTCTGCTTGTGTGCCAGTCTTGACTCCTGGGTGTGCCATCTCTCTCTCTCTCTCCAATTGTTGGCCATAGAAAGCCTATTATTTTTTTAGCTTGATTTGGGTTCCAAAATCTACCTGAAAAAATCACTACATCAATCAGTGGGAGATAAATATTGGCCTCTGGGCTTGTGTGCCACTCCTGACTCCTGTGTGCGTCATCTCTCACTCAGTGGGCCATAGAAAGCCTTTTTTTGTTTTATTTGTTTTCTAAATTCTCCCTGAAAAAATCATTTTATTTTATTTGGTTTCTAAATTCTTCCTGAAAAAATCATTTTATTCTATTTTTTTTTCCTAAAGTCTCCCTGAAAAAAAAAAAAAAATCAAATCAGTGGGAGATTAATATTTACATTTGTGCTTCAGTGACAGTCCTGCGTGTGTGGCATCTCTCTCATTTGTTGCCACCAACAACAGAGTGTGTAACATTGTGCCTGATTTTCGTTGTGGTCTCACTCACCTGTAAAGGGGTAGCTAAATCATACTGAAGTTATAGCTCACCGTGTAAGTTGTGTGACAGCAACAAATACCGTTAGTTTGGTTACGTTTTTAAAACAATGAGGAAGTCTGGTGGAAGAGGTCGTGGCCGGGGGCGTTCATTGTCAGCTGGTAATGAGGGTAGTGGTAGTGGTGGAGCATCAGCTGGTCGTGGGAAAAAAAATATTGCACCTAAGTCTGGAGCTGTGGAGCCAGGTTCGTCGTCTGGCTACACAAGGCCTCGAACGCTCCCTTTTCTGGGAGTAGGAAAACCGCTTTTAAAGCCGGAGCAGCAAGAGCAAGTTTTGGCTTATCTTGCTGACTCAGCCTCTAGCTCTTTTGCCTCCTCTCGTGAAACTGGTAAATGTCAAAGCAGCGCGTCGTTAGTGGATGTTCACGGTCAGGGACAAGTCGCTTCCTTGTCCTCTTCAGCAAAAACAACAACAGAGAAGAATGCAGCAGGCGACACAACGGGTTACTCCATGGAGCTCTTTACACATACTGTCCCTGGCTTAGAAAGTGAAGCAGTTAACAGTCCATGCCCATTACAAGTTGAATCTGACATGGAGTGCACTGATGCACAGCCACAGCCAGACTACTATGCTGGTCCTTTGACTCAGACCACAACATTGCCCTCGCAGGGTAATGATCAAGAATCAGACCCTGATGAGACTATGTTGCCCCATCACGAACGCTATACCACCGACCGACACGGTGACACAGACGAAGTTGCACACGAGCTACAAGAAGAGGTAATAGATGACCCAGTTCTTGACCCCGATTGGCAGCCATTGGGGGAACAGGGTGCAGGCGGCAGCAGTTCTGAAGCGGAGGAGGAGGGGGCGCAGCAGGCATCAACATCGCAACAGGTTCCATCTGCCGGGCCCGTATCTTGCCCAAAACGCGTGGCAAAGCCAAAACCTGTTGGAGGACAGCGTGGCCATCCGGTTAAAGCTCAGTCTGCAATGCCTGAAAAGGTATCCGATGCTAGAAAGAGTGCAGTCTGGCATTTTTTTAAACAACATCCAATTGATCAGCGCAAAGTCATCTGTCAAAAATGTTCAACTACCTTAAGCAGAGGACAGAATCTGAAAAGTCTCAATACAAGTTGCATGCATAGACATTTAACCACCATGCATTTGCAAGCCTGGACTAACTACCAAACGTCCCTTAAGGTTGTAGCACCCTCGGCCAATGAAGCTAGTCAGCAACGCAACATCCCTTCCGGCAGTGTAGGGCCACCATTTTCCGCACCACCTGCAGTATCTGTGCAGGTTTCTTTGCCAGGCCAAAGCAGTCAGGGTCAGGGAATCACCAGTTTCGTAGTAGGAAACACTGCATCTAGGGCACCGGCGGCAACAATACCATCTCCCACCGTCTCTCAGTCTGCCATGTCCACCGGCACCCCCGCTAGTTCCACGATCTCCAGCTCTCCAGTCCAGCTCACCCTACATGAGACTATGGTTAGAAAAAGGAAGTACTTAGCCTCGCATCCGCGTACACAGGGTTTGAACGTCCACATAGCTAGACTAATCTCGTTAGAGATGATGCCCTACCGGTTAGTTGAAAGCGAAGCTTTCAAAGCCCTGATGGACTACGCTGTACCACGCTACGAGCTACCCAGTCGACACTTTTTTTCCAGAAAAGCCATCCCAGCCCTCCACCAGCATGTTAAAGAGTGCATCGTCCATGCACTCAGGCAATCTGTGAGCACAAAGGTGCACCTGACAACAGATGCATGGACCAGTAGGCATGGCCAGGGACGTTACGTGTCCATCACGGCACACTGGGTGAATGTTGTGGATGCAGGGTCCACAGGGGACAGCAAGTTTGGGACAGTTCTGCCTAGCCCACGGTCTAGGAAACAGTTGGCTGTAGCCGTTCGCACCCCCTCCTCCTCCTCTTCGTCCTCCTGCAGAAGCGAGAGCTCGTCCACAGACCGCAGTCGCACAACCACTCCATCCGCAGCTGCCACTGTTGCACACCAGGTCTCCCATTATGGGGCAGCTACTGGCAAACGTCAGCAGGCTGTATTGGCTATGAAGTGTTTGGGCGACAACAGACACACCGCTGAAGTTCTGTCCGAGTTCTTGCAGAAAGAAACGCAGTCGTGGCTGGGCACTGTAGATCTTGAGGCAGGCAAGGTAGTGAGTGATAACGGAAGGAATTTCATGGCTGCCATCTCCCTTTTCCAACTGAAACACATTCCTTGCCTGGCTCACACCTTAAACCTGGTGGTGCAGTGCTTCCTGAAAAGTTATCCGGGGTTATCCGACCTGCTCCTCAAAGTGCGTGGACTTTGCTCACATATCCGCCGTTCGCCCGTACACTCCAGCCGTATGCAGACCTATCAGCGTTCTTTGAACCTTCCCCAGCATCGCCTAATCATAGACGTTGCAACAAGGTGGAACTCAACACTGCACATGCTTCAGAGACTGTGCGAACAGAGGCGGGCTGTTATGTTTTTGTGGGAGGATACACATACACGGGCAGGCAGTAGGATGGCAGACATGGAGTTGTCAGGTGTGCAGTGGTCGAAGATTCAAGACATGTGTCAAGTCCTTCAGTGTTTTGAGGAATGCACACGGCTGGTTAGTGCAGACAACGCCATAATAAGCATGAGCATCCCCCTAATGCGTCTGCTGATGCAAAGTTTGACGCACATAAAGGATCAGGCGTCTGCAGCTGAGGAAGAGGAAAGCCTTGATGACAGTCAGCCATTGTCTGGCCAGGGCAGTGTACAGGACGAGTTAGCGGGCGAAGAGGAGGAGGAGAACGAGGAGGATGATGGGGATGATTATATTTTTAATGAGGAAGCTTTTCCGGGGCCACTGGAAATTGGTGGCGCGGCAAGGCCAGGTTCTGGTTTTTGGAGGGACACAAGTGACGTGGATTTGCCTGAAACTGCCCCTCAACCAAGCACAACCGCAGATTTGAGAACTGGAACTTTGGCCCACATGGCGGATTATGCCTTACGTATCCTCAAAAGGGACACACGCATAACTAAAATGATGAACGATGACGATTACTGGTTGGCCTGCCTCCTTGATCCTCGCTATAAAGGCAAATTGCAAAATATAATGCCACATGAGAACTTGGAACTAATATTAGCAACCAAACAATCAACTCTTGTTGACCGTTTGCTTCTGGCATTCCCTGCACACAGCGCCCGTGATTGTTCTCACACGAGCTGCAGGGGCCAGCAGACCAGAGGAGTTAGAGGGGCAGAAATCAGAAGTGGCGTTGGCCAGAGGGGTTTTCTGACCAGGTTGTGGAGTGATTTTGCTATGACCGCAGACAGGACAGGTACTGCAGCATCAATTCAAAGTGACAGGAGACAACATTTGTCCAGTATGGTTACAAACTATTTTTCATCCCTTATCGATGTTCTCCCTCAACCGTCATTCCCATTTGATTACTGGGCATCAAAATTAGACACCTGGCCAGAATTGGCAGAATATGCATTGCAGGAGCTTGCTTGCCCGGCAGCTAGTGTCCTATCAGAAAGAGTATTCAGTGCTGCAGGTTCAATACTAACAGAAAAAAGGACTCGTCTGGCTACCCAAAATGTAGATGATCTAACCTTCATTAAAATGAACCACAACTGGATTTCGAAATCTTTTGCCCCACCTTGCCCGGCTGACACCTAGCTTTCCTATGAAAAGGTCTTGCCTGTGGACTATTCTGAATGCCTTTTCCAATCTCGTAATTTTCTGCACCTGATTGTCCAGCATACGACATGTTTACACCTCACTAAATGGCCAAACTCCCCACACGGGGCCGTGGTATCGACACTTGGCGACAGCACCCGTGAGAGTGCTGATTGTCTGAAGAGGTGGGTGTGCCCGCTTTTGGTCGACGGCACTGCCACTGGGTCCCTCCTAGTACAATAAAGTGTCTCTGGCGGTGGTGGTGCGCACCCAACGTCAGACACACCGTTGTAATATGAGGGGCCCTGGGCCTGTACCGCCGGCCACAAGACAGTTCCCCCCCCCCAGCTCAAACAGTGCTCTACCACTTGCAAAATTATCTCACAGCTCCACCAATGTTTAGTCTATGCGCTGACATCCTTCAATGCCTGCCACTGACAATACCATTGTATTGACATTTTTGTTATGTTAGGCCTTCGAAGCCTGTCTGCGGTCACTCCTTCCACTATGCCTCCACTGACCACACCACTGCTGCCCGTGTACCCCTGGAACCAATTTAAAATTGCCTACAGCCATGTGTTATTATTTTAGGCCTTCGATGCCTGTCTGCGGTCACTCCTTACAATATGCCTCCACTGACCACACCACTGCTGCCCGTGTACCCCTGGAACCAATTTAAAATTGCCTACAGCCAGCCCAATTTTTTTATTTTAGGCCTTCGATGCCTGTCTGCGGTCACTCCTTCCACTAGGCCTCCACTGACCACACCACTGCTGCCCGTGTACCCCTGGAACCAATTTAAAATTGCCTACAGCCATGTGTTATTATTTTAGGCCTTCGATGCCTGTCTGCGGTCACTCCTTACAATATGCCTCCACTGACCACACCACTGCTGCCCGTGTACCCCTGGAACCAATTTAAAATTGCCTACAGCCAGCCCAATTTTTTTATTTTAGGCCTTCGATGCCTGTCTGCGGTCACTCCTTCCACTAGGCCTCCACTGACCACACCACTGCTGCCCGTGTACCCCTGGAACCAATTTAAAATTGCCTACAGCCATGTGTTATTATTTTAGGCCTTCGATGCCTGTCTGCGGTCACTCCTTCCACTAGGCCTCCACTGACCACACCACTGCTGCCCGTGTACCCCTGGAACCAATTTAAAATTGCCTACAGCCAGCCCAATTTTTTTATTTTATGCCTTCGATGCCTGTCTGCGGTCACTCCTTCCACTAGGCCTCCACTGACCACACCACTGCTGCCTGTGTACCCCTGGAACCAATTTAAAATTGCCTACAGCCATGTGTTATTATTTTAGGCCTTCGATGCCTGTCTGCGGTCACTCCTTACAATATGCCTTCACTGACCACACCACTGCTGCCCGTGTACCCCTGGAACCAATTTAAAATTGCCTACAGCCAGCCCAATTTTTTTATTTTAGGCCTTCGATACCTGTCTGCGGTCCGTTCTTTCTACTACTACTACACTGACCAGGCCACTGCTGCCCGTGTACCCCTGGAACCAATTTAAAATTGCCTACAGCCATGTGTTATTATTTTAGGCCTTCGATGCCTGTCTGCGGTCACTCCTTCCACTAGGCCTCCACTGACCACAACACTGCTGCCCGTGTACCCCTAGAACCTATTTATAATTGCATAGAGCATCCTTTTTTTAATAGTAGGCGTACAAAGTCTGTCTGCGGTTCACTATTGAAATTGTCCTCCACTGCCCAGAGCACTGCAGCTTGTGTACCCCTGTAACTTTTTTCTGCTGCAGTGAGCCACATTTTTGGTTTGAGTCCTACTACCTGTGTCTGTCTGCGCCACTCAATTCAGCTGTGTTCCTTTGAAAAAAGCTGAGCGTCAATAGTCTTGTTTTCAGCCTCTAGGAATTTTAAAACTGCATTGGGTGTACAACTTTGGTAGGGCCTACTAACGGTGTCTGCCTTCCCAAGGTGTTCCCCAGGTTTCCTCTCCATTGCTTCAATCTTCATGCTCTCGTTTAGTAGTTGTTGGAAACTACGCTGCATTAGGCCTACAAATTGGGTATGGGGTGTAGAGAGATGGTGTGTTCCACTCCAAGGTGTTCTCCAGGTTGCCTTTCCTGAGCTTCAATCTTCATGCTCTCGTTTAGTAGTTGTTGGAAACTACGCTGCATTAGGCCTACAAATTGGGTATGGGGTGTAGAGAGATGGTGTGTTCCACTCCAAGGTGTTCTCCAGGTTGCCTTTCCTGAGCTTCAATCTTCATGCTCTCGTTTAGTAGTTGTTGGAAACTACGCTGCATTAGGCCTACAAATTGGGTATGGGGTGTAGAGAGATGGTGTGTTCCACTCCAAGGTGTTCTCCAGGTTGCCTTTCCTGAGCTTCAATCTTCATGCTCTCGTTTAGTAGTTGTTGGAAACTACGCTGCATTAGGCCTACAAATTGGGTATGGGGTGTAGAGAGATGGTGTGTTCCACTCCAAGGTGTTCTCCAGGTTGCCTTTCCTGAGCTTCAATCTTCATGCTCTCGTTTAGTAGTTGTTGGAAACTACGCTGCATTAGGCCTACAAATTGGGTATGGGGTGTAGAGAGATGGTGTGTTCCACTCCAAGGTGTTCTCCAGGTTGCCTTTCCTGAGCTTCAATCTTCATGCTCTCGTTTAGTAGTTGTTGGAAACTACGCTGCATTAGGCCTACAAATTGGGTATGGGGTGTAGAGAGATGGTGTGTTCCACTCCAAGGTGTTCTCCAGGTTGCCTTTCCTGAGCTTCAATCTTCATGCTCTCGTTTAGTAGTTGTTGGAAACTACGCTGCATTAGGCCTACAAATTGGGTATGGGGTGTAGAGAGATGGTGTGTTCCACTCCAAGGTGTTCTCCAGGTTGCCTTTCCTGAGCTTCAATCTTCATGCTCTCGTTTAGTAGTTGTTGGAAACTACGCTGCATTAGGCCTACAAATTGGGTATGGGGTGTAGAGAGATGGTGTGTTCCACTCCAAGGTGTTCTCCAGGTTGCCTTTCCTGAGCTTCAATCTTCATGCTCTCGTTTAGTAGTTGTTGGAAACTACGCTGCATTAGGCCTACAAATTGGGTATGGGGTGTAGAGAGATGGTGTGTTCCACTCCAAGGTGTTCTCCAGGTTGCCTTTCCTGAGCTTCAATCTTCATGCTCTCGTTTAGTAGTTGTTGGAAACTACGCTGCATTAGGCCTACAAATTGGGTATGGGGTGTAGAGAGATGGTGTGTTCCACTCCAAGGTGTTCTCCAGGTTGCCTTTCCTGAGCTTCAATCTTCATGCTCTCGTTTAGTAGTTGTTGGAAACTACGCTGCATTAGGCCTACAAATTGGGTGTGGGGTGTAGAGAGATGGTGTGTTCCACTCCAAGGTGTTCCCAAGGTTTCCTCTCCATTGGTTCGATCTTCATGCTCTCGTTTAGTAGTTGTTGGAAACTACGCTGCATTAGGCCTACAAATTGGGTATGGGGTGTAGAGAGATGGTGTATTCCACTCCAAGGTGTTCCCCAGGTTTCATCGCCATTGGTTCGATCTTCATGCTCTCGTGACTTGCATTGGGTTTCGTGTTTCGGGCGATACCCGACTTTTCGCGATAATCGGCCGATTCCACTCGACTCAACTTCTAAGATAGTCGGGTTTCGCGAAACACGGCTCGACTCTAAAAAGGTCAAGGTCGCTCAACCCTAGCTGTTTGTATTGACGTAACATACATGGTTTGAAAATTGGGAATTAGAATAAATAACTCAAATGAATGACACTGTTCATCGATAGCTCAAAGTGGAGCTTACAGTGTGTCCTCCTCCAAAATGGCATTTTTTGGTGCAGTCCTAATTGGCTATTCAGTTACACTTTGTGAAGAATACATAGACATGAAAAATACTGTTTACAAGGTGAACGATGCCAACAAGATTTGAAGGTCATGGAGAAATGCTTTCAAGGTAGATGGGATGTACATACAGTGGGGGATTTAAGTATTTGATACACTGCCAATTTTGCAAGTTTTCCCACCTACAAAGAATGTAAGTCTGTATTTTTTTTGTAATTTTGAAGTACATTTCAACTGTGAGACAGAATCTAAAAATAAAAACCAAAAAATCAAATTGTATGATTTTTAAATAATTAAACTGCATTTATTTGCAGGAAATAAGTATTTGATCACCTACCAACCAGCAAGAGTTCTGGCTCTCACAGAATTGTCAGTTTTTCTTCAAGAAGCCATCCTACTCTGCACTCATTACCTGTATTAATTTCACCTTTTTGAACTTGTTACTTGTATAAAAGACACCTGTCCACACACTCAATCACACTCTAACCTCTTCACCATGGCCAAGATCAAAGAGCTGTCTAAGAACACCATGGACATAATTGTAGAACTACACAAGGCTGGGATGGGCTACCAGACAATAGGCAAGCAGCAGGGTGAAAAGGCAACAACTGTTGGCACAATTATTAGAAAATGTATGAAACATAAGATGACTGGCAATCCTTCTCAGTTTGAGGCTCCATACAAGATCTTACCTGGTAGGGTAAGGATGATTCTAAGAAAGGTCAGGAATCAGCAAAGAACTTTATGGGTGGACCTAGTCAATGACCTGAAGAGAGCTGGGACCACAGTCTCAAACATTACCATTAGTAAGACACTACGCCGTCATGGATTAAAATTCTGCAGGGCATGCAAGGTCCCCCTGCTCACGCCAGCACATGTCCAGGCCCATTTTAAGCTCGCCTATAATCTTCTGGATTATCCAGAGGAGGCATAGAATAAGGTCATGTGGTCAGATGAGACCAAAATAGAACTTTTAAGATGGACTCCTACCTTAGGTGCCATACTCTCTCTGGTTTTTTCCAGAGTGAACGAAACAAATCCCTTGTATCTCAGACCTGGTTAAATTTGAAGAGTTTTTTTTAAATGTGGAGCCAACCGCATGTGCAGCATGTACACATGTTACTAAAACTGATAATCTTACATATCAATGTAATGACTGAAACTTCATGATTCATGATTTTCGAAACTGCAATACATCTTGGATTATTTATCTAGTGCAGGGGTCCCCAACCCGTAGGTCGCGAGCCACATGTGGCTCGCTTGCTCCTGACATGTGGCTCGCCAACGGTCAAAAAGGTCCCAGGGAGCCACCCCACTGCCTGTAATACCAGCCCAGGGCAGGCGTCAGCACCCGGGCAAGGGCCCCCTGCCTGCTCCGGGCCCCGGCACTTGTGATACTTACCTCTCCCAGCTCCAGCGCTGCAGCATCTTACATCCTCTGACTGTGACGTTCAGGTCAGAGGGCACAATGACATCACCAGTGTGCGCCCTCTGCCTGAGCAGTCACAACACAGAGAGCAGGAAGACACTGAGGGGTCCAGAGCAGAGCAGTGACAAGCAACAGGAGGTGAGTATTTCATTTATTTTGTTTATATCTGGAGCAATATATGGGGACCATCAGAAGGGGCCCATATATGGAGCATTATATGGGGCTAATTCTATATGGAGCTTCTTAATGGGGCAAATTTAATATGGAGCATCTTATGGGGCCAATTCTATATGGAGCTTCTTAATGGGGCCAATTCAATATGGAGCAGTATATGGGGCCAATTACATATGAAGCAGTATATGGGGCCAATAATATATGAAGCATCTTATGGGACTGTTAAAGGGTATTGACTTTTAAGATTGCTACTTCCAATAGGTGGCACTAGAGTTCAAGTCCTCTTTCACTAAGCAATTTGCATAACAATAATGTAAAATACATAAGAATAGAGTGAAATTGAAAATCTGCATGTTATTATTTGTGCCTTTTCTAAGTTATTCTATGACTTTATCTGCATTGTGGCTCTCGACCAATTTTCATAGCGGAATGTGGCTCTCAAGGTAAGAAAGGTTGGGGACCCCTGATCTAGTGGAATGCACCGCATGTAAAGACCAATATGTGGGTTGTACCACAGGGAAATTAAAAATCCACACTAGAAGGCATTTATCTGATGCCATTAACCCTCTGGCAATGAATACATCTGTGGTTTCTAAACACTTTTCTCAGATACACAAGGGTGATGTGTCGGAGTTTAGATTCTCAGGGATAGAAAGGGTATATAGACCAATATGTGAGGGTGATCACAAGCTGAAGCTATTAAATAGGGAATCTTTTTTTATTTTTAAGTTGGAAACAAAATCTCAGAAAGGGGTAAAATCTTAGATTTGATATTGAAATATTAACCAGTCATATATGATTCTTCATGAGTTTGTAATTTTTTCTCATTTTCTTGGGTAGTTTTTAATTTATTAGTAATAAATAAAAAATCATGTTATTCTATTTGATTGGGCTACGCCTCTATGACTTTAATGTCTCCGCCACCTCCCCAAATACATCCTGCATGATTCTTAGTTGTTCACCTTCATGTAGAATAAACTTACAAGGAAAGAAAGGCTTTATTTTAATTCCGATATTTTGGTCCCATTGACTTGCATTGGGATCGGATATCGGTATCGGCGATATCCGATATTTTTGGAATATCGGCCGATCCAATCCGATACCGATACTTTCCGATATCGGAAGGTATCGCTCAACACTATTTATTACCGTATGTCTGCTTTTTAATTTTTAGTTTTGCATGTTAATGACCTCTTCTGATTGGACAATGCATATATGGATGGGAATACCTACCATCTGACTTTAATCCATATACAAGTGCTTCTCACTAAAGTAGAATATTATCAATTAATTTATTTCAATTTTTCAATACAAAAAGTGAAACTCATATATAGAGTCATTACAAACAGAGTGATCTATTTCAAGTGTTTATTTCTGTTAATATTGATGATTATGGCTTACAGCCAATAAAAAAAGTCATTATCTCAGTAAATTAGAATAATTGAGAAAAACACCTGCAGAGGCTTTCTAATTGTTTTAAAAGGTCTATTAGTCTGTTTCAGTAGGTTCCACAATCATGGGGAAGACTGCTGATTTGACAGAGGTCCAGAAGGCAGTCATTGATACACTCCACAAGGAGAGTAAGACACAAAAAGTCACTGCTTAAGAAGCTGGTTGTTCACCGAGTGCTCCATCCAAGCATATTAATGGAAAGTTGAGTTAAAAGAAAAAGTGTGGTAGAAAAAGGTGCACAAGCAACTGGAATAACCACAGCTTTGAAAGGATTGTTAAGAAAAGGCCATTCAAAAATTTGGGGTAGATTCACAAGGAATGGACTGCTGCTGGAATCCTTGCTTCAAGAGCCACCACACACAGACTTATCCTGGACATGGTCTACAAATATCACATTCCTTGTGTCAAGCCACTCATGACCAATAGACAACACCAGAAGAGTCTTACTTGGGCCAAGGAGAAAAAGAACTGGACTATTGCTCAGTGGTCCAAGGTGTTGTTTTCAGATGAAAGTAAATTTTGCATTTAATTTGGAAATCAAGGTTCCAGAGTCTGGAGGAAGAGTGGAGAGGCACATAATCCAAGCTGCTTGAGGTCTAATGTGAAGCTTCCACAATCAGTGAAGGTTTGGGGAGCCATATCATCTTCTGGTGTAGGTCCACTGTGTTTTATCAAGACCAAAGTCAGTGCAGCTGTCTACCAGGAAATTTTAGAACACTTCATGCTTCCCTCTGCGGAAAACCTTCTGGAAATGGAAATTTCACTCAATAGCAGGACTTAGCACCTGTCCACACTGCCCACAATACCAATACTATTTAGTTTAAAAACTGTAGTATCACTGTGCTTGATTTACAAGCAAACCTGCCTGACCTTAATCCCATAGAAAATCTATGGGGTATTGTCAAGAGGAAGATAAGAGACACAAGACCCAACAATGCAGATGAGCTGAAGGCTGCTATGGAGGCAACCTGGGCTTCCATAACATCTCAGCAGTGCCATGTCACGCCGCACTGATGTGGTAACAGATGCAAAAGTAGCCCAATCAAGTATTGAGTACATTTTCTGAACATACATTTTAGTAGGCCAACATTTCAGACTTTAAAATCATTTTTCAAGCTGGTGTTATAAAATATTCTAATTTACTGAGATAGTGACTTTTGGGTTTTCATTGGCTGTAAGCCATAATCATCAACATTAACAGAAATAAACACTTGAAATAGATCACTCTGTAATGACTCTATATAATATATGATTTTCACTTTTTTTTTATTGAAGAACTGAAACAAATTAACTTTGTGATGATATTCTAATTTAGTGTGAAGCACCTGTATATTTATGATTGGCCACAGAACAGCCAGACCATGATTCAGACGTTTGTCGAAAAGTGTAGGTCCCAGTCTCTTTCTTCAACTGCGCTATTGCCAAAATGCTTTTGGAGCACTTTTTAACAGCTAATAAAAGCTAAATTTTATATACATGTATTCAAACCTTTTTTTGCTGAATCCTCCCTAACTTAATCATTACAGGAAATGTTTAACATCTCTAATTGCAAACAAAGGTTTCTGTTCAAAATATGAAGTTCTGTTTTTCCATTGTACCAAATACCTAATTTTCATTTTACTGCATGAAATAATTATGTAAAAATCATACAATGTGATTTTCAGGATTTCAAGATTCTGCCTCTCACAGTTGAAGTGTACCTATAATAAAAATTACAGACCTCTCCATTCTTTATAGGTGGGAAAACTTGCAAAATCGGCAGTGTATCAAATACTTATTTTCCCCACTGTATGATGACTGACTTTTTCTGGAGCATCAGGAGAGATTGTCCACAGAACACGCCATGAAAATACATAAGTGTA
Source organism: Ranitomeya imitator (assembly GCF_032444005.1). Lineage (NCBI taxonomy): Eukaryota > Metazoa > Chordata > Amphibia > Anura > Dendrobatidae > Ranitomeya > Ranitomeya imitator. Next base: position 357,186,723 of record NC_091282.1, read on the forward strand.
CTTTAAATAAACATTAAATTCAGGTTACTTTTTGCATTATTTTACATAGTATGTACATTTTGTATGGTTTTGGAGACAAAGGAAGGTTATCTTAGATGAAGCTTAAAAAGTTGTTGTGGTAAAGAAATACTGGGGTCACTTTTCAATTCAGAGGCCAAAAACATGTGTCAGATCAAACTCAATGAGAATTGTGTTTCCCAATGATATCACAGAAAAAAAGATAGAAATAACCTTTTATGGTTCTGCGTTTTTTGAAAATAGCATTTTTCTTAAAATTTTCTGAACTTCCTTATTCCTTAAACAGTATATCATTGGATTGAGTAAAGGTGTTATTACCGTATATATAACAGATACCAGCTTGTTATAATTGAATGACCTAGCCCTATTTGGCCTTGCATACATAAAGAGGGTGGCTGCATAGAATATAACAACTACTACCAAATGAGATGTACAAGTCGAAAAAGCCTTTTGTCTCCCACTGGAGGTTGGAATAGAAAGAACAGTGTTCAGAATGGAGCTGTAAGAGACAAATGTTAGCATCAATGGTATCAAAAGTATGAGTAAGGCCAATGCGAAGTCCACAAGTTCAGCTAACATCATACCTGTACAGGCCAGATTGAGTATTGGTGAGATATCACAATAGAAGTGATTTATAACATTCAAATTACAAAAAGTGACTCTGGAAATGTAATATACTTTAATCAGTGATATAAGAAAGCCGATGAGCCAAGATCCTAATGCCAAGAGGACACAGAAATTCCAATTCATAATGGTGACATAATGCAAGGGTTTACAGATGGCAACATATCGATCAAAAGCCATAACAGTCAGCAAAACACACTCGGTGCACACCAAAGCAATGAAGAAGTATAGCTGTAACATGCAGCAACTGACAGAAATTTCTCGATTTTCAACCGCAAATATGGAGAGTAGTTTGGGCACAGTGACAGTAACATACCATGTTTCCAGGAAGGAAAGGTGCCCTAGGAAAAAGTACATTGGTTTATGCAAATTGGAATTAGTCCAGATTAAAATGATAATGAGTAGGTTTTCCACAACTGTTAAAAGATAAATCAAAAAGAAAACCAAAAAGAAGAGAATTTCCAATGGCCGAGAAGTAGGGAATCCGAGAAGGATAAAGGTGCTGATGCTTTGTGTTTTATTGGAGTTGTCTTCCATTTTCTAACAAGTCCTATCAACAACAACAGTATACATGTTGCATTACTTTCTTTTATTCAATCGTCTTTCTTTACAATTAGGGATGAACCATATTCTTTTCATCTGCAAGTTTCTGAATTTAGCCTGATTAGCTGGTATATAAAATACAATTATAGAATCATTTTTTCCACTATCCTCATGCATTCAGCAAAAGCGATTCTCTAATCTGACAAATCCTATTGGTCACCGAATCAGTTGAATGGGCAAAATATTGATTGGGTTAGAACATTTGGTAACTATTAGATTTTTTTTCTACCATTGCCCAATTAAAGCTGATTTAGTTATTTTTTGTGTACAGCTCTCGCAAAAATTAAGAGACCACCACATCAAAACCCAGTCACGGGCAACCCAATCTCCAGACCTGAGCCCCATTGAAAACCTCTGGAATGTAATCAGGAGGATGATGGATAGTCACAAGCCATCAAACAAAGAACTGCTTACATTTGTGTACCAGAAGCAGTGTGAAAGATTGGTGGAAAGCATGCGAAGACGCATGAAAGCTGTGATTAAAAATCATGGTTATTCCACAAAATATTGATTTCTAAACTCTTCCTGAGTTAAAACATTAGTATTTTTGTTTCTAAATGATTATGAACTTGCTTTCTTTGCATTATTTGAGGTCTGAAAGCACTGTTTTTTTTTTAATTTTGACCATTTCTCCTTTTCAGAAAAAAATACTAAATTTATTGCTTGGAAATTCAGAGACATGCTGTCAGAAGTGAACCTGAATCCAATCAAGCACATCTGGGACATCATGTGTCATTCCATCCACCAACAGACTATCCAGGAGTTGACAGCTGCTTTAATCCAGGTCTGGAAGGGGATCCATCAGGAGAACCTCCGCCGCTTCATCGGGAGCATGCCCAGGCATTGTAGGGAGGTCATACAGGCCACACACCACTGAGCATCATTTCCTTGTCTTGAGTCATTTCCATTGAAGTTAGACCAGCCTGTAAATTGATTTTCCACTTTGATTTTGAGCATCATTCTAAATCCAGGCCTCCATGGGATATTCATTTTGATTTGCAGTGATCATTTTTTATGTTTTATTGTTCATTGTTTTATTGTTTTATTTCAGTGATATCTAGGATGTGGGATTTTAATGTTCCCATTTATTTTTTTGGGCAGTACATAGTTCAAAGGGTGTATCAGATGAGTGCTATCCAATTTTTTACAGGATAACACTCGGACCAGTGTTATTCTATGGGGCAGTGCTGATTAACTTTTTTCTCATAAAAGATTCGGCATCAGAAAAAAATTGCTGCATACTGCGATCTGAAGCATAAATTGGATGAGACTCACCCATTCAAGTCTATGGGTGGTGGGAATCATCAGGCTATACTTGAATGACACTGAGTGTAATATGATTTTTGTAGACTCACGAAGTAGATGGAGAATTTTTTTTTTCCATCTTCTTTTCACAGTGTGCTCTGATTGTCTCATGCGAGAAAATGTCACTATGCTGACAGAGTTTGATCACAGTGCCATTTACATAACTGACATGATTCTCTCAGATAAAAGAATCTACGGTCTTGTGAACCTAGCCAAAGAAGTATTCTCAACTACTGTTTGTAAATTGAACATGTGCAGTCTTATGCTTTGTTCAGAAATGGTGGATTTTAATTGCATTCGCAGTAAAGTATTAAAAAATGCATTTGAAATGGGGTCCTACTAATTCCCATTACACGTGATAGAAAAAGAATTTGCACAGATTTTAGGTAATACTGAGGAGTTTTACATTTTGTTGTGGAAAAATGCTCTGGATATCAGCTTTTTTACTATTTTTATTTTTTTTTATATAAAAAGATTATTACTAATATAATTATAATTATTACCATTGGATTTGGACATAGATTTAATGCAGTTTCACTGAAACATCCACCTAAAAAAATTCTGGTGAATGTAAACTTAAAGTATAGTTTTTTGCAACTTGTTTTAAAGAAAACCTGATTACAGGCATTTATCTTAATTATAATCACCATAAAGGCTATGTTCACATGTTGCAAATTTTAACATTTAATTTTACAGTCCCAGCAAAAGCTATGATATTTCAGAAATCTCATGCACACACATTTGATTTTTTGTCCTGACTGAATCGAAAAACTGCTGCATGTCATTTCTTTCAGCATTTTTGCAGTGTTTTTCACCCATAGAAAGCAAAGTGCAAAAACACACAAAAAAACTCAGGTATCAGGTTCTGCTGCGTTTTTAGTGAAAGAAGGAAGTACAGCAGGATGTGAAACCCATTTATTTTTGTGATTTTCCCAAGTTTAAACCATAAAGTCTTGGTCTCCTCACCTGAGAATGACAGTAAGGATTAGTATAGTTTAATTAAATTAGTGAAATGTGTAAAGTAAACATTGGCTGACCAAGGTGTGAAGTTGAACAATACCTGACCGACTCAAGGGCTGACCAAAGTGGAAAGTAAAGAGTGTCTTAAGGTACCTTCACACATAACGATATTGTTAACGATATCGTTGCTATTTGTGACGTAGCAACGATATCGTTAATGAAATCGTTCTGTGTGACAGCGACCAACGATCAGGCCCCTGCTGGGAGATCGTTGGTCGCTGAACAAAGTCCAGAACTTTATTTCGTCGCTGGACTCCCTGGAGACATCGCTGGATCGGCGTGTGTGACACCGATCCAGCGATGTCTTCACTGGTAACCAGGGTAAACATCGGGTAACTAAGCGCAGGGCCGCGCTTAGTAACCCGATGTTTACCCTGGTTACCATGCTAAAAGTAAAAAAAAACAAACACTAGATACTTACCTACCGCTGTCTGTCCTCCAGCGCTGTGCTCTGCTCTCCTCCTGCACTGGCTGTGAGCCGGAAAGCAGAGCGGTGACGTCACCGCTCTGCTTTCCGGCTCACAGCCAGTACAGGAGGAGAGCAGAGAAGCAGAGCGCAGCGCTGGAGGACAGACAGCTGTAGGTAAGTATCTAGTGTTTGTTTTTTTTTACTTTTAGGATGGTATCCAGGGTAAACATCGGGTTACTAAGCGCGGCCCTGCGCTTAGTTACCCGATGTTTACCCTGGTTACCGGCATCGTTGGTCGCTGGAGAGCGGTCTGTGTGACAGCTCTCCAGCGACCAAACAGCGACGCTGCAGCGATCCGGATCGTTGTCGGTATCGCTGCAGCGTCGCTTAATGTGAAGGGGCCTTTAGGCTGGGTTCACATTGAGTTAGTGCAATCCGTTTAGCGGATACGCCAACGGAATGCGCTAACGCAATGTCCAAAAAGGGATTGCGTTTGGCGATCCCGCTATCGCAGATGCCAGATCTGCGCTAGCGAAGAACGGACCCTGAACGCTGCAAGCAGCGTTCAAGGTCCGTCAGAAAATAATGGGACATCGCTACCGCATGTCGAAAATGGCCTACGTTAGCGATGCGTTAGATCGCGTTAGTTACATTGTGGTCAATGGGTGCGCTAACGGATCCGTTACATTGCGTTAGTTGCTACTTTTGCGCCATGTAACAGATTCCGCTAGCGGACACCCACTAACGCAATGTGAACCCAGCCTTACAAACTCAATGCTCTGTCCGTGTCTTGGGTAAATTATTCCTGACCAATTCAACTCTTCCCGCTGCTACATTTGTGTATTTTTTCATGAACTCATGTGAAGTTTTTTGTTCAGAATAGTCAGTATTTTTTCAGACATAAAATTCATTTTCCACTAAATAAATTTATAAAATTGTCCTTTTTTCCAAAATGGTTTTATGGTTTCACATATGTCTTGCATTGGTGACCTAACATCTTGCACTGTTCATGCTTCTGTGGTGGAAGCAAAGCTGAACTTTGGGATACTGAAAAACACAGCAAAAAGGCAGAAAAACCTGTTTTTTTTGTAAGCAACTTTTTTATTGCCAAAAGAGCAGGTTTTGCCTGCAACAAAAACGTGACAGGTAAACATAACTTAAGGCTTCATGTACAATGTTATATTATGGCTTTGAACAAGCTCTATGTTAAAATGAGGAATAATGCAGAATCTAGAGATGTCTATAATAATAATAATAATAATTTTTATTTATATAGCGCCGCGCCAACATATTCCGCAGCGCTTTACAAATTATAGAGGGGACTTGCACAGACAATAGACATTACAGCATAACAGAAATACAGTTCAAAACAGATACCAGGAGGAATGAGGGCCCTGCTCGCAAGCTTACAAACTATGAGGAAAAGGGGAGACACGAGAGGTGGATGGTAACAATTGCTTTAGTGATTCGGACCGGCCATAGTGTAAGGCTCGGGTGTTCATGTAAAGCTGCATGAACCAGTTAACTGCCTAAGTATGTAACAGTACATCCTGTACTGTACATACTATAAGGATTTATTGTACCTCTAATTTCATTTACATTCATATGGAGGGTTTTTCTGTTTGCAAGGAATCCGACAAAAGTAGATAGTGACATACTGCATTATGTATTGTACCCCATATGAACTTCATTATATGCCCCATTATACGCTATTCTCCCTAAAATGCATTGTTACTTAAAGAAAATGGCTTGTAATATAATGCCATATAACGTTACCATACAATGGGTGTTTGCGTGTACTCGGTACATTTTACTTAGTTTTATGTACAGAACAAAAGAAATTAGACTCACCGAAGAGATGGCCATAGAGTATAACTATACAAGCAAATTTCCTCTTTTTAAACTCACAACAGAAAATCAAATGCTCATGTTGAGATATCCATGCAGAGAACAAGACGTGGATGTTGAACACACCAAAATTTATTAGTTTATACTAATCTGGGTTACTGGTTATTGGCTGAAAAATTGTAAATTAAGTTGTTCACAAAGTCTTTTCCCCTGTGGGAAAATTCAGACATTTAAAAATAAACAATAAAAAAAAGTCTAATGAGACATAACAATGTGCAATACTTTTATGACTAGCTTCAACTATTCAAGGAGATTTTCAAAAATATGTTAAATATTCAGTAGGGTCAGTCCTAAAAACAAAAGATGCACAATACATGACCCATATTTACTTTCTACTTTATTCAATAGAATACATTATCTGCACTAAAATTTCTAGAACTCTGCTTACAAATCTGCTAAACTTAATCAAATTGCTAAAGTAGATATATACATGATGTAAATGTAAGTAAAGGATTAAGGATTTATTTTAATAGTTTACCCTGTTTACCAGTGTAAATGTAAAAAAAAAAACCACTACATACTTACATTCCGGTGTCTGTCCCCCGGTGTTCTGCTTCCCTGCGTTCTGCTTCCCTGCACTGTGTAAGCGCCAGCCGTAAAGCAAAGCGGTGACGTCACCGCTGTGCTTTACAGCCAGCCGGCGCTCAGTCAGTGCAGGGAAGCAGAACGCCGGGGGACAGACACCGGAATGTAAGTATGTAGTGTTTGTTTTTTTTACATTTACACTGGTAACCAGGGTAAACATCGGGTTACTAAGCGCGGCCCTGCGCTTAGTAACCCGATGTTTACCCTGGTTACCAGTGAAGACATCGCTAAATCGGCGTCACACACGCCGATTCAGCAATGTCTGCGGGAGATCCAGCGACGAAATAAAGTTCTGGCCTTTCTGCTCCGACCAACGATGTCACAGCAGGATCCAGATCACTGCTGCGTGTCAAACACAACGATATCGCTATCCAAGACGCTGCAACGTCACGGATCGCTAGTGATATCGTTGTTAAGTTGTTCAGTGTGAAGGTACCTTTAGAGCCTGGGTTACCTTAATGGTAATTCACAGCATTTTAGGTAAATTAAGTTAGGACTGTCAAGAGACACCCATGGGTACAGTTTTAACCCCTTAAGCCCCGAGGGTGGTTTGCATGTTAATAACCGGGCCAATTTTTACAATTCTGACCACTGTCCCTTTATGAGGTTATAACTCTGGAATGCTTCAACGGATCTTGGCGATTCTGAGATTGTTTTCTCATGACATATTCTACTTTATGATAGTGGTAAAATTTCTTTGATATTACCTGCGTTTATTTGCGAAAAAAACGGAAATTTGGTGAAAATTTTGAAAATTTCGCAATTTTCCAAATTTGAATTTTTATGCCCATGAAACAGAGAGATATATCACCCAAAATACTTAATAAGTAACATTTCCCACAAGTCTACTTTAAATCAGAACAATTTTGGAAACAACATTTTTTTTTGTTAGGGAGTTATAAGGGTTAAAATTTGACCAGCAATTTCTCGAACCATTTTTTTAGGGATCACCTCACATTTGAAGTCACATCTAGGGGTCTATATAGCAAAAAATATCCAAAAGTGACACCATTCTAAAAACTGCACCACTCAAGCTGATCAAAACCACATTCAAGAAGTTTATTAACCCTTCAGGTGCTTCATGAGAGCTAAAGCAATGTTGAAGGAAAAAATAAAAATTTAGCAACAATTTTTTTATTTTCCCAAAGGTAACAGGAGAAATTGGACTGCAAAGTTGTTGTCCAATTTGTCCTGAGTACATTGATACCCCATATGTGGGGGGGGGCACTGTTTTGGCGCATGGCCGGGCTCAGAAGGGAAGGAGCGCCGTTTGATTTTTTCAACCTAAAATTGGCTGGAATTGAGAGCGGACGCTGTCGCGTTTGACAAGCCCCTGATGTGCCTAAACAGAGGACACCCCCCACAAGTGACCCCATTTTGGAAACTAGACCCCCTAAGGAACTTATCTAGATTTGTGGTAAGCACATTTATCCCCCAAGTGCTTCACAGAAGTTTATAACGCCCAGGCGTAAAAATAAAAAATCATATTTTTTCCACAAACATGATGGTTTAGTCCCCAATTTTTTATTTTTACAAGGGTAACAGAAGAAATTGGACCACAAAAGTTGTAGTCCAATTTGTCCTGAGTGCGCCGATACCCCATATGTGGGGGAACCACTGTTTGGGCGCATGGCAGGACTCAGAATGGAAGGAGCGCCATCTGACTTTTTCAAGCTAAAATTAGTTGGGATTGAGATCGGATGCCATGTCGCGTTTGGTGAGCCCCTGATGTGCCTAAACAGAGGAAACCCCCACAAGTGACCCCATTTTGGAAACTAGATCCCCTTAGGAACTTATCTAGATGTGTGATATGCACTTTGAACCCCCAGGGGCTTCACAGAAGTTTATAACGCCCGGGCGTGAGAATAAAAAATCATATTTTTTTCCACAAACATGATTGTTTAGTCCCCAATTTTTTATTTTCCCAAAGGTAATAGGAGAAATTGAACTGCAAAAGTTGTTGTCTAATTTGTCCTGAGTACGCTGATACCCCATATGTGGGGGAGAAACCACTGTTTGGGCGCACGGCAGGGCTCAGAAGGGAAGGAGCGCCATTTGGGAGGGGATGGGAAAAAAAAAAGAAAAGGAAGGCACGGGTTAGACGCGGCGGCTGGGTGAGCGCACGGGAATGGGAAAAAAAAGGAAGGCACAGGTTAGACGTGGCAGCTGGGTGAGCGCATGGGGATGGGAAAAAAAAAGAAAAGGAAGGCATGGGTTAGACGCGGTGGCTGGGTGAGCGCACAGGGATGGGAAAAAAAGAAAAGGAAGGCACGGGTTAGACGTGGCAGCTGGGTGAGCGCACGGGGATGAAAAAAAAAAGAAAGGCACAGGTTAGATGCGGCGGCTGGGTGAGCGCATGGGGATGGGAAAAAAAGAAAAGGAAGGCACGGGTTAGACACGGCGGCTGGGTGAGCGAACAGGGATGGGAGAAAAAAGAAAGGAAAAAGAAAGGCACAGGTTAGACGCGGCAGCTGGGTGAGCGCACAGGGATGGGGAAAAAAAAGAAAAGGAAGGCACGGGTTAGATGCGGCGGCTGGGTGAGCGCACAGAGATGTGGAAAAAAGAAAACGGCAGGCATAAGAGCTTTGATAAGTGAACCGCGTCACTTATCAAAGTTCGGCGGCTGCTGGGTGTGCGCACAGGTGTGGTGAAAAAGAAAAAAGGAAAATGGCAGGCACAAGCTCTGATAAGTGAAATGCATCACTTATCCAAGTTTGGCGGCTGCAGGATGGGTGTACGGAATTGAGCAAAGGGGGCTGATGAAAAAAAAGCGAGCACGAGTGTTGATCGGTGAACTGCGTCACCAATCAACGCTCGGCGGCTGCTAAACGTGCGCACGAAGGCGGTGTAAAGAGGGATGGAGGGGGGTAAAAAAGAGAGGGAAGGGGGGATGGGGGATTGGGGGGTGAAGAGAGATCGGGTAGGGGCTGATAACACTTACGTTTGTAGTCTCTCTTCTTTCTTTGGTTTTCTTTCTTCTTTCTTTTCTAATGCAGGGATTGTGGCATTACAGGCTTCTGTAGCACCACAAGGCCCAGCAAGAGTAAATCTGGCTGTGTGACCGATCTGCAGGAGTCCTCAGCTAGAGTGGGCACCCCTGCAGAGCGGTTAGACAGGTCACCTGCAGGTGACAGACAGGTCACAGAGCAGTCACACCACTGCTGTGAGCTGTCATTGGTGGGATCTAATGATAACATCGATCCCACCAATCCCTGCAGGCCCTGGTGACCATGGCAACTGCCTAGGATCCCTCCGATCCTAGGCAGGTCACTGCCAGGTTACCAGCAGGGCACACAGCAGTCACAACGTGACCGCCGCTGTGCCCTGTGATTGGCGCGATCGTCGATAGCATCGATTGTGCCAATCAGCTCCTGCGGGCCCTGCTGGGCCTGCACTAGGCCACCAAGTGGCCACTGGTTCCGGTGAATCTGACAGTCTTTCACAAGAACAAGGTCACCTATGTTCAGATTAGGTTTAGTAGATTGCCACTTCGTACGTGGCTGCAGGGTAGACAAATATTGTTTGCGCCGCCTGTCCCAGAAAGTATTTGCAAGACTTTGTACCTGTCTCCATTGGCGCTTGTAGAGGTCCTTAGCGTCGAATCCTCCTGGAGGGGTACTGGACAGTCCCGTTTTCTGGGTAAGTAAAGTAGATGGAGTCAATAACAAGGGATCCTCAGGGTCGTTAGGAACTGGAACCAGGGGTCTTGCATTGATTATAGCTGCAGCTTCAGCCATGAAGGTGATTAGGCTTTCGTGGGTAAGCCTCGCTGCTCCTTCTGTAAATAGTCTTCCTTGATGCTTGACCAGATTGTGGTAATGTTGTACGATTCGGTAGGCAACGTGACATTTTCTGGGAAGTATAAGAGGGAATTTCTCCACAAACTCCATCTCAGCTTCTTTGAGTCGGCCTCCTACTCTCAGTAGGCCGCTGTTGTCGATGAATGGGTCGAGTTTTCTCAATATGCTGCTCACTGGTATTGGAGCTTTGTTAATAAGACATTGGATTTCTGCAAAGTAGGTTTCTCTTTGAACAGTGAAGATGATGTGATTTCTAGAGAACTCTAAGTCGGAGGTAACGTAGGTATTTTTACAAAGATGCCAACCTTTACGTTTTTCTGGCTCACAAGTTCTGGTGGTCCTGAATGAGCGAGCTATATGAGTCAGGCAGGTAATGGCTCGAGTAAGTGACTTCCAACTTGAGAATCTGTCGAACCTGCAAGATCCAAGCTGGATAACAGAGGTCATTGTATGTAGTGTAGACACCTGAGGGCGGATTTCAGCATCTGAGTCCTCTCCTACAAGTTCGAAGGTGTCTGGAAAACATTCCTCAATGTACAATAGTTTTGGTCCAGAGAGCCACGTTGTGCTTCCTAATCGACTTGCGTCAACTGCTCTAGTTGCATGATCCGCGGGATTCTGGTCTGTGGGTATGTAATGCCACTGCTGTGGGTGAACTGATCTCCTGATTCGTAGCACTCTGTTATTGACATAAACGTAGAATCGCCTGGTTTCGTTGTGGATATATCCCAGGACTACTTTGCTGTCTGAGTAGAACTTGGCCTGTGTCAGGTCGATATCCATTTCGGATGCGATGAACTCCGCTAACTCAACGGCTAAGACTGCGGCACAAAGCTCTAACCTGGGTATAGTGTGCTCTGGTTGTGGTGCGAGTTTGGCCTTTCCCATGACGAAACCAATGTGGCACTGACATTTAGAGTCTACAGTTTTGAGGTAGGCAACAGCGGCAATTGCTTTGACAGAAGCATCTGCAAATACGTACAGTCTTTGGCTCTGTATCTCAGTAGATGGCACAGGGGTGTATGGTCTTGGCACATGCAGCTTGGAGAGTGCCGCTAATGAGTTCTTCCACTCTTCCCACTGGATCCTCTTATCAGGTGGCAAAGGTGCATCCCAGTCAGATGTTTCCTTAGTTAAGTCTCTTAGTAGGGCCTTGCCTTGTATAGTAACAGGAGCTGCGAAACCCAAGGGGTCGTACAGACTGTTGATGGTAGACAGGACGCCTCTACGTGTGAAAGGCCTTTCTTCCTGGCTGACCTGAAAGGTGAAAGTGTCTGATTGTAGATTCCAGAGAAGCCCGAGGCTGCGTTGCATTGGTGCGGGGTCTGACCCCAGGTCCAGGTCTCTGAGACCATTACATAGGTCCTGAGAAGGGAACGCTTCCATGAGTTCATGGCTGTTTGAGGCTATTTTATGAAGCCTAAGGTTCGAGCAGGCAAGCATGTCCTGAGCTCTCCTGAGAAGACTGATGGCAGTCTCATTTGAAGGCATGGCTTTTAGACAGTCGTCGACATAAAAGTCCTTTTCTATGAATTGTCTGACATCTGCTCCGTATTCTGCTTCTCCTTCCTGAGCCGACCTTTTGAGTCCGTAAATGGCGACTGCAGGTGAAGGACTGTTGCCAAAGATGTGCACTCTCATGCGATACTCTGTGACTTCTTTAGTAGGATCATTGTCTCTGTACCAGAAGAATCTTAGGAAGTTCCTGTCTCTCTCTCTCACAAGGAAACAATGGAACATTTGCTGGATGTCAGCGATGAAGGCAATGGAATCCTTACGGAAGCGCATAAGTACACCCAGTAGTTTGTTATTGAGGTCTGGTCCTGTCAGCAGAACGTCATTCAGGGAGACATCATTAAATTTAGCACTGGAATCAAACACGACTCTGATCTGGCCTGGTTTCTTAGGGTGGTATACTCCGAACATGGGTAGGAACCAGCATTCTTCAGAGTCTTTGAGAGTGGGAGCTAGTTCTGCGTGACGGTTTTCAAAAATCTTTGACATGAAGGAGAAAAAGTGATCTTTCATCTCTGGTTTGTTTTGCAGATTACGAATGAGAGAGGAGAAACGTTGTAATGCCTGATTTCTGTTGTTCGGTAGACGTGGTCTGTGGGTTTTGAAGGGAAGAGGTGCGACCCAGCTGTTGGTCTCATCTTTAACGAGTCCCTTGTCCATTACCTCTAAGAACAACTTGTCCTCTACCGACATTGCCACTTGGTTGTCCTGCTTAGTTCTCTGGAAGACTGTGCACCCTAACTGATCCTCATAGCTTCTCGACACTATACTGCTGTCGTGAGTAAAGTCTATTAAATGGTTGGGCAGTTGGATGCTGTGTGGCCGTTCCCTGACATGGAACTCATTGTTACAAGGTTGAAACAGAGATGGACGTCCTTTCTCCAATGTATTTGTCAGCATGCTTGTCACAGAAGATGGGGCGTGCATGCGTCCCAAGCATACGTTGCCAATTATGACCCATCCTAGGTCTAGCCTTTGGGCATAGGGAGCATTGTGGAGTCCATTGATATGACGTCTCACTTTATGAACTTGCAGGATATCTCTCCCCAACAGTAGAATTATCTGGGCCTGATGGTCGAGTTCCGGTATAAGGTGTGCTATTCGTTTTAAGTGAGCGTGATGGATTGCTACATCTGGTGTAGGGATTTCAGATCTGTTGTCTGGGATCTGGTTACATTCGATGATCGTAGGTAGCGGTAGGCAGAATTGTCCGTCTAAAGACTCGATCTGGTAGCCAGTAGCTTTCCTGCCTGCTGTTGTCACAGTACCTGCACACGTCTTTAAGGAGTAGGGAGTGCTTGGCCCTTTGATGTTGAATAGGTCAAAGAATGTTGATCTAGCCAAGGATCGGTTACTTTGATCATCCAAGATAGCATACAGTCTTACAGCTTGGTCTCTATGGCCCTTCGGGTATACTTTGACGAGGCATATTTTTGAACAGGACCTACTGTCTATTGTCCCTTTGCAGACCTCGGTGCATTGTGAAGTGATCTCTGGCGTAGCTGTATCAGTGTTCCTTTCCTCCCCGCCATGCTCACTGTCAGCTGGCGTGTTTTGTGTACTCCATGGAGCTGGGCCAGGGTGTAGAGCGGTGTTATGGTCTGTGGTGCCACATTCTGTGCATTTTACACTGACCTTGCAATCCTTGGCGAGATGAGCTGTGGACGAGCAGCACTTGTAGCAGATACCGTTTTCTTTCAGGAAGCTTCTGCGATCTGGCATAGATTTTCCTCTGAAGGCTTTGCATTTCAGGAGAGGATGAGGCTTCTGATGAAGTGGGCACTGCTTGTCAGGGTCCTGCACCTTTGTCTCTGATTGGGAGCAGCCAGCAGACCTGTAATTAGAACCTGAAGAAGAAACATAAGTCTTGTGTACTGCCACAGATGTTCTGCGTGGATTTGCAGGTGGTGACGGTGTGGCATATGGTATTGCAAAGTCAAAGCTGGGATCGTTTCTAATTCTTGCTTGTTGGTGTATGAAGTCTACAAAAACGGAGAAGGGAGGGAATGGAACGCTGTGTTTGTATTTGTACGTGGAACCATGTGTGAGCCACCTCTCCTGTAGATTGTAGGGCAACTTCTGGACTATAGGGTTAACACCTCTGGCTGTGTCGAGAAATGTAAGTCCCTGTAGGTCGTTCTCGTATTTGGCTACTTGGACTTCCTTTAGCAGGTCGCTTAGCTCTCTAAGTTTCTGGAGACCTTTGTTAGATATTTTAGGAAAGTCATCGATTCTTTTGAACAAGGCTCTTTCTATTACTTCTGCTGAGCCGTAACACTCATCCAGCCTTTTCCAGATCTCTTTGAGGCCAGTCTCAGGGCGGTTTATATTAATGTCTCTGATCCTTACTGCGTGTTTGACTGACTCTTCTCCCAGGTATTTGACTAACAGGTCTATCTCTTCCCTGTGTTGCAGCCCCAAGTCTCTAATGACATTTTGGAAGGAAGCTTTCCAAGCTCTGTAACCTTCAGCTCGGTCAGTGAATTTCATGAGTCCCTTGGCAACCAGTTCACGTCGTGTGAAGAACTTGGCAAATTCTGTCGTGAACCAGTTGTCAGCAGAGTATACTGGTGATGGGTCGCCCTGATAGTGATGTGAGGTGCGTTCGTACCTGTTAGTGTCCTCAGGGTGGCGCCAGCCGGTGTCGTATTGCTTCGGCCTGATGTACGGTGTGTCAGCAGGCTGATCCACGTTGGTTACCTGATGAGGGGCAAGGTAGTCATTAGCAGAGTTGTTTTGCCTCACATTTTCAAGTTTGTTTCTGTCCTGAGCCTCGTGACGACTCTCGCTCACTTCGCTGGAGGTGTCGTATTCTGGTTTTGGTACTGGTTCAGGGTTATAGTTTGGATCAGGAAGGTCATTAACAAACTGAGATGTGCGTTGTGGTGAGTCTTGCAGTGGAAACTCCAGACTCGACGTACTGCTTTGGCTATGCAGCTTGGGATTTTGCACAGCTTCTAGCGATTCTGCTTCGGCGAGGGCTGCGGCAGCTTCCCTTTTTGCTGCTAGGCTTTCTAAGGCGGCATCCACACGTGCCTTCTCTAACTGCGACCTTCTCTCTTGATCGGCTCTCTCATCATCTATGCGTGCTTTTTCTAACTGTAACCTTCTCTCTTGATCGGCTCTCTCATCATCTATGCGTGCTTTTTCTAACTGCAACCTTCTCTCTTGATTGGCTCTCTCTAAGCGCGACCTTCTCTCTTCGTCATCTAGGCGTGCTTTTTCTAATTTAAGTTGCATCTCTTGGTCAGCAAAGCTCGCTCGTATTTTGGCAGCTTCAGCATTTGCGTGGGCAATGGCGACAGCGCTGCTGATGGATGTTGTCTTTGAGGAGACGGAAGTAACAGATCTTGTCCTATTCGATTTGTGAGACATGGTGTCTTGGGAAAGTGCTTGGCTGTGCAGAGATTGCTGTAGCTGTATTTAGTCTCTGAGTAGCCGGTGACTTGAATCCCACTAGTTGGATGGCTGCCGTTTCACTGTTCTGTCCTCACTAGCTGAGGCAGGCTCATACGTAGCTATACAGTCAGCTAAACCGCTATACCGGAGGTCCAATAAGGAGACTGTGGTTGAGTCTGTGCTTTATTAAACGTAGTGATATATTGATGCGGTGAAACTGTGAACAATGATATACATAGAATCAGTGCATGGTATAGAACAGATACATACTACACATGATATACATTATGCATAACATTTAGAAGCTAATGACTAAACTAGGAGTACAACTGGTTAAACTAAGCTAATATAGAGCAGAAATATCTATAGGAAGCATAAAGACATACCGGCAATGCAATCGCAAGGGGGATGAAGTGAAGTGTCTTTCCTTGAAGGCAAACCGAAGAAAGTGAAAGGAAAAATGGAGGGAAATGGAGGCTGAGCTACCATAATGCATTGCAAAGGAGGAGGAGAATCAGACATGGATAATACAAAAACAAGATTGAACTGCCAACATAACTCTGACCGCTAGAGGGAGCCAAAGCACTAAAAACAAATAAAGATATGAACATCCATACTGAGAAACCTGCAATTACGCAAACAGATAATCAGGGTAACAATATTAGATGGCGGAGACAGAACAGTAAGTCTGATGTAATGTTGTTGTTTTGGGACCTGTAGTCCCACAAGTGTTTGTGTAGTTGTAAGGGAGACTTACTAGGCTAGTTATGTGAGATGGGCGGGACAAACTAGCCACACATCCACACTCCCACCCAGGGGAGTGGTTAAGGGTACATAATGTGACCAGGGTGTGGCTCACATGTGTGGTTTCAGTGTTTGGATCTGGACAGTGCCAGGTCCTGGAAGCCTGTGTTGGATTTCCTGGGAGTAGGGGTCCTGAAGAGCACATTGTGGGGCCTCAGACCTGGTAGCCTGGGGTGTGGGACTAACGTCCTGAATAGCACCTGGACAGGTCACATGTGTGGTTCCTGTGTTGGAAGACCTAGGAGTAGGCTTCCTGAAGAGCACAAATATGTGTTGGATTTCCTGGGAGTAGGAATCCTTAAGAGCACATGCTGGTGTGTTGGGAGGTCCTGGGAGTAGGACCGGATCCCTGAATAGCGCACAGGAAGACTTTGGTTCCGGATGGCCTGTGTTGGGGAAGCTACTATCCTTCGGTGGGTCTGGACTGACTAAGGTATGCCGCCAGGCAAGTTGGTGATCCCTGTGAGGCAGCTTTCCCAGAAGAGTGGACTGACAAGGAGTCAGCAGGTGGAGTAGGAGCTCCCGTCAGGTACCTATACAGTCTGTTGGTGCTTGTGATGTTCTATGAACTGTGTGGTCTCCCACGGTGACTGAATGAAGTGAGGTTCGGCGTGTTTAGAGACCACGGCCCAGGGTCACGTGCGCTGTATGTGACTTGAGACATTGGTGAACTGTACGGCGTACGGACACCCATGGTAACTGGAAAAAGTAAGAGGTCCAGCATGTTTAGTGTCTGTGAGACAAAGCCGTATGTGAAGTGTTTAAGACAAAGCTGCAAGTTAATATCACCAGTTGGTGCCTGTTGTGTTTTATGAAATGTATAATATGGACTGTGCACAACCCGGTTTATGACACTTTAATAAACCGTATGGACCTTTTTGTGTGAAAAATCATGCCTGACTACGTTAATCCCATGCCATGTGAGTGTCCCCCAATACACTTAGTAAGTGCAATCTTACAAGGGCAAGTGGGAAGAACCAGGCAAAGCTCCAGAATTGGCCCATCTAATATATGCGTCCTTTCTGGACAGCTGTGGGCTGCTGTTTTTAGGCTGGGGGCCCATATCCATGGCCCCTTACCAGCCTGAGAATAGCAGCCCGCACCTGTGAGTTTTGCCGGGTTGGTTGAAAAACATAGGGGGGACCCCACGTCGGATGACAGCCGGCTTCAGCACCACGCGCAAGGGGAACAGCGCTTACACCAGCGCTGCTTCCCCAGCAGCCGGCCGTGCACATGGAGGACAGTCAATGGCCACACTAACATGGAGGACAGTGTACACTGTTCGCCATGTGCATGTGTGTAGCACGTTTTGCAGCCCTTGTGTCCAGGTAAAAACGGACATGTCTGCGTGTCTTAATTGTCTGTTGCCAAAATCAGAGATATTTTCATGAGCACGAAGAAAAACTACTATTGATTGAACACACAGTCACGAGCAGAAAATCTGATTTATTTCAGGAAAGGTACACCCTTATATAGATTATCACTTATCACATTGTTCATTGATAAAACCTCTTTATTTCTCCTCTCTGAGGAGGGGTTTATTCAATATGTATTAGTTTTTATGATTTAGTACTTTTCCTAAGCATTACTTCATTCTTTATTAATAAAAAGTGGACACGCTATCATATCAAAGTCCAAATAAGTGTTCTAAAACTACTGACATGTATGATTTCTTGCATGTAGGCACATAATCAGCTTCTTTGATTCATAATGTTCATAAAAGCATCCATTTTGCAGTATGCATGTGGATCGCCCCCCAAGGGCTGTGGGGTACTCGGTACCGGGCCCTGCGGTTCACAGGGGGATGTCACAGTGGCTGACCCGGTCCATGGCCCTGAGACGTCCATATAAAAGGGAAAGGTCTTTAAAGGGATAAAGTTTATGTTCGTGACGCCACCTATGGTATTCGGTCAGGGTGACCGACGCTGCTTTAAAGGGTCTGCTAGGCTGATGTTATGGCAGCTAGATGGTATACCTTCCCACAGGTGAAGTATGTCCCCAGGGCTTCCCAGTATGTAGATGGTGCTATGGTGAATGGCGCGGTGAAGAACGAGGACACAAGGTTGCAGTCTCTTTACCTTTACTGAAGACTTCAGCATCCACAGTCCAGGGCACCAGATCACAGGGCAGGCATAGTCCGGCCAGTTTGGAGGCAAGTCCAGAGCTCCCTTGTCCAGGTGGAAATCAGTAGCCTTCCCTTGTGCTGCGGTGGTATAGTCCGTCCCTTACTGCCTATGGCTTCACATAAGGGTCTCACAGATGCGATGTTTCGCTCTCTCTGTCCCCCATATAGGATAGGACAAAACCCGTAGGACTGGTGACTTGAGCCTGTTTATAGGGTCTCTTAGATAACCCGGCTCTGTAGGTGTCACCGTGCCTCCTGGGTGTAGGTGCAAACAGGTAACCTGCAATTAGCTGTCCTGCTGGTCTCTGAAATAATGCGTAGAGGTCCTTACTCCCTCGGTATTCTGGCTACCGGGATTTTGTGCCTCAGAAGGAGGCAGCCTGAGCGGAGCTGGTCCCATCCGGGTATCCTCTCTTTTCCTTCGACTTCCTTCACGCTCGCTGCAATACAATTCTGCCTTTCAATGTCTCTTTCTGGGAGCTGCAGCTTTGAGGGCATGCACAGCTCCTTGGAACCTCTGTCCTCCTCAGACTACTGTCTGGAACTTTCTCCTACAGAACTCCTGTCTGGAGCTCTGTCAGGAACTAACTCCTGTCTGGAACTGACTAACTCTCCCTACAGACTACCAGCTATCTATAAATATGGGTTGTGTCCTAATAAATAGGAGCAGGAGCTCCCCCTGGTGGCCTGGAATGTGAAAGGTGTTGCATGTTTGTGATACCTGGATGCAGTTATCCTTCTTTGCCTCCAAACGTAGCATCACTCTCCCCGAGAGGAAAGCAATACCACTGCGACTACCAGGACCCTAAGGCGCCGCACATGCATTTTGGATATCTTCAATCAAATACATATCCAAATACGAGTGTACTTGTTGCTCGGGTTTTCCTAAGCACTCTCGGGTGGTCTCCGAGTATTTGTAACTGCTTGGAGTTTTAGTTTTTATTGACGAAGCTGCATGAGTTATGGCTGCTAGCCAGCCTGAAGACATGTTGGGGTTGCCTGGTTGCTAGGGAATCCCCACATGTATTCAAGCTAACAGCTGTAAATCATGCAGCTGAGGCAATGAAAACTAAATCTCAGAGAACTTACAAATACTCGGAGATCACCCAAGCGTGCTTGGGAAAACAGAGCAACGAGTATACTCACTCATCACTAATCCTTAACACTTTTAGAGGTGGGAGGTGATGCAATCCGGGTGCACTGCTAGTGGTGGAGAAGAATTCCTAGTGCTAGAGAAGTTAGCAAAAAGGATACTATACTGAGAACCAGGACTAAAGTTATGTCCAGTAACTGTGGGAAAGACTGTAATCTCTTGGACCTTATTCTATATACTTGATTGTCAAGACTGCAAGCTGTCAAGTCAAAGGTTGAATGTTTTTATCCCTTGGATTGTTTGCTACAGAGGCCCTGAAAGATGGAAGCATGGAACAAGTGGAAGCCTATGAGCCACAAGTAAGTGTGATGCACCCCACACACAGCAGAGGCACACTGGGACACGTTTTGTCTAAAGGGTGCCAGAGCAAGCGGAAGCAGTAGCTTGCCCATGGCAACCTCATTCAGGCACCTTACATCTGGCCTAGTAGGCAGGATGTGAGTTCCTTGCAGAAGAAAGCAGGGAAGAGCTGACCCATGGCACAGATGAAAGAGTGGAGGAAAATGTGCTGCCCATGATCGCATACAGACACTTTGATTCCAAGATGGCAACAGCGGCAGTGAAAAGAAGGTGAAGAATCGCCTATCATGGGAATGGATGGTGCCCGAGAGCACAAAAACATTTCCAGCCCCCAAGAGTGTCATCCCAAAGAAGCCGGGGCCCTGGACAAACAGTGGCCCTATTTGCTGATGGGGACATCAACACTCATTGGGGCCCCTGAGTTTGGGGGACCTGGTGCCAGCCCCTCACCTCATAGTACTTTAATCTATTTCAAATGCTCACTTCTCCCCGTTCCCCCACTTCTCCGGTCTCTATTTAAAGCAAATTGATTAAATAGTCAAGCAATGCGAGTTAATCTCATCACCCCTTCTCTTTGACCTGTGAATAATGGCTTAAAGAAAATGTGTGAACTATAAAAAGAGGATATGCGCCTCTGTAACAACATACATCCAGACAACCAGACATCCAAGTGAGCCCAGAGATCCAAAGATCCAGAGACTCTTTACAAAACCACAGCCTGGAATACTCTACAAGACAGTTGACAAAACATCATGGCTCCATCACAAGGGACACAGATTTGACATTCTTCATAATGCCAGCTTAGGGGGCCACGGCCCCAGCTGAAATAATACAGATCTGCTTTACTGACCATCACTGAAACCATGAATACGTTTGGGGTAGTCCGGATTTGGACCCAGTGGTCACCTGAACCCCATGGATACATTTGGGAAAGCCAGGATTGGGATCCACTGGTCACCTGGCTCCATGGAGATGTTAGGAGACGTCAGGTTTTGACCCTCCAGTCAGCTGGCCTTGTACCTCAATGGACTGTCAGCTTTTTAAGCTTGTTGTTACCTCCTTTCTGTGCCTTCCATAGGTGGGCATAGTTGGCCCTGGAAGCTCTGAAGTCACAGATTGTCTTATTCTGGCGAGTCAGTGGAAGGCTGAGATTCTGTAATTTTGCACCATCTTCGGTATTTTGCTGGGACTGTTCTATGTGTTATTTGCCTGCTTTGTGGTTCAATAAAGTATTGCCACACAGTTTTACCCTCACCCTGTGTTTTCTGAGTAGCATTACAGAGAGCGGGCATTCAGGGGGATGATCCCTAGTCCATGCAGTTTCGGCTAGTGTACAAGGGCACCTGCTGTCGTCCCATGATGTCTCCACACAGAGTAACAGGGAGGTGAATGGTCCCTAAACCTCTGGTGCCTGCACTTACCAGCCACCTCTGCACTCACGACTAGCAAACTGTTACTAACTTTCAAAGCAGGCACTGCAACTTCTGGCCACTCACAATGTGCTATGTAAAAGCCAGTCAATCACAGAGAGGAACACTCCAAACTGTCCAATCAGAAGACAGCTAGTGACTCCAAACCTACCTTTCCGAGTGATTGTTTGACTCACATTTTGATTATTTATTTTTTATGCTTAATGGAGTATTATATGGGGCCCATTATATTGTTTGGAGCATTATATTGGGCCCATTATACTGTATGGAGCATTATATGGGGCCAATTATACTATATGGAGCATTATGTGGGACCAATTATTCTGTATGGAGTAATATATGGGGCCTATTATACTGTATGGAATATTATATGGGACCCATTATGCTGTATGAAGCAAGATATGGGTCCCGCTATACTTTATGGAGCATCATTTGGGGCCATTATACTTCATGGAACAATATTTGCCCAATTATACTGCATGGAGCGTTATATGGCACCCATTATACCATATAGAGCAATATATCAGGTATTCGGAATGGAGCAATATATGGGGCCCATTATTCTGTATGGAACATTATATGGGACCCACTATACTATATGAAGCAACATACGGTGTCTATTATATGGTATGGAGCTATATATAGGGCCCATTATAGTGTATGGAGCAATATATGGGCCTATTAGTCTGTATGGACCATTATATAGGGCCCATTATACTGTATGGAGCAAAAAATGGGGCCCATTATTCTGTATGGAGTAATTTATGGGGCCCATAATACTGTATGCAGCATTATATGGGACCCATTATACTATATGGACCAATATATGGGGCCCATAATTCTATATGAAGTAATATATGGAGTCTACTATACAATATGGAGCATTATTTGAGTCCATTATACTGTATGAAGCAATACATGGGGCCCATTATAATGTATAGAGTATTATATGAGGCCCATTATTCTGTATAAAGTAATATATGGAGCCCATTATACAATATGGAGGATTATATGGGACCCATTATACTGTATGGAGCAACATAGAGGGTCAATTATACTGTATTGAACTATATATAGGGTTTATTATACTGTATGAAGCAATATATGGGTCCATTATACTGTACGGAGCAATATATTGGGCGCATTATTCTGTATACAACATTATATGGGGCCCATAATACCGTATAGAGCAAAATATGGGTCCTATTACTTTGTATAGAGCATTATATGGGGCCAATTATACTTTAGGGATAACTAAATGGAGCCCACTATATTGTGTGTTACATTACATTAGGGATATCATACTTTATGGAGCAATATATTGGGCCCATTATTCTGTGTGGAGCATTACATGGTGCCATTACAATGTATGGAGCAATAAATTGAGTCAATTATACTATATGGAGCATTATATAGGGCCCATTATACTGTATGGAGAAATATATGGGTCCCATTATACTGTATAGAGCAATATATGGGGCCCATTATGCTATATGGAGCATTATATGGGGACCATTATTCTGTCAGGAGAATTATTGGGGCCATTATACTGTCTAGAGCAATATGAGGCCCATTATATTGTGTTGAGCAATATATGGTGCCCATTATTCTGTAAGGAGTATTATATGGGGCCATTATACTGTGTGGAGCAATATATGAGGCCCATTATACTGTATTCATTATTATATGGAGCCCATTATACTGTATGAAACAAACATTATATGTGTCCCAGTATACTGTATGGATCATTATATGGGGCCCATTATACTGTATGGAGAATTATTTGGGGCCAATTATACTGTATAGAGCAATATAGTTGGCCAATTATATTGTATGGATCAATATATTTTGGCAATTATTCTGTATGGGCCATTATATGGGGCCATTATACTGTATGAAGCAATATATGGGCTCCTTTATACTCTACAGAGCACTATATGGGGCCTATTATTCTGTATGGATTAATAAAGCTGACCCATTATACTGTATGCCGCAATATATTTGGCCCATTATAATGTATGGAACATTCTATGGGGTCCATTATACTGTATGAGTAATGTATGGGTCCATTATTCTGTATGGAGCATTATATGGGGCCAATTATATTGTATGAAGCATTACATGGGGCCCAGTATTCTGTATGTAATAATACATGGGTCCCGTTATACGGTATGTGTAACGCTCGTGCCCAGACTGATTGGCACGAGCAGAGATTGTGGCCCCACTATGCCAGGGGAGGGGCGTGGCTAAGCAGTTACCTTGGTGTTCACTGGAGCCTCTAGTGGTGAGGTCAGGCTTGTTCTGCAGGTAGCTACCAAGTACCACTCCAGGGCAACGTCTGGCAGTAGCAGCTGATCCCCTAGGAACACCTAGCTGGCGCGGCCTGAGGAAATGTCCTACAGCTGCAGGTAGGCGGAGTAAGATGACAGGTACCACAGATGCAGACGTGACAAGCTGATGGAGATGAGTGCTGGCAAGTGCAACCAGACCAGGTGACATAGAGATGAGCACTGGCAGGTGCAACGGGACCGGCTAACGTTGAGGTAAGTGCTGGCAGGTGGAACAGGACCGGCTAACGGTGAGGTAAGTGCTGGCAGGTGCAACAGGACCGGCTAATGTTGAGGTAAGTGCTGGCAGGTGGAACAGGACCGGCTAACGTTGAGGTAAGTGCTGGCAGGTGCAACTGGACCGGCTGATGTTGAGGTGAACGCTGGCAGGTGCAATTGAACCAGTTGAAGTGAGAACAGTCAGGGGCAACTGGACTGGCTGACATTGAGATGAGCCCTAGCAGGAGCAGCAGGTCCAGCTGATGTTAAGATGAGCAATGGCAGGTGCAGAAAAACAGTTTCAAACTGGAAGGAGAGGAACAGTTTCAGGAAAGACTGGGACACAGGCAGGTACGAGTGGAATACAGGGATGGGCAGGAACCTGTTCAGACTGGATGGACAGAAACAATTTCAGGACAGACTGGGACACAGGCAGGTATGACTGAAATACGGGAACAGATAGGACCCAGTTCAGACTGGACAGTCAAGAAGCTGCAGGTGCAGAATAGGTGCAGAGCCACAGGTGCGAAACAGAAGCCGAGCCACAATTGCCGAACAGAAGCAGAGCCACAGGTGCGGTCAAGCACAGGGAACCGCAAATGTAGTCAAGCATAGGATAGTTACAAGGAAAAGTACACACAGGGCAAACAGGATCAAGTACACACCGATGCAAAGACAGGTACACATGTGGACAAAATTGTTGGTACCCCTCATTTAATGACAGAAAAACCCACAAAGGTCACAGAAATAACTTGAATCTGACAAAAGTAATAATAAATTAAAAATCTATTAAAATGAACAAATGAAAGTCAGACATTGTTTTTCAATCATGCTTCCACAGAATTAAAAAAAAATGTAAAACTCATGAAATAGGCCTGGACAGAAATGATGGTACCCCTGAAAATAATGTGACAAAAGGGACATGTTAAATCACGGTGTGTCTACTAACTAGCATCACAGGTGTCTACAATCTCAGAATCAGTGTGGGCCTGTATATAGGGCTACAGATTCTCACTGTGCTGTTTGGTGACATGGTGTGTATCACACTCAACATGGACCAGAGGAAGCGAAGGAAAGAGTTGTCTCAGGAGATTAGAAAGAAAATTATGGACAAACATGTTAAAGGTAAAAGTTATGAGACCATCTCCAAGCAGCTTGATGTTCCTGTGACTACAGTTGCACATATTATTCTGAAATTTTAGATCCATGGGACAATAGCCTACCTCCCTGGACGTAGCCGCAGGAGGAAAATTGATGACAAATCAAAGAGACGGATAATACGAATGGCAACAAAAGTGCCAAGAAACACTTCTAAACAGATTGATGGTGAACTTCAAGATCAAGGAACATCAGTATCAGAACGCACCATCCGACCTTTTCTGAGCCAAAGTGGACTTCATGGGAGACGACCAAGGAGGACACCATTGTTGAAAAAAAATCATAAAAAAGCCAGACTGGAATTTGCCAAACTTCATGTTGACAAGCCACAAAGCTTCTGGGAGAATGTCCTATGGACAGATGAGACAAAAATTGAACTTTTTGGCAAAGGCACCTCAGCTCTATGTTCACAGATGGAAAAATGAAGCATATCAAGAAAAGAACACTGTCCCTACTGTGAAACATGGAGGAGGCTCTGTTATGTTCCGAGGCTGCTTTGCTGCAACTGGCACAGGGTGTCTAGAATCTGTGCAGGGTACAATGAAATCTCAAGACTATCAAGTGAATCTAGAGAGAAATGTGCTGCCCAGTGTCAGAAAGCTTGGTCTCAGTCACAGGTCATGGGTCTTGCAACAGGATAATGACCCAAAACACACGGCTGAAAACACTCAAGAATGGCTAAGAGAAAAACACTGGACTATTCTGAAGTGGCCTTCAATGAGCCCTGACCTAAATCCTATTGAGCATCTTTGGAAAGAGATGAAACATGCCAACTGAAAATGGCAACCTTCAAACACGAGACAGCTGGAGCAGTTTGCTCTTGAGGAGTGGGCCAAATTACCTGCCGAGAGGTGCAGAAGTCTCATTGTCAGTTACTGGAATTGTTTGATTGTAGTGATTGCCTCAAAAGGTTGTGCAACAAAATATTTCTGTCCAGGCCTATTTCATGAGTTTTATTTTTTTTTATTCTGTGGAGGTATAGATGAAAAGCAATGTCTGATTTTCCTTTGCTCATTTTCATAGATGTTTTATTTATTATTACTTTTGTCAGATTCAAGTTATTTCTGTGACCATTGTGGGTTTTTCTGTCATTAAACGAGGGGTACCAACAATTTTGACCATGTGTGAACAAGCAGAATTGACAGGACCAGATTCACACAAGGTACTTACAGTGAAGTAGAAAGTGTACACAAGGATCACTAACATTGTACAGAGACAAAAGAATAGAGATAGGTGCTGGTTCACATACTGCAGATTAAAGGAGTAGGAACAAAGACAGACACAGCGAGGTAGGGAAAGATACAGACTTGGATACAGACAGGTACATGGATAGGTCCTAAAAGAGACAAGGACAGAACCGGGGTACAGATTCAGAATACAGCATTCAGGCCTGGGTATACAGCCCCCCAGGGTGCCAGAAACAAGACAGGTAACAGAACATGACATGGTCTAGCAACTCAGTAGTTGACCACAGACTGAAAAGAGAATGTTGCTCAGACATCTTCCTATTGGTGGAGATGGCTTAATTACCTGGTGCCTCTTGGAAATAGGCTGAGGACATATTAGGAGTGCGCACATTCCCATTGCGAGTGTAAGGAGGAAGGCCGGGCTGCAGCTACCTGTACTGAGCCGGGTCCAGAACTGTTGAGGCTGCCTCCCTTTTTGCCTGAGGGAAAAAATGAGGAGCAGGACCAACCTCATGACCCGGGCAGGATAAAAGAAAAAGCAAGCACGGCAGCAGGCAGTTTTGCGCTAACTAGCAGCAGTGTGTAGCAAGATGAGCAGCATGCTCAGTCCCCTGAGTATCGGCGCCACGACAGGCTGCATTGGTTGGTCCTCGCCGTCTCCAGCGGGGCCGCTGAGGAGAGAGGTACCGTGGGCTCAGTGACTGAGAGTACCGCACACGAGCAGAGGAAAGAAGGCCGAGCACCGGACAATAACTTCGCTCCTGTTCCTGTTTGACACTGGAAGTGTCGCGGCCTTTTTTCGTTCGGCAGCGTGTGTTTATGGATTAGGGGCTCAGTGGATGGTACCGGAGACCGACCCCTGCCGCCAGAAGACGGACCATTGTTTAAAGGACCCTATATGAGGACATCTTCCCGGACGCTCCCAGTGCTACAACCCTTGCGGGTTCGTACAAAAACATGCAGAGTAATTGTCCACAAATACTTCATTCCAGAAATTAACAATTTTATTGAAAAACACACCAGATCATCAATACATAAAAACAGCTTCTCATGACAAAGTACAACAAGAGCTTCTGTGTAAAGGACACAAGATATTTCCACTAACAAGTCACAGGCTGGGTACACAAGCAATAAGATGCAGTGCAGTAAAAAAAAAGTGCATAGTGCATAAACAGTACACAAAGTGTGTTAAATGTCCCCAAGGAAAAGGAGGCTAAGGCTGGTTTCACACTTGCGTTTTAAAACGCAGCGTTTTAAACGCAAACGCATTTGGTGCAAAAACGCGTTTAAACGCAGCATTTTTTAGTCGCATGCGTTTTTGCATTTAAACGCGTTTTGACGCGTTTAAACGCGTTTTTTTACCGCAAAAACGCAAAAACAAACCGCAAATGTGAAACCAGCCTTAGTAAGGGAGAGTGAAAATCACTCAAACTGAATCCCTTCGCCCACAACCCTGTCCTAAGAACGAAAACAGATGCTGCTTACCCATGGCTATTGCTAGTGAGTGTCCTGGAGCAGCCCCAATGTGCGTTTTGCATGGGCTTCTTCAGGGGGCTGTAGCTCAGTGTGTCACCTATGGTCCTTAAATATGTGAGATACAGGTGTTACTAGCACTTACATGGGTGGATTTATATTGTATTTGTGGGTTTTTGAATATCTGGGCAGTGTAACCCCATTCGGGGTTAAAGGGTGATTACTATCGGTACTCATCGGTACTCATTTGCCTACACACCGCTCGGTTTTGATTGGACTGAGCGATGTGTATGTGCCTGCAGGACAGCTTATTTGCGCACCCATTAGTCCCAACATTATAATGATGGAAATGTAGTTTCTGTCCATTTACCCGGTCGTTTGCCCTTCTCCATCATGGCTATTACAGAGGGTGCACATGCTCACTGTAGCCGGGTCTGGGATGCATCTCGTCTGCTTCCAAGTAGTGATGCGGCCGGTCAATGACGTCATGATGGATTTCCCTCTGACCCGCCCCATCATGTGAGAGGCTGGGGGAGCGACATCCATATACAGCCCAGGAATCAGTGCGCATGCGCTGCTTATAGGGCTGTTTATGCCGGACACCTGCGTCTCACATATTTAAGGACCAGAGGTGACACAATGAGCTACAGTCCCCCAAAGAAGCCCGCGCGAAACGTGCGTTGGAGCTTCTCCAGGACACTCACTAGCAGGCACCATGGGTAAGCAGCATCTGGTATAGCGCTGTTTTTTGTTGTTAGGGTAGGGTTGTGAGCGAAGGTATTCAGTATGAGTGATTTTCACTCTCCCTTACTAAGCCTCCTTTCCCTCGGGGACATTTCACACGCTTTGTGTACTGTTTATGCACTATGCAATTTTTTTTAGTGCACTGCACCTTATTGCTTGTGTACCCAGCCTGTGACGTGTTAGTGGAAAGGCTTTGTGTCCTTTACACAGAAGCTCTCGTTGTACCTTGTCATGATAAGCTCTTTTTATGTATTGATGATTTTGTGTGTTTTTCAATAAAATTGTTTATTTTTGGAATGAAGTATTTGTGGACAATTACTCCTGTTTTGTAGGATTCATCTATTTGAGGAGTGTTCTTTGTTGTTATATATAAACCGAGTCCCTTGAAGAGGTAGTTTACCTGAATTATTTAGTGATATATATCAGTAGTATCTGCTCTCAACCCTTGCGGGATCACCTGCTGAAGAGAAGCTGAAAGGACAAGATAAGTTCCTTAATTGGAATTTTCACAATTCTTATTAATCATTCTTTACTTATTTTCCTCCCTGCAAGGAGTGAACACTCTCTTCCATTAAATTGTTACATCAGGTTAACCCCTTGCTCTGCCTTCTGTTTGTCTCTGCATCCTGCAACTTGCTTGCACCACATGTGCACAGAATCAGGAAGGGTGAGCAGTGCCGCCCTAAGTTCAGAGCCAGAAAGTATGCACAAAGCAAGCAGAGGACACATGGTTCACAGCATACAGCAAGCAGAGGAAAGAACTCACTGCAGTCACTGGAACATTTTATGGGACCCATTACACTGTATGGGTTAATATATGGGACCCTTTATACTGTATGGAGCATTATATGGAGCCCGTTGTACTGTATGGAGCATTATATGGGGCACATTATACTGTATGGAGCATTATAGTGGGTGCATTATATGTTGCCATTATTCTGTATGAAGCAATATATGGGCCCATTATTTTGTATGGAGTAATATATGTGGCCCATTATTCTGTGTGCAGCATTATTTGTTGCCTATTATACTGTATGGAGCATTATATGGGGCTCATTATTCTGTATAGAGCATTAATTGACCCATTATTCTGAATGGAGCATTATCACAAATGTAGTAAAGGAGTTGCTTCTACTGCGCACTACTATCTTGCCTTACAGCTTACAGCTTGCCAGGGGGAACAGTGTACTCCTGATTGATTGACAATTCAATCTGATGCTGCAAGTGGAGACATCTTTGCCTCTCAAGAATCAGTGAAGTATAGGGGCACGATGACCAGCAATTCAGCTCAGCTTCAGAGGAGCCCTTACAGGCTTGCAAGCTCTGTGATGCTTCTCTATGAGGCCCACCACTGCTTATGGCCTGAAGTGGTAGCAGGTAACCCAGGCATTGAGCAGTATGTGATGATTGTGGATGTGGACCCACTTTGCCACTGGCCGGGCTTATCCTGGAGGGGAGTAACTAAATGGCTACCTGGTCTTCATTAGAGCCTCTGATGTTGAGGATAGGCTTGGGCCATTAGGGTAGCCACCAGGTGCCACTACAAGGCAGTGCTCGGAACTGCAGCAGCTGACCTATTGGTCAGAGGCACAAATTCAAAACACAGAAGACATAAGCAGAGAAGTGGTCAGGAAGTCCAAGGTTGGGGCAGGCTGCAGAGGTTCCAAATATGAAGCCGAGGTCAGGAGCAGAGAGGTCAGACAAAATGAGTACACAAGCTGGGTCAGTAACAGGAGAGTCAAAACAGGAATGAATCAAGATAGGTAACAAGAAACGGTCAGGAATTAGGAACCTAAGTTCAGACAAGATGTCTAGGGAAGAGCTTCCTCATATATCCCCTGCTGGCAGGGGATAGGCCAAGGAAGAAAATCTCTGCAGTACACAGCAGGGTTAAATTCCTGCATAGTTTGGCCGTGCTTCCCTATAGCCAGATGGAGACAGCAGGAGGAATCAAACAATGCTGGAAGTATTGCAAGAGGTAGCTCAGTGAGATGGGGGGAGGAACAGAGTGGTAAATGTAGTTAGGACGGCGCTGAGAAGGCGTGCAAGTTACCGGCATGACACAGTAAACAATAAAATTAACAATACCTCGGTTCTCGAGAACAACAAGGGTTTTTAAGAATAATGAGACAACCCCTTTAATAAAGTACAGTGGGGCAAAAAAGTATTTAGTCAGTCAGCAATAGTGCAAGTTCCACCACTTAAAAAGATGAGAGGCGTCTGTAATTTACATCATAGGTAGACCTCAACTATGGGAGACAAACTGAGAAAAAAAAATCCAGAAAATCACATTGTCTGTTTTTTTAACATTTTATTTGCATATTATGGTGGAAAATAAGTATTTGGTCAGAAACAAAATTTCATCTCAATACTTTGTAAAATATCCTTTGTTGGCAATGACAGAGGTCAAACGTTTTCTGTAAGTCTTCACAAGGTTGCCACACACTGTTGTTGGTATGTTGGCCCATTCCCCATGCAGATCTCCTCTAGAGCAGTGATGTTTTTGGCTTTTCGCTTGGCAACACGGACTTTCAACTCCCTCCAAAGGTTTTCTATAGGGTTGAGATCTGGAGACTGGCTAATCCACTCCAGGACCTTGAAATGCTTCTTACGAAGCCACTCCTTCGTTGCCCTGGCGGTGTGCTTTGGATCATTGTCATGTTGAAAGACCCAGCCACGTTTCATCTTCAATGCCCTTGCTGATGGAAGGAGGTTTGCACTCAAAATCTCATGATACATGGCCCCATTCATTCTTTCATGTACCCGGATCAGTCGTCCTGGCCCCTTTGCAGAGAAACAGCCCCAAAGCATGATGTTTCCACCACCATGCTTTACAGTAGGTATGGTGTTTGATGGATGCAACTCAGTATTCTTTTTCCTCCAAACATGACAAGTTGTGTTTCTACCAAACAGTTCCAGTTTGGTTTCATCAGACCATAGGACATTCTCCCAAAACTCCTCTGGATCATCCAAATGCTCTCTAGCAAACTTCAGATGGGCCCGGACATGTACTGGCTTAAGCAGTGGGACACGTCTGGCACTGAAGGATCTGAGTCCATGGTGGCGTAGCGTGTTACTTATGGTAGACCTTGTTACATTGGTCCCAGCTCTCTGCAGTTCATTCACTAGGTCCCCCCGCGTGGTTCTGGGATTTTTGCTCACCGTTCTTGTGATCATTCTGACCCCACAGGGTGGGATTTTGCGTGGAGCCCCAGATCGAGGGAGATTATTAGTGGTCTTGTATGTCTTCCATTTTCTAATTATTGCTCCCACTGTTGATTTCTTCACTCCAAGCTGGTTGGCTATTGCAGATTCAGTCTTCCCAGCCTGGTGCAGGGCTACAATTTTGTTTCTGGTGTCCTTTGACAGCTCTTTGGTCTTCACCATAGTGGAGTTTGGAGTCAGACTGTTTGAGGGTGTGCACAGGTGTCTTTTTATACTGATAACAAGTTTAAACAGGTGCCATTACTACAGGTAATGAGTGGAGGAAAGAGGAGACTCTTAAAGAAGAAGTTACAGGTCTGTGAGAGCCAGAAATTTTGATTGTTTGTTTCTGACCAAATACTTATTTTCCACCATAATATGCAAAAAAAATGATAAAAAAACAGACAATGTGATTTTCTGGATTTTTTTTTCTCAGTTTGTCTCCCATAGTTGAGGTCTACCTATGATGTAAATTACAGACGCCTCTCATCTTTTTAAGTGGTGGAACTTGCACTATTGCTGACTGACTAAATACTTTTTTGCCCCACTGTATGTCAAAATAAGACACTAAAACATTATTTGTTTTTGAGCATTTATTAGAAATTATATTGTCCATTCAGTTTTTAGGGAGAAGTTTGTAGACGGCCTCCTTCACTTCCTTGTTTCTTAGGCAATAGATGATTGGATTTAGGAAAGGTGTCAACACCGTGTAGACAACAGACACCAGTTTGTTGGAATTTACCGATTGAGCCTTGCTTGGCCTAGCATACATGAAAAGCGTTGTTGAATAAAGGATGACAACGACTAACAAATGAGAAGCACAAGTGGAAAAAGCTTTTTTACGCCCACTGGAGTGTGGGATTCGAATGATTGTTGCTAAAATGCACATATAGGAAAGGCAAGTCAGCAAAAGTGGCCCTAAGAGGATGATAAGGGCCAGAATAAAGTCTACAACTTCAGTTTTCTTCATGTCTGTGCAGGCGAGGTTGAGTAGTGGAGACACGTCACAATAAAAGTGGTTGACCAAGTTTGACCTACAAAAATGAAGCTGAGAAATAAAGTAAACCTTAATTATAGATATCACAAAGCCAGTGATCCATGTCCCTAATGCCAGAACAAAGCAAAAATGCCAGTTCATAATAGTGACATAATACAAAGGGTTGCAGATAGCTACGTATCGATCAAATGCCATGACTGTTAAGAGGACACATTCCGTACAGCCCAAGAAGAGGAAAAAGAAGAGTTGTGTCATGCAGGCCGTCAATGTAATCTGCTTATTTTCGGTGAGGAATATGGATAATAATTTGGGGACGGTGACTGTTACATACCATGCCTCCAAGAATGACAAATTTCCAAGAAAGAAATACATGGGTTTGTGGAGTTTTCGACTATTCCAGATAATGAGTATGACAAGAAGGTTTTCAACTGTAGTCAATATGTACATGAAGAGAAAAAGAAAAAAGAAGAGAATCTGAATAGGACGAGAGGAGGGGAATCCAACGATAATAAAGGTGCTGATCAGGTTTGTCAGATTTTCTTTTCTTTCCATAATCAAAGACTTCTCCTGGAAGAATTCACAATTATATTGGTCTCTTACTAAGAAAATGTATATCAATAAGTAAAATGCATATTGCATATACTTTGTAAAATATTAAAGGGAACCTGTCACCCCGAAAATCGCGGGTGAGGTAATCCCACCGGCATCAGGGGCTTATCTATAGCATTCTGTAATGCTGTAGATAAGCCCCCGATGTTACCTGAAAGAGGAGAAAAAGACGTTATATTATACTTACCCAGGGGCGGTCCCGCTGCTGGTCAGGTCGGATGGGCGTCTCCGGTCCGCTGCGGCGCCTCCCATCTTCATTCCATGACGTCCTCTTCTGATCTTCAGCCACGGCTCCGGCGCAGGCGTACTTTGCTCTGCCCTGTTGAGGGCAGACAAAGTACTGCAGTGCGCAGGCGCCGGGCCTCTGACGTTTCCGGCGCCTGCGCACTGCAGTACTATCCTCTGCCCTCAACAAGGCAGAGCAAAGTACGCCTGCGCCGGAGCCGTGGCTGAAGATCAGAAGAGGACGTCATGGAATGAAGATGAGAGGCGCCGCAGCGGACCGGAGACGCCCATCCGACCTGACCAGCAGCGGGACCGCCCCTGGGTGAGTATAATCTAACGTCTTTTTCTCCTTTTTCAGGTAACATCGGGGCTTATCTACAGCATTACAGAATGCTGTAGATAAGCCCCTGATGCCGGTGGGATTACCTCACCCGCGATTTTCGGGGTAACAGGTTCCCTTTTAGACTGTGATATATACCAAAAAGCAAGTATATTTGTTTGTTCCTTTTACAGCGCACCATTTTGGGGTGGGTTTACCAGCATAAATAACATTCATGTAGTACAAGTGTTTGATGTTCTCAATTACTAAGTCACTGCAATGATACCTTACCTCCTTTTTTCTGACATCTTCATCTTCCTTGCTGTGGTAATTCAACAATATAGTTTATCAAAAGGTGTTTTCCCAACTTATTAAGTGATAGCATGTTGATAGAATTCGTCATGACTTAAAAGGGCTTCCAGTTTCAGAAAACCATTTTCCCCACACTGCAGTTAAAAAAAAATCCATTTGCCCACCCTTCCCAGGTCCAGATGCAGCCAATCAGTGAGCTCAGCAGTTCTTAGTGGCTGAGCCGTCAACGCAGGCAAAGCTACTGAGCTCAGTTATTGGCTGCAGATCATGATGTCACCACTGCAAACTGCGGGAACAGTGGCATAGGCTCAGCACTGGACCCAGAAAGTGGAACTAAAACACAAAAAATACTGCAGTGTAGAAACGGTAGTTTTCCAAAACCAGATGGCCCACTTAATGATCAGGGGGTCTGACTGTGGATTTTTACTGTTAAGAAAGGCAAAAGCTGACACCACTCTTTGTACTGGGGCGCCCGTTCGACATCCAGGGAACCGTCCCGGATATTACCAGACCAACCAATGCATAATGAACAGTGCTCCATCCAGGTGTAGAAATCTTCAAAATAAGCTTTTATTGAGCCATGGTACAGCAACGTTTCGACCACCACTTGGTCTTTGTCAAGCATACAATACAGCATAGAGGGCTGTCTTAAGTAGTGTGGATGCCACACAGTGCACCAATCACCACCAGATACCGCCCACATAAGCCAAATAAACAAATATCATATAAAAAACAGACATCGGTAATTCACATACAATTACATTATCAACATATACCCATATAATGAATAAAAGCTCCCACTCTTCACCATATATATACACAGATCTTCAAATATTCTTCCTTGATCGGCGAACCGCTACTTCCTGCATCTCCGTCACCATGGGAACAATCGGCCAATCAGCTGTATCAAAACCGTCCCAATGTCCAATCCAGGTTCATTGCGCCAAAAAGGGAAAACACCCTATCACACTGTCCGGTACATATTATCCCACAAATCCGCCCAATCTAAAGTGCTCTACATTCTAAAGAATCCCAATACCTGTATATCACTTCCGGGTCACTAAAGTTCGCCTAAAGAGGCATGGGGGAGCGCCGGCGCATAGAACGTAAGGCGAGCCCCCACCACATGCCCGCAGCCGAGGTCCACCCCCAACGCATCGGGAGCATGCGCCACCTCCCGGCCACTCAGCATATAGGCACCGCAGAAGAGCGCACGCGCGCAATGTCTGGGATGAACCACCACCACAAGACTGCAGTGCCGGTCCGCCCCCGTAGTCTAATGCACAAGCGCAGCCTCCCAATCTATGAAGCGACCTCATACAAGGTATGCAGGGAGCTACTGCGCCGACGCGCAGGCGCATCAAAGCCCGGACGAGACCCAAAGAGATAAGGGCTCCTCCTGAAGGCAAAAACGCGCACGCGCAGACACCGCAGGCTCCACCCGCCCACCTAAAGAGGGCACATATATATAACAGAGATCTCCATCTCTATTAACATTATGCCAATAAACAAAAAAAATTATAAGAAAAACCTAGACCCCCCACAATATACAGTAAATAACAAAGAAAAAACAGGCAAAAGAGTGAAGGAACAACAAAGAAAAAAACACATTAGCAGTACAATGAGACAGTCGGACGGCAAAGAAGGAAAAGATTATATCAATAAACATCCATTTATTAATTAATTCTATAGGATATAAATAATCCATTATCGATTTTATCCCATCCAGCCACCGACTGTCCCATAGTAACCTGCAAAATAAAAAATAAAAACAAGACATTAAACAAAAAATGTCCTCAAGTCCAATGTCAAATAAAAACACACATACATTGATGAACCTGCTGCCCCGTGGGGTATAGGTCGCTACATTGATGATATTTTTGTTATATGGGATGGTGATCTCAAAGGACTGGAAGATTTATGGGGGGAGCTCAATAGTGTATACCCGGAATTACAATTTACTCTTACCCATTCAACAACCCAGATACAGTTTTTGGATACATTGGTATACAAAGACGGGAGGGAATTGAAGACCGATATCTATATTAACCCCTTTACCCCCAAGGGTGGTTTGCACGTTATGGACCGGGCCAATTTTTACAATTCTGACCACTGTCCCTTTATGAGGTTATAACTCTGTAACGCTTGAACGGATCCCGGTGATTCTGTTACTGTTTTCTCGAGACATATTGTACTTCATGATAGTGGTAAAATTTCTTTGATATTACCTGCGTTTATTTGTGAAAAAAACGGAAATTTGGCAAAAATTTTGAAAATTTCGCAATTTTCCAAATTTGAATTTTTATGCAATTAAATGACAGAGATATGTCACACAACAAACTTAATAAGTAACATTTCCCACATGTCTACTTTACATCAGCACAATTTTGGAACCAAAATTTTTTTTTGTTAGGGAGTTATAAGGGTTAAAAGTTGACCAACAATTTCTCAATTTTACAACACCATTTTATTTTGGGGACCACATCTCATTTGAAGTCATTTTGAGGGATCTATATGATAGAAAATATCCAAGTGTGACACCATTCTAAAAACTGCACCCCTCAAGGTTCTCAAAGCCACATTCAAGAAGTTTATTAACCCTTTAGGTGTTTGACAGGAATTATTGGAATGTTTAAATAAAAATTAACATTTAACTTTTTTTCACAAAAAATTTACTTCAGCTCCAATTTGTTTTATTTTACCAAGGGTTACAGGAGAAAATGGACCCCAAGCGTTGTTGTACAATTTGTCCTGAGTACGCCGATACCCCATAAGTGGAGGTAAACCACTGTTTGGGTGCATGACAGAGCTCGGAATCGAAGGAGCGCCATTTGACTTTTCAATGCAAAAGTGACTGGAATTGAGATGGGACGCCGTGTTGCGTTTGGAGAGCCACTGATGTGCCTAAACATTGAAACCCCCCACAAGTGACACCATTTTGGAAAGTAGACCCCCTAAGGAACTAATCTAGAGGTGTGGTGAGCACTTTGACCCACCAAGTGCTTCACAGAAGTTTATAATGCAGAACCGTAAAAATAAAAAATCATTTTTTTTCACAAAAATTATATTTTCGCCCCAAATTTTTTATTTTCCCAATGGTAAGAGAAGAAATTGGACCACAAAAGTTGTTGCACAATTTGTCCTGAGTACTCTGATACCCCATATGTGGGGGTAAACCACTGTTTGGGTGCATGACAGAGCTCGGAAGGGAAGGAGCGCTGTTTGACCTTTCAATGCAAAATTGACAGGAATTGAGATGGGACGCCATGTTGCGTTTGGAGAGCCACTGATGTGCCTAAACATTGAAACCCCCCCACAAGTGACACCATTTTGGAAAGTAGACCCCCTAAGGAACTTATCTAGATGTGTGGTGAGCACTTTGACCCACCAAGAGCTTCACAGAAGTTTTATAATGCAGAGCCATAAAAATAAAAAAAAAACATTTTCCCACAAAAATTATTTTGTAGCCCCCAGTTTTGTATTTTCCCGAGGGTAACAGGAGAAATTGGACCCCAAAATTTGTTGCCCAATTTGTCCTGAGTGCGATTATACACAATATGTGGGGGG
This sequence comes from Ranitomeya imitator, assembly GCF_032444005.1. Classification (NCBI taxonomy): domain Eukaryota; kingdom Metazoa; phylum Chordata; class Amphibia; order Anura; family Dendrobatidae; genus Ranitomeya; species Ranitomeya imitator. Next base: position 357,224,062 of record NC_091282.1, read on the forward strand.
AAACACTGTTTGGGCGCATGGGATGGCTCAGAAGGGAAGGAGCGCCATTTGGAATCCAGACTTAGATGGAATGGTCTGCAGGTGTCACATTGCGTTTGCAGAGCCCCTAATGTACCTAAACAGTAGAACCCCCCCCCAAAGTGACCCCATATTGGAAACTAGACCCCCCAAGGAACTTATCTAGATGTGTTGTGAGAACTTTGAGCCCCCAAGTGTTTCACTACAGTTTATAACGCAGAGCCATGAAAATAAAAATAAAAAATTTCCCCCCAAAATTATTTTTTAGCCCCCAGTTTTGTATTTTCTCGAGGGTAACAGGAGAAATTGGACCCCAAAAGTTGTTGTCCAATTTGTCCTGAGTGCGCTGATACCCCATATGTGGGGGTGAACCACCGTTTGGGCGCATATGAGGGCTTGGAAGGGAAGGAGTGCCATTTGGAATGCAGACTTAGATGGAATGGTCTGCAGGCGTCACATTGCGTTTGCAGAGCCCCTAATGTACCTAAACAGTAGAAACCTCCCACAAGTGACCCCATATTGGAAACTAGACCCCCCCACGAACTTATCTAGATGTGTTGTGAGAACTTTGAGCCCCCAAGTGTTTCACTACAGTTTATAACGCAGAGCCGTGAAAATAAAAAATAAAAATTTTCGAATAAAAATTATTTTTTAGCCCCCAGTTTTGTATTTTCTCGAGGGTAACAGGAGTATTGGACCCCAAAGGTTGTTGTCCAATTTGTCCTGAGTGCGCTGATACCCCATATGTGGGGGGGAACCACCGTTTGGGCGCATGGGAGGGCTCGCAAGGGAAGGAGCACCATTTGGAATGCAGACTTAGATGGAATGGTCTGCAGGCGTCACATTGCGTTTGCAGAGCCCCTAATGTACCTAAACAGTAGAAACCCCCCACAAGTAACCCCATATTGGAAACTAGACCCCCCCACGAACTTATCTAGATGTGTTGTGAGAACTTTCAGCCCCCAAGTGTTTCACTACAGTTTATAATGCAGAGCCATGAAAATAAAAAATCTTTTTTTTTCCCACAAAAATTATTTTTTAGCCCCCAGTTTTGTATTTTCCCAAGGGTAACAGGAGAAATTGGACCCCAAAAGTTGTTGTCCAATTTGTCCTGAGTACGCTGATACCCCATATGTTGGGGTAAACTCCTGTTTGGGCACACGGGAGAGCTCTGAAGGGAAGGAGCAGTGTTTTACTTTTTCAACGCAGAATTGGCTGGAATTGAGATCGGACGCCATGTGACGTTTGGAGAGCCCCTGATGTGCCTAAACAGTGGAAACCCCCCAATTATAACTGAAACCCTAATCCAAACACACCCCTAACCCTAATTCCAACGGTAACCCTAACCACACCTCTAGCCCAGACACACCCCTAACTGTTATGTTTAGGCAATTCAGTACCACAGTGGACATAGAGGTCAGAGCACATACAGTGATCTGACAATAACCCAAAAACATAGAACTAGCTCTGAGACGTGGGAACTCTGTTGACCGCAATCCCTGATCCTCTCCAACAACACTAGAGGCAGCCGTGGATTGCGCCTAACGCTCCCTATGCAACTCGGCACAGCCTGAGAAACTAGCTAGCCTGAAGATAGAAAATAAGCCTACCTTGCCTCAGAGAAATACCCCAAAGGAAAAGGCAGCCCCCCACATATAATGACTGTGAGTTAAGATGAAAAGACAAACGTAGAGATGAAATAGATTTAGCAAAGTGAGGCCCGACTTTCTGAACAGAGCGAGGATAGGAAAGGTAACTTTGCGGTCAACACAAAACCCTAAAAACCACGCAAAGGGGGCAAAAAGACCCTCCGTACCGAACTAACGGCACGGAGGTACACCCTCTGCGTCCCAGAGCTTCCAGCAAACGAATAGATAAGCTGGACAGAAGAAAAGCAAACAAAATAGCAAAGGAAAACTTAGCTATGCAGAGCAGCAGGCCACAGGAACGATCCAGGAGGAAAACAAGTCCAATACTGGAACATTGACAGGAAGCCAGGATCAAAGCACTAGGTGGAGTTAAGTAGAGCAGCACCTAACGACCCCACCACATCACCTGAGGGAGGAAACTCAGAAGCCGCAGTACCACTTCCCTCCACCAACGGAAGCTCACAGAGAGAATCAGCCGAAGTACCACTTGTGACCACAGGAGGGAGCTCTGCCACAGAATTCACAACACCTAACCCTAATCCCAACCCTATTCCCAACCGTAAATGTAATCAAACCCTAACCCTAACTTTAGCCCCAACCCTAACTATAGCCTTAACCCTAACTGTAGCCTTAACCCTAGCCCTAACCCTAGCCCCAACCCTAACCCTAGCCCCAACCCTAACCCTAGCCACAACCCTAGCCCTAACCCTAACCCTAGCCCTAACCCTAGAGCTAGCCCGAACCCTAACCCTAACCCTAGCCCTAACCCTAGCCCTAACCCTAGCCCTAACCCTAATGGGAAAATGGAAATAAATACATTTTTTTAATTTTTTAATTTTTCCCTAACTAAGGGGGTGATGAAGTGGGGTTTGATTTACTTTAATAGTGGGTTTTTTAGCGGATTTTTATGATTGGCAGCCGGCACACACTGAAAGACGCTTTTTATTGCAAAAAATATTTTTTGCGTTACCACATTTTGAGAGCTATAATTTTTCCATATTTGAGTCCTCAGAATCATGTGATGTCTTGTTTTTTGCGGGACGAGTTGACGTTTTTATTGGTAACATTTTCGGGCACGTGACTTTTTTGATCGCTTTTTATTCCGATTTTTGTGAGGCAGAATGACCAAAAACCAGCTATTCATGAATTTCTTTTGGGGGAGGCGTTTATACCGTTCCGCGTTTGGTAAAATTGATAAAGCAGTTTTATTCTTCAGGTCAGTACGATTACAGCGATACCTCATTGATATCATTTTATTTTATAGAAAAAATAATTATTTTTGCATCGCTTTATTCTGAGGACAATAACTTTTTTATTTTTTCGCTGATGATGCTGTATGGCGGCTTGTTTTTTGCGGGACAAGATGACGCTTTCAGTGGTACCATGGTTATTTATATCCGTTTTTTTAATCGCGTGTTATTCCACTTTTGTTCGGCGGTATGATAATGAAGCGTTGCTGCGGGGGTCTCAGGGAAGCACGCACGGAGCCCCCTCCCTGCGCGATGCTTCCCTGCACTGCCGGCACATCGCGATCATGTTTGATTGCGGTGTGCCGGGGGTTAATGTTCCGGGGGCGGTCCGTGACCGCTCCTGGCACATAGTGCCGGATGTCAGCTGCGATAAGCAGCTGACACCCTGCCACGATCGGCCACGCTCCCCCCGTGAGCGCGGTCGATCGCTCTGGATGTACTATTCCGTCCTTGGGAAGTAGGGCCCACCCCCACATGGACAGAATAGTACGTCCATTGGCAGAAAGGGGTTAAGGAGACAGATAGAAACAGCCTTTTGTTATTTAACAGTAATCACCCCAGGAAGATGGTGGGCTCCTTGCCGTGGAGCCAACTTTTGCGTGTTAGGCGCATTGTATCAGACAAAGAAAGGGTGGATTTATGATTGGAGGAGATGTGTGTTAAATTCATGAAGAGGGGTTACCCACGGGTGGAGGTGAATGAATTTAAAACTAGGGCCCGTAACTTGTCACGTGACAGCATTCGAAATATGCCACCGAGTAGACAGCCTTGTGAACGTATCCCCTTTGTGTCTACCTATAACTCTGCGAGTAACCAAATTGGCCGGGTTTTGAAAAAACATTGGGCGTTTCTCCAACGGGGGCTCCCGTCTGTTGTAGGCTTTAGGTCGTTCCCAATGATGTCGTTTAGGAGGGGTCGGAATTTGAGGGACAGACTAGTGAAGTCTGACATTGGCACTGAGAGGACCTCTACCCAGCGGTTGTTAAGCACAGCCAGGCATGGTAATTTTCCGTGCTTATGCTGTGCTTGTTGCAACAATATGCTTAAGGGTGAGTTTTTCTATCACCCCCACACTGGCAGAAAGATTTTTTTGAAAGAGAGGTACACCTGTTTGTCAAGCTACGTGGTGTATATGATTATATGCCCATGTGGCTTGACTTATGTGGGTGAGGCTACCACAGAGGTAAAAACTCCCATTAGCAAACACAAAAGCACTATAAGGACAGGCCTGACGGATCTACCGGTTCCAAAACATTTTTTAGAAAAGAGGCATTCTGTAAATCAGCTTCAATTCAGGGTTATTGATAGTGTCCCTATATTGAGGAGAGGAGGTGATAGGGTGCAGATACTCAAAACAAAAGAGATGAGGTGGATTTATACGTTGGGGTCTCTACAACCTAAGAGTTTAAATTTAGACTTCAATTTACTATCCTCTGTGTAATTTGACCTATACCCCTCGGGGCAGCAGGTTCATCAATGTATGTGTGTTTTTATTTGACATTGGACTTGAGGACATTTTTTGTTTAATGTCTTGTTTTTATTTTTTATTTTGCAGGTTACTATGGGACAGTCGGTGGCTGGATGGGATAAAATCGATAATGGATAATGGATTATTTATATCCTATAGAATTAATTAATAAATGGATGTTTATTGATATAATCTTTTCCTTCTTTGCCGTCCGACTGTCTCATTGTACTGCTAATGTGTTTTTTTCTTTGTTGTTCCTTCACTCTTTTGCCTGTTTTTTCTTTGTTATTTACCATATATTGTGGGGGTCTAGGTTTTGCTTATAATTTTTTTTTGTTTATTGGCATAATGTTAATAGAGATGGAGATCTCTTTTATATATATGTGCCCTCTTTAGGTGGGCGGGTGGAGCCTGCGGTGTCTGCACGTGCGCGTTTTTGCCTTCAGGAGGAGCCTTTATCTCTTTGGGTCTCTTCCGGGCTTTGATGCGCCTGTGTGTCGGCGCAGTAGCTCCCTGCATACCTTGTATAAGGTCGCTTCATAGATTGGGAGGCTGCGCTTGCGCATTAGACTGCGGGGGCGGACCGGCACTGCAGTCTTGTGGTGGTGGTTCATCCCGGACATTGCATGCGTGCGCTGTTCTGCGGCGCCTATATGCTGGGTGGCCGGGAGGTGGCGCATGCTCCCGATGCGTTGGGGGTGGACCTCGGCTGCGGGCATGTGGTGGGGGCTCGCCTTATGTTCTATGCGCCGGCGCTCCCCCATGCCTCTTTAGGTGAACTTTAGTGACCCAGGAGTGATATAAAGGTATTGGGATTCTTTAGAATGTAGAGCACTTTAGATTGGGCGGATTTGTGGGACAATATGTACCGGACAGTGTGATAGGGTGTTTCCCTTTTTGGCGCAATGAATCGGGATTGGACATTGGGACGGTTTTGATACAGCTGATTGGCCGATTGTTCCCATGGTGACGGAGATGCAGGAAGTAGCGGTTCGCCGATCAAGGAAGAATATTTGAAGATCTGTGTATATATATGGTGAAGAGTGGGAGCTTTTATTCATTATATGGGTATATGTTGATAATGTAATTGTATGTGAATTACCGATGTCTGTTTTTTATATGATATTTGTTAATTGTGTTAAGTGGGCGGTATCTGGTGGTGATTGGTGCACTGTGTGGCATCCACACTACTTAAAGGGAACCTGTCACCCCGTTTTTTCAGATTGAGATAAAAATACTGTTAAATAGGGCCTGCGCTGTGCGTTACAATAGTGTATGTAGTGTACCCTGATTCCCCACCTATGCTGTGAAATACATTACCAAAGTCGCCGTTTTCGCCTGTCAATCAGGCTGGTCAGGTCAGGTGGGCAAGGTGACATCGCTGTTTCTTCCCCAGCTTTCCGTTGGTGGCGTAGTGGTGTGCGCATGTCCAAGTGCCAAATCCACTGCGCGCAGGTGAAGAAAAAGCGTGCGATCTGCGCTATTACCCTTGTCATCGGTGGGGGCGGCCATCTTCCTGAGGCCGCGCGTGCGCAGATGGAGTGCTCTGCTGCACGGGGCTTCAGGAAAATGGCCACGGATTGCCGCGCGTGCGCAGGTGGAGATCGCAGCGGCCATTTTCCTGAAGCCGAGATGCAAACTTGCATAAGAGCAGTATATGTATCGTGCGGCCTTGCGCTGAGTGCCGTGGCAATTGGGTGCAGGTGACAGCTCTGTGTTAGAGCTGACATCCCACGGCAACTCCCACAATCTGTGCTAGCATCGATTGCGGACATTTAACTCCTCTGATGCCGCTGTCAGTAGTGACAGCGGCATAGAGGGGCATTGTGTTGTCCTGATGATCTCCATGGAGACCACCGGCCGTAAGATGGCCGCGGGGTCCTTCGGGGTCCTGATGAGGAGGTGGCTTGTGAGCGCTGCTGAGAGGAGGTGCTGACATGCCTCCTTCCCTGCCTGTCAGATGCTGATCTGATGTTCTGCATTGCAGAAGTATTGCAGAGCATCAGATCAGCGATCTGGTACTGTACAAAGATGTCCCAGAATGAGACAATGTTAAAAAGTGAAGAAAAACATTAAAAAGTGTAAAAATATATTTTTTAAATCCCCAAATAAAGAAAAAAATATATATTTTTCCAATAAAGACATTTATGTAAATAAAAAAATTACAATAAAAGTACACATATTTGGTATTGTCGCGTCCGTAATGACCTGCTCTATAAAATTGTCCCACTAGTTAACCCCCTCAGTGAACACTGTAAAATAAATAAATAAAAAACGAGGCAAAAAGCAATCCTTTATCATCATACCGCCAAACAAAAAGTGAAAAAACACGATAAAAAAGACAAATGTAAATAAAAATAGTACCACTGAAAACATCATCTTGCCCCGCAAAAAACAAGCTGCCATACAGATCCATCAGCAAAAAAATAAAAAAAATTATAGCTCTCAGAATAAAGAGATGCACAAATTATTTTTTCTATAAAACAGTTTTTTTTGTATAAAAGTGCAAAAACAAAAAAAAAAATTATATAAATTGGGTATCTCTGTAATCGTACTGCCTTACCAATTTTACCACTTGTGGAAAGGTATAAAAAAAGCAAACAAATAGCAATTCCTGAATTGCTGTTTTTTTGCTCATTCTGTCTGCCAAAAAACGTAATAGAAAGCGATCAAAAAATGTAATGTGCCCGAAAATGGTGCCAATAAAATGTCAGCTCGTCCCACAAAAAACAAGCCCTCACATGACTATCAGGAGAAATATGGAAAAATTAAAGCTCTCAAAATATGGTGATGCAAAAACTGTTTTTTGCAATAAAAAGCGTCTTTTAGTGTGTGACATCAGCCAAGCATTAAAGCCCGGTATAAATCTGGTATCGCTGTAATCGCACCGACCCGAAGCATAAAGTCGACTAATCACTTTTACCATTATGCTTGCATTGATGTCTGTGATCTCACTATTAGGCCGGGGTCACACTTGCAAGTTCAATGCGAGAAACTCACACGAGTCTCTCGCATGAAGTCCCGGCACTGCCGCCGGCTCTTGGAACCGGAGTTTACTGCTTCATGTATTTCTATGCAGCCGCACGCTCCGGTCCCAAGTGTCGGCAGCACTTGACTTGATGCGAGAGACTTATGTGAGTTTCTCGCATTGAACTTGCAAGTATGACCCCGGCCTTACAATGCATATGAGCCACCTCCACTGTCGTGTTTGTCGCACCAGAACTGACAGCAGACTTGTTGATGTCGATATTTTGCCTGAACGTCCACCTCTTGGCTTTTGAATGGATGGAGTGTCTTCATTTCGTATTTTTCCAACTGTTATTGTACTTACATGATGCAGTTTGGCAATTTTCTTGGTCGAGTGACCGTTATTGATGAGCTGGATGTTGCTGTTTCTCTTTTCTTGGGAAATCTTCTTCATGGCTGCTCCTCAGTTCAAACTTGTGACCTTTAACTTGGGAATCAACCTAACAACACACTGAGCTATTAGGGAATGTGAGAAAAGGCTGAATATAGAGGAAGCAAAAGGTTATTCCACTACCAGGAGCAAAACAGTAGCAATGCAGTGACATGGCAAGAACCAGCATAACTAGTCATATGCTAAATAGTTACAATTCAAAATTATATATGAGATAACCAAGATAATTGTCTATAAAATGATGGTAGTATCACATTCGAAGCAGTAGTGGATGGTGACATAGGGTGCCTTAAAATCAAAAGTTCAAAACATTTATACCTTTTTGCTCATCAGTGTATGTCTGCATAGCCAGTTGCCTCTAGTTATGTTCCCATAGCTAGCCCCTTATGTTCCCATAGCCAGCCCCCCTTATGATGCCCCCACAGGCCCTAGGTATAATAGCCTCCATTCATTAGGAAAATAATAGTAAGGGAAAAAAAAGCTTATACTCCCCAATCCCAGCTCTCTGTCCAGCGCAACTCCATCTCCTCTTCCATCTGGTGCAGACACGAATACAAGCGACTGCCGGGGTGAGTGGTGTCAGTAACACTGTTCCCCTGTGTGCCTGCTCTCCGGCCATCACTGTGCTGAATGCATGAGGCCGGAGGAAGGTGACGGGCGGCCACAGGCATTTAGCAATGTCAGGAATATATTTTTTCCAGAAATGTGCCCCCTCAGTTAGACAGGAAGTAGCTCCCTAGGCATGTGCCTACCCTGCCTACCCCTCTTCCTAACTTTGTCCTCAATGCTGAGCACTACAGGCAGATACTTATTTATCATACAGTACCATCAGGGAAGAGTCTTATTGGATCTGTATATTTTTCTGCAGCAGGACAGCCCCAAAAATAAAATCAATGTCATTAAGAACTATCTACTGCATGAAGAAGAACAAGGAGTCCAAGAAGTGATGATATGGCCCCCACAGATCACTGATCTCAACATCATTGGGTCGGTCTAGAATTGCATGAAGAGACAAAAAGATATTCACAAGACTACTTCCACAGAAGATCTGTGGTTAGTTCTCAAAGACACATGAAACAACCTCCCCACCAAGTCCCTTCAAAAACTGTGCACAAGTGAACTTAGGAGAATTGATATCATTTTGAAGGCAAAGGGCAGTTATACCAAATATTGGTCTCTCTTTTGAATATTTAATTAGCATTTTGTTAATTGATAAAAATAAACTATTTATACGTGCTTTAAACTTTTAGGCAAAGTTAACACAATCGAATAAAAAATCATCCATTTTTCATCCAGAAAAATCAGACAATTTTTCAACTGTAGTGTCATCTATACGCAATCCACATGGCAAATGTTTTTATAAATCAGCAATTATTACAATTTACAAAAACAGCTACCTATATTATAGAATTGCAATTTATCACTAAAAATGGGATGCTATACAGGTGATCTGTATTGGAAATTATTTTTTGCTCACTTGTAGACTTAAATGAGTCTCCTCCAAAATACAGAGAAGATTAAAGGGAATCTTTCACTTTCCTGGGACATATATGACCTATTATTATGGGTATACAGGTAATAGAAATGTTACACTAGTCCTACCTGTATGCCTCATAATAATGGTCTTGTTGTTGAGAAATGTTATATTATTTCTGTATGCTAATGATTTCTCACCATGGAAACAACAAAAACCCTCACTGTCGCCCTGATCCACTCCCGCCTGGACTACTGTAAAGCTCTATTAATTGGCCTCCCCCTCACTCGACTTTCCCCTCTCCAGTCCATCCTTAATGCAGCAGCCAGGGTTGTCCATCTGGCTAATCGTTACTCGGACGCGTCCGCTCTTCGCCAGTCGTTACACTGGCTGCCCATTCATTACAGGATACAATTCAAAGTACTTGTTCTCACCCACAAAGCTCTCCACAGTGCGGCACCCCCATACATCTCCTCCCTCATTTTTGTCTATCGGCCTAACCGACCGCTGCGCTCTGCAAATGACTTTCGACTAGCCTCTGCACTAATCCTTACCTCCCACTCCAGACTCCAAGACTTCTCCCGTGCTGCGCCAATCCTCTGGAATGCTCTACCCCAAGATATTAGGACCATCCACAATTTGCACAGTTTTAGGCGCTCGCTCAAAACACATTTGTTCAGAGCGGCCTATCACGTTCAGTAATCAAAGTCATTTTGTGTGTGTGTGTGTGTAGCCCATTCACTATCTCCATCTATCCCCCACCCCCTGAAGATGGCTGGACCATCATTGTAAATACATCACTGTACTTTGTATTTCCCCCACCTCATTGTAGAATGTAAGCTCTCGCGAGCAGGGTCGTCTTGTGTTGCTTTAATTATTGTATTGTTAACGTTGTTACTTATGACTGTTGTGTTTGAAACTGTTTAACTGTAAAGTGCTGCGGAATATGTTGGCGCTATATAAATAAAGATTATTATTATTATTACTCCATGCTCCGGGGCGTACGGTGCCGGGAAGAAATACCTGCCTCCTGTCTTTATTGTAATACTACCCCACTTCCATGCACATCAGTTATGGCCCCGAAATCCCGCGCCTGCGCCCTGCTCTCACTCAAAAATCGATATTTTTTTCCTCTCTTCTATGGGCACTGCATTCAGGGATCATATGCACAGGCGCCGGCGACTTCTGCTCCAGTCACCTCCGGCATACACGATGATAAGGTGCTCTCCACAATTCCTCCCTGCATAGTCATCATCATGTACACATGGTTCCCAGCGATGACTATGGAGGGAGGAAGTGTGAAGAGCACCTTATCATCGTGAACATCTGAGGTCACAGTGACTCAGATCCCTGAGTGCAGTGTCCATAGAAGGGAGGAAGGGTATAGATTTTTGAGGGAGTGCAGGGCTCAGGCGCAGGTTTCTGTGGCCATAACTGACATGTATGGAAGGGGAGTAGTGTTATAATGAAGACAGGAGGCGGGGATTTCCTCCAGGCACCACAAGCCCCGGAGCATGGAAGAAATCATTAGCATATAGAAAGAATATAACATTTTTCAGCAACAAAATCGTTAATATGAAGCAGACATTTCTATGACAGACAGTCAGACATCACTCTGACTGAAAATATGGTCGTGTGAACTTAGCTTTATATTAACATTTCACTGACGTTATATTGCATTTCATAATTTTAGGTGTTCTGAAAGCACTGTGATTTGATCAGTTATTAAGAGTTATTTTAAGTAGTTATACTTTTCTAATCTTTTACTGCTACAGAGACATTAACATCTGTAGAATAATTCAACAAGATGCATGTCCAAACTACTTAAGACCACTACTGGGAAAATGGGGAAAAAAATATCTAAAGACCAGAGCATTTATTTGAGAACTGAATAAATAAATGAATCACAATTGATAGAAATTCATACACAATATATTATCCTTAGAAACAGAACAATAGAAAAATGAATCAAAGCATCATTGAAAGTACGGTAGTAAAATAATAGCAGTGCTGAAAATTTGTATTGTACTCACACTCAAGGGGTCCATTATTTGTGAAAAAGAATCACACATTTGTCTTTAAAATTGCACCTTTGCAAAATCCTACATACAACTAGATATTCAAGAATTGATGGCATTATTGTTTCTTACCAGAATTCTGAAAATGTCCTCAATGTCATGAAAAACAAAATTTTGACTAATTTCTGTGATCACGACCCACTACGGTATCTGACACATGTCAGATTATAGTATGTAGGATGTGAAGGCATAATTCAAAGCTATAACTCCCCATTTCTTTGGGTGGTATAAATAGAAAAATCTTTCTACAAATATGTGTCTTTTTTACCCGGTTGGTTGAACCTCAGGAGATCTAATCAGGATAATAGTTTAAAAAGAACTTACGCTAAAAAGTAAACAAAGTTTATAACTGAAAGTTGGTAACTTCATTAATTTACTCACTATTTAAGTAAAATAAAGCATAAATACCATATTTCCCCCAAAATAAGACAGAGTCTTATATTATTTTTTACTTCAAAGATGGGTTAGGGCTTATTTTCAGGGGATGTTTTATTTTTTAGAAAATAGCCTATAATTAAAAGAACTGTCGCGCTAGTTCAATGACTTAGTAAGTCGCTCACTAGTTACTTGAAAAGATGTTGGTTCTACGGTTGATTATTCAAACACTAAGTGGGATAATAAACCATATGTACATGCCATTAACTAACCAAAGTTACGGATCAGGTGAAATCACTATTTTGCTGGCACCGAAAAAGCTCTGCACTGTTGCTGAAGACAACCGGTTTGCAGGGAGAGATCAGTGGATGCAGAGTGCTGCGCTGCTATGCTGGCTCTAAGAATGCTCTGAGCTGCTGCTGGAATTGGCTGGTTTGTCGAGAATGGTCATTGGGTGCAGAATAGAGCGATGAGTTAGTTCTGTGGCCGTGTGGAGCGGGGTCTGCACTGTGACAACCTCAGGAAGAGGAGCCGCGCTCTCCTCAAAATGCGTTGGTTGTTTTTTTTGTCCTCATTGGCTTCTGCACTACTGTGTGACGTCACATGCCATCTCCAAGTACCAGCAGCCATTTTTCTGCCGGGCATCATGGAGTGCTACCAGCCGGAGCGCTCCTGGCTCTAAAGTGCAGACCCCGCTCCACACGGCCACGGAATGCGTGGCCTCCTTTTCTTTGAACTGAGCATTAATTTTATATAGCTCCCTATGGCTGGATGAGTTGGCTTCATTGAGACAATCATTTAGATAGATCATTATGCATCTAATGGCACTGGTGACCCTTGGGTTTCTCCAATTCACAGTATATCCTTATTGACCTTCATAGCTTTCTGATTCTAGAGATTCAGGAATATGAGGACATTGATAGAATTGCATCATCAAGAGATGTAGCTAAACACACAAGTCATTCTCATCCTCTCTCTCTGTGATCACAATAATGACCATACTCAGCAGCATCTTAACATTCTCTTTGGGCAATACAGTTCCAGACAAAGGCATCCTGATAGTCAGCAAATTCTTTATTCAACTCTGTACACTGTAACTCAAGGCAAAAAGTAGCATTTTTGTAAATTCCCACGACTTGGGAATCATACATTATTGTATTGTATTGTCATTGTATTGTTGCTTTTTCACTGCTATTTAATAAGGTTTGCCTTTTTGATGTTTGTCCTTTTACATCTCCCTGTCCGTCTCCTCAGCTCTGATGTCAGTAACTCCTGTCTTCTTCCTTACTCATCCTGAGTTCAGTGTTTTTCATTCATCTAGCAAGCGTCATATCTAGACAGCTCTGGTTCAAAATCTTTTTTTACTTACTGTAATTGTGCAAAAGTACAAGGATCCAGCTTGAAAAAGTATCTCCTGGAACCTTCATATGTGCCTTCTGCAGTTAAGTTAAGCTATCTGATGAAATCACTTCATGTGAGTACTAGTCCAACAGACATCCATAGAAATGGTGTCTCAAGAGCCCCACACTCGCAGTCTAGTTAGAGTCAGAATAATCCCTCACCTGGTGCGTAGAGACAAATTTTCCCAACGCTATGTAATTAAAGCCATAGCCTCAACTATCAGTAGGCAAATTACATATGATAAGTGTGTGTGTTACACAGTGTGTATATCACACTTCTTGAAGATTTGTCATGTTAATGCCAACCTGCATAAATACAAACACAGAATGGAAGACCTGTTAGTCTATGGGCATATAGAAGCCACTGGAGACTGAAATCTTGGAGTATTCATCCTAGTGGCGTATCCATAGTGGCTTTTTGTACTGTTTTTTCTAAAGGGTTGCAGCGTTTGAGAATAAGGCTGGGTACAGATGGGTGTATTTATGGGCCATATACCAATCGAAAAACCCAGACTGGCTGTGGACCTCCCGACCTGAGCTTACAGCTTCATATGTTTCTATGGGCATTGAATTCCATTACAGAAATACACCTGTCTGAATCTGGCCTAAAACAAATGTGGCAGAACATGCCATGGCAAAATTGTAGGCCACACCCTTAACCATATCACTTAGCCATACCCACTTACCATTTCATTCTCCCCTTGTCACAAAGAAAATGTTAGAAAGTTATGAATGAATAATGCAAAAAACAATGAATAGTGTAAAAACAAACCTCCCAAAAAATGGAGGAATTGCATTTCTTTTATTATTCCATCCCACTTGGATTTTTTTTCACATATTTCAGAACATTATATAGAAAAATCATTAGAATCTTTTATTAATGATTGAGCACTAAAACTCTCGAGTGCTCAATACTGGAATCAAGCAGGTCAGATGCTCGGATGGGCTTGACTCGAGTTATGAGTATAAGTCAATGGGAAACTCAAGAATTTTTCTGGAAGACAATAACAGGAGGGCTGGGGAAGCAGCAAAATCACTGAAGTGGATGGAAACAGCGCTTGAATGGAATGGGAACACATTGGGGGAGATACCTGGATGCATTTCTGACACTCAGGTCTCTGCTGGGAACAATGTTGTCAGAGTGTTACTGTTCTGTCTTCCTCCACGTAGGATGCTGTGTGGATTCCAACATACGGCTAAACCTTCATCCACATCCCAGTAAACAGACTGTGTTGATGCTTAAGTCTTATTTATTAGGGTGATGACAACCAAAACTATAACGTTGAACAACAATGGTGGAGAGTATTCATAGTAGATGATTGAATAGTGAATGATGTTGATGTACAAAGTGGATGTTCAGTGAATAATCATAGTGGATGACTGATCATAGTGGATGACTGATCATAGTGGATGACTGGTGAAAAACTGTAAAGAATAACAGCATTTCAGTATATGCACATACAGGGTTCAATCACATAAATAACTGGGACATTACAGCAAGAATTATACAGAGTGCATTACACAGTAATTCTAACAGCACTGCCCTATTCTATACAAGAATGCATCTATCTAAATGCAGAGTACACATTAACCTAACTGCAAGCTGCAAAGCACATCTGCCTAACTATATCTGACTATAGGAGCTGCATAAGGCTTAAATACTAACACAAACATAAGATGCATTAAACCTTTACAAACGTACCGAGATCCGTTAGGACAGGGGTAAGAAAGTAAGCGAGACAGGAGCACGTGTGCCTCTCTGCAGATCTCAGGAAAAATGGCTACTGAAGCTTGTCTTCACAAGAAGAATGTGGGCGGAAATAACCCATAAGACATTGCTCTTAGGAGGGAAAGGTTGGTAAACATGAAAAGTAGGCAACTGATGACCTCCAGTGGCCACAACTTGAATAACATGATAATTAACTCTCTGCACATTAAGATGGGCAGAACACTCCCCGCTTGGCATCAACAGATGCCACAATTAGGTTCTTTTGGGGAAAATAATAATACAAGCTCGGTAATGGGTCTGAGGAACAGTTTGTTTTCTCCAAGCTTGCACACTCTGACCTCTACTTTCCGCACTTTCCCATCTTTACTGGGCAGGGTCTTAATGACTAGGCCGAGTGGCCACTCGTTCCGATGTGACTGACTGTCTTTGACGAGTACAACATCGCCAGATTGAATGTTTGGGCGGTCTTTCTGCCACTTTGTCCTGCTTTGCAGAGTGGAAAGATACTGTTTCCTCCATCTATTCCAGAAGATGTTGGACACGCTTTGTACCTGCCTCCATTGTCGTCTGTAGAGGTCTTTGTCATTGAATTCTCCGAGTGGAGCTTTCGGGACACAGGTTTTCTGTGTGAGTAACATTGCAGGAGTAAGGATGGATGGATCTCCAGAATCACTAGAAAGTGCTGTCTTGTAGGACTGGGTTACAAGAAATAGACAAGCTATAGCTCGAACAAGTGACTTCCAGGTGGAGAACCTGCTGAACCGGTGAGATTCGAGGTGGCAGCTTGAAATCTCTGTATGTAGAGCAGACACTTGAGGTCGGATCTCTTCGTCTGCGTCTGGACCCACTAGTTCGAAAGTTTCAGGCCTGCTGATGTGGGACATCGAACGGTACAAAGAGGTAGGGCCTGTGAACCATGAAGTGTCCTTCAGATGACTGGGTGCAACGGATCTAGTCGTGTGGTCCGCAGGATTGTGGTTAGTAGGTACGTAGTGCCACTGATTAGGGTCGGTGGATCTTCTTATCCGAAGTACCTGGTTGCTGACGTAGACGTAGAAGCGTCATGTCTCGTTACAGATGTACCCCAGTACCACCTTGCTATCGGTGTAGAACTCTGCATCCTCGATCTTCAGGCCCATCGCATCTGAGACCAGCTCGGCCAACTCAACTGCGAGGACAGCAGCACAGAGTTCCAGTCTGGGTATCGTGTGTTCACGAAGTGGCGCCAATTTCGTCCGGCTCATAACGAACCCGATATGGCATTGTCCGCTTACGTCTTTGGATTTGAGGTACGCTACTGCTGCAATCGCTTTGACTGATGCATCACAGAAAATACAAAGTGTTTGCGTTTTGACCTCTGTGGGTGGCACAGGAGCATACGGTCGTTTCACACGAAGGTTGGTCAGGGCTTCAAGAGACTTCCTCCACTCTGCCCACAGGTCAGCCTTTCCCGCTGGAAGTGGATCATCCCAATCAGTAGTGTCTTGGGTGAAGTCCCTGAGCATCAGCTTTCCTTGGATGGTTACTGGAGCAACGAACCCCAAGGGGTCGTATAAACTATTCACGAAGGAAAGAACTCCTCTGCGCGTGAAGGGTTTCTCATCCTTGCTGATCTGAAAGGTGAAGGTATCTGTCTTCAGGTCCCACAGCAATCCAAGGCTCCGCTGCATAGGAAGGGGGTCGATGCTGAGGTCTAAATCCTTTAGATCGCTGGAATAGTCTTCAGAGGGAAAGGCTTCCATCAACTCTCAGCTGTTGGAAGAAATCTTGTGTAACCTTAGGTTAGACTGAGCGAGCATGTCACGAGTCCTCTTTAGTAGACTGATTGCGGCCTCACTAGTCGGTGTGGACTTCAAACAGTCATCCACGTAAAAATCCTTTTCCACAAAGGACCTGACGTCCGAGCCATACTCTTCTTCACCCTTTTTGGCAGAATGTCGGAGGCCGTAGATTGCGACCGCTGGGGAAGGACTGTTCCCAAAGATGTGTACCCGCATCCGGTACTCTGCGATGTCTTCGTCCGGGTCGTTGTCACGGTACCAGAAGAACCTCAGCTAGTTTCTGTGTTCCTCTTTGACGAAAAAACCGTGGAACATCTGTTGTATGTCGGCCATAAATGCCACTAAATCTCTACGGAAACAGAGTAATACTTCCAGAAGTCTATTGTTGAGGTCTGGGCCCGACAGTAAGACATCATTCAATGACACGTCTTCGCATTTGGCACTTGAGTCGAATACCACTCTAATTTGACCTGGCTTCTTAGGATGGTACACTCCGAAGATGGGCAGGTACCAACACTCCTCTCCGTGTCGAAGTGCAGGTGCAATCTCTGCGTAGTTGTTCTGGAATATCTTTCCCATGAAGGTAAAGAAATGTTCCTTCGTCTCAGGTGACTTCTGAAGCTTGTGTCTTAGGGAGATGAATCTGCTGTAGACCAATTCCTTGTTGTTGGGTAGGCGTCTCCTCTGAGGTCGAAATGGTAGAGGTGCGACCCAACTATTCGCCGTATCCTTGACTATTTGTTCGTCCATGATGTCCAGGAATATCTTGTCTTCTATAGACATCGCTACCTTGTTGTCTTCCTTCATCCTGTGGAAGACTGTACATCCTATGTGGTCTTGTTCCCCTTCACAGGCTTGGTCTTCGTTGATAGGAACTGAGAAAGGGCAAGGTAGGGGAGTGCTGCTCGGTAGTTCCTTTACCAGCAGACTATTGTGACACGGCTGGAAGAGAGATGGACGTCCATTTTCTAGTGTGCTGGTAAGCATACTGTTGACTGAGACCGGCTTGTGTGCTCCTCCTAGACATCTCCTACAATGACCCATCCAAGGTCTTGCCTCTGCGCGTATGGAGCATTCAGTGAGCCGTTGATATATTCTCTAGTCTTGTGGACTCGTAGTATATCTCTTCCCAGAAGTAAAGCTATTGGCGCTTCTGGTTCCAACTTAGGTATCAGGTGGGCTATACGCTTCAGGTGGGGGTGATATGTTGCCACCTCTGGTGAAGGTATCTCAGACCTGTTGTCAGGAATCTGGTTGCACTCCAGGATGGTCGGTAGTGACAGACAGGTCTGGCCATCCATGGACTCCACTTTGTATCCGGTTGCTTTCCTCCCCGCCGTCTCGACGGTACCTGAACATGTCCTAAGGGAGTAGGGAGAACTGGGGCCTACAATGCTGAAGTTGTCAAAGAAGATGGACCTGGCTAAAGACCTATTACTTTGGTCATCTAGGATTGCATATATCTTGAGCGCTTTGTCTCTGTGGCCTGTTGGATAGACTCGGACAAGGCAGATTTTTGAGCAGGATCTTCCTCCCTTGAGTCCCTTACAGATCTCCGTACATTGAGAGGTGACCGCAGGGGTGTCTTCGTCGGTGTTCTTCTGTTTCTCATCGTGCTCCTCTGCTTGTGACAACACTCCTGGAGGTGGTCCAGGATGCAAGGCTGTATTGTGATCCGTGCTGCTGCATTCTGCACATTTCACGCTAGCTCCACAGTTCCTGGCGAAGTGAGAGGTCGTAGCACAGCATTTGAAGCAGATGTTGTTTCCCTTGAGGAAACCTTTGCGATCCTCTAAAGTCTTCTCCCTGAAGGCTCTGCACTTTAGTAGAGGATGTGGTTTCCTGTGTAGAGGACACTGCTTACTGACATCCTGAGGTTTGCTCTCTTCCGTAGGGGGCTTAGTTGTCTTGTGTGGAGGACCTGTGGAATCAATATCAGTTTTATGGACTGCCACGGGTGTCTTACTGGGTTTGACACCAGGGGTAGTGGAACATGACAGAGTGAAATCAAAACTAGGGTCATTTCTGATCTTGGCTTGCTGGGTGACAAACTCAACAAATACAGTAAAAGGAGGGAATGGTACGTTATGAATTTGTTTATACCGTGAACCATGTATAATCCACCTTTCTTGAAGATTGTAAGGAAGTTTTTGTACTATTGGATTGACACCCCTAGCAGTGTCTAAGAATGCCAATCCAGCCAAGTGACCTTCCTTCTGGGCGACCTGTAACTCTATCAATAAATCACTCAATTCTCTAAGTCTTTGATAACCCTTGGGCCCTATCTTAGGGAAATCATCAATTCTTTTGAATAAAGCATTCTCTATTACTTCTACGGACCCATAGCATTCGTCAAGTCTTTCCCACACTTTACGTAAACCTATGTGTGGGTATTCTATGTTAATGTCTCTTAGTCTTTTAGCATGCTCGACCGATTCAGTTCCAAGCCACTTTACCAGGAGATCTAACTCCTCACTACTAGAAAGGTCCAGTCCCTGAATGGCGTTCTGGAACGAAGCTCGCCACGACCTGTAGTTTTCGGCTTTGTCAGTGAACTTTACAAGTCCTTTTGTTACCAGTTCTCGGCGGGCAAAGAACTTTGCCAAGTCTATGGTGGCTTGATCAGTGTTGGTACGAGCCGGTATGTTATAGCCATGTCTAGTGTGTGGTGCATCACCATACCTGTGAGACGCTCTTGGCTTCGGACAGTCTGCATAGTACCTTTCTGGTGAAGAAGATGTCTCTTTAAGGTGAGGTGGGAGCTGTACCTTCTTCTCAGTGGAACGATAGCTGTGGCCGACTCCTCTGTGTTGGACGTCTTCTTGTTTGTAGTAGCGAAGTTCGGGGTTAGATCGATGATAATCGGCGTAGGCTGATCGTTGCAGTCTGTCGAGAGTGTTGTCCATGCTGGAGTGTCGATGAACGTACTCTGCGACGCGCTGAGCTGGATCTTGCTGCTCTAGATCTGTTCCAAGAACGTTGCTGCGTCCCTCATAATCAGGATCCTTCATGGCTTCCAAGTACTCTGCCTTAGCTATTGCAGCTGCTGCCTCTTTGTCTACCATAAGTCTTTCTAGAGACACTTGCAGGCGCGCACCTTCTGCTTCTTGCTCTGCCCGCAAACGTGCGGTTTCAGCCTGCAAACGTACATTTTCTGCTGCATGCTCTGCTTGTCTCAGCTTTAGATGCATTTCTTTCTCGGCGAAGGAAGACCTCGCTTTGGCTGCTTCAGCTTCAGCACGAGCGACAGCGGCCAGCTCTGCTAATGATGACCTGTTAGAGCTTGCTCGTGACCTCGTCTTGAGTGAGGATGTGCTGTTTCGAGACATTGTGCGCTTAGCTGCGTACTGCTGAGTGTTTTGGCGGGAAACTGAGTCTATGTGCGGTGAGCTTCCACGTGGCGGGAATGATGTAGCTCCTCTTGGCGGGCTGCAGTATAGTCCTGCGGCTGTATGGCGGCTGCTGTGATACCCGAATGCGGAGCAGTGTGGGTGTTAGCGGTTCCGTACAGTCTGATCAACTACAGCCTGCGACCGGCTATCAGTTTCACTGAAGGCAGCTAATCTGTTCTTACTTTACAATCACCGCCTGCGACTGGCGGTCTCGTTTTTCACTGTTCTGTCTTCCTCCACGTAGGATGCTGTGTGGATTCCAACATACGGCTAAACCTTCATCCACATCCCAGTAAACAGACTGTGTTGATGCTTAAGTCTTATTTATTAGGGTGATGACAACCAAAACTATAACGTTGAACAACAATGGTGGAGAGTATTCATAGTAGATGATCGAATAGTGAATGATGTTGATGTACAAAGTGGATGTTCAGTGAATAATCATAGTGGATGACTGATCATAGTGGATGACTGATCATAGTGGATGACTGGTGAAAAACTGTAAAGAATAACAGCATTTCAGTATATGCACATACAGGGTGCAATCACATAAATAACTGGGACATTACAGCAAGAATTATACAGAGTGCATTACACAGTAATTCTAACAGCACTGCCCTATTCTATACAAGAATGCATCTATCTAAATGCAGAGTACACATTAACCTAACTGCAAGCTGCAAAGCACATCTGCCTAACTATATCTGACTATAGGAGCTGCATAAGGCTTAAATACTAACACAAACATAAGATGCATTAAACCTTTACAAACGTACCGAGATCCGTTAGGACAGGGGTAAGAAAGTAAGCGAGACAGGAGCACGTGTGCCTCTCTGCAGATCTCAGGAAAAATGGCTACTGAAGCTTGTCTTCACAAGAAGAATGTGGGCGGAACTAACCCATAAGACATTGCTCTTAGGAGGGAAAGGTTGGTAAACATGAAAAGTAGGCAACTGATGACCTCCAGTGGCCACAACTTGAATA
Organism: Ranitomeya imitator; assembly: GCF_032444005.1. Classification (NCBI taxonomy): domain Eukaryota; kingdom Metazoa; phylum Chordata; class Amphibia; order Anura; family Dendrobatidae; genus Ranitomeya; species Ranitomeya imitator. The sequence continues at coordinate 357,245,078 of NC_091282.1, forward strand.
ACATGATAATTAACTCTCTGCACATTAAGATGGGCAGAACAGTTACTCAACCTTTACGGTCTGACAATAAAACCTAAAAACCTGAAGATAAAATGGATTTTGCAGGAAAAAGTTTAGGAAATATTATTTGTATAATATGTATGTATTATCTGTATAATGACTTGTATATAAGGCAAAATTTAAAAGAAAAAAATGCCAATTCTGTCTCTTTGCCTGGCTCTTCCCAATTTTCCTGGTACGGTGGCAATCAAGATAATGGTAGATAGAGTTGATGACAACTGTGATTTGTCAAGAATCACAGCTGCTATCAACCCCTAGGGTTAGTAATTGAGAGTTGTCCATTAGACACCCCATCACTTACCCGGCCACAGGCCCTGGGTAGTGACTATGACGCTCTGAGCCACTAAGTCTCACTGCGCTACCTGGTGACGATGATGAGCATTGACGTCACTACCCAGCGTCTGTAAATAGCAGTCACTTTACTGCTATTCACAGATGCTGGAGACAGAATCGTGGAACATGGACTACATCGGATCTACGTGGCAATATTTTTAGTAATAAATTGGTAAACAAGGAACTGTCTATGGTCTTTCTGTATTTTTATGTTTTTCAGGTATCCTTTCCTGGACTACTTTGGATTTGTCGGATCTGCATGGGATGTTTTTATTTATTTTATTTTTTCAATAAATTGGTGAACAAGAATTAATGTGGGGGGTATTTATTCAAATAAAGTCTTTATTTCTGTGTGTGAGTTTTTTAGTTATTATTACCAGATTAGTAATGGGGTGTCTGATAGACACCTCTTCATTATTAACCCCATGGGTTGATGGCAGTCATTGACCGCAATTACCATAACCTCAATTGCCACCGTACCAGGGAAATTGGAAAGAGCCAAGCAAATTGCCAGAATTGTCACATCTAATGTGATGCGCGAATTCTCGGGTGGCTGCGTGTTAGGGGTCGAGTTCCCGCTTCTGCACAGGGGGAATCTCGGGCCGTTTCTGCTGCGGTCTCCCATTCTTCTCCTGCCGCAGTGGAACCTGCTCAGCGGAGACGTCGGTCCTTGCGTCTGGCTCAGTCTCACTCTGTGCTTAGGCTTGCTGTTGCTTTTCCAGCTTTTGCCATTAAAGCCAGTGCTGGGCAGCAGCGAGCGGACGCTTTTGGGACTCAGTCCTGCTTTTTCCCTTCTGAGCATGCCCAGGGTGAGATCTCCCATTGGAGATCGAGGGTCACATACTCAGATGCTGCAGCGGTTCCCATTGGTCCTCCTGGAAGGTCCTGAAAGGTCTAACTTCTGTGGCAGCTGCCCATTGGTCCTTTATTGGAAGGTCCTGAACGTACTGCAGCTATATAAGCTTTGCATGACCGCACGGCCATGCGCTAGTGTACAATTGTATACGTGTGTTTGTTGTGAGTGCAAGTCGTTCATTAAATACCCCTACCCTATTGTATGACTGTTCGCGTAAGGTGTATGGCTGCTATCTAGCGCCCGACTAACCAGCCCACATGTTACACACAAATCAGCGTCTATTGCTGTGACCGCCAGTGCGGCGCCACGCACCAGTAGTGCGCTTCCTGACCCACGTCTGGGTGCTGAGTGGTGTCTGCCAGCACGGCACAGTTCGCACTTCGGTGCTCTAACTATATCAGTTACCTAACACACCCAGTTGCAGTGTTGTGCGCAAGTAGTCTGAATGGACTTCAACCCTGAGTCTTGGGATTGAGTTCGCTGACTCCTTGCTTGCACTCATTAGTGCGGTATTGCGGACCTGTGGCTTTACAGGGTTCGCTTCCACCGCCATATAGCGCTGCCATTTACTAGCAGCAGGTTTTCACCTGCACGGTGGACCCCAGACTGCGAATGCACCAATATTATTTCACCTTATAATTGGTGCGTTCCGCCAGTCCTAACAGAACACTAGCGCCAGGGTCTGGCTAGTAAATGGTGGACGATCAGCGTTTACAGCGGTACATCCAGCAGCTGGAGGGAAGGTTGGCGGCTCTAGAGCGTTCAACCTCAGCTATGGATGTCACTGCTGTCGCTGTTCAAGCTGCAAATGTAGCCGCAGCCAGTTTGTCCGCTGCCACCCCTGCTCCGACTATATCCCGTCTCCCGCTTCCTGACAAGTTTGCTGGTGACAGTAAACAATGTCGCGGATTCGTAAGCCAGTGTTCCATACACCTCGAGTTCCTGGCGGTGCGTTTCCCTACGGAAAGGGCGAAAGTGGAATTTATTTTATCTCTCTTGTCGGGCAGGGCGTTGGAGTGGGCAACGCCACTTCGGGAGCGTGATGATCGTGTGGTACAGAGTGCTCCTCTCTTTCTGGACGCTCTGAGGCAGGTCTTTTTGGGACCCCATATTACCCATGATACCGCGCTCCAGTTATTGACAATTACTCAGGGCTCGTCCATGGTCAGCCAGTTTGCCGTCCAGTTCCAGACTCTAGGCTCAGAGTTAGAGTGGTCGGATAAATTTCTAATTCTGGTGTTCTGGAAGGGACTGGCAGACCACGTGAAGGACGCCTTGGCCACCAGGGAGATACCCGCCACACTGGAGGAGCTTATTTCTCTATCTACCCGCATTGACCTCCGTTTTCACGAGCGGAGGTTAGAGCGGACCCAGTGTAGGCAGAGGTTTCGGCTGGCTCCCACCTTCGCCAGACCTCTTGAATCTCCCGTTTTGGCGTCCGACTCCCATGAGGCCATGGAGGTTTCTCGAGCGGGACCTAAGTCTCAAGCCGCTCGAGTACCCATGGTTTGTAAAAATTATCACCAACTAGGACATTACACCAATAAATATCCACGGCGGTCAGGAAAACGATCGTGTCTAGTAACCATAGGGGGAGGTTCACTAGACACAGCGGCATTTTCCTCCAAACTGTCCTTTAACCCCTTCGCGACATGTGCCATACTAGTACCGCGCTGCCGGCACTGTATTTGTGCCAGCAGCAGTACTAGTACGGCGCACCGATCACCGCGGTCTTGCGCTGAGCGCCGCGGTGATCGGGTGCGGGTGTCAGTTGTATATGACAGCTGACACCCTGCAGCAATGCCCACGATCGGCGCATTTAACCCCTGAGATCGCGTTGCTCCGGTGATCCGGAAGGAGTCCCCGATCCAAGATGGCCGCGGAACTCCTTCCGGGTCATGAAATGACCTGGCTAGCCGGCGCCTGCTGAGAGTTGCTGAGAGCAGGTGCCGGAAAGCCACCTAAACTTGCCTGTCAGATCGCTGATCTGACAGAGTGCTATGCACACTGTCAGATCAATGATCTGATCTAATACAGTGATGTCCCACCCTGGGACAATGGTAGAAAGGGAAAAAAAAAATAGAATGTATAAAAAAAAATAAAAACAGTCCCCAAATAAAGAAAAAAAAAACATTTCCCAGTAAATCCATTTATTTATGTAAATTAAAAAAAACAATAAAAGTACACATTTGGTATCGCCGCGTCCGTAATGACCCGCTCTATAAAACTATCCCACTAGTTAACCCCTTCAGTGAACACCGCAAAAAAAAAAAAAAAAAAGGCAACAAAAACATTGCTTTATTATCATACAGGCGAACATAAAGTGGAATAACACGCGATCAAAAAGACAGATATAAATAACCATGGTACCGCTGAAAACGTCATCTTGTCCGGCAAAAAAAAGCGACCATACAGCATCATCAGCAGAAAAATAAAAAAGTTATCGCTCTCAGAATAAAGCGATGCAAAAACAATTATTTTTTTGTATAAAATAGTTTTTATTGTGTAAAAGCGCCAAAACATAAAAAAATTACATAAATGAGGTATCGCTGTAATCGTACTGACCTGAAGAATAAAGCTGCTTTATCAATTTGACCACACGTGGAACGGCATAAACGCCCCCCCTAAAAGAATTTCATGAATTGCTGGTTTTTGTTAATTCTGCCTCCCAAAAATCGGAATAAAAAGCGATCAAAAAATGTCATCTGCACAAAAATGGTACCAATAAAAATGTCAACTCGTCCCGCAAAAAACAAGATCTCACATGACTCTGTGGGCCAAAATATGGATAAGTTATAGCTCTCAAAATGTGGTGATGCAAAAACTATTTTTTGCAATAAAAAGCGTCTTTTAGTGTGTGACAGCTGCCAACCCTAAAAATCCGCCAAAAAAAACACCAAAAGTAGATCAAACCCCCCTTCATCACCCCCTTAGTTAGGGAAAAATAATAAAATGTAAAAAAATGTATTTATTTCCATTTTCCCATTAGGGTTAGGGTTAGGAGGGTTGGGATTGGGGTTGGGGTTGGGGTTAGGGCTAGGGTTAGGGTTGGGGTTAGGGTTTCAGTTAGAATTGGGGAGTTTCCACTGTTTCGGCACATCAGGGGCTCTCCAAACGCGACATGGCGTCCGATCTCAATTCCAGCCAATTCTGCTTTGAAAAACTAAAACCGTGCTCCTTCCCTTCCGAGTTCTCCTGTGCGCCCAAACAGTGGTTCCCCCCCAACATATGGGGCATCAGCGTTCTCAGGACAAGTTGGACAACAACTTTTGGGGTCCAATTTGTCCTGTTACCCTTGGGAAAATAATAATGTGGAGGCTAAAATATCATTTTCGTGGAAAAAAAATATTTTTTATTTTCACGACTCTGCGTTATAAACTGTAGTGAAACAGTTGTTGGTTCAAAGTTCTCACAACACATCTACATAAGTTCCTTGGGGGATCTAGTTTCTAATATGGGGTCACTTGTGGGGGGTTTCTACTGTTTAGGTACATCAGGGGCTCTGCAAATGCAACATGACACCTGCAGACCAATCCATCTAAGTCTGCATTTCAAATGGCGCTCCTTCCCTTCCGAGCTCTGCCATGCACTCAAACGGTGGTTCCCCCCCACATATGGGGTATCAGCGTACTCAGGACAAATTGGACAATAACCTCCTGTTACCCTTGGGGAAAAAAAATTGCAGGCTAAAACATCATTTTGTGGAAAGAAAAAATGATTTTTTAATTTTCACAGCGCTACATTCTAAACTTTAGTGAAACAATTGGGGATTAAAAGTGCTCACCACACATCTAGATAAGTTCCTTATGGGGTCTTCTTTCCAAAATGGGGTCACTTGTGGGAGGTTTCCACTGTTAAGGCACGTCAGGGGCTCTCCAAATGCAACATGGGTTCCGATCTCAATTCCAGCCAATTTTGCATTGAAAAGTCAAACAGCACTCCTTCCCTTCTGAGCTCTTCTATGCGCTCAAACAGTGGTTTATCCCCATATATGAAGTATCAGCGTACTCAGGACAAATTGCACAACAACTTTTGGGGTCCAATTTATCCTGCTACTCTTGGGAAAATAAAAAATTTGGGGCAAAAAGATCATTTTTTGTGAAAATTAATATGAATTTTTTTTTTTTACGGCTCTACATTATAAACTTCTGTGAAACACTTGGAGGTTCAAAGTGCTCACCACACATCTAGATTAGTTCCTTAGAGGATCTACGTTCCAAAATGGTGTCACTTGTGGGGGTTTCCACTGTTTAGGCACGTCAGGGGCTCTCCAATCGCGACATGGGCTCCGATCTCAATTCCAGCAAATCTTGCATTGAAAAGTCAAATGGCGCTCCTTCCCTTCCGAGCTCTGCCATGTGCCCAAACAGTGGTTTACCCCCACATATGGGGTATCGGCGTACTCAGGACAAATTGTACAACGACTTTTGTGGTCCAATTTCTCCTGTTACCCTTGGTAAAATGAAACAAATTGGACCTGAAGTAAATATTTTGTGAAAAAAAAGTTAAATGTTCAATTTTTTTAAACATTCAAAAAATTCCTGTGAAGCACCTGAAGGGTTAATAAACTTTTTGAATGTGGTTTTGAGTACCTTGAGGGGTGCAGTATTTAGAATGGTGTCACTTTGGGGCATTTTCTGTCATATAATCCCCTCAAAGTCACTTCAAGTGTGAGGTGGTCCGTAAAAAAAATGGTTTTGCAAATTTTGTTGCAAAAATGAGAAATCGCTGGTCAAATTTTAACCCTTATAACTCCCTAACAAAAAAAAACCATGTTTCCAAAATTGTGCTGATGTAAAGCAGACATGTGGGAAATGTTGTTTATTAACTATATTATGTGATATAACTTTCTAATTTAAGGGCATAAAAACTAAAAGTTTGAAAATTGCTAAATTTTCATAATTTTCGACAAATTTTTGTTTTTTTCACAAATAAATGCAAGTCATATCGAAGAAGTTTTACCACTGTCATGAAGTGCAATATGTCACGAGAAAACAATGTCAGAATCACCAGGATCCATTGAAGCGTTTCAGAGTTATGACCTCATAAAGTGACAGTGGTCAGAATTGTAAAAATTGGCCCTGTCACTTAGGTGAAAACAGGCTTCGGGGTGAAAGGGTTAAAGGGACAATCCTGTTTGACTCATCCACTCTAACAGTCGAGCTTTGTGTGGATTCAGGAGCAGAGGGAAATTTTAAGTCCTCTGCTTTTGCTCTGCGTCACGCTGTACCACTTGTTATGCTCGCCAAACCTGTAACTGTTAGAGTTGTGAATGGGTCGACACTTCCTCAGCAAATCACACACCAGACTGTTCCATTCTCGTTGCTCATGTCCCCTTCCCACCAGGAGATTATTTCCCTTCTTGTCCTTCCCGAGGGAATGGATGAGATTTTACTGGGAATACCATGGCTCCGTTTCCACTCCCCACATATTGAGTGGTCCTCAGGGTGAATATTGGGTTGGAGTGAGTCTTCTATGGGCAGGTGTGTGAGTGAGTGTGTACAGGTTTATACTACCGAGATACCCGCAGACCTTTCTTCTCTTCTCAAGTGCTACTGGGGTTATGCAGACGTATTCTCTAAAAAGACTGCAGAGACTCTACCGCCTCATCGCCCCTACGACTGTCCTATTGATCTCTTGTCTGGAGTGGAACCTCCTCGGGGAAGGGTATATCCCCTCTCTCTCCCTGAGACGGAGGCTATGTCTCAATACATTCAGGAGAATTTGGCAAGAGGGTTCATTAAGAAGTCAGTGTCTCCTGCAGGGGCGGGATTCTTCTTCGTACATTAGAAGAACTGGGAATTACGTCCTTGCATTGATTACAGGGGTCTTAATGCCATCACCATTAAAAATAAGTACCCGTTGCCCTTGATTTCTGAGCTCTTTGACAGGTTAAGGGGAGCAAAGGTATTCACCAAACTAGATCTGCGGGGTGCCTACAACCTGATTCACATCCGTGAGGGACGAATGTAAAACGGCTTTTAATGGGCACTATGAGTATCTGGTGATGCCCTTCGGGCTCTGTAATGCCCCAGCCATTTTTCAGGACTTTGTCAACGATATCTTCCGGGATATGCTTTCCACCTCGGTCGTAGTCTATCTGGATGATATTCTCATCTTCTCTCCAGATATTGACTCCCACCAGAGAGATGTTGGCAGAGTCTTCGAACTCTTACGGGCAAATTCCCTTTATGCAAAGTTGAAGTTTGTGTTTGAGCAGGAGTCTTTACCTTTCCTAGGCTATATCATCTCCGCCCAGGGATTGGCTATGGATCCTGCCAGACTGCAGGCTGTGATGGACTGGCAAGAACCCCATTCTTTTAAAGTGGTGCAGCGCTTTATGGGGTTCATAAATTACTATCGCCAGTTCATTCCCCACTTCTCAACTTTGGTAGCTCCCTTGGTATCCCTCACCAAGAAGGGAGCGAATCCCAAATTGTGGTCGGAAGAGGTCTCCAAGGCCTTCACTTCTATAAAGTCTCATTTTGCTACCGCTCCCATCTTACATCATAGTTAGTAAGTAACATAGTAACATAGTTAGTAAGGCCGAAAAAAGACATTTGTCCATCCAGTTCAGCCTATATTCCATCATAATAAATCCCCAGATCTACGTCCTTCTACAGAACCTAATAATTGTATGATACAATATTGTTCTGCTCCAGGAAGACATCCAGGCCTCTCTTGAACCCCTCGACTGAGTTCGCCATCACCACCTCCTCAGGCAAGCAATTCCAGATTCTCACTGCCCTAACAGTAAAGAATCCTCTTCTATGTTGGTGGAAAAACCTTCTCTCCTCCAGACGCAAAGAATGCCCCCTTGTGCCCGTCACCTTCCTTGGTATAAACAGATCCTCAGCGAGATATTTGTATTGTCCCCTTATATACTTATACATGGTTATTAGATCGCCCCTCAGTCGTCTTTTTTCTAGACTAAATAATCCTAATTTCGCTAATCTATCTGGGTATTGTAGTTCTTCCATCCCCTTTATTAATTTTGTTGCCCTCCTTTGTACTCTCTCTAGTTCCATTATATCCTTCCTGAGCACCGGTGCCCAAAACTGGACACAGTACTCCATGTGCGGTCTAACTAGGGATTTGTACAGAGGCAGTATAATGCTCTCATCATGTGTATCCAGACCTCTTTTAATGCACCCCATGATCCTGTTTGCCTTGGCAGCTGCTGCCTGGCACTGGCTGCTCCAGGTAAGTTTATCATTAACTAGGATCCCCAAGTCCTTCTCCCTGTCAGATTTACCCAGTGGTTTCCTGTTCAGTGTGTAATGGTGATATTGATTCCCTCTTTCCATGTGTATAACCTTACATTTATCATTGTTAAACCTCATCTGCCACCTTTCAGCCCAAGTTTCCAACTTATCCAGATCCATCTGTAGCAGAATACTATCTTCTCTTGTATTAACTGCTTTACATAGTTTTGTATCATCTGCAAATATCGATATTTTACTGTGTAAACCTTCTACCAGATCATTAATGAATATGTTGAAGAGAACAGGTCCCAATACTGACCCCTGCGGTACCCCACTGGTCACAGCGACCCAGTTAGAGACTATACCATTTATAACCACCCTCTGCTTTCTATCACTAAGCCAGTTACTAACCCATTTACACACATTTTCCCCCAGACCAAGCATTCTCATTTTGTGTACCAACCTCTTGTGCGGCACGGTATCAAACGCTTTGGAAAAATCGAGATATACCATGTCCAATGACTCACCGTGGTCCAGTCTATAGCTTACCTCTTCATAAAAACTGATTAGATTGGTTTGACAGGAGCGATTTCTCATAAACCCATGCTGATATGGAGTTAAACAGTTATTCTCATTGAGATAATCCAGAATAACATCCCTCAGAAACCCTTCAAATATTTTACCAACAATAGAGGTTAGACTTACTGGCCTATAATTTCCAGGTTCACTTTTAGAGCCCTTTTTGAATATTGGCACCACATTTGCTATGCGCCAGTCCTGCGGAACAGACCCTGTCGCTATAGAGTCACTAGTCATCGTCTCGATGTGGATAAGCCATTCCTAATGGAGGTGGATGCCTCTTCCGTTGGTGCAGGAGCAGTCCTCTATCAAAAGGATGCTCAAGGTCGGAAGCATCCATGCTTCTTCTTCTCAAAGACCTTCACACCAGCGGAGAGAAATTACTCCATCGGGGATAGGGAGTTGCTAGCAATGAAGTTGGCCTTTTCGGAGTGGAGACATCTTTTGGAAGGTGCTCGGTTTCCCTTCCAAGTCTTCACGGACCACAAAAATTTGGTCTATTTTCGTACAGCCCAGGGGCTGAATTCTCGTCAGGCCAGATGGTCCTTGTTCTTCTCCCGGTTCCACTTCACTCTCCATTATCTCGCAGGGGAGAAGAACATTCGTGCTGACGCTCTCTCTCTCGCTCCCTTGTGTCAACTGAGGAGGAGGAAGAGGAGCCTCGGCTTATTGTCCCTTCACAGAGTCTGAAAACCGTAGCCCCGGTTTCGCTAGAGTCTGTGCCTCCGGGTAAGACTTATGTTCCCATGACTTTGCATCCGGAGGTTCTCTCTTGGGCTCATTCATCCAGAGTGGGTGGACACTTTTGGGCAAAGAGGACATCTGAGTTGCTGGCGAGAATGTACTGGTGGCCACATATGGTTCGTGACATCGGAGACTATGTTCGGGCATGCGTCTCCTGTGCCAAAAATAAGTCTCTCCGACAACGGCCAGCTGGATTGTTATAGCCTCTGCCGGTGGCAGACAGGCCCTGGGAGATGGTCGGGATGGACTTTGTGGTGGGTTTGCCTAAGTCACGTGGCTGTACCGTCATTTGAGTGATCACCGACCATTTTTCTAAAATGATGCATTTGGTGCCGCTTCCTCGGCTACCTTCTGCATGGGCCTTGGCAGCGTTGTTTATTAAACATATCTTCCGCCTTCACGGTATGCCGGACAAAATTGTCAGTGATCGGGGTCCCCAGTTTGCGTCTCGGTTCTGGAGACAGCTTTGTCATCTTCTCAGTATTGAGTTAAATCTCTCTTCTGCCTATCATCCCGAGACGAATGGGTTGGTACAGAGAGCCAACCAGACCTTGGTCACATATCTGTGACATTTTGTCTCTGCTAGGCAAGATCACTGGGCATCTTTGCTATCGTGGGCGGAGTTTGCTCTGAACAACGCTGTAGCCGACTCCACTAGACAGACCCCATTCCTCCTTAACTATGGTCAGCATCCGCGGGTACCTGTGCCCATGCCCGTGTCTTCCGCCGATTCCAGGGTGGCAGACTGGACTGTGGAGGCACGGGACATTTGGGATCGCACTCAGGATGCCATTTGGGCTTCCAAGGAGAGAATGAGGTCCTCCGCCGATGCACATCGGCGCCCCGCTCCGACCTTTGCTCCTGGCGACTTAGTGTGGCTCTCTGCCCGTAACATCAGGCTGCGAGTTGAGTCGACTAAGTTTGCACCTCGCTACTTGGGTCCTTTTAAGGTCCTCGAACAGGTTAATCCTGTGGTCTACCGTTTAGCCCTTCCGCCTCGCCTAGGTATCACCGAAACCTTTCATGTCTCCTTTTTGAAGCCTGTATACATGTCCCGGTTTTCCAAGTCATCTGCTGGGACATCGGGTTCGTCTACGGACGATTATGAGGTGAATGCCATTCTGGGGTACAAGGTGGTACGTGGCAAAAAATTTTATCTGGTGGACTGGAAGGGCTGTGGTCCTGAGGACAGGTCTTGGGAGCCTGCTGAGCACATTTGGGCTCCGCAGCTCATTGCTGCCTTCGAGCATAGCGAGGTCCAGGGAGGGGGGGCCCTGGGGGGGGATAATGTTAGGGGTCGAGTTCCCGCTTCTGCACAGGGGGAATCTCGGGCCGTTTCTGCTGCGGTCTCCCATTCTTCTCCTGCTGCAGTGGAACCTGCTCAGCGGAGACGTCGGTCCTTGCGTCTGGCTCAGTCTCACTCTGTGCTTAGGCTTGCTGTTGCTTTTCCAGCTTTTGCCATTAAAGCCAGTGCTGGGCAGCAGCGAGCGGACGCTTTTGGGACTAAGTCCTGCTTTTTCCCTTCTGAGCATGCCCAGGGTGAGATCTCCCGTTGGAGATTGAGGGTCACATCCTCAGATGCTGCAGCGGTTCCCATTGGTCCTCCTGGAAGGTCCTGAAAGGTCTAACTTCTGTGGCAGCTGCCTATTGGTCCTTTATTGGAAGGTCCTGAACGTACTGCAGCTATATAAGCTTTGCATGACCGCACGGCCATGCGCTAGTGTACAATTGTATACATGTGTTTGTTGTGAGTGCAAGTCGTTCATTAAATACCCCTATCCTATTGTATGACTGTTCGCGTAAGGTGTATGGCTGCTATCTAGCGCCCGACTAACCAGCCCACATGTTACACACAAATCAGCGTCTATTGCTGTGACCGCCAGTGCGGCGCCACGCACCAGTAGTGCGCTTCCTGACCCACGTCTGGGTGCTGAGTGGTGTCTGCCAGCACGGCACAGTTCGCACTTCGGTGCTCTAACTATATCAGTTACCTAACACACCCAGTTGCAGTGTTGTGCGCAAGTAGTCTGAATGGACTTCAACCCTGAGTCTTGGGATTGAGTTCGCTGACTCCTTGCTTGCACTCATTAGTGCGGTATTGCGGACCTGTGGCTTTACAGGGTTCGCTTCCACCGCCATATAGCGCTGCCATTTACTAGCAGCAGGTTTTCACCTGCACGGTGGACCCCGGACTGCGAATGCACCAATATTATTTCACCTTATAATTGGTGCGTTCCGCCAGTCCTAACAGAACACTAGCGCCAGGGTCTGGCTAGTAAATGGTGGACGATCAGCGTTTACAGCGGTACATCCAGCAGCTGGAGGGAAGGTTGGCGGCTCTAGAGCGTTCAACCTCAGCTATGGATGTCACTGCTGTCGCTGTTCAAGCTGCAAATGTAGCCGCAGCCAGTTTGTCCGCTGCCACCCTTGCTCCGACTATATCCCGTCTCCTGCTTCCTGACAAGTTTGCTGGTGACAGTAAACAATGTCGCGGATTCGTAAGCCAGTGTTCCATACACCTCGAGTTCCTGGCGGTGCGTTTCCCTACGGAAAGGGCGAAAGTGGAATTTATTTTATCTCTCTTGTCGGGCAGGGCGTTGGAGTGGGCAACGCCACTTCGGGAGCGTGATGATCGTGTGGTACAGAGTGCTCCTCTCTTTCTGGACGCTCTGAGGCAGGTCTTTTTGGGACCCCATATTACCCATGATACCGCGCTCCAGTTATTGACAATTACTCAGGGCTCGTCCATGGTCAGCCAGTTTGCCGTCCAGTTCCAGACTCTAGGCTCAGAGTTAGAGTGGTCGGATAAATTTCTAATTCTGGTGTTCTGGAAGGGACTGGCAGACCACGTGAAGGACGCCTTGGCCACCAGGGAGATACCCGCCACACTGGAGGAGCTTATTTCTCTATCTACCCGCATTGACCTCCGTTTTCACGAGCGGAGGTTAGAGCGGACCCAGTGTAGGCAGAGGTTTCGGCTGGCTCCCACCTTCGCCAGACCTCTTGAATCTCCCGTTTTGGCGTCCGACTCCCATGAGGCCATGGAGGTTTCTCGAGCGGGACCTAAGTCTCAAGCCGCTCGAGTACCCATGGTTTGTAAAAATTATCACCAACTAGGACATTACACCAATAAATATCCACGGCGGTCAGGAAAACGATCGTGTCTAGTAACCATAGGGGGAGGTTCACTAGACACAGCGGCATTTTCCTCCAAACTGTCCTTTAACCCCTTCGCGACATGTGCCATACTAGTACCGTGCTGCCGGCACTGTATTTGTGCCAGCAGCAGTACTAGTACGGCGCACCGATCACCGCGGTCTCGCGCTGAGCGCCGCGGTGATCGGGTGCGGGTGTCAGTTGTATATGACAGCTGACACCCTGCAGCAATGCCCACGATCGGCGCATTTAACCCCTGAGATCGCGTTGCTCCGGTGATCCGGAAGGAGTCCCCGATCCAAGATGGCCGCGGAACTCCTTCCGGGTCATGAAATGACCTGGCTAGCCGGCGCCTGCTGAGAGTTGCTGAGAGCAGGTGCCGGAAAGCCACCTAAACTTGCCTGTCAGATCGCTGATCTGACAGAGTGCTATGCACACTGTCAGATCAATGATCTGATCTAATACAGTGATGTCCCACCCTGGGACAATGGTAGAAAGGGAAAAAAAAAATAGAATGTATAAAAAAAAATAAAAACAGTCCCCAAATAAAGAAAAAAAAAACATTTCCCAGTAAATCCATTTATTTATGTAAATTAAAAAAAACAATAAAAGTACACATTTGGTATCGCCGCGTCCGTAATGACCCGCTCTATAAAACTATCCCACTAGTTAACCCCTTCAGTGAACACCGCAAAAAAAAAAAAAAAAAAGGCAACAAAAACATTGCTTTATTATCATACAGGCGAACATAAAGTGGAATAACACGCGATCAAAAAGACAGATATAAATAACCATGGTACCGCTGAAAACGTCATCTTGTCCGGCAAAAAAAAGCGACCATACAGCATCATCAGCAGAAAAATAAAAAAGTTATCGCTCTCAGAATAAAGCGATGCAAAAACAATTATTTTTTTGTATAAAATAGTTTTTATTGTGTAAAAGCGCCAAAACATAAAAAAATTACATAAATGAGGTATCGCTGTAATCGTACTGACCTGAAGAATAAAGCTGCTTTATCAATTTGACCACACGTGGAACGGCATAAACGCCCCCCCTAAAAGAATTTCATGAATTGCTGGTTTTTGTTAATTCTGCCTCCCAAAAATCGGAATAAAAAGCGATCAAAAAATGTCATCTGCACGAAAATGGTACCAATAAAAATGTCAACTCGTCCCGCAAAAAACAAGATCTCACATGACTCTGTGGGCCAAAATATGGATAAGTTATAGCTCTCAAAATGTGGTGATGCAAAAACTATTTTTTGCAATAAAAAGCGTCTTTTAGTGTGTGACAGCTGCCAACCCTAAAAATCCGCCAAAAAAAACACCAAAAGTAGATCAAACCCCCCTTCATCACCCCCTTAGTTAGGGAAAAATAATAAAATGTAAAAAAATGTATTTATTTCCATTTTCCCATTAGGGTTAGGGTTAGGGCTAGGGTTAGGAGGGTTGGGATTGGGGTTGGGGTTGGGGTTAGGGCTAGGGTTAGGGTTGGGGTTAGGGTTTCAGTTAGAATTGGGGAGTTTCCACTGTTTCGGCACATCAGGGGCTCTCCAAACGCGACATGGCGTCCGATCTCAATTCCAGCCAATTCTGCTTTGAAAAACTAAAACCGTGCTCCTTCCCTTCCGAGTTCTCCTGTGCGCCCAAACAGTGGTTCCCCCCCAACATATGGGGCATCAGCGTTCTCAGGACAAGTTGGACAACAACTTTTGGGGTCCAATTTGTCCTGTTACCCTTGGGAAAATAATAATGTGGAGGCTAAAATATCATTTTCGTGGAAAAAAAATATTTTTTATTTTCACGACTCTGCGTTATAAACTGTAGTGAAACAGTTGTTGGTTCAAAGTTCTCACAACACATCTACATAAGTTCCTTGGGGGATCTAGTTTCTAATATGGGGTCACTTGTGGGGGGTTTCTACTGTTTAGGTACATCAGGGGCTCTGCAAATGCAACATGACACCTGCAGACCAATCCATCTAAGTCTGCATTTCAAATGGCGCTCCTTCCCTTCCGAGCTCTGCCATGCACTCAAACGGTGGTTCCCCCCCACATATGGGGTATCAGCGTACTCAGGACAAATTGGACAATAACCTCCTGTTACCCTTGGGGAAAAAAAATTGCAGGCTAAAACATCATTTTGTGGAAAGAAAAAATGATTTTTTAATTTTCACAGCGCTACATTCTAAACTTTAGTGAAACAATTGGGGATTAAAAGTGCTCACCACACATCTAGATAAGTTCCTTATGGGGTCTTCTTTCCAAAATGGGGTCACTTGTGGGAGGTTTCCACTGTTAAGGCACGTCAGGGGCTCTCCAAATGCAACATGGGTTCCGATCTCAATTCCAGCCAATTTTGCATTGAAAAGTCAAACAGCACTCCTTCCCTTCTGAGCTCTTCTATGCGCTCAAACAGTGGTTTATCCCCATATATGAAGTATCAGCGTACTCAGGACAAATTGCACAACAACTTTTGGGGTCCAATTTATCCTGCTACCCTTGGGAAAATAAAAAATTTGGGGCAAAAAGATCATTTTTTGTGAAAATTAATATGAATTTTTTTTTTTTACGGCTCTACATTATAAACTTCTGTGAAACACTTGGAGGTTCAAAGTGCTCACCACACATCTAGATTAGTTCCTTAGAGGATCTACGTTCCAAAATGGTGTCACTTGTGGGGGTTTCCACTGTTTAGGCACGTCAGGGGCTCTCCAATCGCGACATGGGCTCCGATCTCAATTCCAGCAAATCTTGCATTGAAAAGTCAAATGGCGCTCCTTCCCTTCCGAGCTCTGCCATGTGCCCAAACAGTGGTTTACCCCCACATAGGGTTGAGCGAAACGGGTCGAACATTTTCAAAAGTCGCCGACTTTTGGCTAAGTCGGGGTTTCATGAAACCCGATCCGACCCCTGTGCGTTGTCGGCCATGCGGTACGCGACTTTCGCGCCAAAGTCGCGTTTCAATGACGCGAAAAGCGCCATTTCTCAGCCAATGAAGGTAAACGCAGAGTGTGGGCAGCGTGATGACATAGGTCCTGGTCCCCACCATCTTAGAGAAGGGCATTGCAGTGATTGGCTTGCTGTCTGCGACGTCACAGGGGCTATAAAGAGGCGTTCCCGCCGACCGCCATCTTACTGCTGCTGATCTGAGCTTAGGGAGAGGTTGCTGCCGCTTTGTCAGAAGCAGGGATAGCGTTAGGCAGGGTCCATTAACCACAAAACCGCTTGTGCTGCAGCGATTTGCACTGTCCAACACCACCCTCGGTGTGCAGGGACAGTGGAAGTTTTTTTTTTTTTTTTTTCCCCTCAGCGCTGTAGCTCATTGGGCTGCCCTAGAAGGCTCCCTGATAGCTGCATTGCTGTGTGTACGCCGCTGTGCAAACCAACTGCTTTTTTCAAAGCACAAATCCTCTTGTTCCTTCCTTTCTGCACAGCTATCTTTTTTGTTTGTCCACACTTTTTATTTCATTTGTGCATCAGTCCACTCCTTATTGCTGCCTGCCATACCTGGCTGAGATTACTGCAGGCAGGGAGATAGTAGCTGCCTGCCATACCTGGCTGAGATTACTGCAGGCAGGGAGATAGTAATTGTAGGACATTCCCTGTGTTTTTTTTTTTTTTTTTTTTGGTGGGAGATTAAGATTGGCAATTTGGCATTTCTGCTAGAGTGCCATCCCTGTGTGTGCCATCTCTCTCACATAGTGGGCCATAGAAAGCCTTTTCATTTTTCTGTATTTTTTTTTGTGGGGTGTATAAATTCTCCCTGATAAAAATACAGTGGGAGATTAATATTGGCCTTTGGGCTTGTGTGCCAGTCCTGAGTGTGCCATCTCTCTCACAAATAGTGGGCCATAGAAAGCCTATTTTATTTTTTTGGGGGTTTTATAAATTCTCCCTGAAAAAAAGGGAGATTAATATTGGCCTCTGGGCTTGTGTGCCAGTCCTGAGCGTGCCATCTGTGCCAGCCCTGAGCGTGCCATCTCTCTCACAAATAGTGGGCCATAGAAAGCCTATTTAATTTTTTTTTTGGTTTTATAAATTCTCCCTGAAAAAAAGGGAGATTAATATTGGCCTCTGGGCTTGTGTGCCAGTTGTGAGCGTGCCATCTGTGCCAGTCCTGAGCGTGCCATCTCTCTCACAAATAGTGGGCCATAGAAAGCCTATTTAATTTTTTTTTTTTGTTTTATAAATTTTCCCTGAAAAAAGGGAGATTAATATTGGCCTCTGGGCTTGTGTGCCAGTTGTGAGCGTGCCATCTGTGCCAGTCCTGAGCGTGCCATCTCTCTCACAAATAGTGGGCCATAGAAAGCCTATTTAATTTTTTTTTTGGTTTTATAAATTTTCCCTGAAAAAAGGGAGATTAATATTGGCCTCTGGGCTTGTGTGCCAGTTGTGAGCGTGCCATCTGTGCCAGTCCTGAGCGTGCCATCTCTCTCACAAATAGTGGGCCATAGAAAGCCTATTTAAATATTTTTTTGGTTTTATAAATTCTCCCAGAAAAAAAGGGAGATTAATATTGGCCTCTGGGCTTCTGTGCCAGTCCTGAGCGTGCCATCTGTGCCAGTCCTGAGCGTCCCATCTCTCTCACAAATAGTGGGCCATAGAAAGCCTATTTTTTTTTTTGGGGGGGTTTTAGAAATTCTCCCTGGAAAAAAAAAGGGAGATTAATATTGCCCTTTGGGCTTGTGTGCCAGTACTAAGCGTTCCATCTCTCTCTCTCTCTCTTAGTCAGTGGGCCATAGAACGCCTATTTTTGGTTTTATTTGTTTTCTAAATTCTCCCTGAAAAAATCATTTTATTTTATTTGGTTTCTAAATTCTTCCTGACAAAATCATATTTTTTTTATTATTTTTTTTTCTAAAGTCTCCCTGAAAAAAAAAAAAAAAACAGTGGGAGATTAATATTGGCCTTTCTGCTTGTGTGCCAGTCTTGACTCCTGGGTGCGTCATCTCTCAGTCAGTGGGCCATAGAACGCCTATTTTTGGTTTTATTTGTTTTATAAATTCTCCCTGAAAAAATCATTTTATTTTATTTGGTTTCTAAATTCTTCCTGATAAAATCATATTTTTTTTATTATTTTTTTTTCTAAAGTCTCCCTGAAAAAAAAAAAAAAAAACAACCAAAAAAAACAGTGGGAGATTAATATTGGCCTTTCTGCTTGTGTGCCAGTCTTGACTCCTGGGTGTGCCATCTCTCTCTCTCTCTCTCTCTCTCTCTCCAATTGTGGTCCATAGAAAGCCTATATTTTTTTTCCTTGATTTGGGTTCCAAAATCTACCAGAGAAAATAACTACATCAATCATTGGTAGAAAAATATTGGCCTCTGGGCTTGTGTGCCACTCCTGATTCCTGTGTGCGTCATCTCTCAGTCAGTGGGCCATAGAACGCCTATTTTTGGTTTTATTTGTTTTATAAATTCTCCCTGAAAAAATCATTTTATTTTATTTGGTTTCTAAATTCTTCCTGATAAAATCATATTTTTTTTATTATTTTTTTTTCTAAAGTCTCCCTGAAAAAAAAAAAAAAAAAAAAAAAAACAGTGGGAGATTAATATTGGCCTTTCTGCTTGTGTGCCAGTCTTGACTCCTGGGTGCGTCATCTCTCAGTCAGTGGGCCATAGAACGCCTATTTTTGGTTTTATTTGTTTTATAAATTCTCCCTGAAAAAATCATTTTATTTTATTTGGTTTCTAAATTCTTCCTGATAAAATCATATTTTTTTTATTATTTTTTTTTCTAAAGTCTCCCTGAAAAAAAAAAAAAAAAAAAAAAAAAACAGTGGGAGATTAATATTGGCCTTTCTGCTTGTGTGCCAGTCTTGACTCCTGGGTGTGCCATCTCTCTCTCTCTCTCTCTCTCCAATTGTGGTCCATAGAAAGCCTATATTTTTTTTCCTTGATTTGGGTTCCAAAATCTACCAGAGAAAATAACTCCATCAATCATTGGTAGAAAAATATTGGCCTCTGGGCTTGTGTGCCACTCCTGATTCCTGTGTGCGTCATCTCTCACTCAGTGGCCCATAGAAAGCATATAGTTTGTTACATTTGTTTTCTAAATTCTCCCTGCAAAAATCAATGTTTTTTTTGGGGGGGGGTTTCTAAAGTGTTCCTGAAAAAAATAAAAATTAAAAAAAAATAATAGTGTGACATTAATATTAACATTTGTGCTTCAGTGACAGTCCTGCGTGTGGGGCATCTCTCTAATTTGCAGCCACCAAAAAAAGAGTGTGTAACATTGGGCCTGATTTTCGCTGTGGTCTCACCAACCTGTAAAGGGGTAGCTAAATCATACTGAAGTTATAGCTCACCGTGTAAGTTGTGTGACTGCAACAAATAACGTTAGTTTGGTTACGTTTTTAAAACAATGAGGAAGTCTAGTGGAAGAGGTCGTGGCCGGGGGCGTTCATTGTCAGCTGGTAATGAGGGTAGTGGTAGTGGTGGAGCATCAGGTGGTCGTGGGGAAAAAAATATTGCACCTAAGTCTGGAGCTGTGGAGCCAGGTTCGTCGTCCGGCTACACAAGGCCTCGAACGCTCCCTTTTCTGGGATTAGGAAAACCGCTTTTAAAGCCGGAGCAGCAAGAGCAAGTTTTGGCTTATCTTGCTGACTCAGCCTCTAGCTCTTTTGCCTCCTCTCGTGAAACTGGTAAAAGTAAAAGCAGCGCGTCGTTAGTGGATGTTCACGGTCAGGGACAAGTCACTTCCTTGTCCTCTTCAGCAAAAACAACAACAGAGAAGAATGCAGCAGGCGACACAACGGGTTACTCCATGGAGCTCTTTACACATACCGTCCCTGGCTTAGAAAGTGAAGCAGTTAACAGTCCATGCCCATTACAAATTGAATCTGACATGGAGTGCACTGACGCACAGCCACAGCCAGACTACTATGCTGGTCCTTTGACTCAGACCACAACATTGCCCTCGCAGGGTGCTGATCAAGAATCAGACCCTGATGAGACTATGTTGCCCCATCACGAACGCTATACCACCGAACGACACGGTGACACAGACGAAGTTGCGCAGGAGGTACAAGAAGAGTTATTAGATGACCCAGTTCTTGACCCCGATTGGCAGCCATTGGGGGAACAGGGTGCAGGCGGCAGCAGTTCTGAAGCAGAGGAGGAGGAGGGGCCGCAGCAGGCATCAACATCGCCACAGGTTCCATCTGCCGGGCCCGTATCTTGCCCAAAACGCGTGGCAAAGCCAAAACCTGGTGGAGGACAGTGTGGCCATCCGGTTAAAGCTCAGTCTGCAATGCCTGAAAAGGTATCCGATGCTAGAAAGAGTGCAGTCTGGCATTTTTTTAAACAACATCCAATTGATCAGCGCAAAGTCATCTGTCAAAAATGTTCTACTTCCTTAAGCAGAGGTCAGAATCTGAAAAGTCTCAATACTAGTTGCATGCATAGACATTTAACCACCATGCATTTGAAAGCTTGGACTAACTACCAAACGTCCCTTAAGGTTGTTGCACCCTCGGCCAATGAAGCTAGTCATCAACGCAACATCCCTTCCGGCAGTGTAGGACCACCATTTAGCGCACCACCTGCTGTATCTGTGCAGGTATCTTTGCCAGGCCAAAGCAGTCAGGGTCAGGGAATCACCAGTTTCGTAGTAGGAAACACTGCATCTAGGGCACCGGCGGCAACAATACCATCTCCCACCGTCTCTCAGTCTGCCATGTCCACCGGCACCCCCGCTAGTTCCACGATCTCCAGCTCTCCAGTCCAGCTCACCCTACATGAGACTATGGTTAGAAAAAGGAAATACTTAGCCTCGCATCCGCGTACACAGGGTTTGAACGCCCACATAGCTAGACTAATCTCGTTAGAGATGATGCCCTACCGGTTAGTTGAAAGCGAAGCTTTCAAAGACCTGATGGACTACGCTGTACCACGCTACGAGCTACCCAGTCGACACTTTTTTTCCAGAAAAGCCATCCCAGCCCTCCACCAGCATGTTAAAGAGCGCATCGTCCATGCACTCAGGCAATCTGTGAGCACAAATGTGCACCTGACAACAGATGCATGGACCAGTAGGCATGGCCAGGGACGTTACGTGTCCATCACGGCACACTGGGTAAATGTGGTGGATTCAGGGTCCACAGGGGACAGCAAGTTTGGGACAGTTCTGCCTAGCCCACGGTCTAGTAAACAGTTGTCTGTAGCCGTTCGCACCCCCTCCTCCTCCTCCTCCTCCTCGTCCTCCTGCAGAAGCAAGAGCTCGTCCACAGACCGCAGTCGCACAAACACTCCATCCGCACCTGCCACTGTTGCACACCAGGTCTCCCATTATGGGGCAGCTACTGGCATACGTCAGCAGGCTGTATTGGCTATGAAGTGTTTGGGCGACAATAGACACACCGCGGAAGTTCTGTCCGAGTTCTTGCAGCAAGAAACGCAGTCGTGGCTGGGCACTGTAGATCTTGAGGCAGGCAAGGTAGTGAGTGATAACGGAAGGAATTTCATGGCTGCCATCTCCCTTTCCCAACTGAAACACATTCCTTGCCTGGCTCACACCTTAAACCTGGTGGTGCAGTGCTTCCTGAAAAGTTATCCGGGGTTATCCGACCTGCTCCTCAAAGTGCGTGGACTTTGCGCACATATCCGCCGTTCGCCTGTACACTCCAGCCGTATGCAGACCTATCAGTGTTCTTTGAACCTTCCCCAGCATCGCCTAATCATAGACGTTGCAACAAGGTGGAACTCAACACTGCACATGCTTCAGAGACTGTGCGAACAGAGGCGGGCTGTTATGTTTTTGTGGGAGGATACACATACACGGGCAGGCAGTAGGATGGCAGACATGGAGTTGTCAGGTGTGCAGTGGTCGAAGATTCAAGACATGTGTCAAGTCCTTCAGTGTTTTGAGGAATGCACACGGCTGGTTAGTGCAGACAACGCCATAATAAGCATGAGCATCCCCCTAATGCGTCTGCTGATGCAAAGTTTGACGCACATAAAGGATCAGGCGTCTGCACCAGAGGAAGAGGAAAGCCTTGATGACAGTCAGCGATTGTCTGGTCAGGGCAGTGTACATGACGAGGTACCGGGCGAAGAGGAGGTGGAGGATGAGGAGGATGATGGGGATGAGTATATTTTTAATGAGGAAGCTTTCCCGGGGGCACGGGAAATTGGTGGCGTGGCAAGGCCGGGTTCTGGTTTTTTGAGGGACACAAGTGACGTAGATTTGCCTGCAACTGCCCCTCAACCAAGCACAACCGCAGATTTGACAACGGGAACTTTGGCCCACATGGCGGATTATGCCTTGCGTATCCTCAAAAGGGACACACGCATTACAAAAATGATGAACGATGACGATTACTGGTTGGCCTGCCTCCTTGATCCTCGCTATAAAGGCAAATTGCAAAATATTATGCCACATGAGAACTTGGAACTAATATTAGCAACAAAACAATCAACTCTTGTTGACCGTTTGCTTCTGGCATTCCCTGCACACAGCGCCCGTGATCGTTCTCACACGAGCTCCAGGGGCCAGCAGACCAGAGGTGTTAGAGGGGCAGAAATCAGAAGTGGCGTTGGCCAGAGGGGTTTTCTGACCAGGTTGTGGAGTGATTTTTCTATGACCGCAGACAGGACAGGTACTGCAGCATCAATTCAAAGTGACAGGAGACAACATTTGTCCAGTATGGTTACAAACTATTTTTCATCCCTTATCGACGTTCTCCCTCAACCGTCATTCCCATTTGATTACTGGGCATCCAAATTAGACACCTGGCCAGAATTGGCAGAATATGCATTGCAGGAGCTTGCTTGCCCGGCAGCTAGTGTCCTATCAGAAAGAGTATTCAGTGCTGCAGGTTCAATACTAACAGAAAAAAGGACTCGTCTGGCTACCCAAAATGTAGATGATCTAACCTTCATTAAAATGAACCACAACTGGATTTCAAAATCTTTTGCCCCACCCTGCCCGGCTGACACCTAGCTTTCCTATGAAAAGGTCTTGCCTGTGGACTATTCTGAATGACTTTTCCAATCTCGTAATTTTCTTCACCTGATTGTCCAGCATACGACATGTTTCCACCTCACGAAATGGCCAAACTCCCCACACGGGGCCGTGCTATCGCCACTTTGCGCTTGGACCCTTGAGAGTGCTGTTTGTCTGAAGAGGTGGGTGTGGCCGCTTTTGGTCGACGGCACTGCCACTGGGTCCCTCATAGTACAATAAAGTGTCTCTGGCGGTGGTGGTGCGCACCCAACGTCAGACACACCGTTGTAATATGAAGGGCCCTGTGCCTGTACCGCCGGCCACAAGCCAGTTCCCCCCCCAGCTCAAACAGTGCTCTACCACTAGCAAAATTATCTCTCACAGCTTCACCAATGTGTAGTCTAGGCGCTGACATCCTTCAATGCCTGGCACTGACAATACCATTGTTTTGACATTTTTGTTATGTTAGGCCTTCGAAGCCTGTCTGCGGTCCCTTCTTTCTACAACTACTACACTGACCAGGCCACTGCTGGCCGTGTTACCCTGGAACCAATTTAAAAGTGCCTATAGTCAGCCCAATTTTGTTATGTTAGGCCTTCGAAGACTGTCTGCCGTCACTCCTTCCACTAGACTTCCACTGACCATACACTGCTGCCCATGTACCCCTGGAACCAATTTAAAGTGCCTACAGCCAGCCCAATTTTGTTATGTTAGGCCTTGGAAGCCTGTCTGCGGTCACTCCTTCCACTAGACTTCCACTGACCAGACCACTGCTGCCCATGTACCCCTGGAACCAATTTAAAAGTGCCTACAGCCAGCCCAAGTTTGTTATGTTAGGCCTTCGAAGCCTGTCTGCGGTCACTCCTTCCACTAGACTTCCACTGACCAGACCACTGCTGCCCGTGTACCCCTGGAACCAATTTAAAAGTGCCTACAGCCAGCCCAAGTTTGTTATGTTAGGCCTTCGAAGCCTGTCTGCGGTCACTCCTTCCACTAGACTTCCACTGACCAGACCACTGCTGCCCGTGTACCCCTGGAACCAATTTAAAATTGCCTACAGCCATGTTTTATTATTTTAGGCCTTCGATGCCTGTCTGCGGTCACTCCTTCCACTAGGCCTCCACTGACCACACCACTGCTGCCCGTGTACCCCTGGAACCAATTTAAAATTGCCTACAGCCAGCCCAATTTTTTTATTTTAGGCCTTCGATGCCTGTCTGCGGTCCATTCTTTCAACTACTACTACACTGACCAGGGCACTGCTGCCCAAGTACCCCTGGAACCAATTTAAAATTGACTACAGCCATGTGTTAATATTTTAGGCCTTCGATGCCTGTCTGTGGTCACTCCTTCCACTAGGCCTCCACTGACCACACCACTGCTGCCCGTGTACCCCTGGAACCAATTTAAAATTGCCTACAGCCATGTGTGATTATTTTAGGCCTTCGATGCCTGTCTGCGGTCACTCCTTCCACTAGGCCTCCACTGACCACACCACTGCTGCCCGTGTAACCCTGGAACCAATTTAAAATTGCCTACAGCCATGTGTTATTATTTTAGGCCTTCGATGCCTGTCTGCGGTCACTCCTTCCACTAGGCCTCCACTGACCACACCACTGCTGCCCGTGTACCCCTGGAACCAATTTAAAATTGCCTACAGCCAGCCCAATTTTTTTATTTTAGGCCTTCGATGCCTGTCTGCGGTCCATTCTTTCAACTACTACTACACTGACCAGGGCACTGCTGCCCAAGTACCCCTGGAACCAATTTAAAATTGACTACAGCCATGTGTTAATATTTTAGGCCTTCGATGCCTGTCTGTGGTCACTCCTTCCACTAGGCCTCCACTGACCACACCACTGCTGCCCGTGTACCCCTGGAACCAATTTAAAATTGCCTACAGCCATGTGTGATTATTTTAGGCCTTCGATGCCTGTCTGCGGTCACTCCTTCCACTAGGCCTCCACTGACCACACCACTGCTGCCCGTGTAACCCTGGAACCAATTTAAAATTGCCTACAGCCATGTGTTATTATTTTAGGCCTTCGATGCCTGTCTGCGGTCACTCCTTCCACTAGGCCTCCACTGACCACACCACTGCTGCCCGTGTAACCCTGGAACCAATTTAAAATTGCCTACAGCCATGTGTTATTATTTTAGGCCTTCGATGCCTGTCTGCGGTCACTCCTTCCACTAGGCCTCCACTGACCACACCACTGCTGCCCGTGTACCCCTGGAACCAATTTAAAATTGCCTACAGCCAGCCCAATTTTTTTATTTTAGGCCTTCGATGCCTGTCTGCGGTCCATTCTTTCAACTACTACTACACTGACCAGGGCACTGCTGCCCAAGTACCCCTGGAACCAATTTAAAATTGACTACAGCCATGTGTTAATATTTTAGGCCTTCGATGCCTGTCTGTGGTCACTCCTTCCACTAGGCCTCCACTGACCACACCACTGCTGCCCGTGTACCCCTGGAACCAATTTAAAATTGCCTACAGCCATGTGTGATTATTTTAGGCCTTCGATGCCTGTCTGCGGTCACTCCTTCCACTAGGCCTCCACTGACCACACCACTGCTGCCCGTGTACCCCTGGAACCAATTTAAAATTGCCTACAGCCAGCCCAATTTTTTTATTTTAGGCCTTCGATGCCTGTCTGCGGTCCATTCTTTCAACTACTACTACACTGACCAGGGCACTGCTGCCCGTGTACCCCTGGAACCAATTTAAAATTGCCTACAGCCATGTGTTATTATTTTAGGCCTTCGATGCCTGTCTGTGGTCCCTCCTTCCACTAGGCCTCCACTGACCTGTCTACTGCGGCCCGTGTACCCCTTGAACCAACCTAATAAAATATTTAAAAAATTAATTTGATTATAAAAAATAAGATCGTGTTGAGATCTCAAATGCAGACATTTTAACAATCAAAACAAACACACAACAAATATCTGGAACTGTACTACAAAGGTCCAACAGCTACAATTTCTTTCTCCTGCAAGAAGTTAACTGAAAGTTTTTTGGAGTTGTTAACACAGATATGGCATCCACCGAGTGTTGTCCTGTCGCGTCTCCTTTAAATTATTTCCAATAAGATGTTAAACTATTAATTTAATAAAATCAATAATTAAAAAAATAATTGAGTAAGTCAAAAGCACATTGCAAATAAACATTAATTACAAATCAAGAAGCATGGCGCGTCCGAGGGTGAGTAGATACCGAATAAGAATATAATCACCCTCGGACGCGCAATGCTTATTTACAACAGCCTTCCTTCCTAAGAATCAGCCCTTCCGTGGTGTAGAGAGAGGTTGTGTTACACTCCAAGGTGTTCCCCAGGTTGCCTTTCCTGAGCTTCGATCTTCCGGCTCTCGTTTAGTAGCTGTTGGAAACTACGCTGCATTAGGCCTACTAATTGTGTATGGGGTGTAGAGACAGGTTGTGTTACACTCCAAGGTTTTCACCAGGTTGCCTTTCCTGAGCTTCGATCTTCATGCTCTCGTTTAGTAGGTGTCGGAAAGTAGGCTGCATTAGGCCTACAAATTGGGTATGGGGTGGAGAGAGATGGTGTGTTACACTCCAAGGTGTTCCCCAGGTTTCCTTGCCATTGCTTCGGTCTTCCGACTCTCGTTTAGTAGTTGTAGAAAAGTACACAGCATTAGGCCTACAAAATGGGTATGGGGTGGAGAGAGATGGTGTGTTACACTCCAAGGTGTTCCCCAGGTTGCCTTTCCTGAGCTTCGATCTTCATGCTCTCGTTTAGTAGGTGTCGGAAAGTAGGCTGCATTAGGCCTAAAAAATGGGGAATGGGGTGGAGAGAGATGGTGTGTTACACTCCAAGGTGTTCCCCAGGTTTCCTTGCCATTGCTTCGGTCTTCCGACTCTCGTTTAGTAGTTGTAGAAAAGTACACTGCATTAGGCCTAAAAAATGGGTATGGGGTGGAGAGAGATGGTGTGTTACACTCCAAGGTGTTCCCCAGGTTGCCTTTCCTGAGCTTCGATCTTCATGCTCTCGTTTAGTAGGTGTCGGAAAGTAGGCTGCATTAGGCCTACAAATTGGGTATGGGGTGGAGAGAGATGGTGTGTTACACTCCAAGGTGTTCCCCAGGTTTCCTTGCCATTGCTTCGGTCTTCCGACTCTCGTTTAGTAGTTGTAGAAAAGTACACAGCATTAGGCCTACAAAATGGGTATGGGGTGGAGAGAGATGGTGTGTTACACTCCAAGGTGTTCCCCAGGTTGCCTTTCCTGAGCTTCTATCTTCAGGCTCTCATTAAATTGTGGTTAAATGGAACAACTGCATTTGGCGTACTAGTTGGTTTGGGGCCTACTATCGGTGTCTGCCACTCCTTGCTGTTCTCCTGGTTTCCTGTCCTGAAATTCCATTTTCAGCCTCTCGTTAAGTAGTTGTTAATGTTAGACTGCATTTGGCCTACTAGTTGGGTTGGGGCCTACTATCGGTGTCTGCCACTCCTTGCTGTTCTCCTCCACTGAACAAAGCTGTGCCGCCTGTTTACTACGGTTGCCAATTTTGAACTGCATTTCGACTACTTACTGATTTGGCCCTACTCTCTGTGTCAGCCTCTCATTCCAGTTGTCCTCCACTGCAATGCCCCCTGGTTATTCCTGTGTTACCAATTTTGAACTGCATTTAGCCCACTTTCTTCTTTGGGCCTATATCTGTGTTTCCACTTCATCGTGCCCATTGCCCAGCCAGTGATAGATGAGTCTGCTGGTACATTGACCCATAACGCAACATTCCCCGTGCACGCTACACAACAACATTGTGACCCTGCTGAAAGTCAGGTTGCTCTTCCCGCATACCATACCACCTTACACGGGGACAAAGAGGAAGGTGCAGATGAAAGTGCAGGTTCCTTCATCAGGTGGGGGGAGGAATACTAGTTGGCGACGTCACTGGCACAGGGCCTCTCATAGTACGCAAAAGTGTTGCTGCCGGTGGGAGGCGCCCCCGCCGTGCAAACACACCGCTGTACTTTGAGGGGCCCTGTGCCAGTGCCAATGCCAACGAGTGGGCCCCCCCCTGCTTGCTCAGGATCACAGCACTTGCAAAGTTGAAATACTTACCTCTCCCTGCTCCACTGCCGTGACGTGGTCCAGATTTACTGGGCCCACTAATTACTTGAACCAGCCCTACCCCCCACAACTTTAGCCAAATGACCCCCAATTTCAAATGCCTTCCAATTATTTTAAGGTAAATTACGCTTGACAAGCTTCATTAAGAAGAATGGATGGTTTTGACATTAAAATGGGCACTCTAGGTGTTTTCCTGGCCCCCACTCACTGCCGACTATGCTGCCCCATTGACTTGCATTGGGTTTCGTGTTTCGGTCGATCCCGACTTTACGTCATAATCGACCCGACTTTGGACATAGTCGGGTTTCGCAAAACCCGGCTCGACTCTAAAAAGGTCAAGGTCGCTCAACTCTACCCCCACATATGGGGTATCGGCGTACTCAGGACAAATTGTACAACGACTTTTGTGGTCCAATTTCTCCTGTTACCCTTGGTAAAATGAAACAAATTGGACCTGAAGTAAATATTTTGTGAAAAAAAAGTTAAATGTTCAATTTTTTTAAACATTCAAAAAATTCCTGTGAAGCATCTGAAGGGTTAATAAACTTTTTGAATGTGGTTTTGAGTACCTTGAGGGGTGCAGTATTTAGAATGGTGTCACTTTGGGGCATTTTCTGTCATATAAACCCCTCAAAGTCACTTCAAGTGTGAGGTGGTCCGTAAAAAAAATGGTTTTGCAAATTTTGTTGCAAAAATGAGAAATCGCTGGTCAAATTTTAACCCTTATAACTCCCTAACAAAAAAAAACTATGTTTCCAAAATTGTGCTGATGTAAAGCAGACATGTGGGAAATGTTGTTTATTAACTATATTATGTGATATAACTTTCTAATTTAAGGGCATAAAAACTAAAAGTTTGAAAATTGCTAAATTTTCATAATTTTCGACAAATTTTTGTTTTTTTCACAAATAAATGCAAGTCATATCGAAGAAGTTTTACCACTGTCATGAAGTGCAATATGTCACGAGAAAACAATGTCAGAATCACCAGGATCCATTGAAGCGTTTCAGAGTTATGACCTCATAAAGTGACAGTGGTCAGAATTGTAAAAATTGGCCCTGTCACTTAGGTGAAAACAGGCTTCGGGGTGAAAGGGTTAAAGGGACAATCCTGTTTGACTCATCCACTCTAACAGTCGAGCTTTGTGTGGATTCAGGAGCAGAGGGAAATTTTAAGTCCTCTGCTTTTGCTCTGCGTCACGCTGTACCACTTGTTATGCTCGCCAAACCTGTAACTGTTAGAGTTGTGAATGGGTCGACACTTCCTCAGCAAATCACACACCAGACTGTTCCATTCTCGTTGCTCATGTCCCCTTCCCACCAGGAGATTATTTCCCTTCTTGTCCTTCCCGAGGGAATGGATGAGATTTTACTGGGAATACCATGGCTCCGTTTCCACTCCCCACATATTGAGTGGTCCTCAGGGAGAATATTGGGTTGGAGTGAGTCTTCTATGGGCAGGTGTGTGAGTGAGTGTGTACAGGTTTATACTACCGAGATACCCGCAGACCTTTCTTCTCTTCTCAAGTGCTACTGGGGTTATGCAGACGTATTCTCTAAAAAGACTGCAGAGACTCTACCGCCTCATCGTCCCTACGACTGTCCTATTGATCTCTTGTCTGGAGTGGAACCTCCTCGGGGAAGGGTATATCCCCTCTCTCTCCCTGAGACGGAGGCTATGTCTCAATACATTCAGGAGAATTTGGCAAGAGGGTTCATTAAGAAGTCAGTGTCTCCTGCAGGGGCGGGATTCTTCTTCGTACATTAGAAGAACTGGGAATTACGTCCTTGCATTGATATCAGGGGTCTTAATGCCATCACCATTAAAAATAAGTACCCGTTGCCCTTGATTTCTGAGCTCTTTGACAGGTTAAGGGGAGCAAAGGTATTCACCAAACTAGATCTGCGGGGTGCCTACAACCTGATTCACATCCGTGAGGGACGAATGTAAAACGGCTTTTAATGGGCACTATGAGTATCTGGTGATGCCCTTCGGGCTCTGTAATGCCCCAGCCATTTTTCAGGACTTTGTCAATGATATCTTCCGGGATATGCTTTCTACCTCGGTCGTAGTCTATCTGGATGATATTCTCATCTTCTCTCCAGATATTGACTCCCACCAGAGAGATGTTGGCAGAGTCTTCGAACTCTTACGGGCAAATTCCCTTTATGCAAAGTTGAAGTTTGTGTTTGAGCAGGAGTCTTTACCTTTCCTAGGCTATATCATCTCCGCCCAGGGATTGGCTATGGATCCTGCCAGACTGCAGGCTGTGATGGACTGGCAAGAACCCCATTCTTTTAAAGCGGTGCAGCGCTTTATGGGGTTCATAAATTACTATCGCCAGTTCATTCCCCACTTCTCAACTTTGGTAGCTCCCTTGGTATCCCTCACCAAGAAGGGAGCGAATCCCAAATTGTGGTCGGAAGAGGTCTCCAAGGCCTTCACTTCTATAAAGTCTCATTTTGCTACCGCTCCCATCTTACATCGTCTCGATGTGGATAAGCCATTCCTAATGGAGGTGGATGCCTCTTCCGTTGGTGCAGGAGCAGTCCTCTATCAAAAGGATGCTCAAGGTCGGAAGCATCCATGCTTCTTCTTCTCAAAGACCTTCACACCAGCGGAGAGAAATTACTCCATCGGGGATAGGGAGTTGCTAGCAATGAAGTTGGCCTTTTCGGAGTGGAGACATCTTTTGGAAGGTGCTCGGTTTCCCTTCCAAGTCTTCACGGACCACAAAAATTTGGTCTATTTTCGTACAGCCCAGGGGCTGAATTCTCGTCAGGCCAGATGGTCCTTGTTCTTCTCCCGGTTCCACTTCACTCTCCATTATCTCGCAGGGGAGAAGAACATTCGTGCTGACGCTCTCTCTCTCGCTCCCTTGTGTCAACTGAGGAGGAGGAAGAGGAGCCTCGGCTTATTGTCCCTTCACAGAGTCTGAAAACCGTAGCCCCGGTTTCGCTAGAGTCTGTGCCTCCGGGTAAGACTTATGTTCCCATGACTTTGCATCCGGAGGTTCTCTCTTGGGCTCATTCATCCAGAGTGGGTGGACACTTTTGGGCAAAGAGGACATCTGAGTTGCTGGCGAGAATGTACTGGTGGCCACATATGGTTCGTGACATCGGAGACTATGTTCGGGCATGCGTCTCCTGTGCCAAAAATAAGTCTCTCCGACAACGGCCAGCTGGATTGCTATAGCCTCTGCCGGTGGCAGACAGGCCCTGGGAGATGGTCGGGATGGACTTTGTGGTGGGTTTGCCTAAGTCACGTGGCTGTACCGTCATTTGAGTGATCACCGACCATTTTTCTAAAATGATGCATTTGGTGCCGCTTCCTCGGCTACCTTCTGCATGGGCCTTGGCAGCGTTGTTTATTAAACATATCTTCCGCCTTCACGGTATGCCGGACAAAATTGTCAGTGATCGGGGTCCCCAGTTTGCGTCTCGGTTCTGGAGACAGCTTTGTCATCTTCTCAGTATTGAGTTAAATCTCTCTTCTGCCTATCATCCCGAGACGAATGGGTTGGTACAGAGAGCCAACCAGACCTTGGTCACATATCTGTGACATTTTGTCTCTGCTAGGCAAGATGACTGGGCATCTTTGCTATCGTGGGCGGAGTTTGCTCTGAACAACGCTGTAGCCGACTCCACTAGACAGACCCCATTCCTCCTTAACTATGGTCAGCATCCGCGGGTACCTGTGCCCATGCCCGTGTCTTCCGCCGATTCCAGGGTGGCAGACTGGACTGTGGAGGCACGGGACATTTGGGATCGCACTCAGGATGCCATTTGGGGTTCCAAGGAGAGAATGAGGTCCTCCGCCGATGCACATCGGCGCCCCGCTCCGACCTTTGCTCCTGGCGACTTAGTGTGGCTCTCTGCCCGTAACATCAGGCTGCGAGTTGAGTCGACTAAGTTTGCACCTCGCTACTTGGGTCCTTTTAAGGTCCTCGAACAGGTTAATCCTGTGGTCTACCGTTTAGCCCTTCCGCCTCGCCTAGGTATCACCGAAACCTTTCATGTCTCCTTTTTGAAGCCTGTATACATGTCCCGGTTTTCCAAGTCATCTGCTGGGACATCGGGTTCGTCTACGGACGATTATGAGGTGAATGCCATTCTGGGGTACAAGGTGGTACGTGGCAAAAAATTTTATCTGGTGGACTGGAAGGGCTGTGGTCCTGAGGACAGGTCTTGGGAGCCTGCTGAGCACATTTGGGCTCCGCAGCTCATTGCTGCCTTCGAGCATAGCGAGGTCCAGGGAGGGGGGGCCCTGGGGGGGGATAATGTTAGGGGTCGAGTTCCCGCTTCTGCACAGGGGGAATCTCGGGCCGTTTCTGCTGCGGTCTCCCATTCTTCTCCTGCTGCAGTGGAACCTGCTCAGCGGAGACGTCGGTCCTTGCGTCTGGCTCAGTCTCACTCTGTGCTTAGGCTTGCTGTTGCTTTTCCAGCTTTTGCCATTAAAGCCAGTGCTGGGCAGCAGCGAGCGGACGCTTTTGGGACTAAGTCCTGCTTTTTCCCATCTGAGCATGCCCAGGGTGAGATCTCCCGTTGGAGATTGAGGGTCACATCCTCAGATGCTGCAGCGGTTCCCATTGGTCCTCCTGGAAGGTCCTGAAAGGTCTAACTTCTGTGGCAGCTGCCTATTGGTCCTTTATTGGAAGGTCCTGAACGTACTGCAGCTATATAAGCTTTGCATGACCGCACGGCCATGCGCTAGTGTACAATTGTATACATGTGTTTGTTGTGAGTGCAAGTCGTTCATTAAATACCCCTATCCTATTGTATGACTGTTCGCGTAAGGTGTATGGCTGCTATCTAGCGCCCGACTAACCAGCCCACATGTTACACACAAATCAGCGTCTATTGCTGTGACCGCCAGTGCGGCGCCACGCACCAGTAGTGCGCTTCCTGACCCACGTCTGGGTGCTGAGTGGTGTCTGCCAGCACGGCACAGTTCGCACTTCGGTGCTCTAACTATATCAGTTACCTAACACACCCAGTTGCAGTGTTGTGCGCAAGTAGTCTGAATGGACTTCAACCCTGAGTCTTGGGATTGAGTTCGCTGACTCCTTGCTTGCACTCATTAGTGCGGTATTGCGGACCTGTGGCTTTACAGGGTTCGCTTCCACCGCCATATAGCGCTGCCATTTACTAGCAGCAGGTTTTCACCTGCACGGTGGACCCCGGACTGCGAATGCACCAATATTATTTCACCTTATAATTGGTGCGTTCCGCCAGTCCTAACAGAACACTAGCGCCAGGGTCTGGCTAGTAAATGGTGGACGATCAGCGTTTACAGCGGTACATCCAGCAGCTGGAGGGAAGGTTGGCGGCTCTAGAGCGTTCAACCTCAGCTATGGATGTCACTGCTGTCGCTGTTCAAGCTGCAAATGTAGCCGCAGCCAGTTTGTCCGCTGCCACCCTTGCTCCGACTATATCCCGTCTCCCGCTTCCTGACAAGTTTGCTGGTGACAGTAAACAATGTCGCGGATTCGTAAGCCAGTGTTCCATACACCTCGAGTTCCTGGCGGTGCGTTTCCCTACGGAAAGGGCGAAAGTGGAATTTATTTTATCTCTCTTGTCGGGCAGGGCGTTGGAGTGGGCAACGCCACTTCGGGAGCGTGATGATCGTGTGGTACAGAGTGCTCCTCTCTTTCTGGACGCTCTGAGGCAGGTCTTTTTGGGACCCCATATTACCCATGATACCGCGCTCCAGTTATTGACAATTACTCAGGGCTCGTCCATGGTCAGCCAGTTTGCCGTCCAGTTCCAGACTCTAGGCTCAGAGTTAGAGTGGTCGGATAAATTTCTAATTCTGGTGTTCTGGAAGGGACTGGCAGACCACGTGAAGGACGCCTTGGCCACCAGGGAGATACCCGCCACACTGGAGGAGCTTATTTCTCTATCTACCCGCATTGACCTCCGTTTTCACGAGCGGAGGTTAGAGCGGACCCAGTGTAGGCAGAGGTTTCGGCTGGCTCCCACCTTCGCCAGACCTCTTGAATCTCCCGTTTTGGCGTCCGACTCCCATGAGGCCATGGAGGTTTCTCGAGCGGGACCTAAGTCTCAAGCCGCTCGAGTACCCATGGTTTGTAAAAATTATCACCAACTAGGACATTACACCAATAAATATCCACGGCGGTCAGGAAAACGATCGTGTCTAGTAACCATAGGGGGAGGTTCACTAGACACAGCGGCATTTTCCTCCAAACTGTCCTTTAACCCCTTCGCGACATGTGCCATACTAGTACCGTGCTGCCGGCACTGTATTTGTGCCAGCAGCAGTACTAGTACGGCGCACCGATCACCGCGGTCTCGCGCTGAGCGCCGCGGTGATCGGGTGCGGGTGTCAGTTGTATATGACAGCTGACACCCTGCAGCAATGCCCACGATCGGCGCATTTAACCCCTGAGATCGCGTTGCTCCAGTGATCCGGAAGGAGTCCCCGATCCAAGATGGCCGCGGAACTCCTTCCGGGTCATGAAATGACCTGGCTAGCCGGCGCCTGCTGAGAGTTGCTGAGAGCAGGTGCCGGAAAGCCACCTAAACTTGCCTGTCAGATCGCTGATCTGACAGAGTGCTATGCACACTGTCAGATCAATGATCTGATCTAATACAGTGATGTCCCACCCTGGGACAATGGTAGAAAGGGAAAAAAAAAATAGAATGTATAAAAAAAAATAAAAACAGTCCCCAAATAAAGAAAAAAAAAACATTTCCCAGTAAATCCATTTATTTATGTAAATTAAAAAAAACAATAAAAGTACACATTTGGTATCGCCGCGTCCGTAATGACCCGCTCTATAAAACTATCCCACTAGTTAACCCCTTCAGTGAACACCGCAAAAAAAAAAAAAAAAAAGGCAACAAAAACATTGCTTTATTATCATACAGGCGAACATAAAGTGGAATAACACGCGATCAAAAAGACAGATATAAATAACCATGGTACCGCTGAAAACGTCATCTTGTCCCGCAAAAAAAAGCGACCATACAGCATCATCAGCAGAAAAATAAAAAAGTTATCGCTCTCAGAATAAAGCGATGCAAAAACAATTATTTTTTTGTATAAAATAGTTTTTATTGTGTAAAAGCGCCAAAACATAAAAAAATTACATAAATGAGGTATCGCTGTAATCGTACTGACCTGAAGAATAAAGCTGCTTTATCAATTTGACCACACGTGGAACGGCATAAACGCCCCCCCTAAAAGAATTTCATGAATTGCTGGTTTTTGTTAATTCTGCCTCCCAAAAATCGGAATAAAAAGCGATCAAAAAATGTCATCTGCACGAAAATGGTACCAATAAAAATGTCAACTCGTCCCGCAAAAAACAAGATCTCACATGACTCTGTGGGCCAAAATATGGATAAGTTATAGCTCTCAAAATGTGGTGATGCAAAAACTATTTTTTGCAATAAAAAGCGTCTTTTAGTGTGTGACAGCTGCCAACCCTAAAAATCCGCCAAAAAAAACACCAAAAGTAGATCAAACCCCCCTTCATCACCCCCTTAGTTAGGGAAAAATAATAAAATGTAAAAAAATGTATTTATTTCCATTTTCCCATTAGGGTTAGGGTTAGGGCTAGGGTTAGGAGGGTTGGGATTGGGGTTGGGGTTGGGGTTAGGGCTAGGGTTAGGGTTGGGGTTAGGGTTTCAGTTAGAATTGGGGAGTTTCCACTGTTTCGGCACATCAGGGGCTCTCCAAACGCGACATGGCGTCCGATCTCAATTCCAGCCAATTCTGCTTTGAAAAACTAAAACCGTGCTCCTTCCCTTCCGAGTTCTCCTGTGCGCCCAAACAGTGGTTCCCCCCCAACATATGGGGCATCAGCGTTCTCAGGACAAGTTGGACAACAACTTTTGGGGTCCAATTTGTCCTGTTACCCTTGGGAAAATAATAATGTGGAGGCTAAAATATCATTTTCGTGGAAAAAAAATATTTTTTATTTTCACGACTCTGCGTTATAAACTGTAGTGAAACAGTTGTTGGTTCAAAGTTCTCACAACACATCTACATAAGTTCCTTGGGGGATCTAGTTTCTAATATGGGGTCACTTGTGGGGGGTTTCTACTGTTTAGGTACATCAGGGGCTCTGCAAATGCAACATGACACCTGCAGACCAATCCATCTAAGTCTGCATTTCAAATGGCGCTCCTTCCCTTCCGAGCTCTGCCATGCACTCAAACGGTGGTTCCCCCCCACATATGGGGTATCAGCGTACTCAGGACAAATTGGACAATAACCTCCTGTTACCCTTGGGGGAAAAAAATTGCAGGCTAAAACATCATTTTGTGGAAAGAAAAAATGATTTTTTAATTTTCACAGCGCTACATTCTAAACTTTAGTGAAACAATTGGGGATTAAAAGTGCTCACCACACATCTAGATAAGTTCCTTATGGGGTCTTCTTTCCAAAATGGGGTCACTTGTGGGAGGTTTCCACTGTTAAGGCACGTCAGGGGCTCTCCAAATGCAACATGGGTTCCGATCTCAATTCCAGCCAATTTTGCATTGAAAAGTCAAACAGCACTCCTTCCCTTCTGAGCTCTTCTATGCGCTCAAACAGTGGTTTATCCCCATATATGAAGTATCAGCGTACTCAGGACAAATTGCACAACAACTTTTGGGGTCCAATTTATCCTGCTACCCTTGGGAAAATAAAAAATTTGGGGCAAAAAGATCATTTTTTGTGAAAATTAATATGAATTATTTTTTTTTACGGCTCTACATTATAAACTTCTGTGAAACACTTGGAGGTTCAAAGTGCTCACCACACATCTAGATTAGTTCCTTAGAGGATCTACGTTCCAAAATGGTGTCACTTGTGGGGGTTTCCACTGTTTAGGCACGTCAGGGGCTCTCCAATCGCGACATGGGCTCCGATCTCAATTCCAGCAAATCTTGCATTGAAAAGTCAAATGGCACTCCTTCCCTTCCGAGCTCTGCCATGTGCCCAAACAGTGGTTTACCCCCACATATGGGGTATCGGCGTACTCAGGACAAATTGTACAACGACTTTTGTGGTCCAATTTCTCCTGTTACCCTTGGTAAAATGAAACAAATTGGACCTGAAGTAAATATTTTGTGAAAAAAAAGTTAAATGTTCAATTTCTTTAAACATTCAAAAAATTCCTGTGAAGCACCTGAAGGGTTAATAAACTTTTTGAATGTGGTTTTGAGTACCTTGAGGGGTGCAGTATTTAGAATGGTGTCACTTTGGGGCATTTTCTGTCATATAAACCCCTCAAAGTCACTTCAAGTGTGAGGTGGTCCGTAAAAAAAATGGTTTTGCAAATTTTGTTGCAAAAATGAGAAATCGCTGGTCAAATTTTAACCCTTATAACTCCCTAACAAAAAAAAACTATGTTTCCAAAATTGTGCTGATGTAAAGCAGACATGTGGGAAATGTTGTTTATTAACTATATTATGTGATATAACTTTCTAATTTAAGGGCATAAAAACTAAAAGTTTGAAAATTGCTAAATTTTCATAATTTTCGACAAATTTTTGTTTTTTTCACAAATAAATGCAAGTCATATCGAAGAAGTTTTACCACTGTCATGAAGTGCAATATGTCACGAGAAAACAATGTCAGAATCACCAGGATCCATTGAAGCGTTTCAGAGTTATGACCTCATAAAGTGACAGTGGTCAGAATTGTAAAAATTGGCCCTGTCACTTAGGTGAAAACAGGCTTCGGGGTGAAAGGGTTAAAGGGACAATCCTGTTTGACTCATCCACTCTAACAGTCGAGCTTTGTGTGGATTCAGGAGCAGAGGGAAATTTTAAGTCCTCTGCTTTTGCTCTGCGTCACGCTGTACCACTTGTTATGCTCGCCAAACCTGTAACTGTTAGAGTTGTGAATGGGTCGACACTTCCTCAGCAAATCACACACCAGACTGTTCCATTCTCGTTGCTCATGTCCCCTTCCCACCAGGAGATTATTTCCCTTCTTGTCCTTCCCGAGGGAATGGATGAGATTTTACTGGGAATACCATGGCTCCGTTTCCACTCCCCACATATTGAGTGGTCCTCAGGGAGAATATTGGGTTGGAGTGAGTCTTCTATGGGCAGGTGTGTGAGTGAGTGTGTACAGGTTTATACTACCGAGATACCCGCAGACCTTTCTTCTCTTCTCAAGTGCTACTGGGGTTATGCAGACGTATTCTCTAAAAAGACTGCAGAGACTCTACCGCCTCATCGCCCCTACGACTGTCCTATTGATCTCTTGTCTGGAGTGGAACCTCCTCGGGGAAGGGTATATCCCCTCTCTCTCCCTGAGACGGAGGCTATGTCTCAATACATTCAGGAGAATTTGGCAAGAGGGTTCATTAAGAAGTCAGTGTCTCCTGCAGGGGCGGGATTCTTCTTCGTACATTAGAAGAACTGGGAATTACGTCCTTGCATTGATTACAGGGGTCTTAATGCCATCACCATTAAAAATAAGTACCCGTTGCCCTTGATTTCTGAGCTCTTTGACAGGTTAAGGGGAGCAAAGGTATTCACCAAACTAGATCTGCGGGGTGCCTACAACCTGATTCACATCCGTGAGGGACGAATGTAAAACGGCTTTTAATGGGCACTATGAGTATCTGGTGATGCCCTTCGGGCTCTGTAATGCCCCAGCCATTTTTCAGGACTTTGTCAACGATATCTTCCGGGATATGCTTTCCACCTCGGTCGTAGTCTATCTGGATGATATTCTCATCTTCTCTCCAGATATTGACTCCCACCAGAGAGATGTTGGCAGAGTCTTCGAACTCTTACGGGCAAATTCCCTTTATGCAAAGTTGAAGTTTGTGTTTGAGCAGGAGTCTTTACCTTTCCTAGGGTATATCATCTCCGCCCAGGGATTGGCTATGGATCCTGCCAGACTGCAGGCTGTGATGGACTGGCAAGAACCCCATTCTTTTAAAGCGGTGCAGCGCTTTATGGGGTTCATAAATTACTATCGCCAGTTCATTCCCCACTTCTCAACTTTGGTAGCTCCCTTGGTATCCCTCACCAAGAAGGGAGCGAATCCCAAATTGTGGTCGGAAGAGGTCTCCAAGGCCTTCACTTCTATAAAGTCTCATTTTGCTACCGCTCCCATCTTACATCGTCTCGATGTGGATAAGCCATTCCTAATGGAGGTGGATGCCTCTTCCGTTGGTGCAGGAGCAGTCCTCTATCAAAAGGATGCTCAAGGTCGGAAGCATCCATGCTTCTTCTTCTCAAAGACCTTCACACCAGCGGAGAGAAATTACTCCATCGGGGATAGGGAGTTGCTAGCAATGAAGTTGGCCTTTTCGGAGTGGAGACATCTTTTGGAAGGTGCTCGGTTTCCCTTCCAAGTCTTCACGGACCACAAAAATTTGGTCTATTTTCGTACAGCCCAGGGGCTGAATTCTCGTCAGGCCAGATGGTCCTTGTTCTTCTCCCGGTTCCACTTCACTCTCCATCATCTCGCAGGGGAGAAGAACATTCGTGCTGACGCTCTCTCTCTCGCTCCCTTGTGTCAACTGAGGAGGAGGAAGAGGAGCCTCGGCTTATTGTCCCTTCACAGAGTCTGAAAACCGTAGCCCCGGTTTCGCTAGAGTCTGTGCCTCCGGGTAAGACTTATGTTCCCATGACTTTGCATCCGGAGGTTCTCTCTTGGGCTCATTCATCCAGAGTGGGTGGACACTTTTGGGCAAAGAGGACATCTGAGTTGCTGGCGAGAATG
This sequence comes from Ranitomeya imitator, assembly GCF_032444005.1. Lineage (NCBI taxonomy): Eukaryota > Metazoa > Chordata > Amphibia > Anura > Dendrobatidae > Ranitomeya > Ranitomeya imitator. Next base: position 357,284,754 of record NC_091282.1, read on the forward strand.
TACTGGTGGCCACATATGGTTCGTGACATCGGAGACTATGTTCGGGCATGCGTCTCCTGTGCCAAAAATAAGTCTCTCCGACAACGGCCAGCTGGATTGTTATAGCCTCTGCCGGTGGCAGACAGGCCCTGGGAGATGGTCGGGATGGACTTTGTGGTGGGTTTGCCTAAGTCACGTGGCTGTACCGTCATTTGAGTGATCACCGACCATTTTTCTAAAATGATGCATTTGGTGCCGCTTCCTCGGCTACCTTCTGCATGGGCCTTGGCAGCGTTGTTTATTAAACATATCTTCCGCCTTCACGGTATGCCGGACAAAATTGTCAGTGATCGGGGTCCCCAGTTTGCGTCTCGGTTCTGGAGACAGCTTTGTCATCTTCTCAGTATTGAGTTAAATCTCTCTTCTGCCTATCATCCCGAGACGAATGGGTTGGTACAGAGAGCCAACCAGACCTTGGTCACATATCTGTGACATTTTGTCTCTGCTAGGCAAGATGACTGGGCATCTTTGCTATCGTGGGCGGAGTTTGCTCTGAACAACGCTGTAGCCGACTCCACTAGACAGACCCCATTCCTCCTTAACTATGGTCAGCATCCGCGGGTACCTGTGCCCATGCCCGTGTCTTCCGCCGATTCCAGGGTGGCAGACTGGACTGTGGAGGCACGGGACATTTGGGATCGCACTCAGGATGCCATTTGGGCTTCCAAGGAGAGAATGAGGTCCTCCGCCGATGCACATCGGCGCCCCGCTCCGACCTTTGCTCCTGGCGACTTAGTGTGGCTCTCTGCCCGTAACATCAGGCTGCGAGTTGAGTCGACTAAGTTTGCACCTCGCTACTTGGGTCCTTTTAAGGTCCTCGAACAGGTTAATCCTGTGGTCTACCGTTTAGCCCTTCCGCCTCGCCTAGGTATCACCGAAACCTTTCATGTCTCCTTTTTGAAGCCTGTATACATGTCCCGGTTTTCCAAGTCATCTGCTGGGACATCGGGTTCGTCTACGGACGATTATGAGGTGAATGCCATTCTGGGGTACAAGGTGGTACGTGGCAAAAAATTTTATCTGGTGGACTGGAAGGGCTGTGGTCCTGAGGACAGGTCTTGGGAGCCTGCTGAGCACATTTGGGCTCCGCAGCTCATTGCTGCCTTCGAGCATAGCGAGGTCCAGGGAGGGGGGGCCCTGGGGGGGGATAATGTTAGGGGTCGAGTTCCCGCTTCTGCACAGGGGGAATCTCGGGCCGTTTCTGCTGCGGTCTCCCATTCTTCTCCTGCTGCAGTGGAACCTGCTCAGCGGAGACGTCGGTCCTTGCGTCTGGCTCAGTCTCACTCTGTGCTTAGGCTTGCTGTTGCTTTTCCAGCTTTTGCCATTAAAGCCAGTGCTGGGCAGCAGCGAGCGGACGCTTTTGGGACTAAGTCCTGCTTTTTCCCTTCTGAGCATGCCCAGGGTGAGATCTCCCGTTGGAGATTGAGGGTCACATCCTCAGATGCTGCAGCGGTTCCCATTGGTCCTCCTGGAAGGTCCTGAAAGGTCTAACTTCTGTGGCAGCTGCCTATTGGTCCTTTATTGGAAGGTCCTGAACGTACTGCAGCTATATAAGCTTTGCATGACCGCACGGCCATGCGCTAGTGTACAATTGTATACATGTGTTTGTTGTGAGTGCAAGTCGTTCATTAAATACCCCTATCCTATTGTATGACTGTTCGCGTAAGGTGTATGGCTGCTATCTAGCGCCCGACTAACCACTCAACGTGTTACACACGAATCAGCATCTATTGCTGTGACCGCCAGTGCGGCGCCACGCACCAGTAGTGCGCTTCCTGACCCACTCCTGCTGAGTGGTGTCTGCCAGCACGGCACAGTTCGCACTTTGGTGCTCTAACTATATCAGTTACCTAACACACCCAGTTGCGGTGTTGTGCGCAAGTAGTCTGAACGGACTTCAACCCTGAGTCTTGAGATTGAGTTCGCTGACTCCTTGCTTGCACTCATTAGTGCGGTATTGCGGACCTGTGGCTTTACAGGGTTCGCTTCCACCGCCATATAGCACTGCCATTTACTAGCAGCAGGTTTTCACCTGCATGGTGGACCCCGGACTTCGAACGCACCAATATTATTTCACCTTATAATTGGTGCGTTCCGCCAGTCCTAACACTGCAGGATTTTTTTTTTTTATCATGGACCTTCCAAGCTGGATAATATCAGCACACATCTGTCTGCTTTACCTTGGCTGGTTATTGAAAATAGGAGGGGACCCCAAGTCATTTTTCATTTATCTATTTATTAATATATTAGGTTAATCCATATACAGTAAGCTACACACACAGTACTATTGATACATCTCATGGATATCTACCTAGCTATCCATCTACCTCATATCTACAGTGGTATGTAAAATTTGGGCACCCCTGGTTAAAATTACTGTGTGATAAACTGTTAAGTAAGTAAAAGATGAAACAATCTCTAAAAGGGCTAAAGTTAAAAATTACACATTTCCTTTGCATTTTAGGCAAAAAAATACCCATATCGTCATTTTTTACATTTAAAAAATTACAAAAATGAAAATTAGTCTATGCAAAAGTTCGGGCACCCTTGAAGATTTGTGTGCTCAGTTAACATTGACCAAGGTTGCAGACTTAATTAGCCTGTTAGGGTTATGACTTGTTCACTATCATCTTTAGGAAAGGTCAGGTGATCCAAATTTTCCAGCTTTACAGAAACCCAGCCTCCTCTAACCTTGTGCCAAAAAACAGCAGCCATTGGTTCTTCTAAGCAGCTGCCTAGCACTCTGAAATTGAAAATGGTGGAGGCCCATAAAGCAGGAGAAGTCTATAAGAAGATGGCAAAGCTTTTTCAAGTTACCATTTCCTCATTTCAAATTGTAATTAAAAAATAGCGGTTAACAAGAACAGTGAAGGTCAAGTAAAGGTCTTGAAGACCAAGCAAAATTTCAGTGAGAGCTGCTTGTAGGATTGCTAGAGAGTCAAATCAGAACCCCCGCTTGACTGCAAAAGGCTTTCAGAAAGATTTAGGAGGCACTGGAGTTATGGTACATTGTTCTACTGTACATCTGTACCAATATGGCCTTTGTGGCGCCGAAGTCCCTGCCCCCTTCCTCCCTCCTCCGGCAGGGACAACGATTTAAGGTACCTTCACACATAACGATATCGTTAACGATATCGTTGCTTTTTGTGACGTAGCAACGATATCGTTAAGGAAATCGTTATGTGTGACAGCGACCAACGATCAGGCCCCTGCTGGGAGATCGTTGGTCGCTGAACAAAGTCCAGAACTTTATTTCGTCGCTGGATCTCCCGTGGACATCGCTGGATCGGCGTGTGTGACACCGATCCAGCGATGTCTTCACTGGTAACCAGGGTAAACATCGGGTAACTAAGCGCAGGGCCGCGCTTAGTAACCCGATGTTTACCCTGGTTACCAGCGTAAAAGTAAAAAAAAACAAACACTACATACTTACCTACCGCTGTCTGTCCCCGGCGCTGTGCTCTGCACTCCTCCTGTACTGGCTGTGAGCGTCGGTCAGCCGGAAAGCAGAGCGGTGACATCACCGCTCTGCTTTCCGGCCGCTGTGCTCACAGCCAGTACAGGAGGAGTGCAGAGAAGCAGAGCGCCGGGGACAGACAGCGGTAGGTAAGTATGTAGTGTTTGTTTTTTTTTTAACTTTTACGCTGGTAACCAGGGTAAACATCGGGTTACTAAGTGCGGCCCTGCGCTTAGTTACCCGATGTTTACCCTGGTTACCCGGGGACTTCGGGATCGTTGGTCACTGGAGAGCTGTCTGTGTGACAGCTCTCCAGCGACCAAACAGCGACGCTGCAGCGATCCGGATCGTTGTCGGTATCGCTGCAGCGTCGCTTAATGTCAAGGGGCCTTTACTGACCACCACAGCCCTGACCCGAATTCCCTCCCCCTTCTCCTGCCCAAGCCTCTGAGGTGCCAGAACAACAGAATCCCCCTATATGTGAACTCATTTTACAAACTACATTCCATAATGAATTCATCTAGTGCAGCAGTGATCATATTGACACCACAAGTGCCTCACAAAATTCTATACCACTGAGTGATGAAGAAAGAATAAATTACATTTTACCACTAAAATGTTGTTTTAGCCCCATGTTTTTAATTTTTCTAAGGTCCAATAGGTATTTTTTTTACAACAAACTGAGGTCCATTTTTTCCTGAGTGCGCCAATACCCTACATGTAATCGGGAAATATTTTTCAGGCACAGTGTGTTAGGACTGGCGGAACGCACCAAGAGAGATGATATAGATGCGTTCGCAGTCCGAGGTCCACCGTGCAGGTGAAACCTGCTGCTAGGAAATGACAGACAATATGGCGGTATTCAAAAGTATACACGCGTGGGTTAAACCTCACCCAGCGTGAAGAAAGCGATCCTGTTGCGTCACAGGACCGCGGTACCGCACATAGAGCGCGAGCAAGTGGTCAGCGAACTGAACCCCAACAGGGATTGTAGTCCGATTAGACCCTTGCTGGCACTACACCGCAACTGGGTGTGAAAGGAATATATAATTAAGGCACCGAAGTGCGAACTGTGCCGTGCTGGCAGGCACCACTAAACACCCAGACGTGGGTCAGGAAGCGCACACTGGCGCGTGGCACCGCACTGGCGGTCACAGCAGTAGACGCTGACACGTGTGTGACACGTTGAGTGATAAGTCGGGCGCTAGATAGCAGCCATACTCCATACGCGAACAATCATACAATAGGGTAGGGGTATTTAAAGAACGACTTGCACTCACAACAAACACACGTATTAAATTGTACACTAGCGCATGGCCGTGCGGTCATGCGCAGTTTATATAGTTGCAGGACAGGAAGCGGCCACAGAAACTTTGCCCTTCCAAGACCTGCCAAGAGGACCAATAGAATGCGCTGCAGAGTCTGAGCACATGACCCTTGATCTCCAACGGGAGATCTTGCCCTGGGCATGCTCAGTGTGCACAGACAAGGACTTAGTCCCAGAGAAGTCCACTCGCTGCTGACCAGTATAGGCTTTACAGGCAGAAGCTGGAGAAGCAGCAGTAACTCTTCTCACAGAGTCAGACTGAGCGAGACGCTGGGATCGACGTCCCTGCTGAGCAGGCTCCACTGCGGCTGGAGGAGAATGGGAGACCGCAGCGGAGACGGATCGAGATTCCCCCTGTACAGCAGAGGAAACTCGACTCCTAACATTACCCCCCCTCCTAGGGCCCCCCCCCCTCCTTGGGCCTCGCTACGTTCGAAGGCAGCAATGAGCTGTGGGGCCCGAATGTTTTCAGCAGGCTCCCATGACCTGTTCTCTGGACCATAACCCTTCCAATCCACCAGATAGAACTTTTTGCCGCGTACCACCTTACACCCCAAAATAGCGTTCACCTCGTAATCGTCCGTAGACGAACCCGATGTCCCGGCAGATGACTCGGAAAACCGGGACATGTATACGGGTTTCAAGAGGGACACATGAAAGGTGTCGGTGATACGCAAGCGTGGAGGAAGAGCCAGGCGGTAGACCACAGGATTAACCTGTTCGAGAACCTTGAAGGGACCCAAGTAGCGAGGCGCAAACTTAGTGGACTCAACTCGCAGCCTGATGTTACGGGCGGAGAGCCACACCAAGTCGCCAGGAGCAAAGGTCGGAGCGGGGCGCCGATGAACATCGGCGGAGGACCTCATTCTCTCCTTGGAAGCCCGAATGGCATCCTGAGTGCGATCCCAAATGTCCCGTGCCTCCACAGCCCAGTCTGCCACCCTGGAATCGGCGGAAGACACGGGCATGGGCACAGGTACCCGCGGATGCTGACCATAGTTAAGGAGGAATGGGGTCTGTCCAGTGGAGTCAGCTACAGCATTGTTAAGAGCAAACTCTGCCCACGGTAGCAAAGATGCCCAGTCATCTTGTTTAGCAGAGACAAAATGTCGCAGATATGTGACCAAGGTCTGGTTGGCTCTCTCCACCAACCCATTCGTCTCGGGATGATATGCCGAAGAGAGATTCAACTCGATACTGAGAAGGCGACAAAGCTCTCTCCAGAACCGAGACGCAAACTGGGGACCCCGGTCACTGACAATTTTGTCTGGCATACCGTGAAGACGGAAGATGTGTTTAACAAACAATGCTGCCAAGGCCCGTGCAGAAGGTAGCCGGGGAAGCGGCACCAAATGCACCATTTTAGAAAAATGGTCGGTGATAACCCAAATTACAGTACAGCCACGTGACTTGGGCAAACCCACCACAAAGTCCATCCCGACCATCTCCCAGGGCCTGTCTGCCACCGGCAGAGGGTATAACAACCCAGCTGGCCGTTGACGGAGAGACTTATTTTTGGCACAAGAGACACATGCCCGAACGTAGTCTCCAACGTCACGAACCATATGTGGCCACCAATACATTCTCGCCAACAACTCAGATGTCCTCTTTGCCCCAAAGTGTCCACCCACTCTGGACGAATGAGCCCACGAGAGAACCTCCGGACGCAAATTGATGGGGACAAAAGTCTTGCCCGGAGGCACAGACTCAAGCGAAACCGGAGCTACGGTTCTCAGACTCTCTGAAGGGACAATGAGCCGAGGCTCGTCCTCCTCCTCCACAGTAGACACCAGGGAGCGAGAGAGAGCGTCAGCACGAATGTTCTTCTCCCCGGCGAGATAATGTAGAGTGAAGTGGAACCGGGAGAAAAACAAGGACCATCTGGCCTGACGAGAATTCAGCCGCTGGGCTGTCTGTAAATAGACCAAATTCTTGTGGTCCGTGTAGACTTGGAATGGGAACCGAGCACCCTCCAAGAGATGTCTCCATTCCGAAAAGGCCAACTTCATTGCCAGCAACTTCCTATCCCCGATGGAGTAATTTCTTTCCGCTGGTGAGAAGGTTTTTGAGAAGAAGAAGCATGGATGCTTCCGACCTTGAGCATCCTTTTGATAGAGGACTGCTCCTGCACCAACGGAAGAGGCATCCACCTCCATTAGGAATGGCTTATCCACCTCGGGACGATGTAAGATGGGAGCGCTAGCAAAGTGGGACTTAATAGAAGTGAAGGCCTTGGAGACCTCATCGGACCACGATTTAGGATTCGCTCCCTTCTTGGTGAGGGATACCAAGGGAGCTACCAGGGTTGAGAAGTGGGGGATGAACTGACGATAGTAAATTATGAACCCCATAAAGCGCTGCACCGCTTTCAGAGAATGGGGTTCCTGCCAGTCCATCACTGCCTGTAGTTTGGCAGGATCCATAGCCAATCCCTGGGCCGAGATGATGTAGCCCAGGAAAGGTAAAGACTCCTGCTCAAACATACACTTCTCCAATTTGGCATAGAGGGAGTTTGCCCGTAGGAGGTCGAAGACTTTGCAAACATCTCTCCGGTGGGAGTCAATATCTGGAGAGTAGATAAGAATATCATCCAGATAGACTACGACCGAGGTGGAAAGCATATCCCGGAAGATATCGTTCACAAAGTCTTGGAAAACGGCTGGGGCATTACAGAGCCCGAAGGGCATCACCAGATATTCATAGTGCCCATCCCTGGTGTTAAAGGCCATCTTCCATTCGTCCCCCTCACGGATGCGAATCAGGTTGTAAGCACCCCGCAAATCTAATTTAGTAAATACCCTTGCTCCCCGAAGTCTATCGAATAACTCAGATATCAAGGGCAAAGGATACTTATTCTTAACGGTGATGGCGTTAAGACCCCTGTAGTCTATGCATGGGCGCAATTCCCCATTCTTCTTCTGCACGAAGAAGAACCCTGCCCCAGCAGGTGACACTGACAACCTAATGAATCCTCTTGCCAGATTTTCCTGGATGTACTGTGACATTGCCTCAGTCTCCGGGAGAGATAGCGGATAAACTCGACCCCGGGGAGGCTCAGCACCAGGCAAGAGATCAATAGGACAGTCATAGGGGCGATGAGGCGGAAGGACCTCCGCCGCCTTTTTGGAGAACACGTCTGCATAAGACCAATACTGTTTGGGGAGAGAGGATAGATCTGCGGGTACCTCAGTAGTAGCAACCTGAACGCACTCCCTCTGACACCTACCCCCACAAGATTCACCCCAACCCAGAATTCTGCCTGAGGACCACTCGATATGAGGAGAGTGGTACCGTAGCCAAGGTATTCCCAACAGGACCTCATCAATTCCTTCCGGAATGACGAGCAGAGAAATTATCTCCTGATGAGATGGCGACATGGACAGAGTAAAAGGGATGGTCTGGTGTGTTATCTGTGAGGGCAATGTCGACCCATTCACCACTCGCACGGTTACTGGTTGAGCAAGCATAACCAGGGGTATTGCGTGACGTTGGGCAAAGGCAGAAGACATAAAATTGCCCTCCGCCCCAGAATCCACGCAGAGCTCTACCGAGTGGGAGAATGAGCCAATAGTAATTGTCCCCTTAAAGGACAACTTAGAGGCAAACGTCGCCGTGTCTAGTGTACCTCCACCTACTACCACTAGACGCTGACGTTTCCTCGACCGCTGGGGACATCTGGAGGCTAGATGTCCTGACTGCTGGCAAACATGACAGACCCTGAGTGCACAAGCGGTCCGGGACTTAGATCCTGCTTGTGACACTTCCCTGGCCTCATGTGACTCAGGAACCAGGACCGGAAATTCCAGAGGTTTGGCGAAAGTAGGAGCCAGCCGAAACCTCTGCCTACACTGGGCTCGCTCTAACCTCCGCTCGTTAAAACGGAGGTCAATTCGAGTGGAGACAGTTATTAACTCCTCCAGTGTGGCAGGAATCTCCCTAGTGGCCAGAGCGTCCTTTACGTGGTCAGCCAAGCCCCTCCAAAATATGGGGATAAGAGCTTTATCCGACCAATCCAGCTCAGATGCTAAGGTGCGGAATTGGACGGCAAAATGACTGACCAAGGACTCACCCTGAGTTAATGCCAGCAATTGGAGCGCAGTATCATGGGTGACTTGAGGTCCTAAAAAGACCTGTTTCAGAACGCTCAGAAACAGCGGAGCACTCTGCACCACATGATCGCCACGCTCCCATAGCGGCGTAGCCCATTCCAACGCCCTGTCCGACAATAGAGACAGAATAAATCCCACCTTAGCCCGCTCTGTGGGAAAACGTGTAGCCAGGAGCTCGAGGTGAATAGAGCACTGACTCACAAATCCCCTACAAAACTTGCTATCACCAGAAAATTTTTCTGGCAGCGGGAGGCGAGATAATGTCGGAACAGGGGTGGCAATGGACATAGTAGCTGCAGCCACGCTGGCAACCTGTACAGCTACTGCAGTAACATCCACAGCTGAGGTCGCGCTCTCGAGAGCCGCCAACCTACCCTCCAGCTGCTGGATATGCCGCAGAGATTGCTGTTTGTCTGTCATCACTAGCCAGACCCTGGCGCTAGTGTAATGTTAGGACTGGCAGAACGCACCAAGAGAGATGATATAGATGCGTTCGCAGTCCGAGGTCCACCGTGCAGGTGAAACCTGCTGCTAGGAAATGACAGACAATATGGCGGTATTCAAAAGTATACACGCGTGGGTTAAACCTCACCCAGCGTGAAGAAAGCGATCCTGTTGCGTCACAGGACCGCGGTACCGCACATAGAGCGCAAGCAAGTGGTCAGCGAACTGAACCCCAACAGGGATTGTAGTCCGATTAGACCCTTGCTGGCACTACACCGCAACTGGGTGTGAAAGGAATATATAATTAAGGCACCGAAGTGCGAACTGTGCCGTGCTGGCAGGCACCACTAAGCACCCAGACGTGGGTCAGGAAGCGCACACTGGCGCGTGGCACCGCACTGGCGGTCACAGCAGTAGACGCTGACACGTGTGTGACACGTTGAGTGATAAGTCGGGCGCTAGATAGCAGCCATACTCCATACGCGAACAATCATACAATAGGGTAGGGGTATTTAAAGAACGACTTGCACTCACAACAAACACACGTATTAAATTGTACACTAGCGCATGGCCGTGCGGTCATGCGCAGTTTATATAGTTGCAGGACACTAAGCGGCCACAGAAACTTTGCCCTTCCAAAACCTGCCAAGAGGACCAATAGAATGCGCTGCAGAGTCTGAGCACATGACCCTCGATCTCCAACGGGAGATCTTGCCCTGGGCATGCTCAGTGTGCGCAGACAAGGATTTAGTCCCAGAGAAGTCCACTCGCTGCTGACCAGTATAGGCTTTACAGGCAGAAGCTGGAGAAGCAGCAGTAACTCTTCTCACAGAGTCAGACTGAGCGAGACGCTGGGATCGACGTCCCTGCTGAGCAGGCTCTACTGCGGCTGGAGGAGAATGGGAGACCGCAGCAGAGACGGATCGAGATTCCCCCTATGCAGCAGAGGAAACTCGACTCCTAACACAGTGCACAGCTCAGAAGGCAAGGCGCTAGATTTTACCATTATTGTTTGAAGGTGACATGACCCACTGGGAGAGCCCATGAGGTGCCAGAACAGAAGAACCCCCAAAAGTGACCCCATTTTACAACCTACACCTCTCAATGAATTCATCTAGAGGTGCAGTGGTCATATTGACACCATGCGTATGTCACAGAATTTTATACCATTGGGTAGTGAAGAAAATAACTACATTTTTACCACCAAAATTTTGTTTTAGCCCCAGATTTTACATTTTCACACAAGATGTGAGTAAAAATTGCACCAAAATTAGTTTCACAATTTCTACTGAATGTGGCAATACCCCATATGTGGTTGTACAGCACTACTTAGCCACATGGAGAGACACAGGAGGAAAAGAGCGCTATTTGCCTTCTGGAGCGCAGATTTTCCTAGAACAGTTTCTGGACTCCATATACAGATCCTTTAATTGCTAGAAGTGCAGAATCCCCCCTTAAGTGACTCCATTTTGGAAACTATACCACTTGGGGATTTATCTACAGATGTAGTGATGATTTTGACTCCATGGGTATTTTCTAGAAACAAGCAGCAATGAATCTTGCCAAGTGAAAATTGCAAACTGCCGTTGTAGTAGATTGTGAGCCACATCGGGGACAGCGATAATAATGTGTGCAAACTGTAAAGCGCTGTGGAATATGTTAGCGCTATATAAAAATAAAGATTATTATTATTAGTGACCAGTATGCTGCAGTGACCAGTACATTAGGTCCAGCCTTTGCTTCTGGGCACATGTACCCTTAAGTTAGGTGGGCTCTCATCGCTTCAGAAATGCCAAAAGTGGACAATGTACACAACCGTTCAAAAGTTTAGGCTCATTAGAAACGTCCTTATTTTTGAAAGAAAAGCACAGTTTTTTCCAATGAAGCTAACATTAAATGATTTAGAAATACATTCTATACATTGTTAATGTGGTAAATGACTATTCTAGCTGCAAACGTCTGGTTTGTAATGCAATATCTTCATAGGTGTATAGAGTCCCATTTCCAACAACCATCACTCCAGTGTTCTATGGCACTTTGTGTTTGCGAACTGTGTAAGAAGGCTAATGGATAGTTAGAATACCCTTGAAAACCCTTGTGCAGGTATGTTAGCACAACTAAAAACAGTTTGGCTCATTAGAGAAGCTATAAACCAGACCTTCCTTTGACCTATTTGATAATCTGGAGCATAGCATTTGTTGATTCCATTAAACTCTCAAAACGGCCAGAAAAAAAGAACTTTCATGTGAAACTCGACAGTCTATTCTTGTTCTCAGAAATGAAGGCTATTCCATGCGATAAATTGACAAGAAACTGAAGATTTCCTACAACGGTGTGTACTACTCTCTTCAGAGGAGAGCACAAACAGGCTCTAACCAGAGTAGAAAGAAAAGTGGGAGACCCCGCTGCACTACTGGGCAACAAGACAAGTACATTAGAGTCTGTAGTTTGAGAAATCAATGCCTCATAGGTCCCCAACTGGTAGCTTCATTAAATAGTACATGCAAAATGCCAGTGTCAATGTCTACAGTGAAGAGGCGACTCCGGGATGCTTGCCTTCAGGGCAATGTGGCAAAGAAAAAGCCATATCTGAGACCAGCTAATAAAAGGAAAGATTAATATGGGAAAAAGAATACAGACATTGGACAGAGAAAGATTGGAAAAAAGTGTTATGGACAGACGAATCTGAGTTTGAGGTGTTTGGATCGCAAAGAAGAATATTTGTGAGACGCAGAACAACTGAAAAGATGCTGGAAGAGAGCCTGGCGCCAACAGTCAAGCATGGTGAAGGTAACGTGATGGTCTGGGGTTGCTTTGGTCCTGGTAAAGTGGGACATTTGTACAAGGTAAAAGGGATTTTGAATAAGGAAGGCTATCACTCCATTTTGCAACGCCATGCCATACCCTGTGGACAGTGCTTGATTAAAGCCAATTTCATCCTACAACAGGACAGTGACCCAAAGCACACCTCCAAATTATGCAAGAACTATTTAGGGAAGAAGTAGGCAGCTGGTATTCTATCTGTTATGGAGTGGCCAGCGCAGTCACCAGATCTCAACCCCATTGAGCTGTTGTGGCGGCAGCTTGATCGTATGGTACGCAAAAAGTGCCCATCAAGCCAAACTAACTTTTGGGACAGGCTTCTGGAAGCATGAGGTGAAGTTATTACCTCAGCAAATTAGCTGCTAGAATGCCAAAGGTCTACAATGCTGTAATTGCTGGAAAGGGAGCATTCTTTGACGACAGCAAAGTTTGAAGGAGAAAATTATTATTTCAAGAAATTTTTTCGAACCTTGTCAATGTCTGGACTAGATTTTCAGTTCATTTGGCAACTCATTTGATTAATAAAAGTACGAGTTTTCATGTAAAACACAAAATTGTCTGGGTGACCCTAAACTTTTGATCGGTAGTGTATGTCATTTAGATACACTGTGGGGCTTAGAAGGGAGGGGTATTTGTATTTGGGAGTGCAGAATTTGCTGAATTTCTTTTCGCGGGAGTGGATTTCACTCTTCCAGAGCCTTTGTGCTACCAGTAACGTGGAAGCCCCCTATATTTTCATTAACAGGTGACAGACCTAAGTGGGTACTTGCTTTTTTTGTATATTGAGTTGAAGCTTTTATTGGGAGCATTTTACATAACGTTTGGGATCATATTTATCTTGCGCTCTATGCACTTACTTTGGAGTTTCCAGCTAAATCTCTGAGTGGCATGATTCAGATGAAACTCTGAGGGATCCATTCACTATAATGAGGCAGCAGAGTTACTGTGTACTCCATGTGGCCTCTGTTCAGCAGTGTTCTTTTCAGAAGTGCATAAAACTGTGGCTAAAAGGAACTTTTATGCAATTCTAAAAATACGGACACGGCCGGATCACAGGTCAGATGGCGTCCGCAATGTCTCCATCTACCTCATTATAGGGAATCTTCCGCCAGAGGTTCTGCCTGAATCACAGATTTCAGAGATTTACACAGAAATCCCAGTGCAAGCGCTCAGCGCAGAGTGCAAGATAAATGTGCGCTGAGCCTTACTGCGATCTTTGGGAGGCAAAATGAAAAAATCAACAGCAGGTGAAGAATTGATTTTATTTATTTTTTTATGCCATTCCTTGTGTGGTATAAGTGATTAGGTGACTTTATTCTTCAGGTCGGTGCGATTACATCTATACCAGATTTACAGTTGTGCTCAAAAGTCTACATACCCCGGCAGAATTTTTGCTTTCTTATCATTCAAATTCTCTGAAAAAGGCTAACACCAAAACTTTTTTTACTGTGTTTTTTCTTTTTAAATCATAATGACAACCTGAAACATCCAAATGACCCTGATCATAAAAGTTTACATACCCCATTTCTTAATACCGTGTATTGCCCCCTCTAACATCAATGACAGCTTGAAGTCTTTTGTGGTAGTTGTCGATGAGGTTCTTTATTTTCTCAAATGGTAAAGCTGCCCACTCTTCTTAGCAAAAAGCTGCCAGTTCCTGTAAATTCCTGGGCTGTCTAGCATGAACTGTGTGCTTGAGATCTCCCCAGAGTGGCTCAATGATGTTGAGGTCAGGAGAATGAGATGGCCACTCCAGAACCTTCACTTTGCTCTGCTGTAGCCAATGACAGGTCGACTTGAGCTTGTGTTTTGTATCATTGTCATGTTGGAACGTCCAAGTATGTCCCATGCACAGCTTCCGGGTTGATGAGTGCAAATTTGCCTCCAGTATTTGCTGATAACATGCTGCATTCATCTTTCCTTCAACTTTGACCAAGTTTCCTGTGCCTTTGCAGCTCACACATCCTCAAAACATCAGCGATCCACCTCCATACTCTACAGTAGGAATGATGTTCATTTCATCATAGGCCTTGTTGACCTCTCTCCAAATGTAACATTTATGGTTATGGCCTTAAAGTTCAATTTTGGTCTCATCACTCCAAATTACCCTGTTCCAGAAGTTTTGAGGCTTGTTTCTGTGGTATTTTGCGTATTGTTGGCAATATACTTTGTGGCTTTTGTGCATCCTACTCGGGTTTAAATAATCCTTCCTCTTATTGCTTATTGTTTGTTGTCACTCTTTTTAGCATGTGTGTACTTTAAATTAAATAAAATTTGTTATCCTTTTATACTGTCTCCTGAGCGGTGTGTCATGATACTTTGTATCTTTTGGGTTTGTGGCATTTGCGCAGTAATTGCTTTCTTCTGGCAACTCTACCATGCAGCCCATTTTTCTTCAAGTGCCTCCTTATTGTGCATCTTGAAACAGCCACACTGCTAGTTTTCAGAGAGTCCTGTATTTCAGCTGATGTTATTTGTGAGTTTTTCCTTGCATTCCAAACAATTTTCCGGGGAGAGGTGGATGACATTTTTGTTGGTGTTCCTTACCGTGGTTTTGTTTTTACAGAGACTCTGATTTTCCATTTGTTAATCACAGTTTGAACACTGCTGACTGGCATTATCAATTCCTTGGATATCTTTTTGTATCCCTTTCCTGTTTTATACAGTTCAACTACCTTTTCCCATAGATCCATTGACAATTCTTTTGCTTTCCCCATGACTCACAATCCAGAAATGTCAAAAACTGGATGAAAGATGCAAGTGTCTGTCTGGATTCCAGAAACTCATTCAGATTTTATGCGCACACACTGATTACAAGCAAACAGGTCACAGGTGAGGATGTTACCTTTAGTAGCCATTCAAACCCATTTGTGTCAACTTCTGTGCATGTTATCAGGCCAAAATCACCAGGGTATGTGAACTTTTTATCAGGGTCATTTGGATGTTTTGTGTTGTCATTAGGATTTAAAAAGAGAAAATACAGTAGTTTGGCAATTAATGGATTCACCCAACCACTAACCATGAGTGGAGAAAAAGTTTTGGTGTTATCATTCCATTCATATCCTCTTTAAAAAGGCCAAGAAAGCAATAATTATTCCGGGGTATGTAAGCTTTTGAGCACAACTGTTTTTATGTTTATCTGCTGTCACAGACTAAAAGACACTTTTTACTACAAAAAATAGTTTTTGCATCACCACATTTTGAGAGTTATAATTTTTCAATATTTTGTCCCACAGAGTCATGTGAGGGTTTGTTTCTTGCGGGGCGAGTTGACATTTTTATTGGTACCATTTTCAGGCACATGACATTTTTTGATCCCTTTCTATTCTAATTTTTGGGAGGCAGAATGAACAAAAACCAGCAATTCAGGATTTTTTTGGGGGGAGTGTATTTCTGTTATTCCACATGTGGTAAAATTGATAAGGCAGTTTTTTCTTTGGGTCAGTACTACTACAGCGATGCCTCATTTATATAATTTTTTATGTTTTGGCGCTTTTACACAAAAACTATTTATAGAAAAAAATTAACATTTTTGCATTGCTTTATTCTGAGTGCTATAACTTTTATATTTTTCTGCATGGAGCTTTATGGTGGCTTGTTTTTTTGCGAGATAAGATGATGTTTTCAGTGGTACCATTTTTACTTATAGCCGTATTTTTTATCACATTTTATTACACTTTTTGTTCGAAGGTATGATGATAAAGCATTGTTCTTTTGCTTTTTTTAATGATGTTCACTAATAGGGTTAACTAGTGGGACAGTTCTATAGGGCGGGCTGTTGCGGATGTAGC
Organism: Ranitomeya imitator; assembly: GCF_032444005.1. Taxonomy (NCBI): domain Eukaryota; kingdom Metazoa; phylum Chordata; class Amphibia; order Anura; family Dendrobatidae; genus Ranitomeya; species Ranitomeya imitator. The sequence continues at coordinate 357,300,744 of NC_091282.1, forward strand.
GATACCAAATCTGTGTACTTTTATTGTATTTTTTTCATACAAATATTTTTTCATAGATACAATATCTTTTGTTTTTTTATTATTATTTTTCATTTTTCTATATGTATTTTTACAAATATTTTTTTTTTAATGTTTTTTACTTTATTTTTAAACTTTTTTACTTTGTCCCAATATGGGACTATCATTTTTTGCAGGATGATTGCTTGTACAGCATGGGGATTCAGCAGCATTCCCTTGCTACAGAAACTTTATTTAGATAAAGAAATGAATTTATGGGAATAATATTTTTTTTTTTCATTATTTAGGATTTTTTTTTTTTTTTACACGTGTGGAAATTTTTTTTTTTACTTTTTTACTTTGTCCCATCTTTGTTTGGGGGGACATCACAGATCGGTGATCTGACAGTTTGCACAGCACTCTGTCAGATCACCGATCTGTCTGAGAGCACTGCAGGCTTCACAGTGCCTGCTCTGAGCAGGCATTTGGTAAGCCACCTCCCTCCCTGCAGGACCCGGATGCCGCGGCCATCTTGGATCCGGGCCTGGAGCAGGGAGGGAGGTAAGGAGACCCTCGCAGCAACGCAATCACATCGCGTTGCTGCGGGGGTCTCAGGGAAGCCCGCAGGGAGCCCCCTTCCTGCGCGATGCTTCCCTGTACCGCCGGCACACCGCGATCATGTTTGATCGCGGTGTGCCGGGGGCGGTCCGTGACCGCTCCTGGCACATACTGCCGGATGTCAGCTGCGATAGGCAGCTGACACCCGGCCGCGATCGGCTGCGCTCCCCCCGTGAGCGCGGCCGATCGCGCTGGACGTACTATTCCGTCCTTGGGAAGTAGGGCCCACCCCACATGGACGGAATAGTACGTCCATTGGCAGAAAGGGGTTAAAGTAACTTCAATTATACAGTTTGGTAACATTTGTACCATTATTGCAGAAGAATATTTATGTATTAATTAATATGTATATTTTTTGCCTGTTCGTTTGTAATGATTATCTTTTTACCATATTTAGATTATTTATTTGAACAGTTTAAAGGGGTATTGCAGTTAAATAAAAAGTATTTTCAATTCTCCCCACACTGTTTTGTCTTGTTAATCTGAAGAGTTATTTGATATTTTATAGGTTCCCCGGTGTCCTAGTTACTCTTTCCCTAAGTTCCAAGTGGTATGAATGTCTGTTTTCGCATACAGAAAAAGGACTGCTCACTGACTGGTTCTTTGATTAACTGATTATCAGTTTCATGCAATACATTTGTCATCTTACAGGTTTTTGCACAATATGCCCCTGCCCCCATACATATTAGACTAATGTCGGCCAAACCCACTGATATTGATGAGCGCGACCAATATTCTAATGTGTATGGGGGTACCAACCAATTTTGGGGAAGGTGTCAATCTGGCATATACGATTTAAGACTGCCTATTGCCTTGTTTTCAAAGAGATAAGCTGAGAGCAGAGCTCTCTATCAGTGGCTTTCTTACTAACAGACAACAAAGAAGCACTTAAGGTACCTTCACACTCAGCAACTTTGCAACGAGAACGACAACGATCCGTGACGTTGCAGCGTCCTGGATAGCGATCTCGTTGTGTTTGACACGCAGCAGCGATCTGGATCCCACTGTGCATTCGCTGGTCGGAGTTAGAAGTACAGAACTTTATTTCGTCGTCAGGTCGGCGTGTATCGTCATGTTTGACAGCAAAAGCAACGATGCCAGCAATGTTTTTACATGGAGCGAACAACCAGCGAGAACGAGAAGTGAGTTGCCGTTACGTCACTGGATCGCTCCTGCATCGTTGTGGAGTTGCTGTGTTTGACATCTCTACAGCGACCTAAACAGCGACGCTCCAGCGATCTAGTTTAGATCGGCTCGTTGTCTATATCACTGCAGCGTCGCTGAGTGTGACGGTACCTTTAGTGGAAAAAGTGCTCCTGTGCATGGGTGAGACAACCAAGGTAACTGTTGGCCAAGCCATTGTTCGTCCAGCAGCCATCTAATGTGGGTGTGTGGGGTTGGCTTTACTCTCAAACTCTTTTTAACTATGCATGCAAAATAGCAAAAAGCCCATTCATAACACTTCTCATTCAGTGTTTACAGTAAAATAGGGATCATGCTGATCATAACAATTAGAAACAGAACATAACTGGTAATGTGAAAAAATTTTTGTTGGCGAACGGCTGAAACACTGTATGGAGAGTATATTAGAAAGTTTGATAACTTTTAAATGGCACGAAAAAGCCACGGTGGTGAAACGTACGTTGGAGCTGGAGTCCTTGGGAACTACAGATCAACTCTACACTGGTACTAGTATTTTCTTGGAGACTCTCCATGCACTTTATTTAGTCTTTTTAGATCGTTCATGGTGCACTTTTGCACTTATAGGCAGGGCTGCTACTAGGAATTTTGAGGCCCCATACTGGCAAAATTTTCAGGGCCCCCCCGAGACTCCGCGCAGGCTCCACCCCAGCCCCGCCTCCACCCCTCAAACTGGCCACAGCCCCACCACTCTTTTGGAAAAACTCCACTTCTCACCAATCACACATTAACAGTTCCCATCACCAGATCACACATATAGCCGGCAGCTTTTGTTTTGCCAATTTTTTAAGCCGCCACCACGACAAGGTAGACTCTTTTGGTCGGGCCCTACTCTACTGCAACCTATTAATCATTTGTTAAAATAAGCAATACAATCTAGGTATATTTTTATTTATTTTTCAATTCTTAAAATGACCAATAATATCACATACAAGGGACAAATACTACCTCACCATGATCAGACACCATATTACCACCACATAGAGACCTATAATACTACATACAAGGAAAAAATACCGACACGCCATGTCCAGATCACATATTACCACCACATAGTGACCAAATAGCACAAGCAAGAAACAAATACCGCCGCACCATGGCCGGACAACATATTACCACCACATAGTGACTGAACACTACAATACTGATCATTAATTAAAAAAACACAATACTAATCTCACCATACGTGTTATTATACACAGTAGATCTGTACTTAGTATGCACTGTCTGTGTAGAGGTAATACAGTGATTATCGGTGACATTATACACAGGAGCTCTGTATATAGGGTCAGTGTACAGGTAATACAGTGTTCACTGGTGACATTATACACAGCAGCGCTGTATACAATGTATAGTGTACGGGTAATACAGTGATCCAGATTACATTATACACAGGAGGTCTGTATACAGTATTAGTGTACAGGTAATACATTGATCAACAGTGACATTATACACACGAGAACTGTATATATTGTACAGGTTATACTGTGATCAATGACATTATACATAGGAGCTCTATATATAGTATCAGTGTAAAGGTAATACAGTGATCACTGGTGAAATTGTACTCAGGACTGCTGTATATAGTATTCAGTGTACAGTGCCAGTCTACAGGTAAAACACTGACTCACCAGTGACGTCACTAGGTGAAGTCCTTCATCTTTTCTTTTCATCTTCATCCAGCACAGACCGCCATCACTTCCAGCCAGGGCTCGTCTCTGCAGGAAATAACACAGTTAGCTAGAGCACCACTTGTAGAACACATTACTTATTTTTTTCTCAACTTCTAAACTACACCAGATAAAGAAAAAAGGCGATATAGTGTCGCTCTGCACAGTAACAGTACCGCCTCCCGCATTTAAAGCAGTATCCTTAAAAAATAAAATAAATACATCATTGCAATAATAATATCCCTTAATTAGCCCTTATGGTAATAATATCCCCCATTGTGACCCCCATGTATCTCATTCCTGGCTCCAGCCATATGTTCTCCAATCCTGCCCTCATGAGTATCCATTCTGCCCCCATGTGATGTCCGATCCTACCCCATCTGTCCCGTGATCCTGCCCCATCTGTCCCATGATCCTGCCCCATTTGTCCCATGATCCTGCCCTATCTGTACCGTGATCCTGCCCCATCTGTCTTTATTATATCCATCCTGCCCATGATCCTGCACCATGTGTCTCCATCCTGCCCCATGATCCTGCCCCATGTGTCTCCATCCTGCCCCATGATCCTGCACCATGTGTCTCCATCCTGCCCCATCTGTCTCCATCCTGCCCCATGATCATGCCCCATGATCCTGCCCCATTTGTCTCCATCCTGCCCCATGATCCTGTCACATCTGTCTCCATCCTGCCCCATGTTTCCATCCTGCCCCATCTGTCTCCATCCTGCCCCATGTCTCCCATCCTGCCCCCCAACCTGCCCCGTGTCTCCCATCCTGCCCCCGTGTCTCCCATCCTGCCCCCTGTGTTTCCCATCCTGCCCCCGTGTCTCCCATCCTACCAAGTCTCGCATCCTGCCCCGTGTCTCCATACTTCATAGTAACATAGTAACATACATAGTAACATAGTAACATAGTTAGTAAGGCCGAAAAAAGACATTTGTCCATCCAGTTCAGCCTATATTCCATCATAATAAATCCCCAGATCTACGTCCTTCTACAGAACCTAATAATTGTATGATACAATATTGTTCTGCTCCAGGAAGACATCCAGGCCTCTCTTGAACCCCTCGACTGAGTTCGCCATCACCACCTCCTCAGGCAAGCAATTCCAGATTCTCACTGCCCTAACAGTAAAGAATCCTCTTCTATGTTGGTGGAAAAACCTTCTCTCCTCCAGACGCAAAGAATGCCCCCTTGTGCCCGTCACCTTCCTTGGTATAAACAGATCCTCAGCGAGATATTTGTATTGTCCCCTTATATACTTATACATGGTTATTAGATCGCCCCTCAGTCGTCTTTTTTCTAGACTAAATAATCCTAATTTCGCTAATCTAGCTGGGTATTGTAGTTCTCCCATCCCCTTTATTAATTTTGTTGCCCTCCTTTGTACTCTCTCTAGTTCCATTATATCCTTCCTGAGCACCGGTGCCCAAAACTGGACACAGTACTCCATGTGCGGTCTAACTAGGGATTTGTACAGAGGCAGTATAATGCTCTCATCATGTGTATCCAGACCTCTTTTAATGCACCCCATGATCCTGTTTGCCTTGGCAGCTGCTGCCTGGCACTGGCTGCTCCAGGTAAGTTTATCATTAACTAGGATCCCCAAGTCCTTCTCCCTGTCAGATTTACCCAGTGGTTTCCCGTTCAGTGTGTAATGGTGATATTGATTCCCTCTTTCCATGTGTATAACCTTACATTTATCATTGTTAAACCTCATCTGCCACCTTTCAGCCCAAGTTTCCAACTTATCCAGATCCATCTGTAGCAGAATACTATCTTCTCTTGTATTAACTGCTTTACATAGTTTTGTATCATCTGCAAATATCGATATTTTACTGTGTAAACCTTCTACCAGATCATTAATGAATATGTTGAAGAGAACAGGTCCCAACACTGACCCCTGCGGTACCCCACTGGTCACAGCGACCCAGTTAGAGACTATACCATTTATAACCACCCTCTGCTTTCTATCACTAAGCCAGTTACTAACCCATTTACACACATTTTCCCCCAGACCAAGCATTCTCATTTTGTGTACCAACCTCTTGTGCGGCACGGTATCAAACGCTTTGGAAAAATCGAGATATACCACGTCCAATGACTCACCGTGGTCCAGTCTATAGCTTACCTCTTCATAAAAACTGATTAGATTGGTTTGACAGGAGCGATTTCTCATAAACCCATGCTGATATGGAGTTAAACAGTTATTCTCATTGAGATAATCCAGAATAACATCCCTCAGAAACCCTTCAAATATTTTACCAACAATAGAGGTTAGACTTACTGGCCTATAATTTCCAGGTTCACTTTTAGAGCCCTTTTTGAATATTGGCACCACATTTGCTATGCGCCAGTCCTGCGGAACAGACCCTGTCGCTATAGAGTCACTAAAAATAAGAAATAATGGTTTATCTATTACATTACTTAATTCTCTTAGTACTCGTGGGTGTATGCCATCCGGACCCGGAGATTTATCTATTTTAATCTTATTTAGCCGGTTTCGCACCTCTTCTTGGGTTAGATTGGTGACCCTTAATATAGGGTTTTCATTGTTTCTTGGGATTTCACCTAGCATTTCATTTTCCACCGTGAATACCGTGGAGAAGAAGGTGTTTAATATGTTAGCTTTTTCCTCGTCATCTACAACCATTCTTTCCTCACTATTTTTTAAGGGGCCTACATTTTCAGTTTTTATTCTTTTACTATTGATATAGTTGAAGAACAGTTTGGGATTAGTTTTACTCTCCTTAGCAATGTGCTTCTCTGTTTCCTTTTTGGCAGCTTTAATTAGTTTTTTAGATAAAGTATTTTTATCCCTATAGTTTTTTAGAGCTTCAATGGTGCCATCCTGCTTTAGTAGTGCAAATGCTTTCTTTTTACTGTTAATTGCCTGTCTTACTTCTTTGTTTAGCCACATTGGGTTTTTCCTATTTCTAGTCCTTTTATTCCCACAAGGTATAAACCGCTTACACTGCCTATTTAGGATGTTCTTAAACATTTCCCATTTATTATCTGTATTCTCATTTCTGAGGATATTGTCCCAGTCTACCAGATTAAGGGCATCTTTAAGCTGTTCAAACTTTGCCTTCCTAAAGTTCAATGTTTTTGTGACTCCCTGACAAGTCCCCCCAGTGAAAGACAGGTGAAACTGCACAATATTGTGGTCGCTATTTCCTAAATGCCCAACCACCTGCAGATTTGTTATTCTGTCAGGTCTATTAGATAGTATTAGGTCTAAAAGTGCTGCTCCTCTGGTTGGATTCTGCACCAATTGTGAAAGATAATTTTTCTTGGTTATTAGCAGAAACCTGTTGCCTTTATGGGTTTCACAGGTTTCTGTTTCCCAGTTAATATCCCAGACTTCCTCCTGTGTCTCCATACTTCCCTGTGTCTGCATACTTCCCTGTCTCCATTCTTCCCCTGTGTCTCCATACTTCCCTGTGTCTCCATACTTTTGTCTCCAATCTGCCCCCTGTGCCTCCATACTTCCCTGCGTTTCCATACTTCCCTGTGTCTCCATACTTCCCGTGTCTCCATACTTCCCCTGTGCCCCATACTTCCCCGTGTCCCCATACTTCCCTGTGTCTCCATACTTCTGTGTTTCAATTCTCCCTGTTTCCATTCTTCCCTGTGTCTCCATACTTCCCCGTGTCTCCATACTTCCCCGTTTCCATTCTTCTGTGTCTCCATACTTCCCTGTGTCTCCATTCTTCCGTGTCTCCATACTTCCCCCTGCATCTCCATTCTGCCCCGTGTCTCCATACTTCCTTGTGTCTCCATACTTCCTTGTGTCTCCATACTTCCTTGTGTCTCCATACTTCCTTGTGTCTCCATACTTCCCCCTGCATCTCCATTCTGCCCCCTGTGTCTCCATACTTCCCATGTCTCCATACTTCCGTTTTTCCATTCTCCCTGTTTCCATTCTTCCCCGTGTCTCCATACTTCCCCGTGTCTCCATACTTCCCCGTTTCCATTCTTCTCTGTGTCTTCATACTTCCCTGTGTCTCCATACTTCCTTGTGTCTCCATACTTCCCCCGTGTCTCTATACTTCCCCGTGTCTCCATACTTCCCCCGTGTCTCCATACTTCCCCGTGTCTCCATACTTCCCCCTGCATCTCCATTCTGCCCCCTGTGTCTTCATATTTCCCCGTGTTTCCATTCTTCATTCTCCATTCTTCCCCCGTGTCTCCATACTTCCCCATGTCTCCATACTTCCCCCGTGTCTCCATACTTCCGTGTCTCCATACTTCCCCGTGTCTCCATACTTCCCCCTGCATCTCCATTCTGCCCCTGTGTCTTCATATTTCCCCGTGTTTCCATTCTTCATTCTCCATTCTTCCCCCCGTGTTTCCATATTTCCCCGTGTCTCCATATTTCCCCGTGTCTCCATTCTTCCCCCTGTGTCTCCATACTTCCCCAGTGTCTCCATACTTCCCCGTGTCGCCATACTTCCCCCTGTGTCTCCGTTGTTCCCCCCGTGTCTCCATATTTCCCCGTGTCTCCATTCTTCCCCCTGTGTCTCCATACTTCCCCAGTGTCTCCATACTTCCCCGTGTCGCCATACTTCCCCCTGTGTCTCCGTTGTTCCCCCCGTGTCTCCATATTTCCCCGTGTCTCCATATTTCCCCATGTCTCCATTCTTCCCCCTGTGTCTCCATACTTCCCCAGTGTCTCCATACTTCCCCGTGTCGCCATGCTTCCCCCTGTGTCTCCGTTGTTCCCCCCGTGTCTCCATATTTTCCCGTGTCTCCATTCTTCCCCCTGTGTCTCCATACTTCCCCAGTGTCTCCATACTTCCCCCTGTGTCTCCATACTTCCCCGTGTCTCCATACTTCCCCCTGTGTCTCCATACTTCCCCCGTGTCTCCATACTTCCCCCTGTGTCTCCATACTTCCCCCTGTGTCTCCATACTTCCCCAGTGTCTCCATACTTCCCCGTGTCGCCATACTTCCCCGTGTCTCCATACTTCCCCGTCTCCATACGTCCCCGTGCCTCCATTCTGCCCCGTGTCTCCATACTTCCCCGTGTCTCCATACTTCCCCGTGTCTCCATACTTCCCCCTATGTCTCCATACTTCCCCGTGTCTCCATACTTCCCCCTGTGTCTCCATACTTCCCCCTGTGTCTTAATACTTCTCCGTGTCTCCATACTTCCCCCTGTGTCTCCGTTGTTCCCCCCGTGTCTCCATATTTCCCCGTGTCTCCATATTTCCCCGTGTCTCCATTCTTCCCCCTGTGTCTCCATACTTCCCCAGTGTCTCCATACTTCCCCGTGTCGCCATGCTTCCCCCTGTGTCTCCGTTGTTCCCCCCGTGTCTCCATATTTCCCTGTGTCTCCATATTTCCCCGTGTCTCCATTCTTCCCCCTGTGTCTCCATACTTCCCCAGTGTCTCCATACTTCCCCGTGTCGCCATACTTCCCCCTGTGTCTCCGTTGTTCCCGCCGTCTCTATATTTCCCCGTGTCTCCATATTTCCCCATGTCTCCATTCTTCCCCCTGTGTCTCCATACTTCCCCAGTGTCTCCATACTTCCCCGTGTCGCCATGCTTCCCCCTGTGTCTCCGTTGTTCCCCCCGTGACTCCATATTTCCCCGTGTCTCCATTCTTCCCCGTGTCTCCATACTTCCCCAGTGTCTCCATACTTCCCCCTGTGTCTCCATACTTCCCCGTGTCTCCATACTTCCCCCTGTGTCTCCATACTTCCCCGTGTCTCCATACTTCCCCCTGTGTCTCCATACTTCCCCCTGTGTCTCCATACTTCCCCGTGTCTCCATACTTCCCCGTGTCTCCATACTTCCCCGTGCCTCCATTCTGCCCCGTGTCTCCATACTTCCCCGTGTCTCCATACTTCCCCCTATGTCTCCATACTTCCCCCTGTGTCTCCATACTTCCCTGTTGTGAATTCTGTGGCTGAATTCACTCCTGTGGTCACAAGTGGTACTGCAGCTTCTGAGCTTCCTCCCTCAGGTGTTCTGGTGAGCTCGTTAACTGCTTCATTACTTAACTCCGCCTGATGCTGCTATCCTTGCTCCTTGTCAATGTTTCAGTGTTGGATCTGAGCTTCTCCTGATTGTTCCTGTGACCTGCTGCTCTGTATAGCTAAGTGCTTTTTGCTTTTTTGTTGCTTTTTTTCTGTCCAGCTTGTCTTTTGTTTTGCTGGAAGCTCTGAGACGCAAAGGGTGTACCGCCGTGCCGTTAGTTCGGCACGGTGGGGTTTTTTTGCCCCCTTTGCGTGGTTTTGCTTTAGGGTTTTTTGTAGACTGCAAAGTTCGCTTTACTGTCCTCGCTCTGTCCTAGAATATCGGGCCCCACTTTGCTGAATCTATTTCATCCCTACGTTTTGTCTTTTCATCTTACTCACAGTCATTATATGTGGGGGGCTGCCTTTTCCTTTGGGGAATTTCTCTGGGGCAAGTCAGGCCTATTTTTCTATCTTCAGGCTAGCTAGTTTCTTAGGATGTGCCGAGTTGCCTAGGTAGTTGTTAGGCGCAATCCACAGCCGCTTTTAGTTGTGTTTAGGATAGGATCAGGTGTGCAGTCTACAGAGTTTCCACGTCTCAGAGCTCGTTCTTGTATTTTTGGGTATTTGTCAGATCACTGTGTGCGCTCTGATCGCTAAGCACACTGTGTTTCTGGATTGCCTTCATAACACCTGTCATTAGCAAACATAACAGTACAAGGAGCCAAAACTAATGATTCTCAATAGAGGGAAAGAAAAAGTTCTGACATCATTTTTTTTTTTTTTTTTTTCTGCTCTGTGTTCACTTTTTTTTTTTTCCCCTAGACATTTGGGTGATTCTGGACACAGGTGTGGACATGGATATTCAGGGTCTGTGCTCTTCAATGGATAATCTCGTTATAAATGTACAAAAAATTCAAGATACTATTGATCAGAAATCTATGTTAGAACCAAGAATTCCTATTCCTGATTTGTTTTTTGGAGATAGAACTAAGTTTCTAAGTTTCAAAAATAATTGTAAGCTATTTCTGGCCTTGAAACCTCATTCTTCTGGTAATCTTATTCAACAGGTTTTGATTATTATTTCTTTTTTGCGCGGCGACCCTCAAGACTGGGCATTTTCTCTTGCGCCAGGAGACCCTGCATTGAGTAGTGTCGATGCGTTTTTCCTGGCGCTCGGATTGCTGTACGATGAGCCTAATTCAGTGGATCAGGCTGAGAAAAATTTGCTGGCTTTGTGCCAGGGTCAGGATGATATAGAAGTATATTGTCAGAAATTTAGGAAATGGTCAGTACTCACTCAGTGGAATGAATCTGCGCTGGCAGCTTTGTTCAGAAAGGGTCTCTCTGAGGCTCTTAAGGATGTCATGGTGGGATTTCCTATGCCTGCTGGTTTGAATGAGTCTTTGTCTTTGGCCATTCAGATTGGTCGACGCTTGCGCGAGCGTAAATCTGTGCACCATTTGGCGGTACTGCCTGAGGTTAAACCTGAGCCTATGCAGTGCGATAGGACTATGACTAGAGTTGAACGGCAGGAATACAGACGTCTGAATGGTCTGTGTTTCTACTGTGGTGATTCCACTCATGCTATTTCTGATTGTCCTAAGCGCACTAAGCGGTCCGCTAGGTCTGCCGTCATTGGTACTGTACAGTCCAAATTCCTTCTGTCCATTACCTTGATATGCTCTTTGTCGTCGTTTTCTGTCATGGCGTTTGTGGATTCGGGCGCTGCCCTGAATCTTATGGATTTGGATTATGCTAAACGTTGTGGGTTTTTCTTGGAGCCTTTGCGGTGTCCTATTCCATTGAGAGGAATTGATGCTACACCTTTGGCCAAGAATAAACCTCAATACTGGGCCCAGCTGACCATGTGCATGGCTCCTGCACATCAGGAAGTTATTCGCTTTCTGGTGTTGCATAATCTGCATGATGTGGTCGTGTTGGGGTTGCCATGGCTACAAACCCATAATCCAGTATTGGATTGGAATTCCATGTCGGTATCCAGCTGGGGTTGTCAGGGGGTACATGGTGATGTTCCATTTTTGTCGATTTCGTCATCCACCCCTTCTGAGGTCCCAGAGTTCTTATCTGATTATCAGGATGTATTTGAAGAGCCCAAGTCCGATGCTCTACCTCCGCATAGGGATTGTGATTGTGCTATCAATTTGATTCCTGGTAGTAAATTCCCTAAAGGTCGATTATTTAATTTATCCGTGCCCGAACACGCCGCTATGCGCAGTTATGTGAAGGAATCCCTGGAGAAGGGACATATTCGCCCATCGTCATCACCACTGGGAGCAGGGTTCTTCTTTGTAGCCAAGAAGGATGGTTCGCTGAGACCGTGTATTGATTACCGCCTTCTTAATAAGATCACTGTTAAATTTCAGTATCCCTTGCCATTGTTATCTGACTTGTTTGCTCGGATTAAGGGGGCTAGTTGGTTCACTAAGATAGATCTTCGTGGTGCGTATAATCTGGTGAGAATCAGGCAAGGAGATGAATGGAAAACTGCATTCAATACGCCCGAGGGTCATTTTGAGTATCTAGTGATGCCGTTCGGACTTGCCAATGCTCCATCTGTGTTTCAGTCTTTTATGCATGACATCTTCCGTGAGTATCTGGATAAATTCCTGATTGTTTTTCTTGGATGACATTTTGATCTTCTCAGATGATTGGGAGTCTCATGTGAAGCAGGTCAGAATGGTTTTTCAGGTCCTGCGTGCTAACTCTTTGTTTGTGAAGGGATCAAAGTGTCTCTTCGGTGTGCAGAAAGTTTCATTTTTGGGGTTCATCTTTTCCCCTTCTACTATCGAGATGGATCCGGTTAAGGTCCAAGCCATCCAGGATTGGACTCAGCCGACATCTCTGAAAAGTCTGCAAAAGTTCCTGGGCTTTGCTAATTTTTATCGTCGCTTCATCTGTAATTTTTCTAGCATTGCCAAACCATTGACCGATTTGACCAAGAAGGGTGCTGATTTGGTCAATTGGTCTTCTGCTGCTGTGGAAGCTTTTCAGGAGTTGAAGCGTCGTTTTTGTTCTGCCCCTGTGTTGTGTCAGCCAGATGTTTCTCTTCCGTTCCAGGTCGAGGTTGATGCTTCTGAGATTGGAGCAGGGGCGGTTTTGTCACAGAGAGGTTCTGATTGCTCAGTGATGAAACCATGTGCTTTCTTTTCCAGGAAGTTTTCGCCCGCTGAGCGTAATTATGATGTGGGCAACCGAGAGTTGCTGGCCATGAAGTGGGCATTCGAGGAGTGGCGTCATTGGCTTGAAGGAGCTAAGCATCGCGTGGTGGTATTGACTGATCATAAGAACTTGACTTATCTCGAGTCTGCCAAGCGCTTGAATCCTAGACAGGCCCGTTGGTCGTTATTTTTTGCCCGCTTCGACTTTGTGATTTCGTACCTTCCGGGCTCTAAAAATGTGAAGGCGGATGCTCTGTCTAGGAGTTTTGTGCCCGACTCTCCGGGTTTATCTGAGCCAGCGGGTATCCTCAAGGAAGGAGTCATTGTGTCTGCCATCTCCCCTGATTTGCGGCGGGTGCTGCAAAAATTTCAGGCGAATAAACCTGATCGTTGTCCAGCGGAGAAACTGTTCGTCCCTGATAGGTGGACTAATAAACTTATCTCTGAACTTCATTGTTCGGTGTTGGCTGGTCATCCTGGAATCTTTGGTACCAGAGAGTTAGTGGCTAGATCCTTCTGGTGGCCATCTCTGTCACGGGATGTACGTACTTTTGTGCAGTCCTGTGGGATTTGTGCTAGGGCTAAGCCCTCCTGTTCTCGTGCCAGTGGGTTGCTTTTGCCCTTGCCGGTCCCAAAGAGGCCTTGGACACATATTTCGATGGATTTCATTTCTGACCTTCCCGTTTCTCAAAAGATGTCAGTCATTTGGGTGGTCTGTGATCGCTTTTCTAAAATGGTCCATCTGGTGCCCTTGGCTAAATTGCCTTCCTCCTCTGATTTGGTACCTTTGTTCTTTCAGCATGTGGTTCGGTTGCATGGCATTCCTGAGAATATTGTTTCTGACAGAGGTTCCCAGTTTGTTTCAAGGTTCTGGCGAGCCTTTTGTGGTAGGATGGGCATTGACCTATCCTTTTCCTCGGCTTTCCATCCTCAGACTAATGGCCAGACCGAACGAACCAATCAGACCTTGGAAACATATCTGAGATGTTTTGTTTCTGCAGACCAGGATGATTGGGTGTCCTTTTTGCCGTTGGCTGAGTTCGCCCTTAATAATCGGGCCAGCTCGGCTACCTTGGTTTCTCCATTTTTCTGCAATTCTGGGTTCCATCCTCGTTTCTCTTCAGGACAGGTTGAGTCTTCGGACTGTCCTGGTGTGGATTCTGTGGTGGACAGGTTGCAGCAGATCTGGACTCAGGTAGTGGACAATTTGACCTTGTCCCAGGAGAAGGCTCAACTTTTCGCTAATCGCAGATGCCGTGTGGTTCCAAAACTTCGTGTTGGGGATCTGGTTTGGTTATCTTCTCGTCATATTCCTATGAAGGTTTCCTCTCCTAAATTTAAACCTCGTTTTATTGGTCCGTATAGGATTTCTGAGATTATCAATCCTGTGTCTTTTCGTCTGACCCTCCCAGACTCCTTTTCCATACATAATGTATTCCATAGGTCGTTGTTGCGGAGATACGTGGCACCTATGGTTCCATCTGTTGAGCCTCCTGCCCCGGTTTTGGTGGAGGGGGAATTGAAGTATATTGTGGAGAAGATTTTGGATTCTCGTGTTTCTAGACGGAAACTCCAGTATCTGGTTAAATGGAAGGGTTATGCTCAGGAAGATAATTCCTGGGTTTTTGCCTATGATGTTCATGCTCCCGATCTTGTTCGTGCCTTTCATGCGGCTCATCCTGGTAGGCCTGGGGGCTCTGGTGAGGGTTCGGTGACCCCTCCTCAAGGGGGGGGGTACTGTTGTGAATTCTGTGGCTGAATTCACTCCTGTGGTCACAAGTGGTACTGCAGCTTCTGAGCTTCCTCCCTCAGGTGTTCTGGTGAGCTCGTTAACTGCTTCATTACTTAACTCCGCCTGATGCTGCTATCCTTGCTCCTTGTCAATGTTTCAGTGTTGGATCTGAGCTTCTCCTGATTGTTCCTGTGACCTGCTGCTCTGTATAGCTAAGTGCTTTTTGCTTTTTGTTGCTTTTTTTCTGTCCAGCTTGTCTTTTGTTTTGCTGGAAGCTCTGAGACGCAAAGGGTGTACCGCCGTGCCGTTAGTTCAGCACGGTGGGTTTTTTTTGCCCCCTTTGCGTGGTTTTGCTTTAGGGTTTTTTGTAGACTGCAAAGTTCGCTTTACTGTCCTCGCTCTGTCCTAGAATATCGGGCCCCACTCTGCTGAATCTATTTCATCCCTACGTTTTGTCTTTTCATCTTACTCACAGTCATTATATGTGGGGGGCTGCCTTTTCCTTTGGGGAATTTCTCTGGGGCAAGTCAGGCCTATTTTTCTATCTTCAGGCTAGCTAGTTTCTTAGGCTGTGCCGAGTTGCCTAGGTAGTTGTTAGGCGCAATCCACAGCCGCTTTTAGTTGTGTTTAGGATAGGATCAGGTGTGCAGTCTACAGAGTTTCCACGTCTCAGAGCTCGTTCTTGTATTTTTGGGTATTTGTCAGATCACTGTGTGCGCTCTGATCGCTAAGCACACTGTGTTTCTGGATTGCCTTCATAACACCTGTCATTAGCAAACATAACACTTCCCCCTGTGTCTCCATACTTCCCCGTGTCTCCATACTTCCCCGTGTCTCCATACTTCCCCGTGTCTCCATACGTCCCCGTGCCTCCATTCTGCCCCGTGTCTCCATACTTCCCCGTTTCTCCATACTTCCCCCTATGTCTCCATACTTCCCCGTGTCTCCATACTTCCCCCTGTGTCTCCATACTTCCCCCTGTGTCTCCATACTTCCCCTCCATACTTCCCCCTGTGTCTCCATACTTCCCCCTGTGTCTCCATACTTCCCCGTGTCTCCATACTTCCCCCTGTGTCTCCGTTGTTCCCCCCGTGTCTCCATATTTCCCCGTGTCTCCATATTTCCCCGTGTCTCCATTCTTCCCCCTGTGTCTCCATACTTCCCCAGTGTCTCCATACTTCCCCGTGTCGCCATACTTCCCCTTGTGTCTCCGTTGTCCCCCCCCCCCCGTGTCTCCATATTTCCCCGTGTCTCCATATTTCCCCGTGTCTCCATTCTTCCCCCTGTGTCTCCATACTTCCCCAGTGTCTCCATACTTCCCCGTGTCTCCATGCTTCCTGTTGTGAATTCTGTGGCTGAGTTCACTTCTGTGGTCACAAGTGGTATTGCAGTCTCTGGGCTTCCTCCCTCAGGTGTTTTGGTGAGCTCGTTGGCTGCCTTGCTATTTAGCTCCACCTGAGTCTGTCTTCCTTGCTCCTTGTCAATGTTCCAGTGTTGGATCTGAGCTACTGCATCTTTCCTTGGGCCTGCTGCTCTGCTAGATAAGTGCTTCTAGTTTGTTTTCTGTTTTTTCTGTCCAGCTTGCTATTAACTTTTTCTGGAAGCTCTGAGAAGCAAAGGGGTGCACCGCCGTGCTGTTAGTTCGGCACGGTGGGTCTTTTTGCCCCTTTGCGTGGTTTTCGTTTTAGGGTTTTTTGTAGACTGCATAGTTCTCTTTGCTATCCTCGCTCTGTCTAGAATATCGGGCCTCACTTTGCTGAATCTATTTCATTCCTACGTTTGTCTTTTCATCTTGCTAACAGTCATTATATGTGGGGGGCTGCCTATTCCTTTGGGGTATTTCTCTGAGGTAAGTCAGGCTTGTATTTCTATCTTCAGGCTAGTCAGCTCCTCAGGCAGTGCCGAGTTGCATAGGTAGTGATAGGCGCAATCCACTGCTGCTTATAGTTGTGTGAGGATAGATCAGGTACTGCAGTCTACAGAGATTCCACGTCTCAGAGCTCGTCCTATTGTTTTTGGTTTTTGCCAGATCTCTGTATGTGCGCTGATTACTGCACGCTGTGTTGCCTGATTGCCAGCCATAACAGTACAAGGAGTCACCAATGATTCCCAATAGAGGGAAAAAAGAAATCCTGACATCATTTTTTTTTCTTAGCTCTGTCTTCAGTCTTTTTTTTCCCCTAGACATTAGAGTGCTTCAGGACACAGCTGTGGACATGGATATTCAGGCTCTGTGCTCCTCAATGGATAATCTCGTTGTAAATGTACAAAAGATTCAAGATACTATTGATCAGAAATCGATGCTAGAACCAAGAATTCCGATTCCTGATTTGTTTTTTGGTGACAGAACTAAGTTCCTGAGCTTCAGAAATAATTGTAAGCTATTTTTGGCCTTGAAACCTCATTCTTCTGGTAATCCTATTCAACAGGTTTTGATTATTATTTCTTTTTTGCGCGGCGACCCACAGGACTGGGCGTTTTCTCTTGCACCAGGAGATTCTGCATTGAGTAATGTTGATGCATTTTTCCAGGCGCTGGGATTGCTTTACGATGAGCCTAATTCAGTGGATCAGGCTGAGAAAAATCTGCTGGCTTTATGCCAGGGTCAGGATGATGTAGAAGTATATTGTCAGAAATTTAGGAAGTGGTCAGTACTCACTCTGTGGAATGAATCTGCACTAGCGGCTTTGTTCAGAAAGGGTCTCTCTGAAGCTCTTAAGGATGTAATGGTGGGATTTCCTATGCCTGCTGGTTTGAATGAGTCTATGTCCTTGGCCATTCAGATCGATCGTCGCTTGCGCGAGCGTAAATCTGTGCACCATCTGGCGGTATTGTCTGAGAGTAAACCTGAGCCTATGCAGTGTGACAGGACTATGACTAAAGTAGAACGGCAAGAACACAGACGTCTGAACAGACTGTGTTTCTATTGTGGTGATTCTACTCATGCTATTTCAAATTGTCCTAAACGCACTAGGCGGTTCGATAGCTCTGCCGTTATTGGTACTGTACAGTCCAAATTCCTTTTGTCCATTACCTTAATGTGCTCTTTGTCATCGTATTCTGTCATGGCGTTTGTGGATTCAGGCGCTGCCCTGAATCTGATGGATTTGGATTATGCTAAACGTTGTGGATTTTTCTTGGAGCCTTTGCGGTGTCCTATTCCGTTGAGAGGAATTGATGCTACACCTTTGGCCAAGAATAAGCCTCAGTACTGGGCCCAGCTGACCATGTGCATGGCTCCTGCACATCAGGAAGTTATTCGCTTTCTGGTACTGCATAATTTGCATGATGTGGTCGTGTTGGGGTTGCCATGGCTACAAACCCATAATCCAGTATTGGATTGGAACTCTATGTCGGTAACCAGCTGGGGTTGTCAGGGAGTACATGGTGATGTTCCATTTTTGTCTATTTCGTCATCCATTCCTTCTGACATCCCAGAGTTCTTGTCGGACTTTCAGGATGTATTTGAAGAGTCCAAGTCTGATGCCCTACCTCCGCATAGGAATTGTGATTGTGCTATCGATTTGATTCCTGGTAGTAAATTCCCTAAGGGTCGTTTATTTAATTTGTCCGTACCTGAACACACCGCTATGCGCAGTTATGTGAAGGAGTCCCTGGAGAAGGGACATATTCGCCCATCGTCGTCACCATTGGGAGCAGGGTTCTTTTTTGTAGCCAAGAAGGATGGTTCGCTAAGACCGTGTATTGATTACCGCCTTCTTAACCCTTGTCAGGCTGCATAATTTTACAACCTTAACAGGCTGCATAGGTACAATTGTACCTTCACATATACCTCCACTGTGGGAAGACTTTACTTGGTTTCAGAAACTAAAGTTCATTCAGCTACAAATGTTATGCTGATATCTATTGTTCAGTGTTGTTACTGGTCACTTATGTTGCTGTCAATTAAGTTAATTCAAACTGGGAGTGGCTTCTACTTGTCTTCCTGCCTCCCTCCTCTCATTAGCCATTTTGCTGTTCATCTCATTGCTGTGAGCACACATTTCTAGGCTTGTGAAGTCTTCAATTTCTTGGAAACGAAGGTAGGAAAGTCTCACAGCATCTAACAGCCAGTTATACCTTTATTCTCATTATGTGGGGACAGAACAGTCAAATTGTCTTTCAGCCTGGACTTGGCTTACATATATTTTGTATGAAACTTATCACTATAGGTATAATTTTTATACGAAAAATGGATAATAATTAGTATCTACATATTGTTTTACGATGTTTTATTTATATTCAGCACAAAATACGAAGCCAAAATTCATCTAGCAAGTCATCATGAGTGATAGTAATGCTGGATCTAGTTTCCGCCATAATCCAAGAAAACGTGTTTGCAGGTTAGTATAATTTTGTGAAAAGCCAATAATGTAGTATTTCGGAAAATTATTTATTTTACATTTTTTCATATTTACAGATTTACGTCTGACGAAATAATGCGAATGCTAGAAGAATCTGATTCTGAGCATGAGGATGAACCATATGTTCCATCTGATGATGAAAACTATGTACCACAAGTGGATGTTACTGAAGAAGATTCAGACATTGAACAAGAAATGGTCATAGAGCATGAAAATGAATACGAATCAGACGAAAGTGTTGAGGATGATTCTGTGCCTCAAAGTGCAGGCGACATTTGGACTGCTAAGGATGAAACTCAATGGTGCAGTAATCCACTGCCAAATGCACAAACAAAATCTCGTAATGTCCTACGACAAAGAGGTGGCCCTGCAGCAATCAGCAACCTATATACAGCAAAAGAGCTATTCAAGTCCATCATGACTCCCGAGATGTGTGACATCATATTACGGGAAACGAATCGAAAGGCCAAGAGAGTTTGTGATGCTTACAACAACGAACTGGTACAACGTTTTCCTGATTCTTCCAAACGGCCACCACAAAAAACATTCAAGCAATTTACTGAAACTGAACTTCATGCATTTTTGGGCATACTGATTGCTGCTGGTGTGCACAGAGCCAACAAAGAGAATCTGGAGGAAATGTGGAATGTTGCTGCTCTGCCTCTTATACGTGCAGCCATGTCTCGTGACCGCTTCAAGATGATACTCAGATTTATCAGGTTTGACAACGAAAATACACGTGCAGAACGTGTGCAAACAGATAAAGCTGCACCAATACGGGACATCTGGACAATGCTGAACAGTAATCTGGAGAGAGCCTACAAGCCATATCATTGTATCACCGTCGACGAGCAATTATTTCCATTTAGAGGTCATACTAAATTTACCCAGTATATACCTTCAAAACCAGCTAAATATGGCATAAAGATTTTCTGGGCTTGTGACTCATCAAATGCCTACCCTTTACAAGGTCAGCTCTACACTGGGAAACCAACTGATGGTCCTCGACAAGTAAACATTGGAGAACGAACAGTATTGGACCTAGTGAGCTCGTATAAAGGCTCTGGAAGAAATGTCACCACCGATAACTTCTTTACAACCATGGAACTAGCTAAGGTATTGAACTCCTGGAACATGACACTAGTTGGTACAGTGAGAAAAAACAAAAGGTTCCTACCTAACAACATGCAGCCTGCCAAAGAAAGGCCTGTATACTCGACAAATTTTGCCTACAATCATGATGCAACAGTCTGTTCATATGTACCAAAGAAGAACAAATCAGTCGTGCTTCTATCATCTATGCACATGACGGGAGAAGTTGAAGAGACACTAGCAGCCAAGCCAGAGATAATAAAATACTACAACATAACAAAAGGTGGCGTTGATGTTATGGATAAAATGTTGGGAGAGTACACTGTGAAACGACGAACATCACGTTGGACTTTGGCATTTTTCTACAATATGATTGATGTCAGTGGGTTAGCATCCTACATCATCTACAGAGAACACAATCCAAGCTTCAGGGCAAAGGATCAACGAAGAAAGTTCCTGAAAGATCTCGCAAATCAGCTGTGTATGATTGCAATTGAAGATCGTAGTACAAACAAAATGATAATGAGAAACCATTTTCTTCGAGGTGCAGTAGAAATGGTGCTTGGACGATGCATTGTGGTAGCATCGCAGCCAGCAGCTGGCCCCAAAATACCTCATGGTAGTCGTGGACCCTCCCCTGTTGTTGGTAGTTGCTATGTCTGCAGAGACCTGAGGCGAAAACAACGCAAGACTAGAAAGTCTTGTGTGGTTTGTGTGAAACCCATTTGCGATGAACACTCTGTAGCAAAGCCAACATGCATTACTTGCAAAGAAAATCAATAAAAAAAAGTTTCTTACATTTTCTTTTATAATGTAAATGAACAGTTTTTTACTTGTTTATAATAGTTAAATAGCATTATCATTAAAAAAAAATTTATGCTTTTTCCCTTGCATTATCTTCATTCAAAATATATGAGGTACATTTGTACCTATGCAGCTTGTTATGGATGCAAAAAGATCTCGACCCCTTATCTCGGAAGCGGGTGGAGATATTTTATTGAAATTTGGCCAATATATTCTGGACCAAAAATGTAGAGATGTCACGAAATTTCAGCCCTCTACGTCTTTTCAAAAAAAAGTTATTGCAATTTTAAAACGGAATAGTTACAATTGTACCTATTCAGCCGGATAAGGGTTAATAAGATCACTGTTAAGTTTCAGTATCCCTTGCCATTGATTTCTGACTTGTTTGCTCGGATTAAGGGGGCTAGTTGGTTTACTAAGATTGATCTTCGTGGTGCGTATAATCTGGTGAGAATCAGGCAGGGAGATGAATGGAAAACAGCATTTAATATGCCCGAGGGTCATTTTGAGTATCTGGTGATGCCGTTCGGACTTGCCAATGCTCCATCTGTTTTTCAGTCTTTTATGCATGACATTTTCCGTGAGTATCTGGATAAATTCTTGATTGTTTACTTGGATGACATTTTGATCTTCTCAGATGATTGGGAGTCTCATGTGAAGCAAGTCAGAATGGTTTTTCAGGTACTGCGTGCTAATTCCTTGTTCGTGAAGGGATCAAAGTGTCTCTTCGGTGTGCAGAAAGTTTCATTTTTGGGGTTCATCTTTTCCCCTTCTACTATCGAGATGGATCCGGTTAAGGTTCAGGCCATCCAGGATTGGACTCAGCCGACATCTCTAAAAAGTCTGCAGAAATTCCTGGGCTTTGCTAATTTTTATCGTCGCTTCATCTGTAATTTTTCTAGCATTGCCAGACCATTGACCGATTTGACCAAGAAGGGTGCTGATTTGGTTAATTGGTCTTCTGCTGCCGTGGAAGCTTTTCAGGAGTTGAAGCGTCGTTTTTGCTGTGCCCCTGTGTTGTGTCAACCTGATGTTTCTCTTCCGTTCCAGGTCGAGGTTGATGCTTCTGAGATTGGTGCAGGGGCGGTTTTGTCACAGAGAGGTTCTGGTTGCTCAGTGTTCAAACCATGTGCTTTCTTTTCCAGGAAATTTTCTGCTGCTGAGCGTAATTATGATGTGGGCAACCGAGAGTTGCTGGCCATGAAGTGGGCATTCGAGGAGTGGCGTCATTGGCTTGAGGGTGCTAAGCATCGCGTGGTGGTTTTGACTGATCATAAGAACCTTACTTATCTTGAGTCTGCCAAGCG
Source organism: Ranitomeya imitator (assembly GCF_032444005.1). Taxonomy (NCBI): domain Eukaryota; kingdom Metazoa; phylum Chordata; class Amphibia; order Anura; family Dendrobatidae; genus Ranitomeya; species Ranitomeya imitator. The sequence continues at coordinate 357,322,672 of NC_091282.1, forward strand.
CTTGAATCCTAGACAGGCCCGTTGGTCGTTATTTTTTGCTCGTTTTGATTTTGTGATTTCATACCTTCCGGGCTCTAAAAATGTGAAGGCGGATGCTCTGTCTAGGAGTTTTGTGCCCGACTCTCCGGGGTTATCTGAGCCGGCGAGTATCCTCAAGGAAGGAGTCATTGTGTCTGCCATCTCCCCTGATTTGCGGAGAGTGTTGCAGAAATTTCAGGCTAATAAACCTGATCGTTGTCCGGCCGAGAAACTGTTCGTCCCTGATAGGTGGACTAGTAAAGTTATCTCTGAACTTCATTGTTCGGTGCTGGCCGGTCATCCAGGAATCTTTGGTACCAGGGAGTTGGTTGCTAGATCCTTCTGGTGGCCGTCTCTGTCACGGGATGTGCGTGCTTTTGTGCAGTCCTGTGGAATTTGTGCTAGGGCTAAGCCCTGCTGTTCACGTGCCAGTGGGTTGCTTTTGCCCTTGCCGGTCCCGAAGAGGCCTTGGACACATATTTCGATGGATTTCATTTCTGACCTTCCCGTTTCTCAAAAAATGTCGGTCATTTGGGTGGTCTGTGATCGCTTTTCTAAAATGGTCCATCTGGTGCCCTTGGTTAAATTGCCTTCCTCCTCTGATTTGGTGCCTTTGTTCTTCCAGCATGTGGTTCGTTTACATGGCATTCCTGAGAATATTGTTTCTGACAGAGGTTCCCAGTTTGTCTCGAGGTTCTGGCGAGCCTTTTGTGGTAGGATGGGCATTGACCTATCTTTCTCCTCGGCCTTCCATCCTCAGACTAATGGCCAGACCGAACGAACCAATCAGACCTTGGAAACATATCTGAGATGTTTTGTTTCCGCTGACCAGGATGATTGGGTGTCATTTTTGCCGTTGGCTGAGTTCGCCCTTAATAATCGGGCCAGCTCGGCTACCTTGGTCTCTCCATTTTTCTGCAATTCTGGGTTCCATCCTCGTTTCTCTTCAGGACAGGTTGAGTCTTCGGACTGTCCTGGTGTGGATTCTGTGGTGGACAGGTTGCAGCAGATCTGGACTCAGGTAGTGGACAATTTGACCTTGTCCCAGGAGAAGGCTCAGCTTTTCGCTAATCGCAGACGCCGTGTGGGACCCCGACTTCGTGTTGGGGATCTGGTTTGGTTATCTTCTCGTCATATTCCTATGAAGGTTTCCTCTCCTAAATTTAAACCTCGTTTTATTGGTCCGTATAGGATTTCTGAGATTATCAATCCGGTGTCTTTTCGTCTGACCCTCCCAGACTCCTTTTCCATACATAATGTATTCCATAGGTCGTTGTTGAGGAGATACGTGGCACCTATGGTTCCATCTGTGGAGCCTCCTGCCCCTGTTTTGGTGGAGGGGGAATTGGAGTATATTGTGGAGAAGATTTTGGATTCTCGTGTCTCTAGACGGAAACTCCAGTATCTGGTCAAATGGAAGGGTTATGCTCAGGAAGATAATTCCTGGGTTTTTGCCTCTGATGTCCATGCCCCAGATCTTGTTCGTGCCTTTCATGTGGCTCATCCTGGTCGGCCTGGGGGTTCTGGTGAGGGTTCGGTGACCCCTCCTCAAGGGGGGGGTACTGTTGTGAATTCTGTGGCTGAGTTCACTTCTGTGGTCACAAGTGGTATTGCAGTCTCTGGGCTTCCTCCCTCAGGTGTTTTGGTGAGCTCGTTGGCTGCCTTGCTATTTAGCTCCACCTGAGTCTGTCTTCCTTGCTCCTTGTCAATGTTCCAGTGTTGGATCTGAGCTACTGCATCTTTCCTTGGGCCTGCTGCTCTGCTAGATAAGTGCTTCTAGTTTGTTTTCTGTTTTTTCTGTCCAGCTTGCTATTAACTTTTTCTGGAAGCTCTGAGAAGCAAAGGGGTGCACCGCCGTGCTGTTAGTTCGGCACGGTGGGTCTTTTTGCCCCTTTGCGTGGTTTTCGTTTTAGGGTTTTTTGTAGACTGCATAGTTCTCTTTGCTATCCTCGCTCTGTCTAGAATATCGGGCCTCACTTTGCTGAATCTATTTCATTCCTACGTTTGTCTTTTCATCTTGCTAACAGTCATTATATGTGGGGGGCTGCCTATTCCTTTGGGGTATTTCTCTGAGGTAAGTCAGGCTTGTATTTCTATCTTCAGGCTAGTCAGCTCCTCAGGCAGTGCCGAGTTGCATAGGTAGTGATAGGCGCAATCCACTGCTGCTTATAGTTGTGTGAGGATAGATCAGGTACTGCAGTCTACAGAGATTCCACGTCTCAGAGCTCGTCCTATTGTTTTTGGTTTTTGCCAGATCTCTGTATGTGCGCTGATTACTGCACGCTGTGTTGCCTGATTGCCAGCCATAACAGCTTCCCCCTGTGTCTCCGTTGTTCCCCCCGTGTCTCCATATTTCCCCGTGTCTCCATTCTTCCCCAGTGTCTCCATACTTCCCCGTGTCGCCATACTTCACCCTGTGTCTCCGTTGTTCCCCCCCCCCGTGTCTCCATGTTTCCCCGTGTCTCCATATTTCCCCTATGTCTCCATTCTTCCCCCTGTGTCTCCATACTTCCCCATATCTCCATACTTCCTCATGTCTCCATTCTTCCCCCTGTGTCTCCATACTTCCCCATATCTCCATACTTCCCCGTGTCTCCATACTTCCCCCTGTGTCTCCATTCTTCCCCCTGTGTCTACATTCTTCCCCCTGTGTCTCCATACTTCCCCATATCTCCATACTTCCTCATGTCTCCATTCTTCCCCCTGTGTCTCCATTGTTCCCCCCGTGTCTCCCATTCTGCCCCGGGCTTGCCGCTTTCAATAAAAATAAAAAAATCTTTCCTCTTACCTGGCCGTGCTCCTGCGGCGATGCTCCCTCATGTCAGTAATGCCCTGGTGATATACTATACATTTATGTATTATGTGTCTCTGCATTGTACCTGTGTGTTTGTGGAGACCAGACTGAACCAAAGGATCCATTTTGTCTCCCAGATGAAATCTGCTTCTGCACAGCAAACTTGACATTTCCTTTTATAGAAGTAATCACGCGCGCATTTCTCCTTGATATTGTAGCCTTTCACCCACATACCAGATATTGTAACTTTTCACTAGTATAGATTTGCTTTGTAAGTGATTATGAAATATGAGCGCTTGTGCGCATGTCTGTAAATGCCTAACTTCTTACTATATAAAGAAGGGGCAGCGCCCAGTGAGGCAGGCGTGCTCCGGGGCTACCCCTGTTTATGAACACACAACCTTTGTGCTGCGTGTCATTTACTTGGATTCCTCAATCGAGGAAGCCAGGGACGGAAAGAGGACTCAACATTTCTTGGCGCCCGAAACAGGGACCCGAGGCGAGAGTGTCTACTCGAGATTCACCTACGGATATGGACAACGGAGATCTGGGATAATGGACGGCAAATGAATTGAAAAACCTGGCCAGGTAAGAGACATTATTAGTTCTCTTTTATCTGCCCTGTATTATCCGAAAGATCTCTACGAGCCGTGTCACGCTGGGTTAGTCTAGTAGTGAGTAGATACCTATAAAACTCGGGTTACCATATTGTATAGATTTATGAGTCCTGTCCCTGGCAGTGTGTGAACAAGTGTGAAGGTTGTGGCATGTTATGAAAGAAGGATAAAAGTACGTAGAACAATAAGCCGAAATTGTTAGGACAAGTCTTATTAGTGAAGTCAGCCTAACTGGGTCATGTGGTTGCGTCCTTTCGGGGAGACCTCCGCCCATGCTTGACTCTCTTTGAGAAACTTGTTCCTTCATTTTTGGATAAGAGTTTGATAGAATGAGCCCAGGACACGAGTCCATGAGCCTGGGACAAGTATGATAACAGAGACGGAGAGTTTGGTGATCTGTTTGGTGTTGCTGATCCTGTTTGCGTGCATTGTAGGAATCAAGTTTATTCTGCACATTAGAAAGAACGGAGCAAATCAGCCCTTCAATATCTTAGCTCCCTAGGAAAGAAGACAACGAGACATCACTCTAGTGAGGTGATTGTCCAAACGTCACCTAGGATAAGTGTAGCTATTATTGAAAAGAAAAATGGGAAATAAACAGACAAAATCCGTCTTAGGACAAGTAGAAGCAAAAGATATCATACAGGAAAGATGTGGAAAGACAGTCAGAAGGCAGATCAGAAGGGTAAGAGAAAAATTGGGAATTTCAGAAGCACTTATGTTTAGCACTGAATGGGAAAGACTGAGTAAAGAACGAGGTGGAATTATCAAAGACAATGGGTGGGAAGAAATCATACACTGTATGATAAAGGTCTCAAAAACAGCTAAAGAGGAGAATTGGAAGTATGATCCAGACACTTCCAAATGGAGTATGGGTACGGGAAAATGTTGTGCCACGACTCATTCAGTTCCTCCTCCTTACCTAGATCCGAATGTTCAACCATTTGTACCTTCTGAAGGAGGACAAACCAAACCAAATTTATATCCTGGGTTAAATGGGGTGGAAGGATGGGTGTGCAAAAATTGTGGCCAGCAGAATCCAGACTGGAGAACTGAATGTTCTGCCTGTGGGGCCCCCAGAGGTCATCAATTGTTAGCTCCTGTTAGGATAGTACCGAAACCCTTCAGAGAAACTGGTGTAGATGGAGCAATGGCAACTAGATATCACCAAACCCGACAATACTTCCCTTGGTCCCCCGCTGAAGGAATGTCTCTTCTACATAATGCACCAGATCCTACCCAGTACCCAGTTAGATTCGCACAGTATATACAGCAAATTATGCAGACTCATGCAGGAGTCTGGGCAGATGGAGAGGAATTATGTAGAATGAAAATGACTCCTGGTCTCTTCCAGGAACTGCTAACACATCTACAGGGACACAGGCCACAGGTGGGACAGGAGCTACAAGAGGGACAAGCGGGACAAGGTGCCTTACAAACGATAGAATCAGGAACACAATTTGTAGACCATTTAATAGTTTTCATGAGGCAGAAACAGAGGCAGAGAGAAACAACGGGAGTGGTGGCTCAGAGACCTGGACAATCGGTAGATGAATATTATCTAGGGGTAGAGAATAATTTTAGAGATGAAGGAATAGATCTAACCGCTCCAGGAATGATGAGGTTAATTACAAAAACCTTTATAGATGGATTGTCTCCAAAAGTAAAGGAAAAACTTAAGGCTGCAACTCCTGATTGGAGAACCTTGGAAGACCCACACTTGGCCAGGCAAAAAGCCGTAGGGATAGAGTTGGATTTAAGAGAAAATCATAAGCCTGTCAGAATAGCGCAAGCAAACACAACAGGTGGAAGGGCAAGACATAATTTTCCCTGTCATTACTGCAAGAAACCAGGACATTTCCAGAAAGAATGTAGAAAGAAGCAGGCAGACATAAAATCAGGAAAATTTGTACCAAAGAATAAGCCCTCAGACATCCAACAGACATCCATAGTGGATGGTCCCATACCAGACTCAGATTGACTCAATGTGTTACAAACTTCCCTACCAGCTAGAAGACCTATAATACAGGTGAATGTGGGGGGAAGAGAGATTCCATTTTTAATAGATACAGGTGCAACTTCCTCAATTTTGAATCAAGATTTTCTTCCAAACCCGGAAGATATTTCACAACAAACAACTTTTGCTGAGGGTTATGATGGGGTAATTCAAACACTACCATACACTGTGCCCCTAGAGGTCTCCTTAGGACCTAAATGTTTTGCATCCAGATTTTTGTATGCCAGAGGTGCCCCAACATGTTTGTTGGGAACTGATGTCTTGAAGAAATTAGAAGCTAACATCAATTTTAGGGAAGATGGCACAGTCATGCTGACTATCCCTGATGATGCGGAAACATTAGAACAATATGTCAGAATTCAGGCTTTTGAGGATTATACTGAAGAAAAAGAGTACACCACAGATCTAGACCTCTCAACAGTCCCAGAAACACTGTGGGCACAGGGTGACACTGATGAGGGATTATTGCATATCTCTCCTGTAAAACTATCTGTGCAACCAGGAACTGTTCTCCCACAGCTCAGACAATACCCTGTGAGTGCCCAGCAGGAACTAGCGATTACAAAACAGATAGAGGGATATAGAGAGAAAGGGGTTTTGGTAGAGATACAATCACCTGCTAACACTCCTCTGTATCCAGTCAAGAAGAGAACTCTTGATAAGGGTTCTATGCCCAAATATCGTATGGTACATGATCTAAGAGAAATAAACAAAGTTCTAGATCCAATCACCCCAGTTGTACCCAATCCTCATACGTTACTATCACAGATACCAGCCAGTTCTCAAGTGTTTACTGTAATAGATCTTTCAAATGCATTTTTCTCGGTTCCTTTACACCAAGACAGTTGGCATTTGTTTGCATTTACATTTAAGGGCAAACAGTTGGCGTGGACACGCCTTCCACAGGGAATGATACACTCCCCTACTCTTTATTCAAATGCCCTACAAACAGTCCTTCAGAGGTTTGAACCCGAACCACAGGTAGTAATTTTGCAGTATGTGGATGACCTACTACTTTGCTGCCCAGATCTAGAAACTGCAGAAAGGTCCACTGTGAGTTTACTATGTTTCCTAGAAAAAGAAGGGTGTAAAGTGAATAGACAAAAGCTACAAGTTTGTCAGACCAAAGTGGTCTTTCTAGGTCATTGCATTTCTCAAGGTAAAAAGCATCTTACACCTCAAAGAACTGAAGCAATAAGACAGATGAATGAGCCTAGAAATCATAAACAGCTACGAGCATTTTTAGGAATAGTGTCTCATTGTAGACAATGGATTATACATGCCAGTCAACTAATGCAACCACTGTATGACTGTGTAAAAAGTGAACCTTATTTGTTGACAAAAGAAGGTCAGATTTCGTTCCAACAATTAAAAGATGCCCTTGTTTCAGCTCCAGCGTTAGGGCTACCAGACTACACCAAACCATTTCAGCTTATGGCTGCAGAAGTTGATTCCCATGCTACAGGAGTTCTTACCCAGAAGCATGCAGGGAAACAAAGACCAATTGCATATCTTTCAGCAAGGTTAGATCCCGTAGCTAGAGCAGCGCCAACCTGTGTACGTGTAGTTGTTGCTGTCTCACTATTGTTGGACAAAGCATCAGAAATTGTCCTAGAGCATCCACTCACAGTTCAAACTACACATGATGTTTATGGGATATTAAACCAGGTCCAACCAAAACACATCTCCATGGCCAGACATTTGCGGCTTCAGTGTTCTTTGCTGCTACCCTCCACTATCACATTTGCAAGGCTTCAGACTCTCAATTTAGCTACACTGCTACCTCTCGAGTCTGAAGGGGGGAATAAGGACACTGATACACACACAAATTTTTTCCCTACAGACACACATGATTGTACAGAGCTCATTTTACAAGAAACGGTAGGCTTACCCAATGTATCCGAAACACCACTTCAAAATCCAGATTTAGAGCTGTTTATAGATGGTAGTAGGTTTGCAGATGACACAGGTAACTTCCATAAAGGGTATGCAGTTGTGTCAGGATCTGAAACTCTCAAAGCAGAACCGCTTCCACCGAAACAATCTGCACAAGAAGCAGAACTAACAGCATTGATTGAAGCTCTAAAAATAGCTGAGAATCAGACAGCTAATATATACACTGATTCTAGGTATGCACATGGTATTGTGTTTGATTTTGGAGTAATCTGGAGAGCTAGAGGTTACATGACAGCGTCAGGACAACCTGTAAAACATGCTTCTCTGATCAAACAGATCTTAGAGGCTGCACAAGAAACAAAAGAAGTAGCAGTAATCAAGGTAGCTGCACATGTGAGACTCGACACTAGGGAATCTAGGGGAAATGATAGGGCTGATAAAGCAGCCAAAGCAGCAGCAGTCAAACCCTTACAACAGGTCCATACTGTAAACCTCACAGAAAATACTGAAGATAGACTGAGACAAGCACAGGAAGATGCAGGAGAAGAGGAGAGGGACAGGTGGAAAAAGGAAGGGGCAGAAGAACAAGAGGGAATTTGGAAGAAAAATGGACTAACATGTCTACCTAGAGCCTCGTACCCGATAGTAGTTGGTGGATTACATCACCCTACGCATGTGTCTGCAAATGCAATGACACTACTGGCAAAGCAAGTCTGGTTGGCTCCAGGTTTTGGCAACTACGCAAGAGACTATTGTGCTGCATGCGCTATATGCCTGACACATAATCCCGGACAGACAGCAAAGACCCCTATGAAGCACCACGTCCGACCTCTCTACCCGTTTCAACGGTTGCAGATAGACTTTATCCAGCTGCCAAAGAGTAATGGGTATGAGTATGTGTTGGTGTGTGTGGACATGTTCTCGGGGTGGCCAGAGGCCTATCCAGTTCGGAAGGCTTCAGCTAAAAACACTGCTGTAAAGCTAGTTACCGAACTGGTGCCCCGTTATGGTCTCCCTGAAGTGATCGAGTCAGATAGGGGTACTCATTTCACTGGAGAAATATTTCAAAATGTACTAAAAATGTTGGGTGTTGAAAGTCAGTTACACACTCCGTATCATCCTCAAAGTTCTGGTAAGGTAGAACGCATGAATGGAACTTTAAAATTAAAAATACAGAAAGCCATGGCTGAAACAGGAAAGCCTTGGACAGAATGCCTTCCACTGGCCCTTTACTCAATACGCAATACCCCAAGGGGTAAGACTAAACTGTCTCCATATGAAATTTTGTTTGGCAGGACTGCCAATTTAGGATGTTATTTTCCACAGCAACTTGTGTTAAATATTGAATCACTGACTTCCTATGTGCAAAATCTTCAGAAACAATTAACTAAGGTGCATGCACAAGTTTTTGCTTCCCTTCCAGATCCTGACAACACTGAAGGAAGTCACAAGTTGGAACCAGGTGATCAAGTCTATATAAAAAGACACACCAGAAAGGCTCTTGAACCAAGATTTGACGGACCCTTCCAAGTCCTGTTGACAACACCTACATCAGTCAAGCTTGAAGGAAAGGCATCATGGATACATGCAAGCCATTGCAAAAAAGCAGTATAAAACTCATGATATTGATGTTAATAATGTTAACCACAACGAAGGCATGGGAAAGACTAAATTCTTTAGCCCCTTTGAACAATAGATTCGTACAACATCATAGAAAATTAGTGCACGACTTGTTAAACAATACACAAACCCTGACAGATTGTTGGATCTGTACCCATTCGCCGGTATCAGCCACAAGTATACCTTTTCTAGCAGTTCCCGTATCAGCAGAAGAAATATTCGCTTGGCCTAATTGTTCAGACAACCTGGCCAACAACCAAACTGGTAATACTAGGCTATGGAATACTACAATCGCCATACCAATTGTGGGATGGGTAGAATTTCCTTGGTGGCAGGGTAATCTCTCAGGGAGTAGTACACATCTACAATATTTGGCCTATAAGGGTGGAGCCTGGGTCCCTAGGAATAAGACTGGATTAACTAATTTAGGACAGGTCCCCACAGAAAATCTACAGCTCAGTTTCAGTACAACCACCCCTCCCTCTGATGCTTTCAAACCTGTAGTATTGGAAAGATACATACATAATAGAAAATGGGAACATTCTGAGTTGTTCCCCCAAGGTGATGATAACAGTTGTACAAGTAAGCCGGGGAACCTGGTTTGTAATGAATCCAATGAGTATGTCAACGGAATGCATGTATGTGGTAATCCCGCAGCCGGGTACTGTAGCCCCTTGGGACAAAAACCCTCTTGGTGTATGCTTCAAAATGTATCTAGTTTTGTGGATTTGGCTCACAGATTGGTATTGCAGCACTCAGCTCTATGGGATCTGCCTGAAGGTACATTTTGGATATGCGGAGAAGGAGCATATAAATGGCTTCCCGTAGGTATAAAGGGTACTTGTACATTAGGACGCCTAACCCCAGCTACTTTCATAATTTCAAATAAACAAGTGAATATGCAAGCCGTACCCAAGCACACACTATATAAAAGAGCTGCAGATAACTCACCACGTCCCTCGGGGAGGCCACATATAGTACAAATGGGAATTCCCAACAAAATTGCTAGTACCATTTTTATTTATCCTATGTTAACACAAATGTGGGATAAATTAGTTAGAGCCACGGATTATCTAGATGATCAGATCTGGGATATATTGGATATACTAAACACTAGTGTAGCTGTACAGAATCAGCTTATAATAGTCGTCAACCAACATACCCTGGTATTGGATTACCTAACTGCCTCACAAGGGGGTATGTGTCAAATCATTGGACCCACCTGCTGTCATTATATAGACCCGAATAGTACTATGAGTATGACATTTAAATTAAAGGACGTACAACGACTCAGAGATCAGTATGACAAAGACAATGACCAGAATAAGGATAGCTGGTGGTCAGATACCTTTTCTTTTCTTAACCCAGCCAACTGGTTCAGAGGGATCGGTGGGTGGGTTGCCGGGATTATGCAGAGCATAATACATATAGATATGATTATTGTAATCATATATGTGTTATTCAAGATTGTACTCAAGGGTATCTCAGTATGCACAAATAAATTTTGTGTAATAGATGCAAGAGTATAAAGTTTATTATTGCCGTACTAATTTTCTTTTATATTTTAGTATACTGCCGCATAAAGAAGAAAATGCACAAGCTTCATGCAAAAATTTATGACAAATTATAAAAGAATATGTCAAAGGGGGGAATTGTGGAGACCAGACTGAACCAAAGGATCCATTTTGTCTCCCAGATGACATCTGCTTCTGCACAGCAAACTTGACATTTCCTTTTATAGAAGTAATCACGCGCGCATTTCTCCTTGATATTGTAGCCTTTCACCCACATACCAGATATTGTAACTTTTCACTAGTATAGATTTGCTTTGTAAGTGATTATGAAATATGAGCGCTTGTGCGCATGTCTGTAAATGCCTAACTTCTTACTATATAAAGAAGGGGCAGCGCCCAGTGAGGCAGGCGTGCTCCGGGGCTACCCCTGTTTATGAACACACAACCTTTGTGCTGCGTGTTATTTACTTGGATTCCTCAATCCAGGAAGCCAGGGACGGAAAGAGGACTCAACAGTGTTAAATGCAACAGGTACAGTTTATGTGAATAAAGTCTTCACTGGGGGATGGGCTCAGGGCTCAGTATCAATGATATGAGGCAGCCTGTCAGAGAATACAGCTAGTGATTTAGTGACTGTGTTCCTGAGCTCTGAGCTCTCTGGTCGGTGCTGTGTGTGGATGAGAATCCTACACCAACCAGATGGCACAAAGCTCCGGGGTCACAGTCAGTAAATCACTGCTTCTAGTCTCTGACTGCAGCCCCTGCCTCCTGTCTTTACTCTCCTAAACAATCGGACACATTCAGGCCCTTCTTTACCTCCTGTTCAGGGGGTGATTGAGGTCCTGCACACAGCTTCCCTCCAGCCACGAGTGTGCAGACCCTGTTTGTCCTGCACAGGCTGGAAGTGTGTGTGCAGTGCAGGGACAAGAAGGCATCTAGCAGGTGCCAGACAGGACGAGCCGGGAGGAGGAGCAGGAGGAGGAAGAAGACAGATGGGAGATGCTGCACCGTGCACACAGTTGTGAAAAGTAAAGAAGCCTTACTGTTAATAAGTGATGGGTGACGGTGACTGGCCCCCTTGTCTCTGGTTCTCGGTGAGCTGCTCAGCTGAAGCAAAGGGGGGCGGGGCCCGAGCAGCCAGCATTTCCGGGCCCTCCTCTTTCCTCCTGATCTCCGGGCCCCATACAACAGTAAGGGCTGTAATGCTCTGATGGCGGCCCTGCTTATAGGTCTGTCCCTTAGGAGATTATTTTCCAGTATGTACATTTGATCTGTACCCTACATGATGTATTTTTGTACTTTGGTATATATTGTGAATTATCTTGTCAGTTTCTCAGTTTTTAAATTATATTTAATAAACTATTTTAATAATGTTTCTTGATATTTTGGTTTAATGTTAATTTTTTCGGGGAGGTTTTGAGAATGGGGATCTGGTAAGAGAAATAAAATATTAGTCTTTCAGATATGATACCTCTTAATGACCATAGACGACAACATGGGTCTCTTCATCAGGTAACATTGTGTTGCACTGATATTTAGCAATATTTGGGTGGTGAAATGGTACCGTGTAATTTAATTCCATATTTTACATCTGAGGAGCTCAAACTCGTTGCCAATTATCTGCTGGGTTAATAACAGGACCTTGTTTTATGTCAATTGTTTCTTCACTTGGAATCTTATTCACGACGTCTGACCAAAGTCACTTACTGTTGTACGTTATGTCATCCATTGGTAAACCCTTTGTGTTTAGCAATTTCCTCGCAGCTTCTTTTACTTCTTTGTTACGTAGGCAATAAATTAAAGGGTTAAGTAAAGGAGTCACCACAGTGTTAAAAAGAGCCATGACTTTGTTGACATTCAATGGGTAGGACACGCTAGGACGAACATAGATAAATATGACTGTGCCATAGAGGATACTGACCACTGTGAAATGTGAGACACACGTGGAGAAAGCTTTTTGCCTTCTTTTATTGGATGGAATTTTAAGTATAGTAGAGAGGATGAACACATAAGATGCAACAGTGAAAAACAGTGAGGTGAGAATGATGATGCAAGCAAATAAGAAGACTGTAATTTCTTCTAGGAAGGTATCCTTACATGAAAGCTTCAGAAGAGCTGGGAGGTCACAAAAGAAATGGTTGATAATAGCAGGCTGGCAAAATGTCAGGCGAGATATAAAAAGTATAAGGAAAAATACAGATAGGAAAGCAACAGACCAGCAAGCCACAGTAGCTTGTACACATACTTGGCCAATCAGGATGGAGTGATAACGCAAAGGATTGCATATTGCCAAGTAACGGTCAATGGCCATTATACCAAGGAGGAAAAACTCTGTGGAACCCAAAGAGAAGTAAAAATATGTTTGTAAGATGCATCCAAAAAATGATATAGTTTTCCAGCCAGCCAAATTACATAAGAGCTTTGGCGCAATCGACGATGTATACCAGATCTCTAAGAAAAAGAGCTGGCTAAGAAAAAAATACATGGGAGTATGCAGTCTGCTGTCTACACGAACCAAAATAATGATTCCAACATTTGCTGCCACAGTCAATAAGTAGATCACAAAGAAAACCACCAAAAGCAAAGACTGGAGTTCTAATGAGATAGAAAACCCAACCAAGAAAAATTGTGTTGCACTGCTCTGGTTATCCATTATCTTTACCCTGCAAACACAATGTGGTAGGGAAGGGTGAAGTGTATTATTTTGTTACATTTTTTATATTATAAGTATAACAGCCACTTAATGCATAATGACAGATAGCTACATCATGGAATGCTTTCAGTTAAGGCACCATGAGGTATCTGTACATTACGGTTATCACACAAGCTCAGAAGCTGTGCATATGCAATGACTTCAGGAATCTGTTTGTTGGAAGCAGGTCTCTAGATATAATGTCTCTAGTCATACAAACCTTGGATTCCAGCCATTAAATCCCATAGTTGCTGCAGTCAATTGTGTCATCTAGCTGGTTAGAGAGAAGAAGGAGCTACCTCTGTCAATGCATTGATATGATGACCCAAGGTCTAATCCTGACCTTATGGTCTGACAACTATGGAAGTCTTCTAGGCTGTGACAAAAGAAGTGTCAAATAGGCCACTTGTCAGTAGAATTCTGACAGGAGGTTACATTACTAGTGCAGAGTATTATTTAAGGCTAAGGCTAGGTTCACATTGCGTTAGTGGCAATCCGCTAACGGAATCCGTTACATAGCGCCACTAACACAATGTAATCCGTTAGCACACCCATTCACCGCAATGTATCTAACGCATCGCTAAGGTATGCCATTTTTGGCATGCGTTAGCGATGTCCCGTTTTTTTTCTGACGGACCTCAAACGCTGCTTGCAGCGTTTTTGAGTCCGTTCTCGCTCGCTAAACGCAATCCCTTTTTGAACATTGCGTTAGCGCATTCCGTTAGCGTATGCGCTAAACGGATTGCACTAACGCAATGTGAACCTAGTCTTAGTTCACATTTTCGTTCGGCAGCCCTACATAGGGCTGCGTACTTTTTCCCTTCATATCCGCACAGCTGTGTATGAGTCCTGCGTACCTATCTTTAACATTGGGTACGCAGGGACATGCGTTGTATGCGGATGTGGCATTTTGACGTGCCCGCCGACCGCACGGGAACGCCTCAAATTAACCCCTTAGTGACAGAGACAATTTGGCACTTAATGACCAACCAATTTTTACAATTCTGACCACTGTCATTTTATTAAGTTATAGCTCTGGAAATCTTCAACAGATCCCACTGATTCTGAGAGACTATTTTTCGTGACCTATTGTACTTCATGTTAATGGTAAAATTTCTTTGATATGACTTGCGCTTATTTAAGAAAAAAAGGGAAATTTGGCAAAAAATTTTGAAAATTTCCAACTTTTAATTTTTGTGCCCTTAAATCAGAGAGTGGTATCACACAAAAAAGTTAATAAATAACATTTCTCACATGTCTACTTTACATCAGCACAATTTTGGAAACTTTTTTTGTTGGGATATTATAAGGGTTAAAAATTGACCAGCGATTTCTAATTTTTCCAACAAAATTTACAAAACCATTTTTTTAGGGACCACCTCACATTTGAAGTGAGTTTGGGGGTCAGTATAACAGAAAATACCAAAAAATGACACCATTCTAAAAACTGCACCTCTCAAGGTGCGCAAAACCACTTTCAAGAAGCTTATTAACCCTTCAGGTGCTTGACAAGATCTAAAAAAAATATGGAAGGAAAAAATGAACATTTTACTTTTTTTTTCACAAAAAAATTACTTTGGAACCAATTTTTTTTTATTTTCACAAGGGTATTAGGAGAAAATGGACCTCAAAATTTGTTGTGCAATTTTTCTTGAGTACGCGATACCCTGTATGTGGGGGAAAGAAATTGAGCACATGGCAGGCTTCAGAATTGATGGAGCACCGCTTGACTTTTTGAACGCAAAATTGGCTGGAATCAATGGTGGGCACCATGTCATGTTTGGAGACCCCATGATGTACCTAAACAGTGGAACCCCCCAATTCTAACTCCAACCCTAACCCCAACACACCCCTAACTCTAATCCCAACCCTAACCGTAATCTCAACCATAACCACAACCATAACCCTAACCACAGCCCTAGCCCCAACCCTAACGGACAAATGGAAATAAATAAAAAAAAAATTATTTTATTATTTTTACCTAACTAAGGGGGTGATAAATGGGGGTTCAAATGAAAAAATAGGAAAAATTTCCTATTGTTGCTGGGTGCTGGCCAGCAGATCTCGACGGGCACATTGCACATGCACCTGCCATTTTCTTCACGGAAGACGCCGATGGCTGGGGGACAGGACAGGGGAATGCAGGAGGGTCCAGGGACACCGGGAGTACTGGGGAGGACTCGGGGGACCCCATTTCTCTCTCCTCTGATGTACTAGATCATATCAGATGAGAAATTAAATGGTAAATTTGACTTTTTTTGTAGTTGCCGTTATTCCGTGAATAACGATGATTGCAACACTGGGGTCAGTAAAAACTGATACGAATCATGTTCTCTGGTGTCTCATCTACCCCTGGTGGCCGAGACCTAGGAGAATTTCTGACACTGGGGGGCGCAATAACCTTATTTCTCTGCCCCGTTAAAAAGTGGCACTGAGGAATAAGTACCCTTAACCGCCACTATTAAAAGGTGTATCGGTGGTCGTTACGTGGTTAATACTAATAAAAACTACATTTTGTCTCACAAAAACATAACCTCACACAACAAATTTACTCAACAGTAAAGAATTTATGGCTCACAGAACCTAGTGGCACATAAAAATGTTTTGGTTTATTTTTTTCAAGTACCGTATATACTCGAGTATAAGCCGACCCGAGTATAAGCCGACCCCCCTAATTTTGCCACAAAAAACTGGGAAAACTTATTGACTCGAGTATAAGCCTAGGGTGGAAATGCAGCAGCTACCGGTGAATTTCAAAAATAAAAATAGATCATTATTTCCCCATAGCTGTGCCATATAGTGCTCTGCACCGTTCATTATTTCCCCATAGCTGTGCCATATAGTGCTCTGCACCGTTCATTATTTCCCCATAGCTGTGCCATATAGTGCTCTGCACCGTTCATTATTTCCCCATAGCTGTGCCATATTGTGCTCTGCACCGTTCATATTTCCCCATAGCTGTGCCATATAGTGCTCTGCACCGTTCATACTGCCCCATAGCTGTGCCATATAGTGCTCTGCACCGTTCATTATTGCCCCATAGCTGTGCCATATAGTGCTCTGCACCATTCATACTGCCCCATAGCTGTACCATATAGTGCTCTGCACCGTTCATACTGCCCCATAGCTGTGCCATATAGTGCTCTGCACCATTCATACTGCCCCATAGCTGTGCCATATAGTGCTCTGCACCGTTCATACTGCCCCATAGCTGTGCCATATAGTTCTCTGCACCATTCATACTGCACCATAGCTGTGCCATATAGTGCTCTGCACTGTTCATACTGCCCCATAGCTGTACCATATAGTGCTCTGCACCGTTCATACTGCCCCATAGCTGTACCATATAGTGCTCTGCACCGTTCATATTGCCCCATAGATGCTCCACATAAATCTGTGCCGCTGCTGCCGCTGCAATAAAAAGAAAAAGCCATACTCACCTCTCTTGCTTGCAGCTCCCAGCGTCCGGTCCCGGCGTCTCTCCGCTCTGACTGATCAGGCAGAGGGCGGCGCGCACACTATATGCGTCATATCGCCCTCTGACCTGCACAGTCAGAGCGGAGAGATGCCGGGAAGATGGAGCAACGCCCGGCGTGTGGAACGGGGACAGGTAAATATGACATACTTACCTGCTCCCGGTGTCCGGCTCCTTCTCCAGGACAGCTGTCTTCGGTGCCGCAGCTTCTTCCTGTATCAGTGGTCACCGGCACCGCTGATTAGAGAAATGAATAGGCGGCTCCACCTCTATGGGAGGTGGAGCCGCTTATTCATTTCTCTAATCAGCGGTCCCACGTGACCGCTGACGAGGGGAAGAACTGCAGCACCGAAGACCGTGGGACAGGCGGGGAGCGTCAGGATCGCTGGAAGCAGGTAAGTATGCCTCAGCGCCCTCACCCCCTCACCCGCCGACCCTGCCACCCACCTTGACTCGAGTATAAGCCGAGAGGGGCACTTTCAGCCCAAAAATTTGGGCTGAAAATCTCGGCTTATACTCGAGTATATACGGTAATTTCATTGTGCTAAAGGAGTTAAATTTGAAAAAAAACTTGTAAAGTGGGTTTCTCTGTAATTGTGTTGACTTGCAAAATAAAATTAACCTGCCCATTATGCCGCATTGTGACCACTGTAAAAAAAAATAAAACAAACAATTCAGGAATTATATTTTCTTGTTAATGACATCTCTTCAAAAGTGGAATGAAAGTATATATATCAAAATGGAATAATTGAAAACTAAAGCTCGACCTACAAAAATCAAGCTTTCACATAGTACACATAGTCCTTTACTCCCTATATCCGATCACTCACTCGCTCCTGTCACCTGCATCTTAAAAAAACATCTCCAGAATCCGACCTTTTCTCACCTTTGAAACTGCTAAGACTCTTACTGTTGCTCTTATTCATTCTCGTCTGGACTACTGCAACTCTCTTCTGATCGGTCTCCCTCTTTCCAAACTTTCTCCTCTCCAATCCATCTTGAATGCGGCAGCCAGGGTCATATTTCTGTCCAGCCGCTTCACTGATGCCTCCATC
This sequence comes from Ranitomeya imitator, assembly GCF_032444005.1. Lineage (NCBI taxonomy): Eukaryota > Metazoa > Chordata > Amphibia > Anura > Dendrobatidae > Ranitomeya > Ranitomeya imitator. The sequence continues at coordinate 357,340,370 of NC_091282.1, forward strand.
TTGTGCCAGTCACTACACTGGCTACCCATTCGCTACAGGGTCCAGTATAAACTCATCTCTCTCACCCACAAAGCTCTCCGCAGTTCTGCACCGCTTTATATCTCCTCTCTCACCTCCATCTATCGCCCTACACGTGCCCTCCGTTCTACAAATGACCTAAGACTAACATCCCCCGTTATCCGAACCTCGCACCTCCATCTCCAAGACTTCTCTCGTGCTGCGCCAGCTCTCTGGAATGCACTTCCCCAGACGATCAGACTGATACCTAGCCCCGACCTATTCAAGCGCGCTTTAAAAACCCATCTCTTCAAACAAGCCTACCACATCAACTACTCAGTGAACTAACTTTGTCCTGTTCCCTCCTTCCAAATATTATCTGCATGTGAATCTGCACCCTACTATTCATCTGTCTCCACACCCTCCATGCACATGATAACTGCACTTGATACTTGACTATTGCACTTAAACACACGTGCTGATGACCGGATCATGCAGCTTTATATGAAAATCCCTATTTATTATAATTGCCAGACCTGAAATAACAAGCACTTTTCACCTATTGTCCCCCCCATTTCCTTGTAGATTGTAAGCTTGCGAGCAGGGACCTCACCCCTAATGTCACTGTTTAAATTGTCTTAACTTGTACTGAATTTGTCTGTACATGCCCCCGCTTAATTGTAAAGTGCTGCGGAATTTGTTGGCGCTATATAAATAAAAATTATTATTATTATAGTAGACTCTGAGAATGTCAAAACAAAAACAACATAAATGAATGGCCATGCAGAATTCGAAAAACTAATGCACATTTAAAATTTCCTTGGAATTAAAGTATTTAATGCAACCAGTGAGAAGTGTAAGGACAGATCACGTCCTCTTGTAGGAGAAATTATTATGTAAAAGCTGCCAGAGACTTTTTGATGTGCATGTGAATGTGCAGGCATTAAACAAGTATGATCATTTCTCCACATACCTTGAATACTTTCAAACGTACATTAAAAAGTAAAATTACCAACAATTCACTGAACTTAGTTTAGATGAAGACCGAAAATAATATGGGTGCTGCAAAAAAAAAAAAAAAAAAAAGATGGTTTTATTGTCCTCCAATTCTGTATGGTCTGAGCGACATGTGTGCCAGGAAAAAGGCTGATATATAAGGCAATTAGAGCTCCTGGGAAGGGTTACAAAATGTCTGGGAAACCTCAACAGTACTTCAGGGATCATTTATAGGGAAAATAATAAATGCAACACTAATTAGCTAATTCACAGAAATGTGTCTTTTTCTGTTTAACATGCATCTTGTACACATTACTATGTCATGGAATTAAACTTTATTACTATGTCATTAGGTACGATTTTATGGCCATTCTCGTGGATTTTAAAAGAACGCATACTAGCTTAAGCAGGTCTAACAGATCTGTTTAGGTATGTAAAAAAAAGCCAAACTTCGGCACTCAAAAACTTTATTTAAACAAAAGGTAAATCCGAATATTCAGACCCATATGAAGACAGATACGTAAAAATCATCAACTTTTTGGCACACACACGTGGTCAAAATGGTTGGTACCCCTCATTTAATGACAGAAAAACCCACATTGGTCACAGAAATAACTTGAATCTGACAAGCCTTGCTTTTCAACCATGCTTCCACAGAATTTTTGAAAAAATAAAACTCATGAAATAGACCTAGACAGAGATGATGGTACCCTTAATTTAATATTTTGTTGCACAACCTTTTGAGTCCATCACTGCAATCAAACAATACCTGTAACTGTCATCAGGGTCGTACTGGGGCACCGGGACTCCGGAGAATCCTCCGGTGGGCCCGGGCCTGACCCCAGCCCCTGCCTCCTTCAAAAAACCCTGCTCTGCACGCTAATAGTGTGTACGAAGTGGTGCACACTTTATTCTATAGCTGCCCAGCACCAGCGAGCAGGCTGTACAAATGATGTGAAGTGCAGCAACGCAGCAGCTCCTTCACATCACCTGCTAACAGAGGTGCGCAGTGTGCATGTGTGTGTGGAGTGCCACCCTCACTTCAGCCAGCACAGTCAGAAGAACTGCTGACTGTGAGGCTGAGTCTGAGGAGACACACAAGCACACGCTGCAGTCACTTGCTTCCTCCTGTGCTGCGTCTCTGGCTCTTCATCCTCAAAACCGAGGACAGAGCTGGTCTAATGCTGATTGGCTGAAATTCAGCGAATCAGCATTAGTTTTCTTCCTGTGACCTCACAGCACAACTTAGGCAAGGAGCTGTGCTATGATTGGTTGGCTGTCCTGCTTAAGCTATGGAGAAACATTTATGACTGCAGCAGTGTGTCGTGTGAAAGTTTGTAAGTAAAATATATAATGGCTGCAGCATGACTAGCTTCCCAGCCACTGAGGCATTTAGGGGCGGGGGCCCCCATGCAGTCTAAGGCTATGTGCGCCCGATGCGGATTTGTCCACACTGAATCCGCATCTCGTGGCAGAAAACGCAGGTGCGTTTTTTTGTGCGGATTTGATGTGTTTTTTTATGTGTTTTTGTGAGCTCAATAAAGATCTATTATTGAACAACAAAAAAAAAGATTTGTGATGTAATTTCCTTTCCAACCTCCTCTTTTACATTTGTCCAACCCACACTCCATTACACACAGATAGATAGATAGATGGATAGATAGATAGATAGATAGATAGATAGATAGATAGATAGATAGATCTATAGATAAATATTATCTATCTATGTATAGATCTATCTATCTCATTCCCTCTATCTATAGATCTATCTATCTATCTATCTCATTCCTTCTATCTATCATAGATAGATAGATAGATAGAAGGAATGAGATAGATATATCTATGGATAGATGTAGATATATGGATAGTTAGATAGATATAGCTATGTATCTATAGACACAATACAGACCAAAAGTTTACACACACCTTCTCATTTAAAGATTTTTCTGTATTTTCATGACTATGAAAATTCTACATTCACACTGAAGGCATCAAAACTATGAATTAGCACATGTGGAATTATATACTTATCAAAAAAGTGTGAAACGACTGAAATTATGTCTTATACTCTAGGTTCTTCAAAGTAGCCACCTTTTGCTTTGATGACTGCTTTGCACACTCTTGGCATTCTCTTGATGAGCTTCAAGAGGTAGTCACCGGGAATGGTTTTCACTTCACAGGTGTGCCCTGTCAGGTTTAGTAAGTGGGATTTCTTGCCTTATAAATGGTGTTGGGACCATCAGTTGTGTTGTGCAGAAGTCTGGTGGATACACAGCTGATAGTCCTACTGAATAGACTGTTAGAATTTGTATTATGGCAAGAAAAAAGCTGATGTGGCAGCTCTCAACGGGACATCGTCGTGGGACACTCGTATTAATTGGATTTCTGCGGATCAGGGAGTATATTGTTTGTCTATTTAATTTTTTTTTTTTACAGGAGATCGATGGCTTCGAGATCAAGATGATTGGTGAGTATGCACTCTATGTTGTATGTACTGTATATTGCATGCACTGTATGTTGTATGCACTGTATGTTGCATGTACTGTATGTTGTATGCACGGTATGTACTGTATGTTATATGTGGATCACACCCACGTAAGGGCAATGGGGTACTCGGAACCGGGTCCTTCAGTTCCTTCTGCGAGGATGTCACGGTGGCCCAACCCGCACCGTGGCCCTATGAGGGGCGCCCAATTAAAGGTGGAGTGCGTAGATAACGGTAATGTTTGCGACACCACCTGTGGTATTCTGTCAGGGTGACCGACGCTGCTTCGGGGTCCGCTGGGGTGATGTGATTGGCAGATAGATGGTATACCTTCCCACAGGTGAAGTGTTTCCCCAGGGCTTCCCAGTGATGTAGATGGCGATGGTGGATGGTGCAAGGCGCGGTGAATAACGAGGACACAATGGGTGCAGTCTCTTTACCTTTACTGAAGGCTTCAGCATCCACAGTGGAGAGTGCTGGATGACAGGGTCGGCAGGGTCCGGCCGGTCTGATGGCAATTCCAGAGTTCCCCTTGTCCAGGTGGAAATCAGTAGTCTTCCTAGTAGCGCTCGTGCGTTGTAGTACCCCCATGCTGAGCAACTCGGTAGGGTCCTCACAACTTTTTGTGGATGTTATGTTTCTTTCTCTCTGTCCCCCAGATGGATAGGACAAACCCGTATGACGGTGGTGGCCTGAGGATTTTTTATAGGGACCCTAGTGTCGCCCCTCCTCCGCGTTGCCACCTTGTTTGCTTAGGTGTTTAGGTCGGACAGCCAACTTGGAATTGACTGCCCTGCCGGTCTCTGAAGTAAAGCGTGGAGTCTATTACTCCCTCGGTGTTCCGGCCACCGGCCCGCGCTCCAGAAGGATGTTGCCGATCTTAAGGCAGGACTCCTCCCGGTGTTATCTCTTTGTGCTGTGATCTCGTGGCTCACTCTCCACAATATACTTCGCTTCGTGTCCTTTCTTAGGATGCTGCCGCAATGAGGTGCAGGCGCAGCTCCGTAACATTCTATCTCGTGCTCAGTCTCTGTCAGGATCCCACCCCTGACAGGGACCTCTGTCTGCAGCTCAGATGTTCCTCCTACTCCCCCTGTCTGCCTGACAGGTCTTCTCTGGGTCGAACCCAGGTAGCTTTCGGACTAGGTGTTGCTTGGGCAAAGCCCAGTCTGCTTCTGTCTAACTTCCTATCCAACCCACCAGTTTTACCCTAATGTGAGGAGTGGCCTAGTACATAGAACCTTTTGCTCCCCCTGGTGGACTGGAGTGTGAAGTGTAGTGTGTTTTGTGATACCTGGCAGGGTGAACTCCTTTGGTGCCATCAGACATAACATCACTCCCCCTGGTGGGAGAACGACATTACTGCAACGACCAGGATTCTGGGGCGCTGAATATGCACTGTATGTTGAATGTACTCTATGTTGTATGTACTGTCTGTACTGTATGTGTGTATGTTTTTGTTTTTTTTTTACATTCAACACATTAGCCGGATGATTGGACTACTACTGTCCCATAATTGGCAAATGTGTCAATCATGGTCACTATAGCAGGCATAGCCGGATGAGACTTGTAGTCCCATTGGAAGATGCCTGCACACACACACCCCCAAAGACCCCCCGGACAGCCCGCAGACCCCCAGACAGTGCCAACCCACGGACAGCGCCGCAAACCCCCAGACAGCGCCGCACACCCTGCCCGCACACACAGATGCACACATTAACCGCCCACACTCCGCCAGCACACTTCCCTCCTCCCGATCTGCAGCATTTCATCTGCAGCTAAACCGCAGATCTTTTTTATATCAGCGGTTTTGCTGCAGATGTGCCTGACTCAATGCAAGTCAATGGATGCAGAAACGCTGCAGATCCGAACAAAGAATTGACATGCTGCAGAAAAAGCACTGCTGCGTTTCCTTGCGGTTTTTTCCACAGCATGAGCACAGCGGATTTGGTTTTCCATAGGTTAACATGCTACTGTAAAATGCATGGAAAACTGTTGCAGATCCACAGCGTCAAAAACGCTGCGGATCCAAGGGAAAATCCACAATGTGTGCACATAGCCTAAAAGTGACAGAGTATGGGAGTCGAACAGTAAATTTCTAACTTCTATAATGCTGTAGATAAGCCCCCGTTCCAACCAGCAAGTGAAGAAAAATAAGTTATATCATACTCACCCGGGGGGGCTGTCCTATGCAGACCGGTCCGATGGGTGTCGCAGGTCCGGCACCTCCCATCTTCTTATCCAAGTCAACAGTTTGGGGCGATCAAAGGAACCATAACTGATTTACTGAGCCATTCACAGTTTCACTGTACCGTCTGTGTGTACTTACACGTGCATGGCTTAATGTTTGAGAGAAGCATATGCTACTGGCAGGATCAACCAGGTAGCTCCCCAACATGACTGGACCGCGTTAAGGTGAGGGAGCGATTGAGAGAGACCAAAGGAGGCCCCGTGGCAGGAAGGGCGCCGGGAGGAACGGAAATCATAGTTGTCGACACGGGGACATACCTGCAGCATACGGAAGGGCTTCAGTCCAACCCTCGGGCCAGGGAAGGGAGTCCATACGGGGCGCCGCGTGAGGGCGGTAGGAAGAGCGGCACACTGTGCGATGCAAAGTCCCGAAGCAGAGGGCATCTGGAAAACACACCCCTTACAAAGTGTGTGAATAATATTGCACGTCCCATTTTTCAGTTTTTGATTTTCCACAAAAATTTAAAATAACCAATAAATGCCGTTCAACTTCACAATTGTGTTCCACTTGTTGATTCTTCACCAAAAATTTACATTTGGTATCTATATGTTTGAAGCATGATATGTGGGAAAAGGTTGAAAAATGATAATTACTTACGGGTAATTTGATTTTCCAGAACCATGACAGCACCGCACGTGAGAGATGGCATCTGCCCCAAGGAACAGGAAACCTGTAGCAGAGATATAAGAATGGGGCAGCCCCTCTCTCCTCAGTTTGTTTCAGAGTATGGAAGATGACCGCTTTGTTAGTACACAGTTATGTATTATATTTACATTGTATAACCTTTCGTTAGTTTCTATCTATACACATATCTTCTTATATATATAAACTAGCTATTGAACCCGTTCTATGCCCGGGTGGCGAGCATTTATATTGGTATATGGTCTCCATCCTGGTATGTGCTGCTCCATCCTGGGTCCCCATCCTGTCATGTGCTGCTCCATCCTGCCATGTGCTGCTCCCATCCTGCTCCCCCATCCTGTCATGTGCTGCTCCCATCCTGCGCCCCCATTCTGACATGTGCTGCTCCCATCCTGCGCCCCCATTCTGACATGTGCTGCACCCATCCTGCGCCTCCATTCTGTCATGTGCTGCTCCCATCCTGCGCCCCCGTTCTGTCATGTGCTGCTCCATCCTGCACCACCGTTCTGTCATGTGCTGCTCCCATCCTGCGCCCCCGTTCTGTCATGTGCTGCTTCCATCCTGCACCCCCGTTCTGTCATGTGCTGCTGCTATCCTGCGCCCCCGTTCTGTCATGTGCTGCTCCATCCTGCACCCCCATTCTGTCATGTGCTTCTTCCATCCTGCACACCCGTTCTGTCATGTGCTGCTGCCATCCTGCGCCCTCGTTCTGTCATGTGCTGCTGCCATCCTGCGCCCCCATTCTGTCATGTGCTGCTCCATCCTGCGCCCCCGTTCTGTCATGTGCTGCTGCCATCCTGCGCCCCCGTTCTGTCATGTGCTGCTCCCATCCTGCGCCCCCGTTCTGTCATAGTATATGCCCCCATACACTGCTCCATTATGGTTGATGGCCCCCATAAGATGCTCCATATTATATGCCCCCGTGCACTGCTTCATTATGGTTGATGGCCCCCATAAGATGCTCCATATTATATGCCCCCGTACACTGCTCCATTATGGTTGATGGCCCCCATAAGATGCTCCATAATATCTGCCCCATATGCTGCTGCGATATATAAAAAAAAAAATAACATACTCACCTATCGTCACTGGGCGCCGAGTGCTGGGGGGCCTGAGCAGGCGGGGACACCGGCGCGCTGTGGGGGTCAGGTGCCGGAGTCTCCGCTAGCTCAGGTCCCCCAGCACTTGCTATACTCACCTGTTTGTCCCGTTCCAGCGCTGCCCGCCGCTTCTTCTGGCTCCTCTGACTGTGACTGTTCAGTCAGAGGGCGGCGCACATTAAGCGCGTCATCGCACCCTCTGAACTGTGAACGTCACAGGCAGAGGACCGGGACACGGAGACGGAGCCGCACGCAGCGCTGGAACGGGGGACAGGTGAATATACTCACCCTCCTGGCGGTCCCTGCCTCTCCTTTGGAGATCGCGGTGTGCATTCAGTGTTTACGCATACCGCGATCTCCTGGGAGCGTCACTCTGTGCGGTCCAGACTGCGCCGGCGCTTGCGCAGTCTATAAAGGCTTCGGACAGAGTGACGCTCCCAGCGTTATATTATAGATACACATATATTTACTCATATATAATAAGTTCTTTTTTTTTTTTTTTGTGAATCACACAACCATCACCAAGATAGGGCGGGAATTAATGCGGTGCTGTCATGGTTCTGGAAAATCAAATTACCCTTAAGTAATTATCATTTTTTTCCCTTCACCATGGCAGCATCACACGTGAGAAGAGAAAATAGAAGACTCCTAGGGTGGGACAACAGCAGATAATACCTTTCTCCCGAAAGACAAGTTCGAAAGACTCAAGTCTAGCCTATAATGTCGGAAGAAGGTAGATGGTGAAGACCATACTGCCGCCCTACAAATCTGTTCCACCGAGGCGTTTGCCCTTTCCGCCCAGGATGTGGCAATAGCACGCGTGGAGTGCTATAAGGGATTCAAGCTTCAGGAGGCTAATTTGCATATTCCAGGTGCCTTCTGGGAGAAGCGAAGTCTCCCTAAGCTAGAAGATCGTTGGGTACAGCCGGGACCAGCTGCTTCGAAAGCATCACCAAACCAGGGATTCAAGCTTCAGGAGGCTAATTTGCATATTCCAGGTGCCTTCTGGGAGAAGCGAAGTCTCCCTAAGCTAGAAGATCGTTGGGTACAGCCGGGACCAGCTGCTTCGAAAGCATCACCAAACCAGGGATTCAAGCTTCAGGAGGCTAATTTGCATATTCCAGGTGCCTTCTGGGAGAAGCGAAGTCTCCCTAAGCTAGAAGATCGTTGGGTACAGCCGGGACCAGCTGCTTCGAAAGCATCACCAAACCAGGGATTCAAGCTTCAGGAGGCTAATTTGCATATTCCAGGTGCCTTCTGGGAGAAGCGAAGTCTCCCTAAGCTAGAAGATCGTTGGGTACAGCCGGGACCAGCTGCTTCGAAAGCATCACCAAACCAGGGATTCAAGCTTCAGGAGGCTAATTTGCATATTCCAGGTGCCTTCTGGGAGAAGCGAAGTCTCCCTAAGCTAGAAGATCGTTGGGTACAGCCGGGACCAGCTGCTTCGAAAGCATCACCAAACCAGGGATTCAAGCTTCAGGAGGCTAATTTGCATATTCCAGGTGCCTTCTGGGAGAAGCGAAGTCTCCCTAAGCTAGAAGATCGTTGGGTACAGCCGGGACCAGCTGCTTCGAAAGCATCACCAAACCAGGGATTCAAGCTTCAGGAGGCTAATTTGCATATTCCAGGTGCCTTCTGGGAGAAGCGAAGTCTCCCTAAGCTAGAAGATCGTTGGGTACAGCCGGGACCAGCTGCTTCGAAAGCATCACCAAACCAGGGATTCAAGCTTCAGGAGGCTAATTTGCATATTCCAGGTGCCTTCTGGGAGAAGCGAAGTCTCCCTAAGCTAGAAGATCGTTGGGTACAGCCGGGACCAGCTGCTTCGAAAGCATCACCAAACCAGGGATTCAAGCTTCAGGAGGCTAATTTGCATATTCCAGGTGCCTTCTGGGAGAAGCGAAGTCTCCCTAAGCTAGAAGATCGTTGGGTACAGCCGGGACCAGCTGCTTCGAAAGCATCACCAAACCAGGGATTCAAGCTTCAGGAGGCTAATTTGCATATTCCAGGTGCCTGCTGGGAGAAGCGAAGTCTCCCTAAGCTAGAAGATCGTTGGGTACAGCCGGGACCAGCTGCTTCGAAAGCATCACCAAACCAGGGATTCAAGCTTCAGGAGGCTAATTTGCATATTCCAGGTGCCTGCTGGGAGAAGCGAAGTCTCCCTAAGCTAGAAGATCGTTGGGTACAGCCGGGACCAGCTGCTTCGAAAGCATCACCAAACCAGGGATTCAAGCTTCAGGAGGCTAATTTGCATATTCCAGGTGCCTGCTGGGAGAAGCGAAGTCTCCCTAAGCTAGATCGTTGGGTACAGCCGGGACCAGCTGCTTCGAAAGCATCACCAAACCAGGGATTCAAGCTTCAGGAGGCTAATTTGCATATTCCAGGTGCCTTCTGGGAGAAGCGAAGTCTCCCTAAGCTAGAAGATCGTTGGGTACAGCCGGGACCAGCTGCTTCGAAAGCATCACCAAACCAGGGATTCAAGCTTCAGGAGGCTAATTTGCATATTCCAGGTGCCTTCTGGGAGAAGCGAAGTCTCCCTAAGCTAGAAGATCGTTGGGTACAGCCGGGACCAGCTGCTTCGAAAGCATCACCAAACCAGGGATTCAAGCTTCAGGAGGCTAATTTGCATATTCCAGGTGCCTTCTGGGAGAAGCGAAGTCTCCCTAAGCTAGAAGATCGTTGGGTACAGCCGGGACCAGCTGCTTCGAAAGCATCACCAAACCAGGGATTCAAGCTTCAGGAGGCTAATTTGCATATTCCAGGTGCCTTCTGGGAGAAGCGAAGTCTCCCTAAGCTAGAAGATCGTTGGGTACAGCCGGGACCAGCTGCTTCGAAAGCATCACCAAACCAGGGATTCAAGCTTCAGGAGGCTAATTTGCATATTCCAGGTGCCTTCTGGGAGAAGCGAAGTCTCCCTAAGCTAGAAGATCGTTGGGTACAGCCGGGACCAGCTGCTTCGAAAGCATCACCAAACCAGGGATTCAAGCTTCAGGAGGCTAATTTGCATATTCCAGGTGCCTTCTGGGAGAAGCGAAGTCTCCCTAAGCTAGAAGATCGTTGGGTACAGCCGGGACCAGCTGCTTCGAAAGCATCACCAAACCAGGGATTCAAGCTTCAGGAGGCTAATTTGCATATTCCAGGTGCCTTCTGGGAGAAGCGAAGTCTCCCTAAGCTAGAAGATCGTTGGGTACAGCCGGGACCAGCTGCTTCGAAAGCATCACCAAACCAGGGATTCAAGCTTCAGGAGGCTAATTTGCATATTCCAGGTGCCTTCTGGGAGAAGCGAAGTCTCCCTAAGCTAGAAGATCGTTGGGTACAGCCGGGACCAGCTGCTTCGAAAGCATCACCAAACCAGGGATTCAAGCTTCAGGAGGCTAATTTGCATATTCCAGGTGCCTTCTGGGAGAAGCGAAGTCTCCCTAAGCTAGAAGATCGTTGGGTACAGCCGGGACCAGCTGCTTCGAAAGCATCACCAAACCAGGGATTCAAGCTTCAGGAGGCTAATTTGCATATTCCAGGTGCCTTCTGGGAGAAGCGAAGTCTCCCTAAGCTAGAAGATCGTTGGGTACAGCCGGGACCAGCTGCTTCGAAAGCATCACCAAACCAGGGATTCAAGCTTCAGGAGGCTAATTTGCATATTCCAGGTGCCTTCTGGGAGAAGCGAAGTCTCCCTAAGCTAGAAGATCGTTGGGTACAGCCGGGACCAGCTGCTTCGAAAGCATCACCAAACCAGGGATTCAAGCTTCAGGAGGCTAATTTGCATATTCCAGGTGCCTTCTGGGAGAAGCGAAGTCTCCCTAAGCTAGAAGATCGTTGGGTACAGCCGGGACCAGCTGCTTCGAAAGCATCACCAAACCAGGGATTCAAGCTTCAGGAGGCTAATTTGCATATTCCAGGTGCCTTCTGGGAGAAGCGAAGTCTCCCTAAGCTAGAAGATCGTTGGGTACAGCCGGGACCAGCTGCTTCGAAAGCATCACCAAACCAGGGATTCAAGCTTCAGGAGGCTAATTTGCATATTCCAGGTGCCTTCTGGGAGAAGCGAAGTCTCCCTAAGCTAGAAGATCGTTGGGTACAGCCGGGACCAGCTGCTTCGAAAGCATCACCAAACCAGGGATTCAAGCTTCAGGAGGCTAATTTGCATATTCCAGGTGCCTTCTGGGAGAAGCGAAGTCTCCCTAAGCTAGAAGATCGTTGGGTACAGCCGGGACCAGCTGCTTCGAAAGCATCACCAAACCAGGGATTCAAGCTTCAGGAGGCTAATTTGCATATTCCAGGTGCCTTCTGGGAGAAGCGAAGTCTCCCTAAGCTAGAAGATCGTTGGGTACAGCCGGGACCAGCTGCATCGAAAGCATCACCAAACCAGGGATTCAAGCTTCAGGAGGCTAATTTGCATATTCCAGGTGCCTTCTGGGAGAAGCGAAGTCTCCCTAAGCTAGAAGATCGTTGGGTACAGCCGGGACCAGCTGCTTCGAAAGCATCACCAAACCAGGGATTCAAGCTTCAGGAGGCTAATTTGCATATTCCAGGTGCCTTCTGGGAGAAGCGAAGTCTCCCTAAGCTAGAAGATCGTTGGGTACAGCCGGGACCAGCTGCTTCGAAAGCATCACCAAACCAGGGATTCAAGCTTCAGGAGGCTAATTTGCATATTCCAGGTGCCTTCTGGGAGAAGCGAAGTCTCCCTAAGCTAGAGGATCGTTGGGTACAGCCGGGACCAGCTGCTTCGAAAGCATCACCAAACCAGGGATTCAAGCTTCAGGAGGCTAATTTGCATATTCCAGGTGCCTTCTGGGAGAAGCGAAGTCTCCCTAAGCTAGAAGATCGTTGGGTACAGCCGGGACCAGCTGCTTCGAAAGCATCACCAAACCGCGCGCCTTACGGCGAATTTTTGCCTGTAGGACATTATTGCAAGAGAGCTTGGCTGAGTAGATTACACAAGAAGGAAAACACACAGCAAGTCAGCAGGATCTAGGAGCAACATGGCAGATGTGACAACCTACATGGTGAGCTGCAGCATGTGCTACATGTTCACAGATCGACCAGAAGAAGAATCCAATTTCACCTGTCAGAAGTGTAGACTAGTGGCCCTTTTAGAAGAAAAGGTGCGGGGTCTGGAAGAAAGAATAGCAACTTTGAAACTCATCAAAGAGAATGAAGACTTTCTAGACAGAACAGAAGCATCTCTACTGGTCACAGAAGGTGCAAAAAGTGTCAGAGAACCTCCAAAAGCAGATGAGTGGAAGCATGTGACCAAAAGAAGCAAGAAGACCATGGAGAAATCACCAACCACACAACTGAAGAACCGATATCAAATCTTTGTAGAGGATGAAGATGGCACACCTAAGAATGAAGCAATACCAGCAAGCAAAAAAGAAAAGGGCACACGGCAACAAGTGACAGCAAAAAGTACAGCCAAGAAGCAACGAAGAGTGGTGGTGGTGGGAGACTCACTACTGAGAGGCACCGAAGCAGCCATCTGCAGACCGGACATAACTGCAAGAGAAGTATGCTGCCTTCCAGGTGCGATGATCAAGGATGTGACCGATAGGATACCAAAGCTCTTCAGCTCCAAGGACGTCCACCCATTTCTTCTGACACATGTTGGCACCAATGACACGGCAAGGAAGGACCTACCGACAATCTGCAAGGACTTTGAAGAGTTGGGGAAGAAAGTAAAGGAACTGGATGCACAGGTAGTTTTTTCTTCTATCCTTCCAGTAGACGGGCATGGCACCAGGAGATGGAACAGGATCCTTGATGCAAACAACTGGCTAAGACGATGGTGCAGACAACAAGGATTTGGATTCCTGGACCACGGTGTGAATTACTGGTATGATGGACTCCTCGCCAGAGACGGACTACACCTCAACAAACCTGGGAAACACACATTCGCCAGAAGACTCGCTACACTCATCAGGAGGGCGTTAAACTAGAAGAAGAGGGGACGGGAAGAAAAACATTAGACTCGAACAAAGACGACCCTGGAAAACACTCAGAAGGGAGGTAAGAACATTTCTAAAACAATCCACAGTGAGGAGATTGGAACAAAACAAAATCCTCTAAACTGCATGCTCGCAAACGCCAGAAGCCTGACAAACAAGATGGAAGAACTAGAAGCAGAAATATCTACAGGTAACTTTGACATAGTGGGAATAACCGAGACATGGTTAGATGAAAGCTATGACTGGGCAGTTAACTTACAGGGTTACAGTCTGTTTAGAAAGGATCGTAAAAATCGGAGAGGAGGAGGGGTTTGTCTCTATGTAAAGTCTTGTCTAAAGTCCACTTTAAGGGAGGATATTAGCGAAGGGAATGAGGATGTCGAGTCCATATGGGTCGAAATTCATGGAGGGAAAAATGGTAACAAAATTCTCATTGGGGTCTGTTACAAACCCCCAAATATAACAGAAACCATGGAAAGTCTACTTCTAAAGCAGATAGATGAAGCTGCAACCCATAATGAGGTCCTGGTTATGGGGGACTTTAACTACCCGGATATTAACTGGGAAACAGAAACCTGTGAAACCCATAAAGGCAACAGGTTTCTGCTAATAACCAAGAAAAATTATCTTTCACAATTGGTGCAGAATCCAACCAGAGGAGCAGCACTTTTAGACCTAATACTATCTAATAGACCTGACAGAATAACAAATCTGCAGGTGGTTGGGCATTTAGGAAATAGCGACCACAATATTGTGCAGTTTCACCTGTCTTTCACTAGGGGGACTTGTCAGGGAGTCACAAAAACATTGAACTTTAGGAAGGCAAAGTTTAAACAGCTTAGAGATGCCCTTAATCTGGTAGACTGGGACAATATCCTCAGAAATGAGAATACAGATAATAAATGGGAAATGTTTAAGAACATCCTAAATAGGCAGTGTAAGCGGTTTATACCTTGTGGGAATAAAAGGACTAGAAATAGGAAAAACCCAATGTGGCTAAACAAAGAAGTAAGACAGGCAATTAACAGTAAAAAGAAAGCATTTGCACTACTAAAGCAGGATGGCACCATTGAAGCTCTAAAAAACTATAGGGAGAAAAATACTTTATCTAAAAAACTAATTAAAGCTGCCAAAAAGGAAACAGAGAAGCACATTGCTAAGGAGAGTAAAACTAATCCCAAACTGTTCTTCAACTATATCAATAGTAAAAGAATAAAAACTGAAAATGTACGCCCCTTAAAAAATAGTGAGGAAAGAATGGTTGTAGATGACGAGGAAAAAGCTAACATATTAAACACCTTCTTCTCCACGGTATTCACGGTGGAAAATGAAATGCTAGGTGAAATCCCAAGAAACAATGAAAACCCTATATTAAGGGTCACCAATCTAACCCAAGAAGAGGTGCGAAACCGGCTAAATAAGATTAAAATAGATAAATCTCCGGGTCCGGATGGCATACACCCACGAGTACTAAGAGAACTAAGTAATGTAATAGATAAACCATTATTTCTTATTTTTAGTGACTCTATAGCGACAGGGTCTGTTCCGCAGGACTGGCGCATAGCAAATGTGGTGCCAATATTCAAAAAGGGCTCTAAAAGTGAACCTGGAAATTATAGGCCAGTAAGTCTAACCTCTATTGTTGGTAAAATATTTGAAGGGTTTCTGAGGGATGTTATTCTGGATTATCTCAATGAGAATAACTGTTTAACTCCATATCAGCATGGGTTTATGAGAAATCGCTCCTGTCAAACCAATCTAATCAGTTTTTATGAAGAGGTAAGCTATAGACTGGACCACGGTGAGTCATTGGACGTGGTATATCTCGATTTTTCCAAAGCGTTTGATACCGTGCCGCACAAGAGGTTGGTACACAAAATGAGAATGCTTGGTCTGGGGGAAAATGTGTGTAAATGGGTTAGTAACTGGCTTAGTGATAGAAAGCAGAGGGTGGTTATAAATGGTATAGTCTCTAACTGGGTCGCTGTGACCAGTGGGGTACCGCAGGGGTCAGTATTGGGACCTGTTCTCTTCAACATATTCATTAATGATCTGGTAGAAGGTTTACACAGTAAAATATCGATATTTGCAGATGATACAAAACTATGTAAAGCAGTTAATACAAGAGAAGATAGTATTCTGCTACAGATGGATCTGGATAAGTTGGAAACTTGGGCTGAAAGGTGGCAGATGAGGTTTAACAATGATAAATGTAAGGTTATACACATGGGAAGAGGGAATCAATATCACCATTACACACTGAACGGGAAACCACTGGGTAAATCTGACAGGGAGAAGGACTTGGGGATCCTAGTTAATGATAAACTTACCTGGAGCAGCCAGTGCCAGGCAGCAGCTGCCAAGGCAAACAGGATCATGGGGTGCATTAAAAGAGGTCTGGATACACATGATGAGAGCATTATACTGCCTCTGTACAAATCCCTAGTTAGACCGCACATGGAGTACTGTGTCCAGTTTTGGGCACCGGTGCTCAGGAAGGATATAATGGAACTAGAGAGAGTACAAAGGAGGGCAACAAAATTAATAAAGGGGATGGGAGAACTACAATACCCAGATAGATTAGCGAAATTAGGATTATTTAGTCTACAAAAAAGACGACTGAGGGGCGATCTAATAACCATGTATAAGTATATAAGGGGACAATACAAATATCTCGCTGAGGATCTGTTTATACCAAGGAAGGTGACGGGCACAAGGGGGCATTCTTTGCGTCTGGAGGAGAGAAGGTTTTTCCACCAACATAGAAGAGGATTCTTTACTGTTAGGGCAGTGAGAATCTGGAATTGCTTGCCTGAGGAGGTGGTGATGGCGAACTCAGTCGAGGGGTTCAAGAGAGGCCTGGATGTCTTCCTGGAGCAGAACAATATTGTATCATACAATTATTAGGTTCTGTAGAAGGACGTAGATCTGGGTATTTATTATGATGGAATATAGGCTGAACTGGATGGACAAATGTCTTTTTTCGGCCTTACTAACTATGTTACTATGTTACTATGTTACTATGAGTGAGCTGTAACACTCTGTGGGGGAACCTGGCCAGAAGAGGAATAAGAAAGTGAAATAGCCGTATGCAACCACCGTGCAATAGTTGCCTTTGAGGCCCTTTTTCCCCTGTTTGTCCCCTGGAAGGCGACAAAAAGGGCTGATGACAGACGCCAAGATTTTGTGGCTGCTATGTATTGAAGCAGGCAGCGTCTGACATCAAGACAATGGAAGGTTCGCTCTCCCTGGGATTTTGGTTGAGGACAAAATGAGGGCAAAATAATTTCCTGGTCCCTATGGAATTTTGAGTTGACCTTTGGTAGGAAGGCCGGGTCGGTTTTGATAACTACTTTGTCATCCCGGAAGGTAGTGTAAGGGGGGGTTCACCGAAATAGCTTGCAGCTCGCAGGTACGTCGGGCTGAAGTTAAGGCAACCAGGAGGACAGTTTTTAAGGTTAAGAATTTTATTGAAATGGAATCGAGAGGCTCAAAGGGGGAAACAGTTAGAGCATTTAAAACCAAATTTAGATCCCAGGGAGCCACCTTAGGTAAAAATTTTGAGGGTCTAGATGTAAAGGAGACTCGGATGAACCTATAGACCCAAGGGTGATCAGCAAGTTTTTAATCAAACAGCGCACCCAGGGCAGAGACTTGCACTTTTAAGGTGCTAGTAGATAGCCCCCTTTCCAACCCTTTTTGGAGAAATTCAAGAATTTCTTTTACCGGGACTTCCTGACTCGTTTCGGACAATTGTCGCCCCGAGAATTCTAGGAATTTTTGCCAGATTTTTTGGTATTTCTCTGAGGTGACCTTTTTGCTGCTGGCGAGCAATGTGGTCACCAAAGGGTTTGAGAATCCTTTTGCTAACAGAAGTCCCCTCTCAAGTTCCAGGCGGTGAGATGTAGCCTGTGTACTTGGGGATGTTGAACTGGTCCCTGGTGTAGGAGATCCGGGGCATCCGGAAAGATCCACGGGTCCGAGATAGACATGCGTCTGAGCCACGTGAACCATGCCCTTTTCGGCCAAAAGGGAGCTATGAGGATCACTCGTGCTTTGTCTTGCTGAATTTTCTTGAGGACTGTCGGGATTAATGGTATTGGGGGAAATGCGTATGCTAGATGGAAGTTCCACCGGTATTGAAACGCATCCACTCCCTCCGGGTGTTCTCTTGGGTTCAGAGAATAGAACTTCTTCACCTTCCGATTTTCTTTTGTGGTGAACAAGTCTATCTCTGGAACGCCCCAGCTCGCACATATTTTCCCAAACACTCGCTGGTTCAGGGACCACTCCCCTTGATGTAATGTGTGACGGCTTAAGAAGTCGGCTACTTGATTCTCTGATCCTTTTAAGTATGTTCCGGTTAATGAAAGAAGGTTGTTTTCGGCCCATATAAAAAGTTCTTTGGCTTCTGCCATAAGGGATGGTGATCTTGTGCCCCCTTGGTGATTTATATAGGCTATCATTGTGTTGTTGTCGGACAACACCACAACATGTCTTCCTCGAATCCTTTTTCCTATATGAAGAAGTGCTAGCCTTACCGCAGACAATTCCTTTAGATTGGAGGATGCTGTTGTCATTGGGCCCCCCCATTGACCCTGTAGGACCTGATCCTCTAAGTGTGCTCCCCATCCCCATGGACTCGCATCGGTAGTAACGACTACTGGATCCTGTACTGACCACGGCACTGCATTGCTTAAATTTTCTGTTTTCAGCCACCATTCTAGTGAGTCCTGAACCTTTGGAGATAGAAGAATTTTCCGATTCAGATTGTATGGATTCCTCACTTGTTCGGCTAGTATCTGCCATTGTAACTCTCGTGTGTAGCTTTGTGCCCACCGTGTTGCTGGAATTGCTGCCGTTAGGACTCCTAAGAGCGACATTGCATTCCTTAGAGAGATAGTCCGTTGTAGCTGGAATAGTTGTACTTTCTGTTGAATAGATTGAATTTTCCTTTGTGGGAGGACACACTCCTGCTTGACTGAATCTAATAAGATTCCGAGGAATTCTTGAGTCTGTGTTGGGATAAGTCTTGATTGTTTCAGGTTTATCATCCATTCTAATCTGGTCAGTACTTCCAGTACTCTTGCGACTGTTTCATCACAATTTTCTTTGTTGTTCGCTATTACCAAAAAATCGTCCAAATAAGGTACCAGCATTATGTCCTCTTTCCTGATGAAGGATGCCACTTCGGAAATAATTTTTGTAAATATACGGGGCGCTATGGCTACCCCAAAGGGAAGACATTGATACTGTAGATGGACGGGGGTTTTTCCAAGGTTTACCACTAACCTCAGGTATTGTTGATGTTGGACAGCGATTGGCACATGGTAGTAAGCATCTGTAAGATCGATCACTGCCATGTAACAGTTTGGGTCGAGTACTTTTACTGCCATTTTTAGGGTCTCCATTTTGAATTTGTCTATTTGAATATAATGGTTTAGGGCCTTTAGGTTGAATATCACTCTCAGCGAGCCGTCTGGTTTTGGCGTTAGAAATAAGGTGCTGTAGAATCCTTTTCCTATTTCTTGATGAGGTACTTTTACTAATACCTCCTTTTGCATGAGGAGATGAATTTCTCTCTCTAGTGTGGCCTGATTATTCCGGCCACTTGGGTCATTTTTACACGATTTGGTGGGAGGCTGGAGAACTTGAGTCTTAGACCCTCTGACAATAAGTTGGTTACCCATTGAGAAGCTGGCAGTGCTGCCCAGTGGTGGAAAAACCACCGGAGTCTTCCCCCCACCGGAATGCTGGCGTCATTGATGTTTGGGATCAGACTTGGGGGGAGGCTTGTTGAAAAGAAATCCCCTTTCTTTTTGATCTCTCCAGGGTCTGCCTCGACTAGACCTGTCATCTGATCGGCCGCAGGTCCCTCTATATCCAGATCCACGAAAGGACGAACGAGGGGTCTCCCATCGGCGCCTGGGAAAGGAAGGAGGTGGAAACCGCTTCTTCTTGTCCGATGCCTTCTCAAGGATCTCATCTAGAGCCTTGCCAAAAAGTTATTGCCCTTCACCGGGTATCCCACAGAGTTTGACCTTTGATTGGAAGTCAGCCGTCCAATTTTTCAGCCACAATGCTCTACGTCCTGAATTGGATAAAGCACATGCACGTGCGGCACTTCTAACAGAATCTATTGAGGCATCTGCCAGGAATCTCGCGGCGCCCTGTAGAGAGGGCAATGCTTCCAGAAGTCTCTCTCGGGAACTTGCTTTTGATTTGGTCACTTAACTCCTCTAACCACTTGACCATAGCACGTGCCGTGCAAGTGGCAGCAACCCCTGGTTTAAATGACCATGTCGCTGCTTCCCAAGCCGACTTTAGAAAGGTATCTGATTTCTTGTTGAGGGGGTCCTTTAGGGCTCCCATGTCCTCAAATGGTAATGCAACCCCTTTAGAGGTGCTGACGATGGCTGCATCTAACTTAGGAGCCTTTTCCCACTTCTCACAGACCTCCTCATCAAAGGGGTATTTGCGGTTTAAGGCCTGAGGGATGGACATCTTTTTATAAGGCTTCTTCCACTCACATTTTATTAAATTGACTATATTATCATGGAAGGGAAAACATTTTCGTTTTTCTCCTCCAAATTACTGAACATGGTGTCTTGGATTGTTCGCGGCTCCTTAGGGGTTTCTACCCCCATAGTTGCTCTAACGAGTTTGAGCAGCTTTCCAATATCTTCTGACTGAAAATAAGGGTGGCCATACTCCTCATCTGAGGAGTCTAAATCCCAGGCATCAGAGGGGGTTAAGGCCCCAGGCTCATCTCCTGAATCTACGTCTGACCCTTGTTCACTTGTTGGGGGAGGGGGGGTTCCCTTTGCTGTATGATGTTTCAGCTGCTCTTTAACCGTAGATTTAACTTCCTCCCGTATAATTGTTTTAATATTTTGTAATAAGGAAGAAGATTCTTCCGCAACCATTTTGTCGATACAGGGCTGGCAGATTTTCTTACTGTATAGCCTAGGGAGTGTTTCCTTACATAGCGCACAGACCCTATTCTTTTGCTTGGAGGTGGCTTTCCTTCCCTAAAAAAACAAAGTGTACAGGGTGTCAGCATGTGTGGTTTGCCTTACAAAGGCACTCACCCCTCCAGGACCCCAGATACCGCGGCAGTTTGAGTCTCCTCAGACATTCTGGGTGCAGGCATCTCTGGATCCATCGCTGGTTCGGTCATCTTAGCAGGCAGCCGCTTGCAGTGAAGGACCAGCGATTCCTCTTGTTGCTCTTATTATATAGAAGGAGCGGTGTGCACGCCTCTGGAACAACTTCCGCCCAGAATTGTCCAGCACACCGGCTCCTTCGGCGTGTGACGTCACTTCCTGCGTGACCGGAAGTCGTCATCCTTCACTTCGGTGCCAGCGTCGGTGAAGGACACGCCCCCTATCCCCGGACCAGCCTGTTGCACAGAGCGGTCGCCGGGGAGTCCAGCGAGGGGGGAAGGCGCGGACCTAGCAGTGACTGCTTGCAGAGGTGGACGTACTCCTAGCAGGTCTCCAGGCACTGTGCTTAGAGCGCACCTGCACACACTTCCTTTTTCTTAATGGGGCAGCATGCATTCCTCTAAAGTGTCCCCAGCCAATAGCTGGAGATCTTTTACTATTAAAATGGCCTCCTCCAACATAGAAGTGTCTGTGCAATGTTATGACTTTATTCCTAACACACTTGTCAGTTCTCTGGTCCCTTTACTTGCATCCGAGTCTGCTGCAATCGCCAGTGCTTCCTTCAGTGGCAGCTGAGCCAGATGCACCCACCAGTGCTCACCTCAATGGAAGCAGAACCAGCTGAACCCGCCAGTGCTCACCTCAATGGCAGCAGAGCCAGCTGCACCCACCAGTACTTATCTCTCCGCCAGACTGTCCTGTCTGCACCTGCAATTCCTGTAATCTTCTCTACCAGCCAGTATCTGTCAAACATTACCCCGGGCCATTCCAGCTATCCACTCCTAGGGGTCAGCCGCCATCTACCCAAAGTCAGTCCTGGAGTAGCACCTGTATCACCTACCTAGTATCTCCTCGGACTGCGGTGTCGTTAGCTGCTGCGTGTCCGTGGTCAGATTGGGTGAGGCTCCTGGTCACACCCCTCCAGGTCTTCCTTGGGCTTTGGTACAGTGGTTCCACCATGCAGCCCATTACAACACCCCCACACTCGCTGAAAATGCAGCCACATAGGATAAAGGGGACCCGGAGGACATCGCCCAACAGGATCAAAGGCTGCTGGCTTGGGACACTGTGTGAAGGCGCAGGGCAGGAGAGGCGGGAGACGCAAAAAAGAGAATCTCTGGCTAAGACTGCCTTTGAAGTCGGGGGCTCGGCCCTGTGTTCAACATTAGCCACAATTTCAAAGAATTATTTCATAAGCTTTACCCCCTGAACTTATGAACATTGAAGACCAGATTGCTCATGCAGCAAAATATCTTGTCTCTTCCCAATCTCTCACCAACCTTCTGTTCCTAGGCGAAGGACACTAAAGTGTTGTCCTTTTCACCAATTCCTCTCAAGCATAGGTCCTTATTGTAAAACCATCTTTACTTCAAAAGAACATCCAATAATTGCTGTTGGAGAAAATAGCACAAAATAGGGTCTTACCTGAGAATATTCGAAGTTAATACAATTAAATTGTACTCACCATATGGAGCTGTTATTAGTGCATGTAGGATTATCCACTTCAGCAGATCCACGAGTCACTAGGTGACAGAGTTATAGAAATGATTGGGAAAGCATGATCAAATCCACACTTTCCCAATCATCTATAATTCAAAAGAAAAGACCTTCCTTCAAGTCAGCCCCATCACAACGACCACATAGTCAGCAAAGCAGGTCGTTCAGATGCATAACCAACAGATTTTCCTCAATATGACAGAGTGCTCTCACATAGGAATCCCCTCAGGGTAGGTTGCAATCTCCTTCTTTTCTAGGACATCTGGCTCTCCACAGTTGACAATGCCTGGGTCAGAGGTCGTCATCTTCAGATGCAAGATAGAATTTTCTTCCTTTCCTCATTACAATTTATTCTAGTCTCGTAGTCACTCCTTGGCTTTTGTTTTTTTCTATGCCATTTCATCCCTTTGCCGGTTACACATTATTGTTCCCGTTTCTCCACAAGAGCGAGTCACAGTTTTTTTTTTTTAAATCTGTTTAACCCCTTCATTACCTTGGGATTTTTCGTTTTTCCGTGTTCGTTTTTCACTCCCCTCCTTCCCAGAGCCATAACTTTTTTATTTTTCCGTCAATTTGGCTATGTGAGGGCTTATTTTTTGCGGGACGAGTTGTACTTTTGAACGACATCATTGGTTTTAGCATGTCTTGTACTAGAAAACGGGGAAAAAATTCCAAGTGCGGTGAAATTGCAAAAAAAGTGCAATCCCACACTTGTTTTTTGTTTGGCTTTTTTGCTAGGTTCACTAAATGCTAAAACTGACCTGACATTATGATTCTCCAGGTCAGTATGAGTTCACAGACACCTAACATGACTAGATTATTTTTTACCTAAGTGGTGAAAAAAATTCCAAACTTTGCTAAAAAAAAAAAAAAATTGTGCCATTTTCTGATACTCGTAGCGTCTCCATTTTTCATGATCTGGGATCGGTTGAGGGTTTATTTTTTGCGTGCCGAGGTGATGTTTTCAATGATAGCATTTTGGTGCAGATACGTTCTTTTGATCGCCCGTTATTGCATTTTAATGCAATGTCACGGCGACCAAAAAAATGTAATTCTGGCGTTTCGAATTTTTTTTTCTCTACGCTGTTTAGCGATCAGGTTAATGCTTTTTTTTAATTGATAGATCGGGCAATTCTGAGCGCAGCGATACCAAATATGTGTAGATATGATTTTTTTTATTGATTTATTTTGATCGGGGCGAAAGGGGGGTGATTTAAACTTTTATATTTTTTTTTATTTTTTTCACTTTTTTTTACTTTTTTTTTTTACTTTTGCCATGCTTCAATAGCCTCCATGGGAGGCTAGAAGCAGGCACAGCACGATTGCCTCTGCTACATAGCAGCGATCTGCTGTTCGCAGGTGTGCTGTGAGCACCGACCACAGGGTGGTGCTCACAGCTACCGGCGATCAGTAACCATAAAGGTCTCAAGGACCTCTATGGTTACAATGGAGAAGCATCGCCGATCTCCGATCATGTGACCGGGGTCGGCGATGACGTCATTTCCGGCCGCCCGACCGGATGCAGTAGTTGAATGCCGCTGTCTGCGTTTGACAGCGGCATTTAACTAGTTAATAGGCGTGGGCAGATCGCGATTCTGCTCGTGCCTATTACGGGCACGTCAGCTGTTCAAAACAGCTGACATGTCCCGGCTTTGATGCGGGCTCACCGCATCAAAGCAGGGGATCCGACCTCGGACGTACGATCCCGTCCGAGGTCATAAAGGGGTTAAGGTACTTATGAAAGACAGCTCCGTTTGGCTCATCCTGAACTTAAAACTACTATAAAAAGGTACCTTCACACTGAGCAACTTTAAAACGATAACGATAGCGATCCGTGACGTTGCAGCGTTCTGGATAGCGATATCGTTGTGTTTGACACGCAGCAGCGATCAGGATCCTGCTGTGACATCGCTGGTGGGAGCTAGAAGGCCAGAACTTTATTTTGTCACTGGATCACCCACTGACATCGCTGAATCAGCGTGTGTGACGCCAATCCAGCGATGTCTTCACTTGTAACCAGGGTAAACATCGGGTTACTAAGCGCAGGGCCGCGCTTAGTAACCCGATATTTACCCTGGTTACCATTGTAAATGTAAAAAAAAAAACAGTACATACTTACATTCCGGTGTCTGTCACGTCCCCCGGCGTCAGCTTCCCTGCACTAAAGCAGAGCACAGCGGTGATGTCACCGCTCTGCTTTACGGCCGGCGCTTACACAGTGCAGGGAAGCATGTAGTGGTTTTTTTTTTTACATTTACAATGGTAACCAGGGTAAACATCGGGTTACTAAGCGCGGCCCTGCGCTTAGTAACCCGATGTTTACCCTGGTTACCAGGGGACTTCGGCATCAATTGGTCGCTGGTCCACACAACGACTAAACAGCGACGCTGCAGCGATCGGCATCGTTGTCTATATCGCTGCAGCGTCGCTTAATGTGACGGTACCTTAAGAGCCCCTATGCCATTGCAGGATGGAGTCTCTCATCTCAGTATTTGCCTCCATGAAACCCTCTGTTTGTATCCAGGTCTCGCGATCCTCAAGCGATCAACTCCGATGGTCTGCGATCTCATCATCCCAATTTCTTCTTTTATCTGCTCCTTACTCTGCCCCTATTACCCAGGTTGATCAAGAAGATCAAAGAGGAAGGAATTCATGTAATTCTCGTGGCTCCAGACTGAACCAGAAAATCCTGGTACACGGAAGTAATCAACCTGTTCGCAGACACCCCGTGGAAACTTCCAGAATGTTCAGACCTGCTTTCTTCCACCCAAATTCACAGTCTCTCAATTTAATGCCATAGCTGCAGTTTTAAAGCTTTTTCTGAGATCAGGTCATCCAAATTTTGGAAGACTTTTTTTACACTGGTATGAATCCAATCACGTTGCTCCCATGTACTTTTCACTCCCATCTCTCTTTGCCTTATTGCAGTTTCGTCTTGAGTTCCATCTGGCCCTCAATCCCTCAAGGGACTGGTTTGTTTCTCTTTAATCAAAAGAAAAGAATCTGGTTTCCAGGCCATAAATCCTGATCTTTCTTCAATGTGTGGCCCACTTGGTGCCTCTCTATCATCTCCCATTAGATTCTTGGAACTTCAACCGCCTTCTTGCAGTGGAGCCTTGAGTCTGGTCAAGCCCTCAATTCCCTCAAGGGACAGTATTCTGCCCTATTTTTTTCAAAATGATCTGTACTCCTGGCCACAATTCAGGACCTTTCCTCAGGGTGTGACCCACTCGGTACTTCCCTATCGGCTCCCATTGGATTCTTGGGACCTCAACCTGCTGCTAGATGCCTTATAATGCTCTCCTTTTGAACCAATCTGGGATATCTCTTATCATGAAGTGACTGTCCAAGCGTGACATGACCCAACGGGTGGTCGGTCACAATGCGGCGAGACTCACAAGGGAACACTGGGGACACAACAACAACAGTGGGCCCTGCGATAGGGAACAGGGAAATGGACACCTCCTGCACTCTCCTAAGGATGTGCCCTAATCTTCCTGATGTCCCTATACAGGTTCTTTCAACCTATCGCCGAGCTGGATACCTTAGCCCTCACTCGCCCTGCACCTATCCCTGGGTAGGGAATTGGCGAGTGAGAACACTGGTCCCACCGCTGCACTAAAAAACACAAAGGGAAAGAAAGACAAACAAGGTATCAGCACAAAACACTTAGCTTTCTTCTGCTGCAATGCACGGCAGAGTAAGGCACCAGGAATAATATTCAGCTGAGGTTCCACCGCACTCAGCAAACTCCTTCTCCAGGTAGGTTGATCATCAGAAGGACCTGTATAACCAACAGTCAGCTGATGCATCAGGTGACCTTATGAAAGATGGTGGGAGTGGTCACCACTAACATCAGCTGACCCAGCAGCAATGCAATGTAATGCAATAACACCAGCGGCCACCGGGGGGGGAAACTGGATTAACCCCCGATGATCAGAAAGAAAAAAAGGTTTTAATCAGAGGTAAACCAGATCTGCCACAGATCCAAACATGGATCGTGACATCTCTTCAGTTCTTCTCTCCTGCAAGGTTACCTTTTTAGTATTTCGCAACACAGTGAAATACTTCCGGGACATAGTGCGCGGGCGCATGCGCAGTAATGCTTTTCAGCTTTGCGCACAGTTGGGCAAAGCATACTGCGCGTGCGCGACCGAACATTGCATTGCGCACGAGACAACTATGGAGCACAAGTACTCTAATTCACTAACATATTGCGGACAACAGGGACGAACGGGGTGGAGAAATGAAGATGAAAAGGCGCCCATTGGACAGGTAAAAAGTCATTTAAATATCCTGCCAAATTGAGGGGACAGAGTCCCTTTAAATCACGGTGTATCCACTAATTAGCATCACAGGTGTCTATAATCTTGGAATCAGTGAGTGGGCCTGTATATAGACACCTGTCGCACTCTCCCTGTTCACTTTCCTCTCCCCCGTGCCGTGAAGAATGTGCCGGTTGGCACTGAAATAAAGGACGTTTTGTAAACTGCGTCTGGTGAGTGCATCTGCTTTTTCTTCTTTTGCTGGATTGTGTTCGGACTATTTTTCTGCAGATTGCACCTCCATGTTTCATCTCTTGGACTGCTATACACACTGATTGTGTGCCACCTACCTGTTTCTTTTACAAGGGCTGTGCCGCCCTTTCTTTTTTCTGTTGGCGCTCAACAAAATATTAAGTTAAGGGTACCATCATTTCTGTCCAGGCCTATTTCATGAGTTTAATTATTTTTTTTCCGTTCTGTAGAAGCATGGTTGAAAAGCAACGTCTGACTTTCATTTGTTCATTTTCATCGATTTTTTATTTATTAATACTTTTGTTAGATTCAAGTTATTTCTGTGACCATTGTGTGTTTTTCTGTTATTAAACGAGGGGTGCCAACAATTTTGACCACGTGTGTAAGTGTATGTACTTAAAAGGGACCTGTCATGTAAAACAACGCTATTAACCTGCAGATATGAGGTTACTTTGTAGGTTAATAGCGTTCTGACACCGTGAAACATCAGCAATCAGAGCCCCACATCGGGAGGAAATTAACTTTATTCTCCCCAACAACGTTCAGTTTCCAGTCATAGAGTTGGTGCTTGCACGATTTCAGTCACCACTCTGTATATAGGAAGCAGTGGCTGTAACTGGTGGTGATTCCCAATGATTCTGTGATGGTACACATCATGATGACATGAAATCATAGCTTGTGTCGTAGAGTCAGAGTCTGGTGCCTACTTTGTCCTGGATGCCCTGCTGGCACCAAATGAATATCATTGAAGAAGAAGCGAAGACCCCGAGTGAAGATCACAAAGAAGATGCGAAGACCCCGAGTGAAGATCACAAAGACCTCGAGTGAAGATCACAAAGAAGATGCGAAGACCCAGAGTGAAGATCACAAAGGGGATGCGAAGATCACTGGACAGATTGAATCAATAGTAACGGATACATTAATAGTCAGAAAAAAAGGAATGAGAGAATGTGGTCATATAACACATACTGGGCTAATTAACATTTCTTAAAAATATGCTGTCCCACACAAAATAAATGTTAAAAAAGCTGCTTATGATCAATATCTGGCACAATAAAGTGTTTTGTATTTTTAAATACATATTTTTCTGTTATGATAGCCAAAAGTTTGTAAAAAAAAAATATTTGTGACGAATAGTTGTAAGCAAGAGCATAGCTTCAGGAGGTGCACACTGCGAGATAAGGGATCAAATAGATCAAGTGCTATTCATAACAAATAAGAGTTGGTAGCCTTGCTATAGCTATTCCCTGTATTAGACTGATTTGACACATCAGTTTAGGGTCTTTTTCTACATGAGCTTTCTGTTTAATGAATATGTATCAAGGTAGCTAGAAGGAATATAGAGCGCACATAGGGTCTTATCTGAGATAAAGAGAATATTCGTGAGAGATAATATAAATTCACTCACCTATTATGGTTGTGTGAGACACAACCACTGCACTTAGCATTGGCGGCTGCTGCAAGCCCCGATGTGATGATCCTTTGCTAGATGAAGAGAATGGGGCATCAGACTGCGCTGCTCGCCTGTCAGGATAATGTACCAGAGAAGTCCAAGTAGATGTAATAGAGAATAAACTTTATTTCTACGCGTTTCGTGGTGAACACACCACTTCCTCAGGACAGTCTATACACATACACATACAGGGTCTTGTATTTATAGCAAAAGAAGGCACATGGAGACGCCTCCTTTAAAAAAAAACACCATACCCAGTGGGCGGGGAATCTGACTTAAACACATATTCAAACACATATGTACATCATAAAACACACGAAGCAATCATAAAATATAATTGAGTATAGCACTTAAAACCATTGCTCATACATGTAAAAATCTAAATACATAAAAACACATTAAAAAGAGTAGTTAAAGGGACTCTGTCACCTGAATTTGGCGGGACTGGTTTTGGGTCATAGTGGCGGGGTTTTCAGGTGTTTGATTCACCCTTTCCTTACCCACTGGCTGCATGCTGGCTGCAATATTGGATTAAAGTTCATTCTCTGTCCTCCGTAGTACATGCCTGCGCAAAGCAATCTTGCCTTGTGCAGGCATGTACTACGGAGGACATAGAATGAACTTCAATCCAATATTGCAGCCAGCATGCAGCCAGTGGGTAAGGAAAGGGTGAATCAAACACCTGAAAACTCTGCCCATATGACCCAAAACCAGTCCTGCCAAATTCAGGTGACAGGTTCCCTTTAAGCAAATGAATAACTTTTGCAAGCTGAGGGAGTGCTAGAACCTACGGTGTTAAAACATTTATTCTTTGTCAGGACCCTGCTACTGATGTTTGGAACCATTGAGCCCTGGGTGGATTTGATTGGATTGTTTTGTTTGGTGGTAGTTTCACAAGAGTCTGTGAAATCAAAGAGATAACAGTGGAAAACAAAAACAAAAAAAACAAAAAAAAAACTCCAAAAAAATCCCTGAGAATATATATATTTTTCTTTTCCTTTCTCTTTTTCCCTTTCCCTTCTCTTTCTTCTTTTTTTCCTTTCTAAAAAAAAATAAATAAAAACAAACGTTACAACGTGCAGAGGAATAATGAGGTTCTACAGGGGAACAAAGCAGAATCCATAGAAATATCCAAATCAATTGAACAAATCAGTTGTTTCGTTGAATCCATGGGGATTTATTGTGTTCAGCTTGTGAATCCAGAAGATCTCTTTTCTGTTGAGAGTCTGGACTCGATTAGGATTATCAAGGGGGACATGGTCAATAGGGATCACCCTGAAGGAGATCCTTTTGTTGTGATATATTGCATAGTGCCTGGAAAGGCCATGCTGTAAAAAACCTTCTTTTATATTATAGCTGTGCGAGTTTATTCTTTTATGCAGCTGTTGCGTTGTCCTGCCCACATATAATTTCTTACATTCGCATATAATGACATAGATGACAAAACTGGATTGGCAAGTCAAATGGTATTTGATTTGAAACTCATCTGAATTTCCACTGTCTGATGAAAAAGTTTTTCCATCATGAATGATGCTGGAGCAGCATAGGCATCTCGGGATGCCACATCTATAGGAGTCTTGCCTGGGCTTTTTTGTAGAGGGATCAAATCAAATACCATACCATGGCTCAATGGTTCAAAACATCAGTAACAGGGTCCTGACAAAGAATAAATGTTTTAACACCATAGGTTTTTGCACTCCCCCAGCTTGCAAAAGTTATTCATTTGCTTAACTACTCTTTTTAATGTGTTTTTTTATATTTAGATTTTTGCATATATGAGCAATGGTTTTAAGTGCTATACTCAATTGTATTTTATGATTGCTTCGTGTGTTTTATGATGTACATATGTGTTTGAATATGTGTTTAAGTCAGATTCCTCACCCACTGGGAGTGGCGTTTTTTTGAACGGAGGCGTCTCCATGTGCCTTCTTTTGCTATAAATACAAGACCCTGTATGTGTATAGACTGTCCTGAGGAAGTGGTGTGATCACCACAAAACGCGTAGAAATAAAGTTTATTCTCTATTACATCTACTTGGACTTCTCTGGTACATTATCCTGACAGGCGAGCAGCGCAGTCTGATGCCCCATTCTCTTCACCTAGCAAAGGATAATGAATATGTATAACAGACCCATTAGCCATTGCAATCAATATGCCTCTTCACAGTCATTATTTTTTTGTGGACTGATTTTCTGCAAAAAATGGCGACATGTCCTTCTTTCGTCCATGTTAAAAAACAAACTCACCAATGCAAGTCAATGACCAGAGATGAAAAAAACAGTTTGCACACAGATGTCTATCTTTTTCTGTTTATTGGGATGGAGAAGCTAAGAATGTATTTCTTCATATATGGCTATTTTCCCACGATGCGTAACCTAATTTATTTAAATTAGGTTACTTGAGTTTTTACATTGCGCTTTTATGTGTGTTTTTTACCATGTGTTTTTACCGCGTTTTTGACTCTGCAGTCTTTGTCTCTGTTTGGTTTCTCATGTTTTAAATAAAGTTGCCTTGCATTTATACTTCCTGTTTTTTTTGCTTTGACAAAACTGTATAGATATACTTAGGTGAATATTACAAGCATTTTTTATGCATTTTTGCCTTGGAAATGCACTAAAAACACATGTGCGTTTTTGTTGTGGATTTTCCAAATCTAATCTAATATAAGTGTATGGGAAAAATCCACACAAAAAACTCAAGGTACCCTCAATAGAAATTGGCATGCTGCAGATTTGAAAAGCACCATGGGACAGTTTATGCTGAGTAAAAAAGAAGCACAGTGGGCATGAGATTTTTATAAATCCCATCCACTGTGCTGAAACAGACACTGCATTTTTAATGCAGCGAAAATAAACAGGATCTAAAAGGCACCAAAAGCTCATTGTGGGGATATAGCTTCAGAATAACAAATGCAACAAGGATTGTAAACCTGACACACAGAGCAAAAAAAATGGAAAATTTTATTTCAACCCACTGAAACATCGATTTTCTTTAAAAAATAACATTTTCCAAGCTCTTCTTAAAGATTGCTTTATTTCTTCATTCCTGAGGCCATAGATGAGAGGGTTCAAAGTAGGAGTAATGACACTATAAAACAATGACACAACCTTATCCACCTGAGTGGGAACGCTGTGATCAGATCTGACATACATGAAGATGATGGACCCGTAAAACAAACAGACAACAGTGAGATGAGATCCACATGTAGAAAGAGTTTTACTCCTTCCTCTTGGAGATGGTATTTTGGCAATAATAGATATTACCACACCATAGGATATGCTAATAAAAGCAAAATTACTTAAAATAACAATGCAGGCTAAAAGGAAGAAAACTGTTTCAATCATGTAGATAGCATCAGTGATACAAAAGTGGTAGAGTAATGGAGAAAAGTCACAGTAGAAGTGATCAATTGTACTGGAGCCACAAAAAGATGACATTGAAAGGAATATGACTGGCATCAATGGGGCCAAGAAACCCCCGGTCCAAGATCCAAAAACTAAAAACACACAAGTCTTATGTGTCATAATACTATTGTACCTCAAGGGGTTGCAAATGGCCACATATCGGTCATATGCCATGGAGGAAAGCAAGAAATTTTCAGTTGACCCAAAGACAAAAAGAAAATAAAACTGGACAACACAACAATGGATAGTAATATTTTTATCATCAGAGAGAAAATCTCTAAGCAATCTGGGCATAGTGACTGATGTATAACAAATCTCCAAAAAAGAGAATATGCAAATGAAAAAATACATTGGGCCCTGGAGTTTCTGATCCCAGTAAGCAACTCCCATTATAAGAAGATTACAAGCTATGGACATCAGATACATTGTCAAAAATGCAAGGAAAAGAAAAGGTTGGGTATCTTTTGAGACTGGAAATCCTAGAAGAATAAAGTTTGAAAGGACACTCCGATTCAAAAATTCCATGTCTGGAAGAGAAAATGTTATTTTATTATGTGAATTATGGGATAAAGATGTATAACACACAGCAAAAAAAGCAATCACCTGCAAGGTGTCTTCCAGCCAATAGCTGGGAGATATCTTGTATAAAAGGCACCCTCCCCAATAGGGAGGTGCCTAAGCAACCCCTATAGTTACAGTTAGGTGGATTGATGTGTGCAACTCTATGTTGCCAGGTTCCCCGTCACTAGTCTGTTATAAATATTCCCGTATCCTGTGTCCCATTAGTCCAGTATAGGTTGTATTTATTTTTTGTGACTGATTTGGCGGTGTCCGCATCCTGAAACAATGTCCTCAGTATCGGTACCCCTTGGCTGCATCACCAGTACCCGAACTGTTATACGAGAGCTGTGTGTCTGAACCTATCCCAAGTGGTTGCCCTGTCTACACAGTCTGAACCTGTCCCAAGTTGCCATCCTACCTGCACAGTCTGAACCTGTCCCAAGTGGTCGTCCTCCCTGCACAGTCTTAACCTGTCCCAACTGGCCATCCTGTCTGCACAGTCTGAACCTGTCCCAACTGGCCGTTCTGTCTGCACAGAGAGAACCTGTCCCAAGTGGTCGTCCTATCTGCACAGTTTATCATGTTGCAAGTGGCCAACCTCTCTGCACAGTCTGAACCTGTCCCAGTGGACATCCAGTCCTGTCTAGGAATCTGGATTAACAGGACTGGATTTTCCTTTTCTTTTAATTTTTCAAAAAAAAATATGGTGCATAAAAAAGAAAAATTTACATGGTCAACATAACCCAGTCGACGCGTTTCGACTGCACTAGGCAATCTTACTCATGTCTCATTGCGTAACGCACGTCGGGTGTGGTGGATGCCTGGACCCCTACTTCCTGTTTCTGGTAATGAATGTCTTTTTTCATTATATTGTTGTCATGCCCTCAGCTGGAGGTCCGGTCTCTGCTGCGAAGGGAGACCGGCACCTTTCACGCAGCTCCACTGGTACTACTCACTCTGTCCGTGGCTCCAGACAATCAGCAGCTCCTTTCTCTGCTAAGAACCTGCATCCTCTTGACAGGTCTCCTGGAAATGCTCTTAGGAGGTGCGCCCCGCTTCCTAACATACTTAAAACAGAAGAGCACCTGTTCTCTAGTAAGGCTCTCTGTGCTATGATGCTCTGTGCATAAAAGGCATCCTCCCATTATGGGAGGTGCCTGGGCAATGTGCTCATTCTGTTGTTTGTGGCCTTCTGCTCAGGCCACACTCTGCTGTGCTCTGCTCTGCAAAGTGTAGTTTATTACTTTTGGTTTTCTAATTTCTCTGTCTCCTCAGAATCTTCCGCTGGCAGTTCCCTATTCTGGATCCTTCTGAACTCTCCGGTTTCCACTCCTGGTTGACTAAGCTGCTCCTCACGGAACCATCCAGATAGTGCTGCAGGTTGGATCTGCCTTTCCGAAACTACACAGAGCTTCCTGAATTCTCTTCACTGACAGGGCCTGAATTCCACCGTCTTGTT